>NC_055996.1:83438416-84638416 GCF_018446385.1 Zingiber officinale
CAAGGGTCATGATGCATATCTGCCTAAGCTAGAGAAAAAATTATGCAAACTGTTGATATGTTGGACGTGTGTATGAAGTAGCAGATGGACACGACTATGACAACCTCTCTGTTTAAACTTGCTTCTTTCTCATTCTAATGCATTGTTTATTTGCAACATCTTGGACTTAATGGTAATTTATGTTGGTGCAGGGTGCACCAGAATCAAACCTGAATTTTGATGTTGTCAAAAGTTCAAGTTAAGTCTTGTTGTGATCTAACAAGTTAACTAAGTGTTAACTAAGTGTGCAGGATGTTTACTCGACTGTGAAAGTCTTAGCTAGGGGTGAGCATTCGGTTAATTCGGTTAATTTGATATTAATTTTGTATAAATTCTTTTTATTGTTATTTTAAACAAATTTAGTTAATTCGTTGTTAACTGAAACAACTAATTCGGTTAATTTAGTTTTAGTAAAACTTTGATTTGATTCGGTTAGCCAACACTAAATCGGTTTTCGGTTAATTCGGTTAATTTATGGACCGAATTAACCGAATGCTCAACCCTGACTCTTAACAGATTGTGGAAGCCAGGCAGGAAGCCCAAGTTGGTCGAGAGGACCCGTTACTTGACAGGGAAGCTCGATAGGTTTGGAGACCAAAGATCGATAGGAAGTACTGGTGAGCCAATCCGATGCTATGCGGCAAAGTCCAAACATGTTTGCAGGATCAATGCTTGGCAGGTAGGTTGAGGTAAGCAATTGGAGAGGAGCGACAGTGAGGTCGTGTTCAGGAAAGGAACAAACCCTAGGTCGCTGATCCAATTGAAAAAATCAGGAAGGTTTTCAAGTTGAGATCAAGACAGTTTTACTGTCATTTATTATTCATGCATCTTATATTACTATTATAACTTTGTTTTGTAGGAATATTTTGTTTACCACTGTTTGTAGGAACCAGCCTGATCGGTCGACTGAACCCATGAATCGGTCGACCAAACAAGGTTGACACAAAGCAGTTATCAGATCGATCCAAAGCAAAAATGGAAGCCAAGCTGATCGGTCAACCGAACTCAGTGATTGGCCAACCGAACAATAAAAGCATTAATAGTGAGTTAATTTCAAATCTCGGCGAATAGAGAAAGTACTTTGTTTGGCCGACCTAACAAGGTGATCGGTCGACCGACCAATTAATGCACTTAATGTAGTGAAGATCGGATCTCGACGAAGAAGGAAGGACGCGTGTTCAGAAACAACCGATTGGGTGATCGGTCGACCAAAAGGATTATCGAACAAGGCTTATAAAAGAGGAGCTTGAGGTCTGAGCAGTTAATCTAATTTTTATTCACTATGTGCTAAAAGCTCTCGTTCGTGCTTCTCTGCTACTGATCTTCAAGCAAGCCACTGCTCCAACGAAGTGCCGACGATCTTCATCACTATTCTTGTCGATATATTTTATTCAAGCTTGTATTGTATTTAATTTGAAAGAAGATAGTAGTTTGTTACTACCTTCTACTTGCACTTGTACGCATTGCTTCTCTCCAAAGATTTCGGAAAGAAGAATTATAGTGGATTGCCTAACGGTGCGATCAAGGATCGGGGGTCTTGGAGTAGGAGTCGACATAGGCTTCAAATCAAGTAACCATCTGAGTCATTCTTATTACTCTTTATTTTTTTGCTATTGTACTTTGATTTGTTTGTTTCGATAAAAGAAAAAGTTTTTAATGAGCGATATTTATATCTTCTATTTTTATTGTAGCGAAAAACTTCGTAAAATTGCCCAAAAAGAGGCTAGCTCCTCTAGTCCCCTAATCAAAATTTTCCATATCCATCTTATCCTGACTCTTTACCTGTTCCATTTACTCTTGATATCAGTTTCACTTAGTCCGAACGACAATGCACTCTAAAAAAATGGTCGTCTCTTGCATTCATCCTCTTTCTTCGAGGGATTAGGCAGTCCTACGTCTAGTCAACCTTTTTCTGATGTATGCACTTAAGAAGAAGCTGGATTTAGATTTTGGTTATTGGGTCTTTAAGTCCATCATCTACTACTCTGGCTATAGTACTTCCTTTAAAGTATATATGGTTCATTGTCACATCCTTACCACTTTCATAGCTTCTTTAGGGGTAGAGGTTGGGCGTGGGGAATTGATAGAGCTGTCTAATTTTGACTTAGTTGGCCTCCGTCAAATGTCCTTGGTTGGGATTAAAGCTATAGTTCGCAGGGTCTAGTTTACAAGCGTACTCATCCGTGTTTCGCTCAGCCTGCTGAGGAAGAGACTGATATTGATGATGTTCCTATTGTTGTTGAGGAACCCTTTGTTCCGATGTTAGCCATTGACTTTTTCCAGACTCCATATTTTGATGCAGCCCAAGGGACATCATCTACATCTCCTCCACAGTCCAGTGATCCATTCAGTCAGCTTTGTGACGACATCTTTGGTCGTTTCGACTCCCTTCAGACTATGTTTCAGGGTCAGCTAGTAGAGTTCCATCTAGATATAACTAAACGAGTAGATATGTTGAAGGCGCAACAAACTAAGATGTTTGATTACTTTCGTGCTACTCACGATCCTCCATCTCCTCCATCTGATGCTTGATCTTATGCATTTAACTATGTAGACATTATGACTATGGTTGCTTTTTTGATATTTATGACTTTTAATCTGCCATTTTGATTTCTACACGTCTCTTATAGAATAGATTTTATAAATTCCTTCAAAATTATTAGTTTTTCAAAACTTGTTTTCAAAATTCCCCTTTCAAAAATTTGTTTTCAAAATAGCTTTCAAAGTATTTTTATGGAGTAGCTTAGGAGTTACCGTAGAATTGCATGCTACTATATTTTTTAGCAACCAACATCTCACAAGCACACTAGGATATCTTACTTATGTATTTTGAAACATAGAACGGTGTGAGATGCTTAGGACTTAGCCTAAGATTTTAGATGCTTATGTTAGTGCATCGCTATAAATCTGGGTTTTAAACAAAATATATTAATCAATTTGAATAATCTGACTAGTAGCAAACTAGTTTGAACTAAAAGCTCAAATTGACCAACTTGAGTGAACAACTGCTATCTTGTGGTAGACAGCTAAGTATGAAGGTTGGACATTTCATCATAAGGACATTTTTTTTTAGTTTTTAAACCATGCTTGGACGTATAGGAAATATATATTTGAGGGGGAGTATAAATATCATTTTTTGAATTTTTTCAAGACTAAGAAATTTCAAATCTTCAAATATTTGTACTTACACTAATTTTTTATATATATATACAAAATGTTTTAAAAAAAATTCTTTTAATTATCATTTTCAAAATTTCTCTTACTTTGAACTTCAATTTTTCCACTTATATTTTTTAAAATTTGTCTTCGAACTTATGATTTAAAATTTCTTTTTACAAAACATTTTTAAGTTCTACTTTTTCAATATTATATCATGTATTGTTTACAAAATATTATTTTCTAAATACTTATATTCTTATTTTCAAAACTCTTAATTTTTTAAATATTTTCATCAATTCTATTAATCATGCATTTAAAAATATTTTCAAAAATCTACTTTTCAAAATTTATTCATTAGAAATCTTGTAAAAAAATTTTTTAACTAAGTCTTTTTGGCATATTTGCTTTGAAATTTTCAAATAATATGCTTAGATATCTTTTCATATTTTTTAAGTAATTTTTACCTCCAAAACATATATCTTGGATTGCTTCAAATTTGGTGTTTGTATTACTCCTATTTTTGATGTATGTTAAAGGGGGAGAGAGAGTGAATTTAGGGGAGTTAATAAGCTCAGGGGAAGAGTTAAGTTAAAATGCTTGTTTACTTATCTTTGCATATGTTATAAACTTAACTGTGAACTTTGGTTGCCAAATATAAAAACGGGGGAGATTGCTGGTGCAGGGTGCACCAGAATCAAACCTGAGTTTTGATGTTGTCAAAGGTTGAAGTTAAGTCTTGTTGTATCTAACAAGTTAACTAAGTGTACAGGATGTTTACTTGACCATGAAAGTCTTAGCAGATCGTGGAAGCCAAGCAGGAAGTCCAAATGGGTCGAGAGGACCCGATATTTGGTAGGGAAGCTCGATAGGTTTGGAAGACCGAAGATCGAGAGGAAGTCTTGGCGAGCTGATCCGATGCTAAGTGGCAAAGTCCAAATAAGTCTGGAGGACCAATGTTTGACAGGTAGGTTGAGGTAAGCAACTGGAGAGGAGCGATAGTGGGGTCGTGTTCTAGAAAGGAACAAACCCTAGGTCGCTGATCCAATTGAAGAAATTGGGAAGGTTTCCAAATTGAGATTAAGACAGTTCTATTGTCATTTACTACTCATGCATCTTATATTACTGTTGTAACTTTGTTTTGCAGGGATATTTTGTTTAACACTATTTTGCAGGAACCAGCCTGATCGGTTGATCGAACCCATGGATCGGTTGACCAAACTAGGTTGACATAGTTATCAAATCGAGCCAGAGCAAAAATGGAAGCCAGGCTGATCGGTCAACCGAACCCAGGGATCGGTTGACCGAACAATAAAAGCATTAATGACGAGTTAATTTCAAATCTTGGCGAATAGGGAAAGTGTTCGATCTACCGAACAAGGTGATCGGTCGACCGATCAATTAATGCACTTAATACAGCGAAGATTGGATCTCGGCGAAGAAAGAAGGGCTCGTGTTCGGTCGACCGATTGGGTGATTAGTCGACTAAAAGGATCAGTCGACCGAACGACTTTTCGGTCGATCGAATAATGCTTATAAAAGGGGAGCTTGAGGTTCAAGGCAGTTAATCGAATTCTAATTCACTTTGTGCTAAAAGCTCTCGTTCGTGCTTCTATGCTACTGATCTTCAAGCAAGCCACTGCTCCAATGAAGTGCCGACGATCTTCATCACTATTCTTGTATTTAATTTGAAAGAAGATAGTAGTTCGTTACTACCTTCTACTTGCACTTGTACGCATTGCTTCTTTCCGAAGATTTCAGAAAGAAGAATCATAGTGGATTGCCTAACGGTGTGATCAAGGATCGCGGGTCTTAGAGTAGGAGTTGACATAGACTCCGAACCAAGTAACCATCTGAGTCATTCTTATTACTCTTTCTTTTTCCGCTGCTTGACTTTGATTTGTTTGTTTCGATAAAAGAAAAAAAATTTAACGAGCAATATTCACCCGCCTCTCTATCGCTTCATTTTAATCCTTCAGGTTTTGATATTTAGTAGATTACAAGATTTCTTATTTTAACTTTAACCAAGTTCATATCACTTTCAGGTAATGTTGGTTGGACTATCTAAAAGAAATATATATATATTTTCTTTTAGAAATTTGTTGGCCCAGCATTCATTTGCCTATACAATATTTCTATGTAGAATAAATTTCTTGATGAAATTATGTTATATTGATAAACATTTTATAATAGTTTATCAAGTTCATTGGATTAAATGTCCAAGCTTTGGGCACTGATAAACTGCTGCATCCTGTTGGACCCCGTGGTAGTTTTGATGTGATCAACCAAGTTGGTTAGGTCCTGCTGTATTTGATCCCTGTGTCTGAGTGTGCAGGAGCTTAGGAACACAGGAAGTCGAGCGGAAGACGCAGCTAGCGAGAAGGATGGCACGGGAAGGGAGCCGACGGGCTCGGTGCGTCCGAAGGACGAGAGAGTTGCGGAAGAGTACTCTGGTGGGCGTGAAGAGCGTGCGCGGCGTTCGAGGAACGTGAAGCTGGGACGGAAGGCTGCTCGAGGAGAAGGCCGGAAATTAGATTCGGGTGAGCCCTATTTCGGTTGGCCGAAATCACCCAAACAAACGGAGCTTCGGAAGACAAAGTGAAGAAGAAAAGGAATCAAAAGAGGTTGGAAGTTACTGTAGCAGAAATTACTGTAGCAGGAACCTTGAAGGCGCCTTAAACACATTGAAGGCGCCTTGAATGGATTTAAGGCGCCTTGAGCAGGCCAGTTTGACCGTTTGCGCTGCGGATAAAGTTTTATCCGCAGATTGAGTTGGAGGTGCCTTAAACCCTGTTGGAGGCTCCTTGGACTCTCGGGATAAGATTTCCAGGGCCTATATAAAGGCCCCTGGAGCTAGGAATTCAACAACAACTTAAGCAATCAATCTGTAAGCAATTCCTAAGCAACTAGTGAGCTTCAAAAGTGTAAAAGGCTTCTCCGCCTTCAGAGAAGGAGATTTTTCTTACTGCGCTCTTTTCTACTGTCCTGGATTAACAACCTCCTTGGTTGTAACCAGGTTAAATCCCTGAGTCTTTTCTGTTCCTATTTCTTTTTCTGTTTCATTAATTTAGTTGCTGTTATTTTTTATTGCTGATTTAATTCTGAGTTGAAATCCGAGGAGGGTAGTTTTTGTTTTTTTGTTTTCAGCAATTCACCCCCCTCTTGCAGGTCTCCGCTACACCAACACATCCTTGTTAGTGTAAATATAACTAATGAGTAGCACTAGTAATTAAATATCTTGTTTACGTATGCACTCTGAGAATTGAACAATTCATTTATGGCGTAACAAGTTAATGATATTTTGAAGGAAGCACTTTTTTCTACGTCTTTCTTTTCCCATTCATTCAATGATGCTTATAATGAAAGAAAGGTTTTGTGATTGCATCTTTATGTTAACTTAGAAAGGAAATTGTAATCATGTTCTAACAATTAACCTTGTAAGTTGCTCAGTTTTAGCAAAGTGCTTATAGCATTAC
This sequence comes from Zingiber officinale, assembly GCF_018446385.1. Taxonomy (NCBI): domain Eukaryota; kingdom Viridiplantae; phylum Streptophyta; class Magnoliopsida; order Zingiberales; family Zingiberaceae; genus Zingiber; species Zingiber officinale. Next base: position 83,445,088 of record NC_055996.1, read on the forward strand.
ACAAAAGCTGATTCTTTTTTATTTGTAGCTAGTTCGTATGGTTTAGCAAACTATCCTAAAGTGCAGAGTTAAATGTCATACTTGTTTATGAGGCTGCCCAGATGACAAAGTTCTTTTTGGCTATTCCTTGTTTAGTGAGGCTAGCACCAGAAGAGGAATCACTGAAACTTACTGGCTTTGCTCATAATGCAGTAACATGCATTGGCATGGAAACAGACATCCCGGTAATTTATATTCTTCTATGCTTTCTTGTTCTGTATTTGTTTGTGAGCTAACAGTTAACTGTACGAGGTGGTAACTATTGTTGTTATTTATAAGCATGTCTTAATGAAATAATAGTTCTATAGGTCCTTCTCTGGCCTTTTCTTTTGCAGTTTCAATTTTTGATTGCCATACACTATTAGGATAGGCATTCTGAGTTCAACTGAAAAATCTAAAATTTGGGTGAAATATCGTGCTATAAACTCATGTCATCTTATTCAAGGTAACATTTACCTTTCTTGGATGGCACATGCAAGAAGGTAGGGAAGAAAGCATGAAAAGTCATCCTGTATTTTCCTGCAGCTTTTGTCCTTTTTATTTTTAAAACTAATATGCATATTGGCAAAACTAGGGTTCTATTGCATTCACATACCATAGGAAAATATAAGATGTGTACTCTAGAAATGTTCTAGTAGTTGTCAGCAGTTTTCTTGCTTAAGCATCATAATTTCAGATGAGATGTCGCCGGTGTTCATTCACCAGCTTGCAACTTTGATTTGAAATCGTAGTTCTTCTGGTACATGTTTGTTTCTTTTTTTGTGTGATGAATTCAATGGAGTCCTTTTAGTTGAGATTCATGATGAGCTTTATACTTCAGGTAATACTCGACGAAGCAATTACAAAGTTGAAACCAAATTTCTTCTGGTTAGGAGGTGGAGAAGTCGATCTCAAGCTTGGGATCAGGACCTCTCAATTCATCAACGCCGTGAAGCCCTTCATCGTCAATTGTTGTTCTTGATGCTCTCTAAAAGAATCCGATAGTTGTTGTGGAAAACCACCACCATGGCAAATCCAACTATTTTCTGCTCGATTTGCAATGGAGATCGCTGCTTCTTTTATTGCCACTAGTTTATTTCATGCTCTTCACCAAATGGCATATTTTTCAGTACTTGTTTCTAGCGAAGGAAGAGTCTTTTCATGTCTTTTTTTGGGTCCAAATCTTTTCATGTCTTTTGTTGGGGTAACATTTATTCTGATACAATGTCCTTTTAAATCATTTGTAATAACAATTAAACAAGAGGATTGGGGGTTAAATTTGCCTGAAGGATTAACACAATTTATGGTGTTCGTTGCATTCGCACGTTATGAGTTATTAACTTCAAGCTATAAAGAGGGAAGCAAAATAAAGAAATTATTATAGCAAAGTTCATGTCGATAGCACTTTTGATTACCTATATCTGCCATCTTTAATACATAGCTTGATAGTTACTATATATTTACACTGCAAGTTCGCTTGGGTTCTCATTGTACAAGAAGATTATTCACAGTGTTGTTGATGTTGTTGGTTCTCAGTAAATCCTGAAAATAGAATATTTTATTTTAAAGAACATCCAGTTTGACTAGGAACTGGATACAGCAACACTGAAAATATTTGGATCCATAAAAAGGACACTGTACGTACCTGCACAATTAGTTTGTCGGGAACATGTGGCAACACCTCGTGCACTCTATCTACCATAGCGAGTAACTCCGACATGCTACTGTTAACAGGGGATGAGATATTCCTGATTCGTAAACCAGCTGCATTTGTGTTCATCCTTAGCTGCATTTCTGTTCAGCCTTAGGGAGGAAGATGGAGGGAAAGTAGGAACCATGGTAAGAGAATGCCACTGATTCCAAGCGGAACCATGTAGAGAACCATGGTAAAACTTTTCACTTACAGATGCAAGCTGCCTCATCTTCATCTGAATCCCACCAAATGCTACTGATGTTACTGAACTTGATGAGCTAGCACCATCCATCCCTTGGTTCATCCATGGAGGGGTCAAACTAGGGTCATATGCTGCACCTCTGGACAACAACAAAAGAAAAATAAATAGTGCATTTCAATATATATTGGAATGACAAAATTTGCACTACGATTACTACATTCTATGCCTTATTTTCTTCATTATTACTGAGTTGATTTCAATATTTGACTACCAAATAATAGTTTTTACAGAAAGGACATAAGTTATGCTAAAGAATGGGTTAGAAATGATAAATAACAGAACATGGAACCAATATATCTCTAATTAGTACCAATATCAAATAAATCCATCTAATGATTAGACTAGCCGTGGACAGTTGGAAGAAAGTGATACCCATTAGACAAAGCCAAGTATGATGATGCAATAATAAGTTAGCAAGAGTTTTGCCTTATGATTCAAGAAAATTGTCCGCTGGCGCAGTTGGTATCTAAATGAGTATTTGTTCCAATAAATCTTAAGATCAATTTGCAACGAATGCAAAATACCTTGTTGGATGCCTGATCTCCTTGTTCCGCTACGCTAGGACAAAATTCACCTCCCCTGATTTACTTGCCTATATCTTATCGTGGGGCCGGCGCCGCTTGAAGTGAGCGATATCACCTTTTGCTCCGGAAAAAACCTACTAAAAGTAGCCGCCTAGGGCTTGGTGTGGTGATAAGAAGCTGTTGGTGCGGTTAGCACTAACGGTCTAACTCAGGTTTTGATGAATGACAAATTAGGTTAAGTTAGGTTTATCGGTATCTAACACTCTGATCGAGTGTACAGGCTAAGTCCAGACAAGTCGAAGGGCTGACCGGATGTCTGGCACGAAGTCCAAGCGGGTCGATGAGCTAACCAGACGCTTGGCACGAAGTCCATCTAAGTTGATGGGCTGACCGGATAGCTGGCGAGAAGTCCAGGCGGGTCGACGGGCTGACCGGACGCTTGGCACGAAGTCCAGCTAAGTCGACGGGCTGACCGGATAGCTGGCGAGAAGTTCAGACGGGTCGAAGAGCTGATCGGACGTCTGGCAGGTGAGTAAAGGTAAGTCACTGGAAGGGAGTGACTGTGAGGACGCGTTCCCGGGAAGGGAACATTAGGCGTCGATCCGGCTTAAATCCATTTCGGATATCTAAGTCGAGATCGTGACTAGATTCCGGTCTCGGAAAGACGGAATCTAAGTCATACCATTTTTGTCAAACTATAAACTGAACTAACACTCTGTTTTACAGGTTATAAATTATATATTTGCCTCAGACTAACCTTGTCTTGTAGGAGAAGAAGTCTTCTGGAGAAAGGAGGTCCGGGCGCCCGGAGGGGATCCAGGCGCCTGGGAGGCAACTTTCATCCAAACGCGTCGTCGCCATATGGAGCTCACTGGTTGAACATGCCACGCCCCACCAGGGCGCCCGGAAGGGATCCGGGGCGCCCTGAGCTTCATATAAAAGAAGGGGCAGGGGTGGAGCTTCAAGAACAACTCAGAACTCTTTGCTCTACTGTGCTCCTGCGACGCCTTGAGGCTACTCCGACAAAGCCTGTCTTCAGTTTACTTCTTTTCAATTTGTCGGTATTAATTTTTTTTAAATATTCCTGTAATTCTTAATTGTAACATTCTTCGAATTGCTAGTGAATTTCCCAACGAAAGCACCCTTGTGTGCGGGCCTTGGAGTAGGAGTCATCAAATGCTCCGAACCAAGTAAAATTGGTTCTTGTGTTAGCATTGCATTGTCTTAATTTTTCCGCTGCGTTTAACTCTTTTTGAAAAAAATTTCGTAATCGATATTCACCGCCCCCTCTATCGAACGTCTACGATCCAACAAGTGGTATCAGAGCAGGTACCGCTCTGATTTGGTGCAACCACCAATCAGACAAAGGGAAGTCTTTTTAAAGAAAAATTAGATATCGTTCGTTCTTAACACATCCTTTCGTTTTTTCCCTCCAAAATTGGTTTTGAAAAATACATCGTCATATTTTCACCACTATTTAGTATCGACAAAATATTACACTTTCAAAAATTTGAGGTAATATTTTTTATTAATATTTTAATAATATTTTATTTTTTTAAAAAAAATATTATAGTGAAAAATTATTTTTTTTTTCCAACACTACTAATCCAAGACCAAGTCTTTGGACTTTTTCTCTATTTCCATGTGTGCAAGACCAATGCCTCTTTAAGAAGGATGAAACCCCAACGAACCACCACTGTACGATCAAGATTTCAACTACTGGAGGCGAAGAATGGAATGTTTCTTAGGAAGTCTAAACTTTGATTATTGGCTGATATTGAGAAAACCTTCTCAAAACTCATAACTAAACACAAATGTAAGTAAAATTATTTGTAATGTTTTATCTAACAATGTTTTATGTAGACTAGAAAAGTACAAAGATGCCCCCAGGGCGTAGCGCAGACGGTGGGCGCATGATATCTCTTGCGTAATGGCCAGGGTCGATTCTCAGGAACTGACGACCTGGGGTTTACCCCACCATACGCCTATGGCCTGTGTACCTGCATGAACCTCCCTCCATATCCGTGGGGCCGACATTAGGAGGGCCGCTAAGGTAGCGGATCTACCTTTTTTTAGAAAAGTACAAAGATGCACATGAGCTTTGGACCCAGTTGATCAAATTTCACGAGGAGCCGATGGAGCTCGAGGATTAAGTAAAAATCGAATCCGAACTCGGGTCAGATCCAATCGAAAAGCCTACTAAATTAGGGGTTGCGCTCAAGGTTAATAATGTTTACCAAAATACCCCTACTAACAGTAATTTAAATAATCAACATGATGATTCAGATAAGTATGAAATTATTCTAAGTATGATGCATGATAATCTAGATCTAAATAATTTAAATTCAAAATCACAAAATAATCTAGATTCTGATCAAGTCAATCAAGACTCTGATCAATTTGGCATCAACCTTGACTTGGTCAAACAGAACAATGACCAAATCAATTCAAATAATTTAATAAATTTAGAAAATTTAAAATTAAGTGATCATCTAGACATAAATACGTCAAACATTAAAATAAATTCAAATTTAGAAGTTAAAAATGAGAAAATGGATAAAATCAATAATTACCTTAATAAAGTATTTAATAATCAAGATAAAATCAGTCTAGAAAATGCTATCCAAAATCAAGATAATATAATTAACAAAAAAATTAACTTTTAAAGATAAAACTAATCTAATAAATTCAATTAATCATTTCAATTTAAAAGGCAAAGAAAATATAAAGATAAAATCAAAACGGAATTTAAAATTAAATGTTAAAGATAACATATTAAACAAAAACAATCTAGAAAATTCAAAATTAACAATCAATAAAAAGCTAAAAGATAAATCTTTAAAGAAATATCATTCAAACAATTTAGTTAACTCAAATTCAAAAATAAATAAAAACTTAAACTTTGAAAATAAGCTATTAAAGAAAGATAATTCAATTAACCCAATAAAATTGGAATTGAAAGAAAATTTAAATATTAAATATACTCTTTTAAAGAAAGATAATTTGACCAATTTAATTAATTCAAAACTAAAAACTTAAATTTAAATTACAAATTAAACATAAAACTTAACTAAAACCAACCCTAATTATACAATAAATCTTAAAAAGGAAAAAATCAACAATTTAGGGGGAGGCTCTAGAATAGCTGGCACCTCCAAAAATAATTTACCCGGGAGGGTAACCGAAACCAACTTACCCGGTAGGGTACCCAAAACCAACTTACCCGGCAGGGTAATTAGGACTAGAATAAAAAGGGTTTAAGTATAACTTGAAAAATGGTACTGGTGAAGTTTTGGATGATAGTACGTTAAGGAAGCTTAGTCTATGCATGTCTAGGAAGATATTGTTGGTGCAACCTTAGGTCAAGGTTGACCTGGGTGACCCGACTCGAGTTGACCTGACTCGAGGTATATTTTGATGTTTGACAAGAATAGGAACTTGGGGGATTATGGGGGCAACCTTTGGTCAAGGTTGACCTGGTTGACCCGACTTGAGTTGACCTGATTTGGGAAAAGTCAAGCAGGGAGCTGGGCACGGGGAAAAGTCCAAGTATGGAAGCTTGGCATGGGAGGTCGGAGAGGGCTCAGTAGCTCGTTCTCTAGACTGGATGGAGTCGGAGAGGGCTCGATAGCTCGTTCTCCGGACTAGGTCAGAGAGGGCTCGGTAGCTCGTTCTCCGGACTAGGTCAGAGAGGGCTCGGTAGCTCGTTCTCTGGACCGGACGTGGAAGTCGGAGAGGGCTCGGTAGCTCGTTCTCTGGACTGGATGGAGTCGGAGAGGGCTCGGAAGCTCGTTCTCCGGACTAGGTCAGAGAGGGCTCGGTAGCTCGTTCTCTGAACTGGATGGAGTCGGAGAGGGCTCGGTAGCTCGTTCTCCGGACTAGGTCAGAGAGGGCTCGGTAGCTCGTTCTCTAGACCGGACGAAGTTGGAGAGGGCTCGGCAGCTCGTTCTCTGGACTAGGTCAGAGAGGGCTCGGTAGCTCATTCTCTGGACCAGACGTGGAAGTCGGAGAGGGCTCGGTAGCTCGTTCTCCGGACTAGGTCAGAGAGGGCTCGGTAGCTCGTTCTCTAGATCAGGAAGGCTTTAGGATTTAAGGCTGGGAAATTGGATCGGTCTGCTGACCGATCCAGTGATACTATGGGTATCTAGATCGGTCTGCTGACCGATCCAGTGATACACTAATTCTCATTGTGGGTCATCTGATCGGTCTGGTGACCGATCAGTAACCAAACAGATTGGGAGAAGGAATAGGAGGGATCGGTCTGTGGACCGATCAGGCCATAGGTGGATCGGTCCACAGACCGATCAGGGCTCGGCAACCAACTCTCTGTGAGAGTTGGGATCGGTCTGGGGACCGATCAGCCTAGGGCCTGATCGGTCCCCTGACCGATCAGATCCGTCTTGGATCGATCAGGGTGGAGCCTGATCGGTCCAGGTCTAGCCGTTGAGACACAACGGCTAGATTTCTGTCTTCTTCGCAGGTTCAGGTTATATAACGAGGTCGAGGGCCTCTCCAAGAAAAAAAAAAAGAGAAAAAAAAAGGAATTGTTGACTTCTTCTTGCTCCTGCGATCTGAGCTTTGTTGAGCTCTCCACTGCTGAAGCTTCGTGTGAGCTTCCCTCGGCTGGACTCCAACTGATCAGTTGATGCTGTTGTTGGCATCCGTGAAGTGGTTGCTTCATCACCAGTCGACGAGAAGGCAAGCAAACTAGTGTTTTTACATTCATATTGTTCTTGGCTTCTTGCTTTATCTTTGTACTCCGATCTTGCTGTTGCAAGAGAGATTGTGGCAAGGTTTTTCCACCCAGAAGGAGTTTTTATTAGCCGGTTTTCCGGGGTCTCATCCACCGACGGATTGATAGGATTCGTCCACCATACGGACACGCCGAGGAGTAGGAGTATCATCTCCGAACCTCGTTATATCGTCGCGTTTGAGGTTTGATCTTCTCCATTTTCGTTTTTATCTTTTATTTCCGCTGCGCTAACTCAAATTGTAGGAAGAAACGTGAATTTGGGGTCGGCTATTCACACCCCCCCTCTCTAGCCGCGTCCGAAGGTCCTAACAGATATGACTTCGACTTGGTGCATTTGGTTAAGTGGAATTGACTGAAGCTACCCTTTATGGATCCTAATCAGTTAGACCAAGGTTTTGTACTAAGTCCAGTGGATATGACTATTTGGAAAACCTCGAAGGCATGGTTACTCTAATGATGTCCAAGTGACTCACCATAACCCAAAAGTTTATTCAGAAAACGCCTATTTGTTGAACCTAAAGTTAAACCTGAATCTAACACAAGTTAAAATCAAACCCTAAAATTGAATCTAATTCATCTCATAAAATTATAGGATTCCCTGATTGAAAACATAGATCGGGTGAGATGACTAAGGACTTAACTTAATATTAAATTAAATCAAAATTAATTTAACTTAAAATTAATTTAAGTTAAAATAAATTAATCAATTAAATCATATAAATTAACATGTTGAATTAAACTATTTTTTTTTTAACTTAAAAATTATTTTAAAAATTAAACTTAATTTTTTAAACTTAAAAATTATTCTAAAAATTAAACTTAAATTTTTTAACTTAAAATTTATTTTAAAAATTAAACTTAAATTTTTTTTAACTTAAATATTGTTTTAAAAATTAAACACAAATTTTTTAACGTAAGAATTATTTTAAAAATTAAACTTAAATTTTTAACATAAACATTATTTTAAAATTCAAATTCAATTTTTTTACTTAAAATTTATTTTTAAAATTAAACTTAAATTTTTTAACGGAAAAAATTATTTTAAAAATTAAACTTAAATTTTTTAATGTAAAAATTATTTGAAAAATTAAACTTAAATTTTTTAACGTAAAAACTATTTTAAACTTAAATTTTTTAACTTAAAAATTATTTTAAGCTTAAATTTTTTAACTTAAAAATTATTTTAAAAACTAACTTAAGTTTTTTTAACTTAAAAATTATTTTTAAACTTAATTTTTTTTTAACTTAAAAATTATTTAACATTTTTATTTTAAATTAAAAATTCTTTTATCTTTTAAAAAAAACTATTTCAAAAATTATTTCTAATTTAACTTTTTTTTAACTTAAAAACCGTCTCAAAATTTTTTTTTAAAACCTTTAAAAATCATTTTAAAATTTATCATTTAAATTTCTTTTAAAAATTATTAAAAAAACTCTTTAGAATTTTTTTAAAAAAATTATTTAAAAATTCTTATAAAAATCATTTAAAAATTATTTTAAAAATTATTTAAAAATTCTTTTAAAAATCATTTAAATATTATTTTTTAAAATTATTTTTTAAAAAAACTTTTAAAACTCATTTTAAAAATTATTTTAAAAAATATTTAAAAATTCTTTTAAAAATCATTTAAATATTATTTTAAAAATTATTTTTTTAAAAAACTTTTAAAACTCATTTTAAAAATTATCATTTAAAATTCTTTTAAAAATTATTTTAAAACTCTATTAAAAATTGTTTTAAAAATTAATTAAAAATTCTTTTGAATTCATTTTAAAAATTCTTTTAAAAATATTTAAAACTCTTTTAAAAATCATTTTAAAAATTCTTACAAAAACTATATTAAAAGTTATCTTAAAAACCCTTTTAAAAATAATTTAAAAAAACTTTTAAACTCATTATAAAAATTCCTTTTAAAATTATTATAATTTTTTTTAAAAAATTATTTTAAAAAAAACTTTTAAAACTCATTTTAAAAAATTCTTTTAAAAATTATCGTTTAAAATTGCTTTAAAAATTATTTAAAAATTCTTTTAAAAAACATTTTAAAATTTCTTTCAAAAATCCTTTTAAAAAATATTTTAAAAATTATTTTGGAAATCCTTTTAAATATCATTTTAAAAATTCTTTCAAAAATCATTTTAAAAAATATTTTAAAATTCTTTTAAAAATTCTTTTAAAAATTATTTTAAAAATCCTTTTAAAAATTAGTTTATTTTTTTTAAAAAATTATTTTAAAATTCCTTTTAAATTATTTTAAAAATTATTTTTAAAATCCTTTTAAAAATTATTTAAAAATCCTTTTAAAAAATTATTTTAAAATCCTTTTTTAAAATTATTTAAAAATTATTTTTAAAATCCGTTTTTTAAAACTATTTTAAAAATCTTTTTAAAAAAATTATTTTAAAAATATTTGAGAAATCCTTTTAAAAATTAGTTTAATTTTTTTTTTTTTAAAAAATATTTTAAAAATCCTTTTAAATCATTTTAAAAATTATTTTAAAAATTAGTTTTTTTTTAAAAAAAAAACTATTTTAAAAATTCTTTTAAATCATTTTAAAATTTATTTTAAAATCCTTTTAAATATTATTTTAGATCCTTTTTAAAAACTATTTTAAAAATCCTATTAAAAATTATTTTTAAAATCATTTTAATAATTATTTTAAAAATCCTTTTTGAAAACTATTTTAAAAATACTATTAAAAATTATTTTTAAAAATACATTTTAAAAACTATTTTAAAAATTCTCTATAAACTATTTTAAAAAACTCTTTAAAAACTATTTAAAAAAATTCTTTAAAAACTATTTTAAAAATTTCTTTAAAAACTATTTTAAATTTTTTTTTAAAAATTACTTCAAAAAATTATTTTAAAAATTATTTAAAAAAAACTATTTTAAAAATTCTTTAAAAACTATTTAATAATAACTTTAAAAACTCATTTTAAAAATTATTTTAAAATCTTTAAAAATCATGTTAAAAATTATTTTAAAAACATTAAATCATTTTGAAAAATCCTTTTAAATATTATTTTTCACTTTAATAAAATTTTATTAACTCAATTTTTTTTTATCGATTATTTTCACTTTAAAAATTATTATTTAGACTTTAAACTTATTTTTAATCTTAAACATTATTTTAACCTTAAAATTATTTTTAAACTTAATTAAACTTAACTGAAAATTAAAACTTAATATTGAAATTTCAATTAAAAGTAAAATTTTTAACTTAAACTTAAAATTAAACTTAAACTTAAATTAACCACTAATATTAATTTAAATATAAAATCAAAACTGAATCAAACGTATGTTAATTGACTTGACACATATTATAAAAATCATTTTAAATTCCTTGTAAACACTGTTTTAGAAATCCCGTTAGAAATGTCTTTAAAAAAAATAAATAAATAAAAATACTAGTATTTAAAAAAAATTCTTTTAAATTCATTTAAAACTTAAACACATGTCTTAAAAACTTAAATTCCATTAACTTAAACTTTAAATCTAATTATGTACAACTTAATTGTTTAAGTCTCACTTTAGTTGAGAACTAAAATTGACTTGAGTTAAAACCTTACTTAACTGTGTTTAATAACTTTAACTTCATGTTAACTTCAAACTAAATTAATCCTACTTAAAAGGAAGTAAATAAAAAAAATAATAATTAAAACTAACACTTTCATTGACCAACTCAATCAATTAATACGAAATTTATGTTATTTTACTAAGTATTAAATTATTAAATCAAGTAAAAACTAACCAATAAATTATTGATAAAGGTTAATTGTTATTGAATTAATAAAATTTTATCTTATTTAACCTTAAACAAAAGTTAAGCACCTGAATCTAAATTAATTATTGATTAATTAAACTCAAATAAACAATTATACCAAGGATACAGAGATAATTATGTGTTACTAAATCCCCTAGAACACTCAGGTAGAAATATGTGTTAGGGCTTTAAAATTTAACACACCCAAACCTTAGCATTATATTAAAGGAGATAATAAAATAAGGAAGATTAATAAATTAAGGGGGAGATATTAAATTAAGGGAAGTAACAAATTCAGGGGGAGATTCAATTTTTTTTCAAATTTATATTTAAATCTCTTTAGAAAATCCTACCTCAATTTTAAAAAAAAATCATATATTAAAAATCTCACTTTAAATACTTTTGAATATTTTAAGAAAAAGGGTTTACTTTAAAATTATGTCAGGTTCAGGGGAGGATTAAATCAACTGATTTTCACACTTAACACCAAATTATTTTCTCCGCTTTAAAAATAATGTCCTCTCCTAAAATTTATTTTTAAATCTGATCTTTAAAAATCCAATTTAATATATCTATTTTTGAAAATTAACTTTTATAAAACTAAGCTTTTAAATTATATTTTATAAACTAAGATTTTAAAAATTGAATCTTTTGCAAACTTAATTTTAATTAATTTTGAAAAGTAGATTTTTCAAACTTAATTTTGAAATTTTGGTTTTGAAAACTCATTGTTTCAAAGTTGAAACTTATTTTGAAAATTTAAACCTTGATTTTGAAACTTTGATTTTGAAAACTCATGTTTGTAAAGCGTTTCAAGCTGAAACTTATTTTGAAAATTTAATTTCTTGAAATTTGGAACTTAAAAACTTATGTTTGAAAATTAGACTTAACTTCCCTAAACTTATACTTGAAAATTAGCTTTTAAAAACTTTCTCTTTGAGTTTGCAAACTCATTTAATTTTGCAAAAATTATCCTTAAAAAATTACTAAAAATATACTAAGTTATGTTACTAAATTAGTTATTTTTCAAAACTTAGTTATTTTATAAAAGATAAATTACTATGTGTTAAAATTTAAACTCCCCCAAGTTAACTTGACTTATGTCCTTATTTGATGAATGCCAAAGGGGGAGGGATAGGTGGTTAAGTTAGAGCAACTAAATGTCAAATTTAAAAACTAACTTAAACCTTAAAAATCATGCTTGTTTTTACTTGCATATTTTTTCTACTAACTTAACCAGGTTATCATTCCATCAAAAAGGGGGAGATTATTGGTGCGGTTAGCACTAACGATTTAACTCAGGTTTTGATGAATGACAAATTAGGTTAAGTTAGGTTTATCGCTATCTAACACTCTGATCGAGTGTACAGGCTAAGTCCAGACAGGTCGAAGGGCTGACCGGATGTCTGGCACGAAATCCAAGCGGGTCGACGGACTGACCAGATGCTTGGCACGAAGTCCAGCTAGGTCGACGGGCTGACCGGATAGCTGGCGAGAAGTCCAGGCGGGTCGACGGGCTGACCGGACGCTTGGCACGAAGTCCATCTAGGTCGACGGGCTGACCGGATAGCTGGCGAGAAGTCCAGACGGGTCGAAGGGCTGACCGGACGTCTGGCAGGTGAGTAAAGGTAAGTCACTGGAAGGGAGTGATTGTGAGGACGCGTTCCCGGGAAGGGAATATTAGGCGTCAATCCGGCTTAGATCCATTTCGGATATCTAAGTCGAGATCGTGACTAGATTCCGGTCTCGGAAAGACGGAATCTAAGTCATACTATTTTTGTCAAACTATAAACTGAACTAACACTCTGTTTTACAGGTTATAAATTATATATTTGCCTCGAACTAACCTTGTCTTGCAGGAGAAGAAGTCTTCTGGAGAAAGGAGGTCCGGGCGCTCGGAGGGGATCCGGACGCCCGGGAGGCAACTTTCATCCAAACGCGTCGTCGCCACGTGGAGCTCACTGGTTGGACCTGCCACATCCCACCAGGGCGCCCGGAAGGGATCCGGGGCGCCCTGAGCTTCATATAAAAGAAGGGGCAGGGGTGGAGCTTCAAGAACAACTCAGAACTCTCTGCTCTACTGTGCTCCTGCGACGCCTTGAGGCTACTCCGACAAAGCGCTGTCTTCAGTTTACTTCTTTTCAGTTTGTCGGTATTAATTTTTTTTAAGCATTCCTGTAATTCTTAATTGTAACATTCTTCGAATTGCTAGTGAATTGCCCAACGAAAGCACCCTTGTGTGTGGGCTTTGGAGTAGGAGTCGCCAAAGACTCTGAACCAAGTAAAATTAATTCTTGTGTTAGCATTGCATTGTCTTAATTTTTCCGCTGCGTTTAACTCTTTTCGAAAGAATTTTCGTAATCGATATTCACCCCCCTATCGAACGTCTACGATCCAGCAGAAGCAAGGTGCATTTCTCAAATAATCAAGGTTTAATTCCCATACAAGGCACATCTAAAGCAACTGAACTACCGGTGAAACTGGGACGTCACGTCAGGAGCCACCTCACTTCTTGGATTTCTTGATGGGTGAAATGTGAAGCCGGATTGTCTACACCAGAATTAGTCGGGTGATAAGAATGGGATACCCAACATTAAAAAAAACGGCTAGCAACCTAATAAAATAATCTTGTAGTTACAGTTATGGGTATTATACAAAGCAGCATGTTATGACCACAATTGGGGTTTCCAGAGTAACAATTGTAAAACAAGAGTATTACGAAGAAAAATAACCTCCAGATTGTATTAGAAGCGTTCTGTGGCAGGTTTGGAGGTGCTCCTAAGGGTAGTGCATGACCAGAAACTCTTGGTTGGTTCAATCCTAAATTCAGATGTTCAAAAAGTTGCTGCCATCTATAGCATTTCCAGAAGCAGACATTGTACCTTCTTGCGCAGTTGGAACAAATAATGGGCGCCGACATGTTGGGCGAGAGTAGACATCCGTCAAACCCTGGTCCAGCCTGAGATGTTATTAAACTCCAAATGGGTATGATAAAGGCCATTGGTTTACCTCTACTTAACAGAGTAGACCCATAAATACCATGCATGTACAAAGTTGAACGTACTGCACCTTCAATGGAAAAAGTGTGACAATGCCTTTTCAAGATACAACTTAAATACAACAAAGATAATGAGTTGTGGCAATGCTAAGTGGTGAGAAAAAATCCATAAAATGCAATTGTTGGTAGCTCAGAACTTGTTGCAATTGGCTGATAATACCAACTTAATTTCTTGATTCCCAGAGCCTTCGAGGCATCACTTCAATTTTCAACTCATCTGTTCTGGTTTAATTATGTATTTTCAACATCAAACTGACAAGACGAACTAAAACAATGGCTTAAAAGGCCAAGTTCCTCGATGGAAATGAGGCATCAATCTGTAAAACATTTATAGTAATATGTATTGAGAATTCAATCAGTACATTAGACCGTATTGTATGAACGTGGGATCTTCTAATTCCTGAAGCATGATGAACCAGCAATGATGCTATTTATGAACAATATTTAAGGCCATGTTAAAAAAATGATAAACAAGAGAATGGGTGAAAATGACCTTTTAATAAAAATGTCGAGGGATTAGATTAACCATGAATCAGTATTTGAGCAAAGGATGGATCAAATGTCAAATAGATCTTTTGTACGTATTAGCACAAGTACTAGTTAGTTTTAGCATATTAAAGGCTCAAAGAACATTATCCTATTTCATGTGCATGAAGAGGAACTTGACACAAAATGATAAACAAGCAAGACTAATTCTCAAGTATAAAGCATGGCTAGAGATGATCACCTGCAATGTATCAAGCTCTATACTTAAAGGCTCAAAGAACAGCAGCAGAAACAAGCTAGAAATGTATGAATTGCACAACACCATACAAAGCTTCATCCTGAAAAGTCCAAAAATCAAAGGCTCCAGTAAAATTTAGAAAAATAGGTTTTGATGATGAAAATATGTTTCATTACCCTTCCTTTCAACCCATAGGTGACCAAACCAAAACAAAACCATATCCTACAAAAATTTTCTATTACTTTATTCAGAAGAGAAACATGAGAGAGGTAAAAGGTATTAAATGCAAAATTCTTGCACATATATTTAAAGTTTAAAACCGTGGAGAAACAAGATTTTTCCCTTGTACATTACTAAAATGACAGAAGCAATGGAGTGCTAAGAATTACTATAATCATTTCAAAAAGCAAATTGATGGTCATAGGAATAAATGATAACCATAGTAACTGAAAGAAGTAAATTTGGAATTTCTATCGAAATATTGTCTAAACTGCATAAGTTAGAAATAATATTATTGACTATCAGCATCTACCTTTAGTCACTAAATGGGGGGACAATAGAATTCAAAACAGAAGTTTTACGAGAACTGAACTGCATTTTTGCCCCTAATGATTATGCCAAGAAAAATTACCAAATCAAATCTGCAAAAAGAACCAGCAAGAGGGCAGAGTAAACACGGAAGTAGTTCAAAGGAGTCACCGAAGGAGTAATCCACGTATTAAGGCCACAATGATAGACAATCATAATAGACTCCTTAATTGAATGTAAATATAGAGGGTTCGGTTATCAATAAGATATTATAGCCACCAAATAAATAAATATATATATTTCTTATTTAAAGTGACCGAGATTGAGAGCAGGTGTATTAGATAAAAATGCATTGAAGGTTAATCACGGGTTAGATTTTCCATAAGTAGGTACAAAGATATCAGGTATAAAAAGGTAGAGAACTTTTTTTTAGCCTACGCTGGTGCTTCAAGGTGTAAACCTGTAGTTAGATGCTATAAAACTGTTAAATTTAGGCAATCATGATTTTTTTCTGATCCGGTGGTAAGAAAGGGGGGCCGCCCGGATGATGGTCAACGGCTCCGCGGTGGTCGTAGTCAAAGTCAACCTACTTGAATGATCGGCTCGGACAGCGCCCGAGCCGGCGCTTCCACAGCTTGGCCGTTATGCCAAGCTCGCTCACAAGCTAAGCAGGACTCCTCTTTGTGTAGAGGACCGCGCCAGTCGCCCTCGGTCGAGCGAACTACCCGCTCGGCTCAGCCGTGATGCCCAGCGAACGACCGGGTGACTGACGGGCCGAGCACCCCTTCTGCTCGGCCTCGACATCGACAAAAATAACATCTGGCCATATCTTCCTCGAGACAAGCGCCACCGACAGACGGCATGGTCGGCGGTCGGACCGGACAGAGAATCGTATGGTGGAAGCTTCCACTGCCACGTCAGGGATATGCTCGAACAATTGAGGCATGGCGCCAGACGCACTTTTCTGACACGACCATTTCTAGGTATGCTTTGAGGAGCGTGCACGCCTCAGAAAGCGTGCACGCGTCCCCTGGGAGCCCTATATAAGGGCTCCCAACCTTCGATGGAGGTATGCATTCTCATCTACTGTAGCTACAGTCTTCATTCTCGTTACTCTGCTTCGATCTCTTCTCGCCGGAGCTGACTTGACCGTCGGAGGGCCGTCGCCGGGAACCCCTTCCCGGCTCGGTTTTGTGCTTGCAGGTTTTCACCGGAGGCTCACGCTAGTCGGAGGTTCATACGTTGTCAACGAGAGTGCCACGTCCCCAGCGTCTGTCGACTCAGCACCCGGACAAGATCATTTTCCATTGACCAAGATTGAGAATTTGACTTCAATTATTCTTCCTCTTTAAACAATGGTGAAAGAATAACTAAATAAATCCTATTGCTGAAGACGCGAGACATTTTAAAACTGCAATCAGGCACCTCTACGTAAGATGGAGAGGAAATTGTTCAATTCCTTGCATTTTCCATATATTTTGCTTCCTGATTATTGCAAATGATAACACAATTTTTATTTAAATAAAAATTAAAAAACACTCCATAACAGAAAACATCAAAATTCCATGGTGTAGTAGTTATTTCCAACCCTTGAATACATTAATTCTTTTAAGCCACTGTTACTCATGTAAGTAGCAGCTTCTCAATTAGTGATCTAGAGATTACAGAAGGCTCTCAAAATCCAGAATTAGCTTTGACAGGATGTAGAATCAAGTTAAAGCCTGACAGGTTAACTTGATAGCCAGGATGGTTGACTTCACAGTCCAAGAGCCTAAGAGATGCATGATGATCACAAAAGACTTCAAAACTTCACTCCCTTTAAACCGCAGAATCATTGTCCTATTGTTGAAAAATCAAAATCTCTTTATTCAATAATATATTCATCCATCTTAATCCAACATTTTTGCCTCACTATTAAACTCACACCATCTTAATCAATTTTGATAGGAAAAGTCCTGAAGTTCATTGAACTCCTACAGATTACTAACTTAAGGATCTCTATTGAATTGCGCTGTAATCAATTCTAGAGCTAGGTTTAATAATGGAAACAAAAAAAAAAATTAATAGAGTTAAAAAAACTGTAAGTGACTAGTGAGGGTGAGGTCGGTCATACCTAATTGATGTTATTTTTATTCTCATCTCAAATATTGAACAAATGAGCAAACATGTTACAGAGACGTAATCCAGTTTTGCTACAGCTTAACAGAGGCATTGACGCAACCTGACTAGAAAAAGGCACACAATGGAATTGATGCAGACTTGCAGAGGTAAGCGTCTAATTCAACAACTGTACAACTTCAAATGTACGGCGCTTATAAGAATTAGTTACCTTGAGCAGTAAAACCACCAGAAAGTAGACATTGATTACGAAATTCACAAACTGAACCACTATGACATGAGAGCTCAGAAGCAACTCCAGAGCGCGCCCTGCGACCTCCAAGGAATCTCCCCCAGCTTCCCTACCAATCAGCCCATCTGCTTTCATCCCTTCAAGCGAGGAAACCGTCCACCACTGCAGCAACACGAAGCCAGCCGCACTGCTGAAGGCCGAGGGGTACAGACAGTTAACCGCCATCCGCGAAAAATCCGCCACCCAGATTCACCGACCACGGAGAGCCCCAAGAAGAAGCCGTGCAACACCACGTCCCCTGCGCTGAATACGGCGCGAGGCCATCAACCAAGGGATCTAAAACCCTATATCGGTGTTCGGCGATCGGTGAAGGCGAATGGTTAGGTGGCGTAAAATGACTGTTTAGGCACCGGCGCTTTTCCATCCTCCTTCTCGAATGACTCCCTTTGTTTAATCTTTCTCGACGGAGAAGGATTCGATCCGATCGATCCCCTTCTCCTCCTCTGCCTGAAACGAGTGATGCTCGGCGAAAAGACTGGCCTTCGATCGGCAATCGCTAGATGCCTCTTTCAGAGCACCGACCGGTTACCATGCTAACTTCTTTCCTCTGGTTCAGAATTTGGAATAAATATTTCTGCATAGACCCACAATATACCCGCATCGGGACCATGGATCACTACTCTCTACGAGATGACCAATCGAGAGTTGGGTATCAAAGTAACAGTCAAAGCAGAAATTTTGAGCCTTGGCCGACAAGGCAATCCCCGCTCCTGGCCGCAAGAGGCGATTTTATTGCTAAAAGTTTAACGCACTTTCATTTTTTAAAATAATATTTAATTTCTAAAAACTTAAAAAGCACTTGCTCTATTTTTAGTATAATTTGTTATAGTTATTATAGCTACAATTATAATTACTTTTTTTTTTCTCTCTCCTTTATTTCCACTAAAGAAAAGCAAAAAAAAAAAAAAACAAAAAATTGAGAAATAAGAACGAATTTTTTTTTAAAGTTTTTTAATCGTCTGTAGTAGTACAGTGTTTCACTGGAAATCCTGATCTCTTCACTCGCACGCCTATATCGAACAGAAATTGAAGCAGTAGAGGGGGGCAGCGAGAGCCCTAACACTCACAGCGTGAGCATGGAGATGGCAGCGAGCGTCTCGTCGCTGGGGGCAAGCCCCCTGATCCGCGGAGGAGCGCCGGCCCCGCCGCGGAGCAGCCGCAGCGCCCTCTCCCAGCGTCCGTATCGGCGGTGGAAGACGCGCCGGAGGCGGAAGAGGAAGAAGCGTAGGGAGAGGGCGAGGCGGGAGGCGATGGAGTTGGGGACGAGGGGGCCGGCGCCGGAGGCGGCGAAGAGGAGCTTGAGGGCGAAGGGGAAGAGGACGGACGCCAGGATCTGGATGTTGCTGTGGCCGCCGCCGGCGAGGAGGGCATTTAGCTTCCCGATCACCGCCAAGTGAACGCCCATTGATTTCTCCACTTCGGCTCCGATGGGAGCAGCGCACTTACGCCTTGCCCCCTCCTTTAGCTTTGCTCTGTATTGTAGTACGAAGAAAGCAACAAGTTTCCAAACCTTTCGTTTGGTGCCACGTGATGGCCCATTAGTGGGATGAATTTCAGTTTGGCCTCCAGGTTTTTTGCATGCTTTTCAAAATACTCCATAAAATTTTAAAATCATAAACATACCCGTTGAAATTCAAATTTTACTATTAGATGAAAAATTACATTTCTTATTTTCATTAACGTTCTATTTTGAAAAGATATCAAAAGGGCACAATATATAAATTTCTACTAAAATTATTATATTTATTATTAATTTTATTTAAAATTATTATATCTTATAGTAGTTTTAAAATTCTTATAATATTGTAGATGTGATTTAGAATAATTTTATAATAGTTGTAATTAAAATTATTATAATATTATTGATGTAATTTGAAGTAATTTTTAATTAAGTTATAGTAAAAAATTGTGATCCCATTTTATCATATTAGTAAAAAAAAAAATATAGAAAATCAGATCGATCCAATCCACAGCTTGTCTCTCCGTCCAAGGCTCAGTTCACCATGCACCACCTCATAAACTTGTAGCCAATCACAGACTGGGGAGTTTGTCCGTAAAATATTGTTACCAATCCACGTTCGACACGGTGGCGTAGGGGGCAGCGGATCCGCGTAGTTGATCCACCTCGGACTCGGACGCGGCGGGCCCAGGATTTTCTCTCCTCTAACAAGCGACGCAATGTTGCGTCACGGAAAAGCCTCGCGTCCAAATCAAATGAGATGGGGGATTAATTTCATTTTAGCCATTTACTTATTTATGTTTTTAATTTGGTCCTAAAACACTTTTTTTGTCAATTTCTTCGACCCCAAAAATATATTTTTTTTAACCATTAAATAGCAATAATACCCTTGCGGAACCCGCTTGCTTTTTTCTAGGGTTCTCTCGAGCTCCTCATCTCCGTTTCTCGCTGCTTCTCCATCTGCCTGGCGATTAGGGTTCACTGGCACCATGGATGCACAGAGAGCTCTCCTCGACGAACTTATGGGGGCAGGTGAGTCTGTTTGCTGCCGCTTCGTGGTCTCTATCTGTTGTGTCGTCTAAATTTCTTCCCTTGGGATTCGGCAGCTCGAAATCTAACTGACGAGCAGAAAAAGCAGTACAAGGAAATCCGATGGGACGATAAGGAGGTGTGCGGCGCGTACATGGTTCGATTCTGCCCTCACGATCTGTTCGTAAACACGAAAAGCGACCTAGGTCTGTGTTTCGTTGGTCATTTCTTGAGTTTATTGATTAATATGCTGCTCTTACGCTTTGCTGGCTTCTTTCAGGAGTTTGCCCTAAAATACATGACCCGAAGCTCAAGGAGAGGTAGCTACTGTGGTTAATGAATCAATTTTTCTATGGATTTCAACTTTAAACTCAAAATTATAACGAACTCCTTCACAATGTTTATTAATTGGCTTTACTTTGTTCCATTGTTTATTATCAGCATCTTTTTGTCATTCAAAAAAAAAAATCCGTTTTTCTGCATTATTCTGTCCTGGGGCTTGCAATTCGGCTCTGCATTTAGACTCCTCCATTTAGGCCACCATCTTTATTTCTGAGCTATAATTGGAAGAATGCTTTGAACCTAGCCATTTTAATTTGCATGTAGGAGGAACTTTAAAATGAATCTGGCGTGCTTTGGTAAATAAGACAATTGGAGTTCTCTGGATATTGCTTTGTTTTTCTTTTGAGGTAACTGATCCCGAGCTCGTTGATCTATATTTCCATGTAAGCATGGCTGGATATCTGATTATCTCTTTCAGGTTTCCTAATCATTTCTCAAACATGTAATCCAATCTGAACCTTAAAAGCCGTTGCTGCTCCACTTGAGGACTGTGATCATAGCTAACTATATGAATGCAAATTTTTAGTTGTACAAACAAAATGTATTTATCTTCAATATATAGATTATTGTATTGATTATATGTATAAAATGATGAAAAATTTAATTAAAATTGATTTAAGTTGGTTTTAATAATACTAGTACTTTATTTTGTATATAACTCAATGGGGAGATAAGTTGATGTAACTGACCTCAGCTAGTTGGTGCAAATAAGACTTGATGATGATACCACGTCTTTAGAGCTATATGTGCAACGTGCTATTGTTGCTTTGAATTGTGACTTAGAAGCCGTTAATTTAACATTGGCTTAGTAATTCAAGAGCAAGTCCAGTTGCATCGAGATCAGTTGTTTATTCCCTCTTTGATTGGCTAGAAGGTATGTTTTGACGCTTGACGGCAGCACTGTATTTTTTCTGTTCGCTTAATTCACAAGGTGCCTTTTGAGAATTGTTAATCTCAGCTTCTGAACATCGCAGAAACTTCAAGTAATTGATGACATTATAAAACTTGATGCTGTATGTGTCATGGGTGGTGCAGTTTGAACTTTGAAGCATTGTAATCTTTGTACATAATCATTATGTTCATACTGCCAATAAAGTATTATCTGATTAGATTTAGCTCTCCTTATATGAGATCATGTTTTATGCAATGCTAAAATCTGTAAAAAATATACTGATAATTTTGGTGAAATGAAGAGGTTCCAGGTCAAAATTATAAACAGAGATATAAGCTAAGCTGTCTTTCCCTGTTAAACCAGCTCTTAAGCGACATGGCCTCCTTTGGACTGATGTGGATTATGAATGTCATTTAAATTAAGTTCTCTTGTTAGATCTTTAGATAAATTGGCAAATCCAAGGCAAATGAGACATCCATGAATATAGTCAGTGCTTGGTAACCTTTTTGGAATCTATGTCTATTATATAGAGCTTTGGAGACAAATTTACAAATTTTGATTTGTCTATGAAATTTTGATTATTAAGATATGACTGTTCTTCAAGTAGTCAAGTTCTTCCAGTATTAAAATTATACTGGATATGTATCTCTTACATTCACTAACTTTGAGAAAGAAAAGTTGATCTCTAGTTTATAAACTACTGCAATTTTGTCAAACCATTTCATGAACCATCTACTTCTAATTTATCATGATTCAGTAAGATGAATTTTTAATTTGGAAGTTTAATTCGCCCTATTAATTATTGGTAGTTGAACTGAGAGCGCAAACTGCCTAAGCATGGTTGTATCCATGTAATACAAGTATAATGAATTTCCTGCATTGCAGTTTTGAGAAGTCCCCTAGACACAGTACATATGTTGCAAGGTTTGAAGCAGAGCTAGCACAATGGTGTGAGAAGCTGGTGCACTTCTTTTACCTATCAATCAGTTATTTAGTAGGCAAATTCTTGTCAGTTAAAGTGGCAATAGCATGCAACACAGGTGATGGATTTAGATAGGAAAGTTAGACGTGGTCGTGAGCGATTAGAACAAGAGGTAGAGGCAACACCTGCTCCAATCCCTACTGAAAAATCTGAACATCTCTCAGTGTTAGAAGAAAAGATCAAGAAACTTCTCGAGCAAATCGAGTCTCTTGGTGAAGCAGGGAAGATAGATGAAGCTGAGGCACTTATGAGAAAAGTGAGGAAGAAATATTTGATG
The DNA here is from genome assembly GCF_018446385.1 of Zingiber officinale. Taxonomy (NCBI): domain Eukaryota; kingdom Viridiplantae; phylum Streptophyta; class Magnoliopsida; order Zingiberales; family Zingiberaceae; genus Zingiber; species Zingiber officinale. Next base: position 83,467,807 of record NC_055996.1, read on the forward strand.
TTATTAATCAATCATTCTTAGTGCAGACTAATTGACATTTTTGTGTTTAGGTGGATATGCTTAATGCTGAGAAGACAGCTTTTTCCCAACAATCAGCAACTGATAAGGTTTTGATGCTTCCACAAGAGAAGAAAATGGCATTATGTGATATTTGTGGCTCAATTTTGGTAGCAAATGATGCGGCTGAGCGGACACAAACACATGTTTTGGGAAAGCAGCATATTGGTTATGGGATGATCCGGGATTTTCTTAGTGAGTTCAAGGTGAGGAATTGGGGATCCAGTTTGACTCTAAGATTATCTTTGTGGTTATGAGTTATAACATGCCCTTCTTATCTTTTACTGGACAGGCTGCTAAGGAAAAAGCAAAGGAAGAAGATAGACTAGCTAGGGAGAGAGAAGCAGAAGAGCTGAGGAAACAAAAGGAAAATGATCATGGCAGTAGGGTCAGAGGGACTGATCTGGGTGAGAGAGAAAGGTCTAGAGAACGTGAGCATGGACGCGATCGGTTTAGAGATCGGGGCGCTGAGCGAGAAAGATCAAGGGGGGATTGGAGTGGACGAGGAAGCAGGGATCGAGGAAGAGAATCAGATCGTCGGATTGACTATCGCAGAAATGGGAGGGAATCCAACAGGGACAGGTTTAGAGACAGGTCTGGAGCACGAAGCAGATCCAGATCTCCTGCCAGGCATAGCCATAAAAGATCAAGAAGTCCTGTTCTTCGATAGTAGCCATTAGTATAACCCATTTGTCGCCTATTGTAACCAAACAGCTGGTCATTCTCTAGTTCCATAATCATTTTTCTTTGGTACTAGGTAACTCTTTTATTTGAAGATCAATTTTGCTACTATAAAGCCTTTGAATTTATATCCATGAGCCATTTTCAATTGTGATAATTGTAATAAGTTGGCACTCCAAGGCCATAGAATGGTCGTGGTGTGCTGACTTCACATTTGCCCTTGTGACTGTGGAACTTTAGGGTGGAGGTTCACCCATAACAAACCGCCCCCTGCTTTTGTTCTTGTCCATTGGGTTTCATGGAATGCATATATATATCTGCATTTGCCTCTCGGAGACAATAAAAGCCGTTAGTGGGTTAAGACCGAGAGCTTTTATTGCCACCTCTAGGAGCATTTTTTTTTTTGTATTTTTTTTATATCCAGTTATTAATTTTAAAGATAATTTTATGAAAATTTTTGATCGATTATTAAAATAAATAAGAAAATACTAATAAAGGCCTATACCGTCAATATTTTTAAACCTTTTCTCATTTGAGAGAAAATATCCTCTAGTACACCATCATTGTCCGGGGCTAGGGAACATTCTCAGATGCACAATTAGATAGTTATCACATCAATGTCTTGAATTTAACCCCTTTTTTAAAAAACAAAAATAAAAGTGTTTTTTTATTATCAAAAGGACACTAACTCCATTAGTTTTTATAAAATTACATGGTTGTCCCGTTAGGTGAATTTGACCTGTTTCATAATATTTATACTATTTTCAAATCTACGCATCAAATCTATTCAACCAAATTTACATTATATCATAACTACTATAATTATAATAGCAGTTATAAAATTATAGCTGTGTAGATTTATTCTATTCACACGATTGATTAAGCGATTCATAATTTAATACATATAACATTAGATAATAATACTGAACAGTATATTTGAGGTCTATAAAATATTTTTTTATTATTAGAAAATAAAAAAATAGCGCTTGATTCTAAAACAAAATAATATAAAAAGCTCTTTTGATTTTTGTTCCTCTTTTTTCATCTAAGAAAGTGAAAGTTATCGAATATTTAGAGGATCATCAAACATCTGAAAATTTTATAGCAAAATAGATACCGATCAGATCATTTGCATAACGTACGTTATGCAAATAGATACCGATCATCAAACACATGAAGGTACTTCGCGGAGGGAGATAAATACAGCTAATAATCTCCACTGCCTGCGATAATTTTATTCACCAACAACGTACGTACGTACTTCCCACTGTATATATTTGGATATGACTCTTTCTAATCGCTGTAGTTGACGACGGATCTGTAGGTGGCGCCCGGCTGCCACCCCGCCGGAATCACGTTATTGGCCACCAGCTGCTTCCGCTCCAACCCGGACGTCAGCCTGAACGAGAACGGCGGCTGCAGAGTCGGCCCCGAGTTTAGCCTCCACACCGCTCCCCACGACTGCTGCATCGGTATCCACGACGACTGTCCCTCCTTGATCTCCACCGTCGCCAGGTCCCCGTCGCCTCCTTCGTACTCGATCAGCACGGCGATGTAATTAGGGTTCGAGCCTACGTCCACATGGAACGCAATGTCCACGCCGCCGTACTTGCACTCCACCCTGAAACAGAAAAATTAATAACAATTGTTATATATATATATATATATATATATATATATATATATCCTGGTGATCCAGGAATTTAAACGATTATGATTTGAACTTAGAACAGCTAATTTTTATATAGAACAAAGGACGATATTCTTTATTTTCACTAATGAAGTCCCATAATATTACGGGTTGCACCGCCGGCAAGGGGTGACTGTCGATGCCGCCATATATATAAATTGAAGTAACTTACCGATTGTACTGGATTTGGAGGACTCCGGCATTGCGGAGCTGGTCGGACTGCCCGGGCTTCGCCATCGCACCGAACGCCGTGCCGCTGAGGTCGAAGTGGACGGGCTCAGCGAGGCACGGCCCGCCGGGGCACTCGTCTGTGAGCACCACAGTCACCGGGTTCCCGGAGCACGCGGCGTTGCCCGTGCACCGGACCTGGTAGCAAGCGCCGCACCCCTCGCCGGACTTGAAGATGGAGGGGCTCCCCGCCGCTATCATGGAGGAGAACGGGGACGAGTCAACGGCGCCTGCGTATCCGCACGCGCCGCCGTCGCTCCCGGCGCCGTGCGCGCCGCCGTACCAGGTGGCTCCCGCCGGCGACCAGCTGCCGGCGTCGAGAGCAGAAGAGGAGAAGTTGAGGCGCTTGGGGTGGAAGCAAGCGGAGCGGTCGAAGAGGGAGCACAAGGCCGCGAGTAAACCGACGAGGGAGAGAGTAGTGGAAGGCGCCATCGTCGATCGATCGTCGCTACTCGCTAGCTGCTTGAAGTACTGATCGGAACGGTGCAATTAAGCTCGTTATATAGAAGGTGACAGTTGATGATCGATCGATCGAGTCAATGAAGTTACAGTATTTTTAGCCATAAATTCTGTGCGGGAATTACTGAAATTTTAAGAGATTGTCATGAAATTTTGACTTTTATAACGGTGTGCCCTGCGTGCTTAATTACGCGAGTTACATGGGGAGATTTAATTGGGAAAACGACGACGGGAGCAACGACCTTCTTGCGACGTCGGTTTCATTAACTGCCATGAATCGCGGTTAGCTGAAAGCGAACGTTTGCTTTTTCCGTTAACCGTGGCGTTGATGGCGGTTGTTGTCTCGTCGAACGGCGCCCGACGTCGCGCTCGATCGGGAGGCAGCGGCTCGTGATCTTTGGCTTATTTTTCTCTGCGTCAGGCGTTCTGAACGTGGCCAGAGATTAGAAATTGGATCTTGTCAAAAGTTGACGTGGAAAAGACGACGCTTGGTTATATTCCTGTTATGTTTTCACTTGAATGGGCTCCTGTCGAGCCACCGATCAGCTGTGTCCGTTGTTGACGAAGTTGTCGAACCCTGAGGGGAAGGTGGGACTGTCCGGAATGCCTACGTAGAGAGTTAAAATAAAGGTCAAGAGATATTTCGAGAGATTCTAATCAGTCATTTCGACGTTTTAGTAGATCTTTGACAAAGGAGATGTAAAAAATTAGTAAAAAAAAAAAAATGTTGGTAGTAATTTGTGAGTAGTTAAATACATGCACATATGTACATCTTTACTTGTACAGGAGCAGATTTTTTTTTATATTATTGATGAAATGTTATATTTCTGGTCGAAAGAGTGTCACATCGTCTTATCAGATCATCACATCATCCATATCTTCTATTGTAAAAGATCATGCGAGATCATGCTATGTCGACCATATTGTTCCACATGCTATAATAACCCATGTGTTACTTCACATGCTCTGATAACCCGCATATTGTTGCACGTGCTTTGATAGCCACGTGTTGTTTCACGCTATGTCATTACAAAAAACTCTAATTACCGATGGAAATTTCTATCGTAATTCCGTTGTTATATTGGCTTAGTGACAGAATTACGACGAAAATACGGTAGTCGGAAGAAAAATGTGTCGGAAATGATTTTATAGATGGAATTATAATTCTGTCGCTTGGAGTTTTTTCTATCAGAATACAAATTCCGTCGGTATTTATCAAATGGAATTTTGACCCGTAATGGTACTTACTGACAGAATACAAAGTCCGTTGTTAAATACACCGGCAGAATACAGAATTCCGTCGGTGTTTATCAACGAAAACAATATTTCTATTAGTCTTTACCTACGGGATATTATTTTCGTCGGTAAACACCGACGATGTGTCCAACTGGATTTTAATATTTATCGACTAAATTTTGTTTTCGTCGGTAAAATAAAAAAAATTGTGACGTTATATTTATATTTGAAATGTAACATGTTTACAATTTCATATCTATATAAATCATCACAGATGATGATGCAAATACAATACATACACACACTAATCCAATAAATAACAATCCATATTAATAATCACAATCATAATACATACACAAACTAACAATCACAATTAATACTAACAATTAAAATACAAACATTCACAATCATACACAAACAAACTAATCTCATAAACATGAATGAAAGTTAATAACATACTATCCAAATATCCAAAATAAATATCCAAAATACATATCATCATATAAATATACTACAAATACATCCAAATGCAATCATATGATATAGTAATATAAAATCTTGTAGAAAGTCACATTCATCGTATTATGATAAGAATGATATAAATTAAAAAATTGTAACATATTTATACCTAAATCATATCTTGGTTATGATGATGAATATATCAATAGGGGCTCTTGAAAAAATGTAATATAATATTTAGAAATGAACATATTAGATTATTAAAATAGAATAAATATTTTTTGTACAGTTTATGTATGATAAATAAAAAAAATTAAGTTGTAGTTGAACAAACCTCATAATAAGTTAATCAACACGGTCTGATGGGCCTTGAGTCTCTTGTGACTCAAAATCATATGGTGTTGGGGTCCAAGAGGCAATGTCTGCTTGCATATGGGCCAAAAGAGCATCTTGATTCACGTCCCGTTCGACCCTCCTCTGCTCCTTTGCGGCCCTCCTTTGCTCATCATCAGCCCTCCTTTGTTCTTTAGTGGCTATCCTTTACTCCTGAGTGGCCATCCTCTGATCCATTGAGGTCAATTGAGTGCGTAGTTCTTCATTTTCGTATCTTAGATACTACATCTCAGTAGCAAAAGAACTAGCACGATCTCTAAAAGCTTTCAAACAATCAAATGTTACTTTGGCCTGGGAGTCAAGGTCGTAGAGGGTGAAGTTTTTTATCTTTCCACCGATAATATTATAATATATCTCATTTATTGCCTCAGTGGATAGAGGTTGTGACTCCCTCCTCTACTGGCGGCTGAGATACTTGAGTCACTCTATTTGTCATTTCTTCCTGTGTGGAAAAAAAATATGATTAATATATAATTAAATCATAATTCCTAAAGTTAATCAAGATAGAAATGATTAAATATAATAAAGTTAATAATCTTATATGGATGACTTGGGATCGAGAATTGACAAATGTGTAATCCTTCTTCTTGGGAGTCTTGAGAAAGACCTTCACACAAGTGGGCTGTCACTCTAGAGCACATTCCTGCATACACAAACAAGTTGGGCCAAAATTATACAAATTTGGTAATAAATAAAAAATTTACTTATATCACTTTAAATTAAATTCAGCAAATTCATAGCATGCTCAACAATAGATCTCGATCCTGACGTATGATGAGCTGTTATGGTGCTTGGGTCACATGACTTTGTATTTCTATTTGCTTGAGCTTTTTCAAAATTTGAATGCCACCTTTCTATAGCCTAGGTGGTCATTAATGCACCCCCAGATCTCGTCAAAAATATACTCTGACCTCATGCCCTTCTTTCTCATATAGTATAGAAGGTCTCTATACAATTTAGTACAATATATATTCCAAGTGTCTTGAAATTATGCCTTGTACCCTTCCTCCCATGAATATTTTTCTGCAATTATAAGTTAAAAATTTAGTATATTAAAGGATAAATATACAATACCAAATATATTAAAGTCACTTACAATAAATTCATTATAATAGAAAATCTTCATCTTCTAGTCTACATGCCTTCATGTAGTACGAGAAGCACAAACTTTTTCTTTAATTTTTTTTAGTGATATATGTCACTATTCAATGACCATCAGGAGTAAAACTGCATGAAAAAAAAAATATTAAAGTATGAAAAATATGCTATAAATAAAGTCATATATGAACTTGAACTACTAATAAAAAAAATATTTACATGTCCCCAACAACCTTAAGCACCATATGGGCACAGAGTGGTATTGTTTGCTATTTTGTCATGATAATATCTGTAAATTAATATTACAACATATCATAATAAAGTTTGCTAACATGATAATATAAGCACAAAATAATATGGAAGTATAACTTACTTGATGAACAATAATGTAATGCCCGCCCCTTCTACTACCCTAAGGGAGGGACGGGGTTACTTACTTGAATCATACATACACACATATATATGCATATGAAAATCATGGCAGCGGAAGAAAGGTTTAAAAATTCAATTTGATCATATGCATATTAACTAAACATGATATGTGAACAATATAATCATATCACATATTAAACATGCTAACAAGCTAATCCTTTAACATAACATGTGAACATCCTAGTATTCATGCATATAACTTGATTTAATATCAACCATTTAAGACATGATTCATGATATCATAAGCATATTAACATGGTCCCCTCGGGGCGGTGCGATGGTTAAGACATGGGGTGTTGCCACATGAGGTCTTGGAGTCGAAACTCGGCGTGACCGAGCATAACCTCCCCCATGTCTTGACCATTTGCACTAATGGCTAGTAGTTACCCGTGATTTACCTCCTCCGTGTTGGCCTAGGGACGGGTTGGCGGGGGCGCTGGGGGCGAGCGAATCGCCTTTTGCCACATAAGCATATTAACATGAACAAGAAGAACATAAGTGCATAACTGTCCATACGAGCTCAAGTTATTATCAAAAGCATAAGCATAAAGTCAAAACATGTTTCACATGCACAACTTAGATATAATTAAGTTTTGAGACACAAATGGATCTATTCCACCATGTCATTGCCACACACATCTTTCGCCCTTCCTGTTGCTCCTCTTAGTGTAGACATTCCTTACCCTTTTCTGCAGTACAAGGAAAACATAAAACTATAAGCACATAGGCTTAGTAAGATTCTTTCCTACTCACAAAACATAAATCATATATCTAAACATAAAGTGATGACATGTTCATTTAACCAACATCTAGATATAAATTTGCATGCTAGCATAAAGTAGAGTCATACTCATGTAAGTAAATATAACATAGCATGTTAGAAACTCATACATAAGTAGTAGCATGATCATCTAGGCATCATAGACATATTTTCAAAAAAAAAAAATCTTACTAAAACATAAAGAAACATTTAGCATGAATAAACATATGCAAGATGTCCTTTGAAAACATGTATCATGAATGAGTATATGCAAGATGTCCTTTGAAAACATATATATCATATAAATACTTAAACATAATCTCATCATGAGGGCTCGGCTTTGTACCACATGCATGAATTTGCGGGCATTCTAAATAGATCCGAGGTAGTTAATCCCGAACCTATTAGGAACTAGGCTCGTTTCCTTGACCATCGACCTAGGGGCACTTAGGAGTCCATCCCTTACTAGGCCCGTTTCTTTGACCATCGACCTAGGGGCAACTTAGGAGCCCATCCCCGGTACAAGCCATACAAAGTAAAATAACATATCATGTTTCATATCATATCATAGCATATCATGTTCTTGTCATATCATGGCATATCATATTCTTGTCATATAATGAAGAGTGCTCTTAGTCCCAACTTAAGGGAAGCATCTCTTAGGCTTTTCATCATACATAAGCCTTGCATAACATAATGACATAAAGTGCACATAACATATAACATTTCCTAGAGAAAACATACATGATGGTATAAGTGCACATAACATTTAGCATATCATAGGGAAAACATAACATGATGGCACAAGTGTACATAACATATAACATGGTGACATAAAATCCATGTTACATCATAAGAAGTCATTATCATGCATGGTTAGGGTTTTGATCTTCCTACAAACCTAAATCATAACTTAGCCGAAACCTAGAGGTAGGATTCTAGGTTTTTAACCCAACATGAAGCATGGAAACTTAAACTAACCATATATCAAGAATCGTACATCATGAGGAAACATAAGAAGCATAGTTAGGTTTTAAAAATTTTCCCTAAACCTTTCATTCAATCTTGGCCGAACCCTAAGGGTAAGGTTCTTAAACTTTTAATACAACAAGAAGCATGAACACTTAAACTATAACATATAAGAGATCATACATCATGAAGAAGCATAAACAAGCATGATTAGATTTCAAACTTTGCTCTAAGCCTTATATTTCATCTTGGCCGAAACCTAAAGATAGGGTTCTAAACTTTTGAATACAACATGTAGCATAAAAACCTAAACTCACATCATATAAAAGATCATACATCATGAAGAAGCATAAACAAGCATGATTAGGTTTTAAAACTTTGCTCTAAGCCCTATATTCCTATCTTGGCCGAAACCTAAAGGTAGGGTTCTAACTTTTGAATACAACATGTAGCATGAAAACTTAAATTAACAACATATAATGGTCTACATATCATGAGGACTAATAAACAAGAATAGTTGGGGTCTTAAATTGTCTCTAATCCCTTTATCCTTCTTTGGCCGAAACCCTAAGAGTATGACATGAAATTTCTAAGCAACATGAAGCATGAAAAATTTATACTAACATCATATAATGGCCTACATATCATGAGGACTAATAAACAAGCATAGTTGAGGTCTTAGATTGTCTCTAATCCTCTTATCCTTCTTTGGCCGAAACCCTAGGAGTATGGCATGAAATTTCTAAGCAACATGAAGCATGAAAAATTTATACTAACATCATATAATGGTCTACATATCATGAGGACTAGTAAACAAGCATAGTTGAGGTCTTAAATTATCTCTAATCCCTTTATCCTTCTTTGGCCGAAACCCTAAAAGTATGTCATGAAATTTATAAGCAACATGAAGCAAGAAAAATTTATACTAACATCATATAATGGTCTACATATCATGAGGACTAATAAACAAGCATAGTTGGGGTCTTAAATTGTCTCTAATCCTCTTATCCTTCTTTGGCCGAAACCCTAGGAGTATGGCATGAAATTTCTAAGCAACATGAAGCATGAAAATTTTATACTAACATCATATAATGGTCTACATATCATGAGGACTAGTAAACAAGCACAGTTGAGGTCTTAAATTATCTCTAATCCCTTTATTCTTCTTTGACCGAACCCTAAGAGTATGGCATGAAATTTCTAAGCAACATGAAGCATGAAAAATTTGTACTAACATCATATAATGGTCTACACATCATGAGGACTAATAAACAAGCATAGTTGAGGTATTAAATTGTCTCTAATCCCTTTATCCTTCTTTGGCCGAAACCCTAAGGGTGCGTTTGGTTCAAGTTATCATGTATAACCTTGGTTATGTGATTACCAGGTAATCACATAACCAAGGTTATGGGGAATAAAACATAACCAAATGTTGTTTGGTTCAACCTAGGTAATGCAACAAAAACTTGTTTGTTTGAAGGTTTTAATGAATACCTTAGTTTAATATCTTACCGTATTACCCTCAGTTACAAAATCAACTATACATATTATTATTATTATTTATTTTTTTAATGTTTTTTTTACTTTTCTTTTTCTTGTATATTTTTTTACTTTTTTATGTATTTTTTTATTTTTTTTAATGTTTTTATATTTTTTTATATTATTTATATTTATATTTTTTATTTTTTTATTTTTTTAAATTTTAATTTTAATTTATTTTATTTTTAATTTTTAAACATTTTAAATTTTTATAATTTTTTTATTTTTAAAATTTTAATTTTTAAATTTTTTTTTTACATTTTTAATTTTTTTTAAAATTTTAATTTTTTTTTAAATTTAAATTTTTTGTTTTTTATTTTAAAAAATTATATATATATATATTTTAAAATTATTTATTTTTAAATTTTTTAAACATTTTTTTACATTTTTTAATATTTTTTCTCATTTTTCCATGTTTTTTTTATCGGAGGGTATTTTTGGTAAAAAATATTCGTTAACCCCGGAATCAAGAAAAACCTTAGTTTTCTGAGGTTTTCCGATTCCGGGATGCATGACCTTTTTGCTGGCATGTCGGGCATGGAACATTACTCGGGAATCATCGAATACTTAAACCAAACAAGGTTTTTGTTGATAACCTTGGATGGATAACCAAGGTTATCAAAAATAACCCCGAACCAAACGCACCCTAAGAGTATGGCATGAAATTTCTAAGCAACATGAAGTATGAACAATTTATACTAACATCATATAATGGTCTACATATCATGAGGACTAATAAACAAGCATAGTTGAGGTCTTAAACTTCCTCTAAAGCTTTTATCCCTTCTTGGCCGAAACATATAATAATCTAATCCTAGGTTTTGAACATCATCAACACATGAAACGCGGAACTACTTGTACTGCAGGTGAAGGAGATACTTACTTCCTTTCACTTGGTTTACTAATGAAAGTACCCTTGCTTTTGAGAAGTTTCCCTAGGAGAAATCCTTTAGCTTGGTTTCGGCAATGGTGAAGGTGAGGGCTTAGGTTTTCGGTGGAGAGAAGGAGGGAGGAAGAAGAGAGAAGAAAAAAAATGGAGTTCTCTTTCCCTTTCTCTTATTTATGCTAAATGAAGGAAGAAGGCAAATTCATCTTTTCATTAGGGAGGAAGAAGGCAACTCAACTTTTCGTTCTAAGTGAAGGGAGTCTTTCCTTACCTTTAACTACAATGTTCCTTCCCTTCCTAACAGCACACCCCTGCTGGGGCTACTGGTTATCACATACATACATCTAACAAGAGGTCCAAGGTTCAAACCTTGATTATGTCTCTTTTTGGTTCTATTCCCTTTTTTTTTTTGAAAAATCTACATAAAGCCTATTTTAATCATGGGAAAATAATTCATAAAATTGCTAGGGATCCTATGGGTGTTACAATCCCCCATACCTCATAAAAGTTCATCCTCGAACTTAAAATAAGTCTAGGTACTTTTGTCTCATATCGTCTTCGCATTCCCAAGTGGCTTCTTCGAACCGTTGATTCTGCCACAGGACCTTTACTAAGGGCAACTCTTTATTCCTTAGTCTTTTAACTTTTCGATCTAATATCTGGATAGGTCGTCTCTCATAACTTAGGTCCTCTTGAACTTGTACTGTCTGTGGCTCGATCACTTGGTTTGTTCGGGTAATGCACTTCTTGAGCATTGAAACATGGAACACATTGTGAATAGTCGACATCTCCGGGGGTAGCTCTAATTCATAAGCTACCTTGCCGACTCTTTTCCGAATCTGATATGGTCCCACGTAACGTGGACTTAGCTTACTCTAATTCATAAGCTACCTTGCACAGGAAGCTAGTCGATGAGTTTGGTGCATCCGAGGGATGAGAAGATGTGGAAGAGTATGTCGGTGGAGTGAGAAGGATGCACATGACATTTAAGGGACGAGAAGTCAGAGCGGAATACTGCTCAAGGACAAGGCCGGAGTTGGATTTGAGTGAGCTCAACTCTGGATGGTCGGAGAATCACCCAAGCGACCAAAGCGGAAGATCAAAAGAGTCAACACAGTGTTGACTTATCTAGGTACTTGGACCATGTCTAGGCGCTCGGACTCTGGGTGCTTGGAGAGGGTCCAGACACTCGAACCACCTGGGATTAGAATAAGCGCCCTTCATTAAACGTTGCCACAGATTATTCAAAGCCTACTTCAGCAACACTCCAATCGCCCGGACTGGTCCAAGTGCTCGAGATCCAAAAAAATATTATCACTGAACTATTGAAGGGCCATTGTGAGCAAATAAGGTGCACAACTGGGGGCACCCAGAGCGGGTATAAGCACTCGGAGATGCCACGTCAGCAAATAGACGTATTTAACTAGCAGGCTATAAATAATGCTCTGGTTCTCTTCATTTTGACACAACACTTACTGTAGTTCAGTTTTAATTCTGTCTTTCATATTTGTGCTTTCAAACATTGTACGGGGCTTTTCTGCCTCCAACCTAGCTTAAAGAATCGGACATTTCTAGTGCTAACATTTCCTTGAGTTAGTAACCTTTCCGGTTGCAAATCAAGTAAATCTCGATAGCCTCAAGTTTCATTTTTGTAATTTATTTTTATTTTTCTAACAAATGTTTCTTAATCAAAGTCAAAAGTTTTGAGAAGGGCAGTTTTATAATTTTAAAAAATTCACCCCACTCTTACCGACTGCATGAGACCTATAAGTGGTATCAGAGCCCAACAATCTCGGAAGGACTAACCGCTGACTGAAGCACTAAGATGATGGTCGATTCAAATATTCATTCACTGAATTTTGAAGGAGACTTTGCGCTTTGGAAGCGCAAATGGAGGTATATTTTAAATCGATTCGATATTTTTCTAACATTAAAAAATGATTTTGAAGTACCCAGGGATAAAAATGGAGAACACAAAGAGGAACACTTGTGGAACAAACAGTAGCAGGCCAATTTTGTGGCGAATGAAAAAGCATAATTCCATTTACTAACTATACTACCACCACAAGAAGTCAACCGAATTAGCGCCTACAACTCCACTGAAGACCTATGGGAGAAATTCCTGGAGATCCGTGAAGGCACCTCGAAGGCTAAGCTAGCGAGAGGGGATATTCTTCGGAATTAGTTAACAAACCTCCGGATGAATAAGGGAGGGAGAGAAGGTAGCTTAACTTTAGGCAAAGATCAAGGAATTAATCACCCAACTAAACAACCTCGGAGAGTCAATAATGAATCGGGACTTAATTTGATACTCGCTCAACCCCTTTTCGAAAACACAAGCATGGTCATCCTTAATAGATGCATATTACATCTTTAAGAACTTGGAGGTAAGTAACTTAGAAGAGTTATTCTCAAGTTTAGAATTACACGTCTCGATGTGCAGAAGTTTCAAAAGAAACATAGTCAAGTCAGAATCTAACCTTGCAAGCCAAGGATGAACCTAGGGATGTAACCAAGTTGAACTGAACTGAACAGTATTAAGCTCGAGCTCGACTCATTTAAGTTATATTCGGGTTCGAGCTCGACTCGAGCTAAAATCAAACTTTTATCACAAGGCTCGAGCTTGGCTCATTTTGGAATTACTAAGCTCACGAACAGTTTGAGCTCGGTTCGTTATTAGCTCGATTATCATAGTTAACGAGGCTAACTTGTTAAGCGAGCTCAAGCTCATTTTAGAGCTTGTTTTAAGGCTCGTTTTGCAGGGTTATTAAGCGAGCTCAAAAACTCATTTGAATAAGAGTATTCAACAAACCTAACAACTAAAATAGTATAAACTCAGCACATCATTGAACATCCCAAAGTACTACATTAAACTTCCAAAATAATACACCATTGAACATGTTCACGAGCCCTTTAATTGAGCTGATCTCAAACCCGAGTTCACGATCTTATAAATGAACATGTTCTCGAGCCCTTTAAATGAGTCAAGCTCGAGCCTGAGTTCACGAGACTATAAATGAACATATTCTCGAGCCCTTTAAACGATCCGAGCTCGAGCCCTTTAAATGAGTCGAGCTCGAGCCCGAGCTCACGAGCCTATAAACAAACGTGTTCATAAGCTCACGAGCTGAATATCCTTAAGCTCAAACTCGGCTAGATAAAACTGTCAAGCTCGAAATTGAGCTCGAGCTTGGCTCAATAAGCTAAATGAACGAACTCGAATGAGCTTTTTATTGAATCGAGCTCCGAATAGCTCGCGAACCGTTTGGTTCATTTACATCCCTAGAAGAACCTTATTCCAACACATGACTCAATGAAAACTAAGTGGCATTTGTGGTAAGAAAGTTTAGTAAATTCCTTAAGTTTAACAAGTTTAACAAGTCGCAGGCTAAGAAGCTTTCACGAAGCAAACGAAAGGTTGGGTGGTATAATTGTTAAGAAGAAGGGTACATCAAGGACAATTGCCCAAAATTGAAGGAGAAAGACAAGAACAAAAAGCAAATGTGAACGAAGTACAGGAATCTAAAAGCGACGTAGGATGAATCATCATCATCATAGTCAAAGATTATAGCCTATGCCGGATTTTCACTTATGGCAAGTCACCAAAAAGTCAACAATGAAGCAAGATCATTCGAAATAAGTATTGAGAGCATCGACGAAAGGGAAGGTACTTCAGAAGAAAGTAGCGATGAAGGGGAGCGTCGAACAACAAAACTAACATAGTAAGTAAGGTACGTACGTACTCTACCTCTCGATCAAATGTATAAATTTGTCAAAATACTTTCTAAAAGTTCTTGTAAAATAGAAACCAAAAATGCAAAACAAGAAAAGAAGAATTTAGAGTTAAAGGTTATTTTAGCAAAATCATGTCTATTTGAATATTTTAATAAATTAAAGGTTGAAAATGAAAAGTTAAAAGATCATATAGAAAACTTGAAAAATGATCATTTATGTACACATGTTCAAAATTTCCCAAGGTTTAATTGGTAGACTTCACAAGGGCCAAATTAGCAAATTTCTTAGAAAATATATACCTAGCAAAATTTTGATAAATCCAATAGGTAGGAACTTATTTTTGGTTCCTAAATTATTATTTGTTTAAATTTTATGCATGTTTTAATTTTAATTTGCCTTAATTTTTTCATGCTAAAAAAATTATCTTATAGTTAAAATTTTTAAATAAATAGTTTCATATCATTTTTATTCAAAATTAATTAGATTTTAATTTTTTATGAAAAAAAATTTATTACTTATTAGGAAAAAAATTTGAGAATTTTTCGACCATTAAAGAATTTTTTCTAAATTTCTTAATGAAAATTATATTTTAATATTTAAAATGCTTCAAGAGTTATTTTTATAAAAAATTATTTTTATATAATAAAATATTATGTTCTCTATCACAAAATTTCTTTTGATGAATTATTTACCAAAAATAATATTCTTATAATTAAAAATTATCTAAATATTTTCTTATAATTTTTTTTTTGTGACTAAGAATTAAATTAACTATATTTAGGAAAATTATCATGACTTTTAGATATCAGGTTCTACTTTTAATCATTAGTATCTCTGATTAAATAATTTGTACTAGTCAAAATGAATATTTATTTATCTTCAAAATATTTCTTTTGACCTTTCTATTTCTGTTTGACCATTAGAAAAATTTTCAATTTTTTTTAAAAATTTAAAAATAATTTTAAATTGTCTTTGTCAAAACTAATTTTTAACTTTTAGAAATTTGTATAGTCACATCATAGTTCTTGAAAAATCTTATCAAACTTAGAATTTTTTTTAGATTTTTAAATAAACCCCTATTTTTTGACATAATCAAAGGGGGAGAGAAATTTGGGAGAGATTAATTTTCAATATTCTACTTGTACTTAATTAAAATATCTTACTTGTAATAATTGTCAAATTATTGTATTATTATAATAATTGTTGAAGCAATCTGAGTACTCTAGGTTTTGATGTTTGGGCAAAGGTTTAAGTTAGGTTTATTATTGTATTTGATATGCATTGTGAATGTGTAGGATATAGGTACAACAAGGAGAGTCCAAGTGTGATCTTGGCAAAGAAGAAAAGTCCAAGGGTAAGTATTGGCGGTGTAAGTCCAAGCATGTAGTCTTGGAAACTTAAGTCCAAGTATGATTTGATAATGGATGAAGTCCCGGAGGCGTGACCTCTTGACAAAGGAAGACCCAGCAACAATGACAAGACCGATGGAAGCTCCAGAAGGCAAGACATGAAGGATGAGGAGGCATCTGAGGGACGCGACGCTGATGGAGGATGTTAGAATGCTAGGTTTAGGTTGTACGGGCAAGGACGAGTGCATGAGAGATTGTACTCAGGGTAAAATTCCAATGTGTACTGTAGTATTACTGTAGCATTACCGTAGCAATAAACTGGTGTTTTCATCAGTCGATTGGTAGCCGACCGTTGGCTTATAACGGTCGAATTTCACTTAGGACCAGTCGACTGGTGGTTATATCAGTTGACTGGTGGTTATACCAGTTGACTGGTGGTAAGAAAATAGCTTGGTGTTTTCCTCTAGAGCTCTATTTAATTCTAGAGCTCTATTTAATTCTAGAGCTCTATTTAATAGAGTTATGGGTGCTTAGGCATTATTGATGAAATTAGTGGTGGTTAACCCTAATTAGAGTCTCCAACTGCTCAAGTGATCTATTGTGGTCTTGTGTGAGTTGTGGTAACGTTTCTTCACCCACAAGGAGCTACACTAGCTAGCCTAAAGTTCTCCGGGGAATCATCCACCAACGAATCAGGATCGTCCACCTTATGGACAGCTGTGGAGTAGGAGCTCTATCTTTGAACCATATTAAATCAACATGTTAGGTTTGCTTTCTCTTGTTAGTATTTGTTTTTGTATTCTGCTGTGCGTACTAACTATTGTAGGAGGTGACAATTTAGGTGATCGGCTATTCACCCCCTCTAGTAGTGTCAAGGTCCCAACAAATGGTATCAGAGTGAGATTGATCTTCGTTGGACTAATCGCCAAAGGAGCAACCGCTAGAGATAGATGAGATGGAGTTGGAAGGTCTTCTAGGATGGGACATCCGGATCCCACCTCCATACGAGCACGAGAACTTCAACTATTGGAGGAAGCACTTGGAGATGTGGTTCCAAATGAATTACGTTGGAGGAATCGTTTGAAGCTCCAACGGACAAGAAGGGAAAATGTCTTTGGCCTCTGTATTGGACCAAGGAGCAAAGAGAGCAATCAGAGGTAGACAAGGAGACAACTAGAATCTTGATTAATTTATACCTCTTAATTTGACATTGAATATAGGTGAATACAAGAAAGTAAGCGACCTTTGGAAAAAGGTAATTCTGCTTCATGAAGATACTACACAACTGCAAGGAGTGGAGGAACCCAAGGAGAAGGGTTTATTGGTCCAAGGGAAGGACCAATCGGATGTTGACATATGCTCAACACCCGAGGAGGAGAAGGAAGATGAGGAGGTATCATCCACATCTTCAAGGAAGGAAGAAGTGGAACCATCCACATCTTCAAGTAAAGAGGAAGAAGAGCAACCCAAGGAAAAGGAGAACTTGGAAGCTCAACTCTCCACCTCAACTACTAAGAAGAGCATAAAGGACCACATCAAATGCTTTGAGTGTGGTAAGATGGGACACTACAAGAGTAGGTGTCCTTTTCTCAAAAAGACAAAGGAGGTAATCCCTAAACCCGGTAAAGTTGCTTTAAAAACTAATGTGGGTTGTAGGGATGGAGTCAAGGAGAAGAAGCACATTAGGTGTTTCATATGTGGTGAATGGGGACACTACCACACGAAGTACCCAAGGAGAGGAGAGCTCAAGAAATTGGAGCACTTGAAGAAATGGGAAAAGAAGAGGAGCTCAAGTCAAGTAGGAGCTTCAAAGGTATTTTGAAGTTTAATCCAAGTTTAATTTCCTTCATACTTGTTAGGAATATTGAAAATTATGTACTCATGTATAATTATGAATTTAGGTACAATAATAGGAATAGGGTTAACACGGTAGATAACTCTAGAAAATCATGTAAGATTATATCTAACAAGAAACAACCTACCTTGTCTAAGGAGAGGAAAGTGGTTGAAAATCTAGGCATTAATCTCAAGAAGGGGAGACATATGCCTAGGAAGGTGGGTAGGTCTAGGATTGTCCAAGGTGGACAAATTGACTCTAGGGTTAGAACCCTAGAGTTAAAAAATCAAGCCTTGAAGTCAAGGCTTGAGGAAATGGAGAAAGTCCCAGATAGGTTCATTATTAGGCCTAAAGGACTTGACATGTGTTTGGGTGGTCAAAGACCTTAATATGTCAAATTGAGTCCCTCCAAGGCCAAGAGAAGGTCAAGTGCTAGGGTGGCACATGACAATGGCAAGGGAGGAGTGACCAAGGGAAAGAGAGAATCATCCAAGGTCCATGATAAGAAATATACAAGGGTCGCATATGATTATGGAAAGGATAAGGTGTCCAATGTTAAGAAGAAGAAGTCTACAAAGGTACACTATATGGGTGTAACCATAGTAGATGAGTCACCTAGGGAAGTGATTAAGATTCCTAAAGTTAGGAAGAGCCTCTAGAACCCATGGTAGATGGATTATCAAATGTGACAAGTGGTTAGGAGACAGATTTAAGTCTTTAATATAGTGGGTTGACACAATTAAGATGGTATCATGCATAGAAATATGAATTGGGTTCATATTACATGAAAATTGATTTTTGATATATAGATGTCATATAAACTAATGCTAGGAATGCATTATGGTTTAGTAAGGGCAGATACATCAAGAGGAAGCCAAAACTAAGACTTTAGGTCAATGTTCAATTGAATTATTTAGCTAGTTTTAGATTTTGTATCAAATGTTGAGATCTATGATAAATATATTTTTGTATATATTTTTCTCAAGTAGACATTGGTAAAACAAACCTCTCCACAAAATTTTAGAATTTTTAGAGGTCTGTGGAATTTTTGGTACATTTCTTAAGTTAGGTCAGAAATGTTATTTTTAGCTGAAATAGTGTATTAGTCGACTGATACAGTTACCAGTCGACTTGTAACACTGTTCACGAGTACAAAATGTCTCTATAAGCTTATTTTAAAGTCGACAGTCGAATGGGATTAATAACAGTCGACTGGGGTTAATGGCAGTCACCTGATACAGTCTGAAAATGTGTTTTAGCAATAGGAAATGACCAAAAGAATGATGAACATATATGTAATCTTATGGGGGATTAATACATGATGTTTATAGTCATTATAGGTTAAAGAGTCCAATAATTGGGATATTGTTGGAGCTCTTTTTAATGTACGATAAAGGGGAAGAAGTGTTGGATTTAAGTGGGAAACTTACACACCCTTGCAAGAAAACCTAGCTTAAGGAGGAGCTTAGGTGAAGGGGAGCAATTGCTCACTTGTTGGAAAAGGGGGAGAAGTTTAACTTTGCGGGAAATTCTAGCTCAAGAGGGAACTTAGGTAAAGGGGGAGCCTAGGGTTAGGTTCCATGACTTATGCATGAGTATATATGCATGTTTATTTGCATTGTGATTACATTTATGTTTCCCTAACTTAAACAGATTGCCAAACATAAAAAAGGAGACATTGTTGGAGCAATCTGGGTACCTTAGGTTTTGATATTTGGGCAAAGGTTTAAGTTAGGTTTATTGTTGTATTTGATATGCATTGTGAGTGTGCAGGATACATGTACAACAAGAAGAGTTCAAGTGCGATCTTGACAAAGGAGGAAGGTTCAAGGGTGAGTATTGGCAATATAAGTCCAAGCATGTAGTCTTGGTAATGTAAGTCCAAGTGTGACTTGGCAATGGATGAAGTCCCGGAGGTGTGACCTCTTGGCAAAGGAAGACTCGATAACAATGACAAGAGTGATGAAAGCTCCAGAAGGCAAGGCGTGAAGGACGGGGAGACATCCGAGGGACACGAGGCTGATGGAGGATGCTAGAAGGCTAGGTTTAGGTTGTGTGGGTAAGAATGAGTGCATGAGAGACTATATTCAGGGTAAAATTTTAGTGTGTACTATAGTGTTACCGTAGTAGTCGACTAGTATTTTATCTTTCAACTAATAGTTGACCGTTGGCTTATAATAGTTGAATTCCACTTAGGATAAGTCGACTGATGGTTGTACCAGTTGACTGGTGGCCGAAAAATAACTTGGTTTTTTCCTTTAGATATCTATTTAATAGAGCTCGGGGTGCTTAGGCATTGTTGACGAAATTAGTGGTGGTTAATTTTAATTAGAGTCTCCAAGTGCTCAAGTGATCTAGTGTGGTCTTGTGCGAGTTGTGGTGAGGTTTCTTCATCCACAAGGAGTTACGTGAGCTAGCCAAAAGTTCTCCGGGGAATCATCCACCGATGGATCGGGGTTGTCCACCTTACGGACAACCGTAGAATAGAAGCTCTATCTCCAAACCACATTAAATCAACATGTTAAGTTTCCTTTCTCTTATTAGTATTTATTTTTGTATTCCGCTTGGCGTACTAACCATTATAGGAAGCGACGATTTTGGTGATCGTCTATTCACCCCCTCTCTAGCAGTGTCAAGGTCCCAACAATAATTACTTATTTTATGTATTGATTAACCCTAACTTAACTTAGGTTGATGCACATAAAAAAAGGGAAGATTGTAAGTACCCCAGGTTGATTTTGATATGGTTAACCTGTTAGTTAGAGCCCTAGAGCCAATTATATGATGATTGTTGTATAGACTCATTGTATCATATTCCTATGTATATAAAGGTATTTGTTTTGATTATTATACTTACTTGTATTGATGCCAAATAACTAAGTATAATAGCGTCCTTGAGTAGAAGGTTCTTATCTATATCAATCGATTGGTTGAATCGATAGTGATATGATATAGAGAACACTACTCTTAATCATTCCTAGTCAAGTATTAACATTCAGGGACAATGTTAATACGACGAGACTAGCATGTAGGTCAACTTGATGACTTGATCTCACAAGTCATGGATATAGAGATATCAAGTTGACACATGAGTATGCATTGGAGAATGTATACTGAATGACCTGCCATGAGAAAGTATCATGGATCGTTATATGAGTGTCATATACTTTCTCATGTGGCTATTAATATGACTATTAGTCCTTGGATCTGAAGTCACCATGGTTCCCTACATAAGGAGTTGCATACTTTGACTTCGTCAAACGTCACCCGTAACTGGGTGGACTATAAAGGCGATTACTAGGTATGTAACAAATTATGCAGAGGGATGTGAGTGATGTAGATGGGATCTATCCCTCCTATATAACGGGAGTGACATCGTTATTCTTGATAGAGTGAGACCACTAAGTTCATGACCATGCCCAAATGAGTCAATATGAGATATTGAGCTCATTTGATTATAGTGAGTCTACTTGGAGTTCAAGATTTAGATTGATCAGAGGATGACACCGTCTATGCCTCAAATTGATCAATCTAGATGTCAAGGATAGGACATTGTCATATATTGTGAAGCGTCACAATTAGTAGTCACAAGGTGATGTTGGATCTCAACATTCTTGTAACTTGGGTAGTAATGATGTGTTACTAGATACCGCTCATTACTTATGCTTCTAAATGGGTTTAGGAGCATTGCCAACGTTACAAGAACCTATAGGGTCACACACAAAGGGCAATTAGATGGAGATTATGTTCATATAATGAACCAAGAGGATTATGTTCATGTGATGAATTAAATTGGATTAAGAGTAATCCTAATTAAGCTAATTGAGTTGGACTCAATTTGGTTCATGTGTTAAACGAGTCTAATTAGATTTGGATTCATTAAGTCAATTTAATTCAATGGATATAGATTCATTAAATTAAATTGGTTTGAATCAAATGGTTAGATTTGATCAATCATGGGAGAGAAGAGGTCAAGTTTGACTTGACTTGAGAAGGGAAGATGAAAGGTCAAGTTTGACTTGACCAATGCCACCTCATTTGTGAGTTGGCATAGAGTGGGCCAATGATGATGTTCCACATCATCAAGGATAGTACATGTGTGTGCCATCTCATGAGGGAGATCAAGAGTTGTGACTCTTGGTATTCCATGGAGTTTAAAAACTCCTCATGAAGTGGCCGGCCACATTATTGTGTGGGTTATAATTTTTTGTGATTCATTCACTCCTTCTTCTTCCTCCTCTCATCTTCTTCTCTCCCTCTCTTCCACCTTGGCCGAAACCTTCAAGAGTGCTAGCACACTCTAAGGTTTCTTCTCCTTTTTTAGCTCGTGTGGATACACATAGAGGGGTGTTCACTTGACACCTTTGAGATCCGGCAAATTTTAGACGAGCGGGATAAGCGAAGGGCTTCGCATCAAAGGTATAACTTCTCTACCATGTAGATCTAGTGTAGATCTAGGATTAGAAAATATGTACACGAAAATTTTAATCTTCGCACGGATCCGGTGGCATGGAACTTCGGGGTTTCCGCAACGCAAAAAGCGATTTTTGCGGCCCGAAAGTCCCAACACAACCAAGTCAAGTTAGGTTATGTTGTGTTTTGATCTTTGTCTCTAAAGTGTGTAAGAACTTAGAAACATAAGAAGTTGAGCAAAAGATGCAGTGGACGAGAAGGATGGCATGAGAAGCGAATCAACGGGCTCGGTGCATTCGAGGGACGAGAAGCTGCGGAAGAGTATGCCGGTGGAGCAAGAAGGATACACGTGATGTTTCTGAGAGACAAGAAGCTGGAGCGGAAGACTGCTCGAGGATAAGACCGGGGGTTGGGTTCGGGAGAGATCAAATCTGGATGGCCGGAGAATCACCCAAACGACCAGTGCGGAAGACCGGAACAACTCAACATAGTGTTGACTTGTCCAAGCGCTTGGCCATGTCCAGGTGCCCGGATCGCCTGGGATCAAAACAGGCACCCTCGTCGAACATTGCTATGGATGACGATTCAAACTCCACGTTAGCAACATTCCAAGCGCCCGAACCGGCCCAAGCACCCGAGATTTGAAGAAATGTTATCTCCAAACCGTTGAAGAGCCATTGTGAGCAGATAAAGCACACAGTTGGGGCACCCAGAGCTGGTCTAGGAGCTCGGAGATGCCATGTCAGCCAACGGACGTATTTATCCAGCAAGTTATAAATAGAGCCCTGGTTCTCTTTATTCTGACACAACACTTATTGTATTTCAATTTTAATTTTGTCTTTCATATTTGAGCTTTCAAACGGTGTACGAAGCTTCTTCGTCTCTGGCCTAGCTCGGAGAAGCAGACATTACTAGTGCTAACATTACTTTGGATTAGCAACATTCCCAGTTGCAAACCAAGTAAATCTCGGTAGTCTTGAACTTCATTTTATGCAATTTATTTCTATTTTTCTAACAAATATTTTTTAATCGAAGTCTAAAGTTTCTAGAAGGGTAGTTTTGTAATTTTAGGCAATTCACCCTCCTTTTACCGGCCGCAAGAGACCTACACTTAATACATATGAACTAGAAAATTTTGAAAATTCTCTAACTTATATATATATGTAACTATAATGCAAATTCGACATTTAACTTTTTAGCTACCTCACTTACACTCATTGATGGATTTTGTATATATAGTTATTGTTCATACAAGCTGAGAAACAAGGTAATTTTAAGACAATTAGGATATTAAGCAAACAAATAAAACGAGATAAATGTTTGATTAGAGAAGTCAACTTACTTTATGTAGGGTTTTACCTCATCACAGTTTAAGAGCATGTATGTTGTTATAACATTATATTCTTGGTAAGTTAACTATCTTGAAACAGATGCACCAATTGATTTACTAGAAAATTTAAAAATAGAAAGCATCGATGGATCTATGGCTAAGCATTATCAGAATTTCTAAGACACTTGTGATGTCTAGTTTTCACATTATCATCAAAATATTAGAAGCAAAAAGAAGATGCTTCTTCAACCAAATAAACATTACATATTGACCACTCAACTCTTATTTTATTAGAAACATTATTCTTTAATGTTCTAAAAAATTGTTCAAATGGATACATCTATCTGTATTGCACAAAACCAATTATTTGTATCTTGTATGGTAAATGTACTAGTAGATGCTCCATTAAATAAAAAAAATTGGAGGAAATATGTGTTTCAGCTTACATAGTATGAGAGGAATGTTTATTTCTTGGCAAGCAATATCATCTATCATAATACACTTCGTTATCAAATCTCTGAAAAATAATCTCAATCCTATGAGTGCATGCCAAACATTTTGAAGAAGTGAGTCATGGAAAACTACGGAAATAAGTATTTACATAAATACATGATAGTCATGACTCTTCAATCCAAACATCTTTAACTTATTCATATCTATGCATCAAGTCATATTCAAGGTATACCCATCTGAAAATTTGAAGTCTTTCAACCCCAGGTTATAAGTATCGATAGACTAGTTTTAATGTGATTAATTGAGTTAAGTTAGGCTTTGTGGTTTTGATCCCCTGTGTGCAAGTGTGCAGAGACTTAAGAATACAAAAGTCAAGTGAAAGACGCAGTGAGTGAGAAGGATGATACAGGAAGAGAGTCGATAGACTCGGTGCATCCGAGGGACGAGGAGCTGCGGAGGAGTACACCGGTGGATGAGAAGGACACGCACAATGCTTTTGAGGGACGAGAAGTCAAGGAGAAAAACTGCTCGAGGAGAAGGCCAAAATCTGGTTTGGGTAAGCTTAACTCTAAACAGTCACAGTATCACCCAAGCGATCAGATGAGAAAATAGTCAACTTCGGAGTTGATCGTGTTCAGACGCCCGGACCAAGTCCAGGAGCCCAAACTGGGTCTAGGCTCCTAGACTGTTCCACCACGTCAACAAGCCATTGCCATGAAAAGGATCAGCATGGAGTCCACGTCAGCCGACTCCAAGCGCCCAAGAAGCGAATATCCATTGGAGAGAAGTCATTGAGAAGTGGGTTGACTAGACCGAGTCCAAGCACTTGAGAGGTACCACGATAGCAAATAGCTAATTTCGACTAGTGGGTTATAAATAGAGCCTTGGTGCTCAAAGTCTGTACAACACACTTGCATTTTTTATTTTGTAATCTTGGTTTAATTGTTCTGCACTTTAAACGTTTGTAAGAGACTACTTCGCCAGCTGTATTGAAGGAGACTTTTAGTGGAGTTTTTTTTTTCATTTCCTTAGATTAACAACTACCTATGTTATAACCAAGTAATTCCTACCTTTTCTTTATTTTGTTTATGTTTTTATTTTTTTGAATTAATGTATGTTCCTTGCTAAGTTTTATAGTAATAGATTTGAATTTAACTTGCAGACTATTCACCCCCCTCCAGCCGACATTCTTGGACCTACAATTAGTATCAGAGTCCAACAACTTTAGAAGGATTAATCACCAACTAAAGCAATAAGATGATGGATAGATCGAGCATTCACCCACATAAGTTCAAGGGAGATTTCATGATATAGAAGAAGAAAATGGAGGTATTTTTTAAAATTGATCTCAATATTTTACTAACTATAAAGTATGGTTTTATAGCACCCAGAAATCAACACAGAGAAGAAAATGAACATCTTTGGAACAAAAAGGAGCTGGCTGACTTTGTAGCTAACGATAAAGTAGAGTTCTATTTGCTCAGCGTACTCCCATCCCAAGAAGTCAATCGGATCAACGCCTATGACTCCGCTAAAGAGCTTTGGGAGAAATTCCTGAACTACACGAAGGAACCTTAGAGGCAAAACTCATAAGATAGGACATGCTCTGAAATTAACTCAACAACATACGAATGGAAAAGGAAGAAATAGTAGCTCATTTACACTCAAGGATTAAGGAGCTGTTGGATCGAGACGCGCTAGAGGGGGGTGAATAGCGCTCGTGGCTATTTGTTCGATTATCGGAAAACTATCGGAGTAATTAAAATGCAGCGGAATAAAATAAACACAAAGACACAAAGGGATTTACTTCGTTCGGAGCCTAAGGCGACTCCTACTCGAAGGCCCGCGATCCTTGATCGCTTCCGGTGGGCAACAACTA
The DNA here is from genome assembly GCF_018446385.1 of Zingiber officinale. Taxonomy (NCBI): domain Eukaryota; kingdom Viridiplantae; phylum Streptophyta; class Magnoliopsida; order Zingiberales; family Zingiberaceae; genus Zingiber; species Zingiber officinale. Next base: position 83,493,690 of record NC_055996.1, read on the forward strand.
TAAGCTCGATAAGAATTACAGATTACAAAATGTAACAGCAATTAGAATAACTTTGTACCGACAACTTAAAGAAGAGAAAAATGAAGCTCCGGGTCGTCGAAATGTTGCAACAGCACTTCGGAATGACTTTGTTAGCAGCACGTTGAAGAAGGAAAGCTCAGAACTTGATACATTGAGATGCTGGTCGAAACCCCCTTATAAAGGGTGTTCAAGGCGCCTTGAAGGTTGTTCAAGGCGCCTCCATGCTGCCTAGTCTTCCGCGTGGATCAGATCTGAACTGGTCGAACTTCATCCCTTGGAGGCGCCTTATACCCTGCTCAAGGCGCCTTCCAAGGCGCCTTATACTCCCTTCAAGGCGCCTTCGATGAACTTTCGCAGCCAGCTCAGCTTTTGCACCCGAGGCGCCTCCAAGCTCCATGGAGGCGCCTCGGACACTGTTCATCCGAGGCTTTAGGTTGCTCCTTTGCACCTGCAAGATACGTTAGTCCCAAACAATATCCTGCAACACAAAGTTAGCACAATAAACATGATAAATGAAGTATAGATAGTCTCCGGACTGTCCGAGTCTGACTTCGGGTTTCCGACCGGAAACCCTAGGTCGACCCGACGCCTACTGTTCCCTCTACGGGGAACGCGTCCTCACCTACTCCACTCAGGAGATTTACCTGTTGCCAGTCGATCCTCCAGATCGACTGGACTTTTGCTCAGCACTCGATGCTTCCGGACTTTCTGCTGGACATCCGCTTCCCCGGCTAGTCCAGTCTTTCACCTGGTTCGCGACACCAGGACTTTCCACCTAGGGTTACCACCCCCTAGGACTTTTGCCTGAAGCCATCGACCTGCCAAGACTTTCCGCATAGGGTTACCACCCCCTATGACCTAGGGTTACCGCCCCCTAGGGTTTTCCCTTTACCTAACCGCAGCTAGGACTTTCCTGAAATCCTCATTCAACATGTTAGATAACAGAGAATCTTAACTTTGAATCCCTTTGCCATTATCAAAACTTAGGTTCGATCGTCGGATGCTTCCTGCACCAACAATCTCCCCCTTTTTGATTATGTCAACAAAAATTCAAAGTTAAGAAAATAATGTCATTAAAAGATAAGCATGAAAATACAAGCATAATTATAGTTAAGTGCAGAGCTAAATTAAGTGCAGAGCTCCCCCTTTATATAAAGACTCCCCCTTAATAAAAGCTCACTTTTTAAAATTTAAATTTCTTTTAATTTTCTTTAATTCTTTGAATTTTCTTCTACTCTCCCCCTTTGCCATATATCAAAAATCAGTTGAAAGCAAGTTTTAAGATTTTAAGAAAACAATCTTTTTGAGAGAAGGTAGAAGAAGGCTTGTGAAACTTAGTTAAACGAAAAATTTTTCACCTAAGTTTAAAAGGCTAATATATGGATGATTTTGAATGATGCCTTTAGCCACTTTTGAGACTTGGTTGTTTTTAGAAAGACATACCTAACTAAAGTTAGAAAAACTTAGCTAGATTTTTTTTAAAAAAAAATTTGGAGCCAAATTGTTTGTAAAGAAATTTGAAGTCTCAATTTACTTAGCAAAAGTCTTTTGAAAGCCATTAGTTAAATTTTGCAAGTAAAAGAAATATGCTTTTTGATACTTTTTAACTTAGAAAAGTATTTTAGCATTTAGAGTTAAAATTTATAAGGTGGCTAAGTTTGAGAAAGTTTGAAGGTTGCTATATGAGTCACTTTAGCTAAGCCTTTTGCAAACAATGAATTTTGCGAATGTAGGTTCAGTTTAAAAGGTACTTAGCGTTAAAACTTAATTTTGAAAAGATAGGAGTAAGAATTTGTTATTTTTTTTATATATATTTTTTTTTTGGATAAAGAGGGAGTGACTAAATGTTTAATTTAGGTTATTTATTTTAGTTGGTCTTTAAGTCCAAGCATGAGGTTAAATAGATTTTAAGTTATCCAGATTGTTTTGTTCAGGTATCAGAGCCCTAAAGTATGAGCATGCTCAAGCTTCAAATCTCCATTTCCTTCAGGGCTAATTCCATATTCTTGTAAGTCTCGTAAATTTAGGGGAGCAAGATTTTTAAGTATTTTTCAAAGGATTTTGAAATTATTTTTCCAAAGATTTTTCAAAGATTTTTGAATAGGCTTTTCAAGTATTTTTCAAAGGATTTTGAAACTAGTTTTTCAAATATTTTTCAAAGGATTTTGAAAAAGTTTTTCAAGTATTTTTCAAAAGATTTTGAATAAGTATTTCAAGTATTTTTCAAAAGATTTTGAATCGAGTTTTTCAAATATAGTTTTGTAAAGATTTTGAAATAATTTTGAAATTAATTTGTAAAGATTTTGAAATAATTTTAAAATAATTTTGAAATTAATTTGTGAAAAGATTTTGAAATTAATTTTTGAAAAGATTTTGAAATAATTTTGAAATAAAGTTTTGAAAATATTTTTAAATAATTTTGAAATTAATTTTGACAAGATTTTTAAATAATTTTGAAATTGATTTTGAAAAGATTTTTAAATAATTTTGAAATTGATATTGAAAAGATTTTTAAATAATTTTGAAATTGATTTTGAAAAGATTTTTAAATAATTTTGAAATTGATTTTGAAAAGATTTTTAAATAATTTTAAAATTGATTTTGAAATAATTTTAAATAATTTTAAAATTGATTTTCAAAAGATTTTTAAATAATTTTGAAATTGATTTTGAAAGAATTTTAAATAATTTAGAAATTGATTTTGAAAGAATTTTAAATAATTTTGAAATTGATTTTTAAATAATTTTGAAATTAATTTTGAAAAGATTTTTAAATAATGTTGAAATTGATTTTGAAATAATTTTGAAATTGATTTTTAAATAATTTTGAAATTGATTTTTAAATAATTTTGAAATTGATTTTGAAAAGATTTTTAAATACTTTTGAAATTGATTTTTAAATAATTTTCAAATTGATTTTTAAATAATTTTGAAATTGATTTTGAAAAGATTTTTAAATAATTTTGGAAATAATTTTGAAAAGATTTTTAAATAATTTTGAAATTGATTTTGAAAAGATTTTTAAATAATTTTGAAATTGATTTTTAATAATTTTGAAATTGATTTTTAATAATTTTGAAATTGATTTTTAAATAATTTTGAAAAGATTTTTAAATAATTTTGGAAATAATTTTGAAAAGATTTTTAAATAATTTTGAAATTGATTTTGAAAAGATTTTTAAATAATTTTGAAATTGATTTTTAAATAATTTTGAAATTGATTTTGAAAAGATTTTTAAATAATTTTGAAATTAATTTTGAAAAGATTTTTAAATAATTTTGAAATTAATTTTGAAAATATTTTTAAATAATTTTGAAATTGATTTTGAAAAGATTTTTAAATAATTTTGAAATTGATTTTGAAAATATTTTTAAATAATTTTGAAATTGATTTAAATAATTTTGAAATTGATTTTGAAAAGATTTTTAAATAATTTTGAAATTGATTTTTAAATAATTTTGAAATTGATTTTGAAAAGATTTTTAAATAATTTTGAAATTAATTTTGAAAAGATTTTTAAATAATTTTGAAATTGATTTTGAAAAGATTTTTAAATAATTTTGAAATTGATTTGGAAAGAATTTTAAAAAATTTTGAAAAGATTTTTACATAATTTTGAAATTGATTTTGAAAGAATTTTAAATAATTTTGAAATTGATTTTGAAAGAATTTTAAATAATTTTGAAATTGATTTTTAAATAATTTTGAAATTAATTTTGAAAAGATTTTTAAATAATTTTGAAATTGATTTTTAAATTGATTTTCAAATAATTTTGAAATTGATTTTTAAATAATTTTGAAATTGATTTTTAAATAATTTTGAAATTGATTTTTAAATAATTTTGAAATTGATTTTTAAAAGATTTTTAAATAATTTCAAATTGATTTTGAAAAGTTTTTTAAATAATTTTGGAAATAATTTTGAAAAGATTTTTAAATAATTTTGAAATCGATTTTGAAAAGATTTTTAAATAATTTTGAAAAGATTTTTAAATAATTTTGAAATTGATTTTTAAATAATTTTGAAATTGATTTTGAAAAGTTTTTTAAATAATTTTGAAATTGATTTTGAAAATATTTTAAAATAATTTTGAAATTAATTTAATTATCAGTTTGAGTTTAATTACTTAGTCATCCCACTCGATCTAAATTTTCAATCAGGGAATCCTATAATTGTTGTGAGATGAATTGAGGTTCAATTTAAGGGTTTGGTTTTACGCAGCGGAAATAACGAATGCAATCACAGAGGGACACAAGAAGTTTTACTTCGTTCGGAGCCTAGGTCGACTCCTACTCGAAGGCCCGCGATCCTTGATCGCTTTCAGTGGGCAACACTTATAAGTACGAAAAGGAGTACAAGATTTACAATTAGTACAGTAATTAAAAATAAGTATACCGATGACAGAATCGTAATCTCGAAGCTCCTGGTCGTCGTGGACTCGTAACAGCACTTCAGGGTCGTTGATTGAGCAGCACGCAGCACAAGGATCGCTTGGAAGTTGTTTTTCTTCAACGCTGCTCGAAGTCCCCTTATAAAGGGTATCCAAGGCGCCTTGAAGGCCTCTCAAGGCGCCTCCATAGCTCCGAGTCCACCGTGCAGATGAGCGCTGACCATCTGCGCCTTATCACCTTGAAGGCGCCTTCATGTGTCTTCAAGGCGCCTCCGTAGCCAACCGAGGCGCCTCCAAGCTCCATGGAGGCGCCTCGGACACTGCTCATCCGAGGTTAATCTTTGCACTTTGGTCCTCGCAAGATACATTAATCCCAAATATACCCTGCAGCAAGTTAGCACATAAAGCATAATAGAAGTGATAATGATAGTCTCCGGACTATCCGAGGCGACTTCGGTTTCCGACCGGAAACCCTAGGTCGACCCGACGCCACTGCTCCTCTACGGGAACGCGTCCTCATCTACTCCACTGTGAGATTTATTGCGGTCACCGGTCCTCCGCATCGATCGACTTTCCGCCTAGGGTTACCACCCCCTAGGACCTAGGGTTACCACCCCTAGGACCTAGGGTTACCACCCCCTAGGGTTTTTCTCCACCTAGGGTTACCACCCCCTAGGACCTAAGGTTGCCGCCCCTTAGGGTTTTCCTCCACCTAGGGTTACCGCCCCCTAGGACATAAGGTTGCCGCCCCTTAGGGTTTTCCTCCACCTAGGGTTACCGCCCCCTAGGACCTAAGGTTGCCCCCCCTTAGGATTTTCCTTCACCTAGGGTTACCACCCCCTAGGACCTAAGGTTACCCCCCCTTAGGATTTTCCCTTGCCTAACCGCAGTTAGGACTTTCCTGAAACCTTATTTAACCACGTTAGATAACAAGGAATCTTAACTTTGAATCCCTTTGCCATTATCAAAACTGAGGTTCGATCGTCGGATGCTTACTGCACCAACAATCTCCCCCTTTTTGATTATGGCAACCGAAATTCAAAGTTAAGTAAAAAATGAAATAAAGATACGCATAAATAAGCATAGGCATAAATAAAGCATAGGCACATTCACAACAAATTTTTCATTTTAATTTAAGTTTATAATATTCTTTGAATTTCTTCCTACTCTCCCCCTTTGCCATATATCAAAATACCCAAGAGAGTGAAGAAAATCTGGGCCTTAGCTTAACTTTCAAAGATAATTTTCAATCTTATCTTCCAATCTTTTAATTTACTTTTGATAAACACTTAGTTTTTCTTGTAAGACTTTTAGATAGGTGAAATCATAATTTTGAAAGCAAAATTCTTCCTTTAGTTTGAGAGATACTTTTAGCTGAGATAAAGTTATTTTGTCTTTAAACAGTAACTTAGCTAAATGTTTTTGAAAAAAATATTTAGCTATATTTGAAAATACTTAGCTATGTTTTCAGCGTAAAAATGATTGCGTTGAGAAAATATCTTGCCAAGTAGCTAAGTTTAGAAAATAATTTAACTAAGTTAGAGAAAACTTAATTAAGTACTCAGCTCTGAAAACATTTAGCTTATAGAGGAGTTATAATTTAAAAGTCAGGTCATAAATAATTTTAATTTTAAAGCTAAGTTAAAAATAGCTTGAATTTTCGAAGATATGCCAAAAATAGTTTTTAATTTTAAGGTCAAGTTAAAAATTTTAAAGAAAAACTAATTTTAAAACCGACTCAAAATCACTCCCCCTTAATTAATGTCTTAATAAATTTTTGAGTTCAGGAGTTCAAGCATGAGAGGTTAAAAAATTATTTTCCTAATTTTCCATCTCAGTCATTCTAGATTAACAAGCATGTTTAGCATATGAGTGAGTGTGAGATGGAGTTTACTTTAATTTACAACATTGAAAATATCAGTTAGAATTCCAAATAAGTGACAATTATTTTGAAGATTTAAAAATTAATTGAGTTTAGAATTTCAACGAATTTAATAACTTCTGAAAAGGGTTTTGAAATTAATTTTTCAGAGGATATTACAAATGATTTTTCAAATAATTTTTTAAGTAGTTTTGAAATAATTTTGAAATTAATTTTTCAAGGGATTTTTCAAATGATTTTGAAATGATCATTTTTCTAATGATTTTACAAATAACTTTTAAGTTTTAACATATTTTTACAAGATTCTTCAAATAATTAAGTTTTAAAGATTTTGAAATGATTTTGAAAAGATTTTTAAAATTAAGTTTTAAAAAGATTTTGAAATTAAGTTTTAAAATGATTTTGAAAGATTTTTCAAATTAAGTTTTGAAAAGATTTTGAAATTAAGTTTTAAAATGATTTTAAAATTAAGTTTTAAAATGATTTTGAAATTAAGTTTTGAAAAGATTTTGAAATTAAGTTTTAAAATGATTTTAAAATTAAGTTTTAAAAAGATTTTGAAATTAAGTTTTAAAATGATTTTGAAATGATTTTGAAAGATTTTTAAAATTAAGTTTTGAAAAGATTTTGAAATTAAGTTTTAAAATGATTTTAAAATTAAGTTTTAAAATTAAGTTTTGAAATTAAGTTTTGAAAAGATTTTGAAATTAAGTTTTAAAATGATTTTAAAATTAAGTTTTGAAAAGATTTTAAAATTAAGTTTTAAAATGATTTTGAAATTAAGTTTTGAAAAGATTTTGAAATTAAGTTTTAAAATGATTTTGAAATGATTTTGAAATTAAGTTTTGAAATGATTTTGAAATTAAGTTTTAAAAAGATTTTAAAATTAAGTTTTGAAAAGATTTTGAAATTAAGTTTTGAAAAGATTTTGAAATTAAGTTTTAAAATGATTTTAAAATTAAGTTTTGAAATTAAGTTTTAAAATGATTTTAAAATTAAGTTTTAAAATGATTTTAAAATTAAGTTTTAAAGAATTTTTTTTTTTTTAAATAACTATCAGTTTGAATTTTTTTTACTTCCTTAGTCATCTCACCCATCTAAATTTTCAATCAGGGAATCCTATAATTGATGTGAGATGATTTATTTTTGAGTTCAAGGGTCTGGTTTAACTTTGTGTTAGATTCAGGTTTAGCTTTGGGTTTAACAAGTAAGCATTCTTTGGATAAACTTCTGGGCTATGGTGAGTCACAAGGAGCTCATTAAAGTAACCATGCCTTCGAGGTTTTCCAAATAGTCCTACCCATTGAACTTAATACTAAACCTTGGTCTAACTAGTTAGGATCCATTTAAGGGTAGCTTCGGTCAGTTCCACTTGGCCAAATGCACCAGGTCGAAGCCATATCTTCCTAGACATGCGATGCCCAAGCTTCCCTAACGTACTATTATCCAAAAATTTCACCAGTACTGTGGATCAAGTTAAACTTAGCCCGTTTTAATCTAACCTTAATTACCCTGTCGGGTAATATACTCTTGTTTTACCCATTTCGGGTAGATTAAGTTCAGTTACCCTGTCGGGTAGTTCAGTGGGGGGTGCCAGTTATTCTGGATCCTCCATCTATGATTTAATTTCAAATTTTTAATTTGATTTTGATTTTTGAATTTTGAATTTATAATTTAATTTCAAATTTTTAATTTGATTTTGATTTTTGAATTTTGAATTTATAATTTAATTTCAAATTTTTAATTTGATTTTGATTTTAAATTTTGAAGATTGTTTTTCTTTTTGCTCCCCCTGGATCATAACCTCGATATGGTCTATCGAGGTAGTGTATTTGATCCTTCGGGACCCAATATTGACCAAGTCCAACTTGATTGACCAAGTTGGACTTAGGTACCCATGCTTGGACTACCTTTATATTATTTCTATTAACTAATGATAAATACGATTTGTATTTCGTTTTGGTCTTAAATCCAAGTCCAGTTTTATTGTAAACGGCTCGCTGTTTTCCAAGAATCAGATCCAGATTCTTGGAACCCAAGGTGAACCGTTCCAACGTGTCCTTGAGTTCTTTAATTTGAGCTTTCAAATTGAAATTTTCTTCCTCAAGTTGTTGGACTTGAGTTGAACTTTCAATTTGAACTGACTCAGTTAAAGAGCTCGAGTCAGTCGCTTCCTTAAGGGTTGTTACCTCCTTTTGGAGCGACTTAACCCGGACGTTGGATTTAGCCAACTTTTTTAGCAAGTATATTTTTTAAATCGTCTAATTGAGTTCTAGAAAGTAAGGCACTTACAGAGGTTTTAGGTCCTTCGGAAACGAATGCGGATTCGTGGCTTCGCTCGGACTCTGTTTCTGACTCGCTCTCCGTTTCGGATTCGAACTCAGACTCGGTGTCGATAATGTTCGCTAGTACTGGTAGAGCGAGAAGGTTTGTTTGCTCTTCTTCGTCCGATTCGGATTCACCTGATGACTCGGACCATGTTGCCTTCAGTGCTTTCTTCGTCTTGCTTGTTCCTGCAAATAACGCAACATCTTCCTCGGTCGGAATAATATTAGTCTGCTCAAATAATTTATTTATTAAAACATGCTTACCTATTTTCGTATTAGGAATACCTTCGTGTAGGTCAATCAGATTCTCCCACAGCTCCTTGGCACTTGAGAATGGGCCGACGCGATTCAGCTCCTTATTCGTTAAGCCACATTGAAGTGTATACGTTGCTTTTGCGTTTGCTTCTACCTTTTTGATAAGGTTCGCGTCCCAGTTCTCGTACGGTAGTGGCTTGCCGGCGCCGTCAGTTGGTAGTTGAAACCCGATTTTGACGACCATCCAGACTTCAAAGTGAGTCTGGAGATACGCCTCCATCCGACCCTTCCAATCTCCGAAATCATCTCCGGAGAAGAGCGGTGGTCGAGCAGTGTTGTAGCCTTCTTGATGGGTCATTTTTTAAAAAGACGATCTCGCAAAATAAACACAATAAAACTTGTTCCAAGACTTAGTCTTGGATTAGTAGTGCGGGAGAGAAATAAAGATAGTGATTCAGGAAATTTGAGAAAAAATAATAAAATATTATTAAAATAATATTAAAAAATATTACCACAAATTTTTGAAAACGCAATATTTCGCTAATTCCAACCAATGGTGAAAAGATGAAAATGGATTTTTTGAAAACAGTTTTGGAGGGGAAAAAAACGAAATGCGTGAATGGTGGTTGCACCAGTTCAAAGCGACCCCGCTCTGATACCAATTGTTGGATCGAGACGCTCTAGAGGGGGGGGGGGGGTGAATAGCGCTCGTGGCTATTTGTTCAATTATCGAAAAACTATCGGAGTAATTAAAATGCAGCGGAATAAAATAAACACAAAGACACAAAGGGATTTACTTCGTTCGGAGCCTAAGGCGACTCCTACTCGAAGGCCTGCGATCCTTGATCACTTCCGGTGGGCAACAACTATAAGCTCGATAAGAATTATAGATTACAAAATGTAACAGCAATTAGAATAACTTTGTACCGACAACTTAAAGAAGAGAAAAACGAAGCTCCGGGTCGTCGGAATGTTGCAACAGCACTTCGGAATGACTTTGTTAGCAGCACGTTGAAGAAGGAAAGCTCAGAACTTGATACATTGAGATGCTGGTCGAAACCCCCTTATAAAGGGTGTTCAAGGCGCCTTGAAGGTTGTTCAAGGCGCCTCCATGCTGCCTAGTCTTCCGCGTGGATCAGATCTGAACTGATCGAACTTCATCCCTTGGAGGCGCCTTATACCCTGCTCAAGGCGCCTTCCAAGGCGCCTTATACTCCCTTCAAGGCGCCTTCGATGAACTTTCGCAGCCAGCTCAGCTTTTGCACCCGAGGCGCCTCCAAGCTCCCTCGGACACTGTTCATCCGAGGCTTTAGGTTGCTCCTTTGCACCTGCAAGATACGTTAGTCCCAAACAATATCCTGCAACACAAAGTTAGCACAATAAACATGATAAATGAAGTATAGACAGTCTCCGGACTGTCCGAGTCTGACTTCGGGTTTTCGACCGGAAACCCTAGGTCGACCCGACGCCTACTGTTCCCTCTACGGGGAACGCGTCCTCACCTACTCCACTCAGGAGATTTACCTGTTGCCAGTCGATCCTCCAGATCGACTGGACTTTTGCTCAGCACTCGATGCTTCCGGACTTTCTGCTGGACATCCGCTTCCCCGGCTAGTCCAGTCTTTCACCTGGTTCGCGACACTAGGACTTTCCACCTAGGGTTACCACCCCCTAGGACTTTTGCCTGAAGCCATCGACCTGCCAAGACTTTCCGCATAGGGTTACCACCCCCTATGACCTAGGGTTACCGCCCCCTAAGGTTTTCCCTTTGCCTAACCGCAGCTAGGACTTTCCTGAAATCCTCATTCAACATGTTAGATAACAGAGAATCTTAACTTTGAATCCCTTTGCCATTATCAAAACTTAGGTTCGATCGTCGGATGCTTCCTGCACCAACAGGAGCTAATCACTAGACTCATGAACCTTGGAGAAATGATAATGAATCAGGATTCGCAAAGGTATACTTTAAATGCTTTCTCGAGAATACTTGAATGGACGTCTATAGTGGACTCCTACTACATCTCTAAGGACATCGAGGTAAATAGTTTAGAAATTTTATTTTCCATTTTTGAACTACACGAGTCAAGATGTGCAGGTTTAGGAAATAAAGAATAAAAGTCAACCCAGAACCTAGCACTCAAAGCCAAGAAGATTGAGTCGGAGTCAGAATCATTGCTCGACGAAAACGAAGAAAGTTATATGGTAAGAAAATTTTCAAAGTTCTTTAAGTCTAACAATTTTGATAAGAAACAAGCCAACGTAACAAAGTTCTCCAGGGAAAGAGAAAAGTATATGCTACAACTGCCAAGAATAAGGGCACATCAAGGATAACTATCTGAAATTAAAAAGAAAGGAGAAAGAAAAGGACAAAGGGTCAAGATGATTGAAGCACAAGAATCTAAAAGTTACGTGAGACAAGTCATCATCAAAATTTGAGATCGAGCCTACATCTGACTTGCACTAATGGCAAGTCATCAAGAATAAGATGAGTAAAACTCATCCAAGATGAGCATCGAGAGTAACGATAAAAGGAGAGTGGTGAACTACGAGTCTGACACGGTAAGTGAGGTACGTAACCTTCCCTTTGATCAATTATATGAAGTTGTACAAATACTAAGTAGATCATTTTGTAAAACTTGAATGAAATACATAAATGAAAAGAAGAAATATGCATATTTGTTAGAAGATCTTGATAAACTTAAAACTGAAAATACAAAATTAAAAGGTAAAATAGAATTATTAGAAAATTCTGCATGTTCAAATCCTAACATTCTTCTTATTTCAAATTTTAGCAATAATAATACTGAAAGGCTAATTTGGTATATTAGAAACCATAGGAGTCAAATAGTTAAAATATCAAAAAAATTATATTATAAGAAAATACTTGATAAATCTAATAGGTAGGAACTTATTTTGGGTTTTAAAATTAAACTTGACATATTAGATTATCATATAAAGTTGGTTAGAAATTTGAATTGTTTTGATTTATTAATATTTTTGGCTAAATTAATAGCTTTGTATACCTTCTATTCCACGTTAATTAGGTTTTAATTTTTTTTATGATAGAAAAAAGTATTATATTCTAACAGAAAATTTTTCAAAAATTTTTTATTGTTATATTATTTTTTATGAATTTATTAATTAAAATAATATTTTTAAATTTTAAAAATACTTCACATTTTGTTTTTTTTTAAATATTAATTTTTATTTAATAAAATATTATGATTTCTATTTCAAGAAAAACTTTCAGGATTTTTCGACCAATAAATATCATGTTTTGATAATTAAATTTTTTTAGAAATTTTAGTTTTTTCTATGGATAAACATTTTATTTTATAAAAAAAATAAGATTTTTAGATGTTAAATTTAGAAACTTATTTTGGGTTTCAAAATTAAACTTGACATATTAGATTATCATATAAAGTTGGCTAGAAATTTGAATTGTTTTGATTTATTAATATTTTTGGCTAAATTAATTTCTTTGTATACCTTCTATTCTACGTTAAATAGGTTTTAATTTTTTTATGATAGAAAAAAATATTATCTTCTAACAGAAAATTTGTCGATTTTTTTTTATTGTTATATTATTTTTTATAAATTTATGAAATAAAATTATATTTTTAAATTTAAAAAATACTTCACATTTTGATTTTTTTAAAAATATTATTTTTTATTTAATAAAATATTATGATTTCTATTTCAAGAATTTTTTTTAGGATTTTTCGACCAATAAATAAATTATTATGAATTATTTACCAAATATCATGTTTTGATAATTAAAATTTTTTAGAAATTTTAATTTTTTCTATGGATAAACATTTTATTTTATAAAAAAAATAAGATTTTTAGATGTTAAAATCTATTTTTAAGAATTAAAATTTAAAAATAACTATTTTATTAAAATATTATTTATTCTAGATAAAATAAAAATATTTTGTTTGTGAAAATTTTGTCATGGTTCAAATGCTTATTGTTGATATTGAAGAAAAATTTCACGATTTTTTTTTAAATTAAAAATTATTTTTATCAAAATTGAAGATTAATTGTTAAACATTATTTTCTTTACAAAATAATTTTAGTAAAAAGATAAACTCTTGAATCTTCTATTTAAAAAACCCAAGAAAAATTTTCACATATTTTTTTTTATTTTTTTCATATTTTCCCTTATATATTTTTTTATATGATTAAACGGGGAGAAATTAGGGATTAAGATAAGGGGATGGTATAACATTTTTATTTTATTTATTGCAAACTTATTATTTTTATTAAAGTGCAAATTTATTTTTTTAGAATAAATTATTTTATTATTTGTTTTACTATAACTTAACTTGAATTGATGCACATAAAAAAAAGGGAGATTGTAAGTATCCGGATTGATTTTGATGTGATCAATCAAGTTAAGTTAAACTCTGCGGTTTTGATCATTTGTATCTAAGTATGCAGAGATTTAGTAACACAAAAAGTCGAGCAGAAGTTGTAGCGAGCGAGAAGGATGATACAGGAAGCGAGTCGACTTGCTCGGTGCAATTAAGGGATGAGAAGCTGCGAAAAAGTACACCGACGTATGAGAAGATGCACACAACACTTCCAAGGGATGAGAAACCAGGGGGGAGGAAGATTGCTCAAAAAGAAGGCTAGAGTTGGGTTCGAGTGATCTTAATTTTGGAAGGCCAAAGTACCACCCAAGCGACTAGACGAGAAAACGGTCAACTTCGGAGTTGATTGTGTCCAGGCGCCTTGACTAGGTCTAAGCGCTTAGGCTCCAGGCGCCCAAACTATTCCACCACTTTAGTGAGCCCTTCTTGTGAAGAGGATCAACACGAAGTCTACGTCAGCCGACTTTAGGCACCCCCGAGAAGCGAATATTTGTTGGAGAGAAGTCGACGACTCAACCGAGTTTAGGCACCCGGACCAGGTCCAGGCGCAAGGGAGGTGACATGTTAGCAAACAACTAACTTCGACCAGTGGATTATAAATAGAGCTCTGATGCTCGAAGTTTGTACAACACACTTGTACTTTTCATTTCGTAATTCTGGTTTAATTGTTCTGCGTTTTAAACGTTTGTAAGAGGCTACTTTGCCCGCTACATCGAAGGATTTTTGCGGAGTTTTTTTTCATTATCTTAGATTAATAGTCACCTAGGTTGTAACCAAGTAATTCTTGCCTATTCTTTATTTTGTTTATGTTTTTATTTGTTTGAATTAACACAACCTACCTGAACCTATAATCCCAATCTCACATCACATGGTTTCATTGCAAAGGAAGAAAATACAATATCAAGTTATTTCCATGCCAAGGAATCATAAGTTATATGGATATATGGCAGAGGGGTAATTAAGTGGAGATGGGAGGGCATTTTGGTCTTTTGGCCTGTTAGGGCTTTAAGAGGAAAAAGGATGCACTGTAGTAAGGGTGGGCTGGGGTTCGTGTGGGATTTGGATGCCGCCGCCAGAAACTTTCTTCACTCTCATGCTCCTCGCCGGCGCCGACGCCGGCCAGTGATCTCCACCTCTTCTCCTCCCCTTCTCCCCCTCGTGCTCAACTCCTCGCCGGAGAGACCGACCCACCTTTCTTCTTCTTCCTCCTCGCGATGCCGTCAGACAGACCCGACGCCGGCGACTCCCTTTCCTCTCTCCTTCTCCTCTGTCGCTCGACGCGTAGTGAAGGCAGGAAGCCTTCTTCTCCCTCTCTCGCTGCCACCTTCGGGCAACGCCTCGCCGGTGACGGCCACCACTCCCTTCTTCCTCCTCCTCCCGGTGACGGCCATATCCCCCTTCCCTCACGTGAAGTTCCTCCCGGCGACAACCACATCCCATCCTTTCTCCCTCCTCCTCCTCGCAACACTGCCTCCGGAGAGACTCTTCCTCCTCGCAACACTACCGCCAGAGAAGCCGCCCACCGTTCCTCCTTCCTTCGCTGCTGCTCAAGCACGGATGTCGTGTGCTTTCGATGTGGGTCGGACCTCCAGGCCCTCGTCGCCCGTGGACTCCGGTATGATCGTGCTCTATCTTTGTTGCATTCCGGCCTGCGAGCCGAGGTTATGTTTTGATCCTTGTATCGTTGCCTTACGTGGGCACGTCCGCTGTATCTCGGCATGCGTACCGATCTCGTGTCCCGGCCTGCATGGCGACATTTAGCCCGCCCTGCGTGCTGCTAGTATTTCTCGACCTACAGTTCATCTTCCGGTTTCAGGCCACCACATTCGGCTCCGCGCCACCGCGCCATCAGATCTAGCTCCTCGTCCGGCGCAACCATCCACCCTTCCAGGTCCCAACCACTCGAGCAGCGTCTCATCCGAGAGCGCCCCCTGGGTCAGGGTACGTTTTCGTACTCACCCTTCATTTATTTTATTATTATATTATTAGCCTGTTATTCATATATTCGTTGGATCTGCCTCGAACATCGAGGTATCGGGGACCGGGTCAACCCGATCGCTGGCTACAGGTAGCGTTGACCAGAAGACTTATGAAGACTTGGTCAACACGGAAGCCATCTCAGCACACCCCCTCCGGGACACCGCGACTCGGTCAACATTCCATCCACCTCACCCAACGGTCCGTCTGACTCAGCTTTCAGACGGGATCAAATTTGGCGCTGCTTGTGGGAATCTCCTTCACCTGTTTTGGAACGTGAAGATGGATGATGTCGGGAGGTTCTCTGCTATTATCACAGTTCCAGAGGATCCCGACGAACATATTACCTTCTACCCTCACTCTACCGGTATTTGGGAGTCGAGGGATCGAGTGGAGCTTCAGTTGGCCGGTAGGTTAGTTTTTCCATTATGTTTTTTCCCTGACTCCACGGGTATTCGGGAGTCGAGGGACCGAGACAAACCCTTAGCCGGTTGGTACGACTCCTCGATCAGGTACGCTATGGGATCTGCTCTCTTTTTACGGTTATAGGATCTGCTATACTGCCCTGATGAGAGAGTAAGATCCTAGTTCCTTGATCAAAGACTAGGGCCTTCGATTTTTGATCGGACACTTGGGGCCCAGCTCCCCACTCATACACTTGGGACACAGCTCCCTGCTCATGTACTAGGGACACAGCTCCCCGATTATTGACTCGCAGTACGACTTCCCGATCAGGATCTAAGGGCCTCGCTCTTTGATTACAGGCTAGGGGTCTCACTCTCTAATCAGGGACTAGGGGCCCAGCTCCCCGATCAGGTGTATTATAGGCTCTGCACCCTTCGCCATGAGGCTCTGCATCCTCTTACTACTATAGGCTCTGTACTACCGCCTCTGCACCCTTCACTATAGGGCTCAGCATTCTCTTACTGCTATAAGCACTTCACTCTATTATTACTATATGCTCTGTATTTTCCACCTGTTTTGCGTGCATTTTACGTCTACAGGCTCTGCTCCCTCCACCCGCGGTGCTCTACTTCCTTCTATTACTATAGACTCTGCTCCCTTATATTGAAGGGTTTAAGTTAGGCCTTCATTATCTAAGAAGGAGGTTGCCTTCTTAGAAGGAGAATGTAAGGTTGTAACATATGTTTCATTACCTAGTGGCATGAGGAAAGTTGAGGCTATTGGATTAGCCTAACTTAAAGGTATTGTCAAACATCAAAAAGGGGGAGATTGTTGGTGCAACCTTTGGTCAAGGTTGACCTGGTTGACCCAAGGTGAGTTGACCTGACTCGGAAAAGTCCAAGCAGGGGGTTTGGCATGTGAAAAGTCCAAGCAGGGAGCTTGGCACGGGAAAAGTCCAAGTATGGAGACTTGGCACGGAGAAGTCCAAGTATGGAAGCTTGGCACATGGGAAGTCGGAGAGGGCTCGGTAGCTCGTTCTCCGGACTGTGGTCAGAGAGGGCTCGGGAGCTCGTTCTCTGGACCGGATGGAAGTAGGAGAAGGGCTCGGTAGCTCGTTCTCCGAACTGTGGTCAGAGAGGGCTCGGTAGCTCGTTCTCTGGACCGGATGTGGAAAAGTCATGGTGAGTGAAGCCAGGCAGTTGGGAAGTCCTGGTGAGTGAAGCCAGGCAGTTGGGAAGTCCTGGTGAGTGAA
Source organism: Zingiber officinale (assembly GCF_018446385.1). Taxonomy (NCBI): domain Eukaryota; kingdom Viridiplantae; phylum Streptophyta; class Magnoliopsida; order Zingiberales; family Zingiberaceae; genus Zingiber; species Zingiber officinale. Next base: position 83,510,576 of record NC_055996.1, read on the forward strand.
GCCGGGTAGATTGGAAATCCTGGTGAGTAAAGCAAGGTGAAAACCCTAGTGAGTGAAGCTAGGTGAAAGTCCTGGTGAGTGAAGCCGGGCAAGGGAAAATCCAGATGGATCAAGGGAGATCGGACATCTGGTGTTGAAAAGGTCAAGTAGGTCAAGGGAGTGACCGGATACTTGACACGAAGAGAAAAGTCCAAGTGGGTCAAAGGGATTGACCGGACACTTGGTGGGGAGTCTTAGCAGGTCAAGGGAGTGACCGGATGCTAAGCATGATGTACCAACAGGTCAAGGTTGACCGGATGTTGGTTTGGAAGGCTTGGGACTTGGTTTAGGCAAAAACCAAGCTCTGGATCGATCAGTGGATCGATCCAGTGATACACTGGATATCTGGATCGGTCTGGTGACCAATCAGTAACCAAACAGTAGCCTACTGAGTGTTATCTGATCGGTCTGCAGACCGATCAGGAAACAACGATCAGAAGGCAAGGAGTTCGGGAGAAAAGGAAGGGAATGCATGCTGATCGGTCCCTGGACCGATCAGAGGAAGCTCTGATCGGTCCCCAGGACCGATCAGAGGTTCCTGGACCGATTAGGCTTCAGCCTGATCAGTCCAGAACTATCCGTTGTGAGCCAACGGTCTTCTATCTTCTGGCTTCTTCTTCGCAGGTGGATGCAGGTATAAGAGGGCTGATGGCTTCTACAGTGAAGTAATCCCTTGCACTCTTCTTCATCTCCGAAGCTTCTGCTTCTTCTTGATCTTCTTCTTGCTTCTGCAAGTTAGTGCTTCCGAAGCTTCGCGTGAGTTTCCTCGACTTCTTCAACTGGTGTCAGCTGCTGCTGTTCTTCCGTGAAGTTGCTGCTTCGTCAACGGAAACCAGTCGAAGGCAAGCAAGGTGTTTTACATTCATATTGTTTGTATTTCTTGCTGTATTTCTATCTTGTTGTTGCAAGTTATTGTGGCGAGGTTTCTCCACCCAGAATGAGTTGTTATTAGCCGATTTTCGGGAGACTCATCCACCGACGGATTGATAGGCTTCGTCCACCTTACGGACATGCCGAGGAGTAGGAGTTTCATCTCCGAACCTCGTTACATCGACGAGTTTGAGGTTTGTCTTTTTCCTTTACGTTTCTATTTAGTTATTTCCGCTGCGCTAACCCTAATCTTAGGAAGAAACGAAGAATTTGGGGCGTATATTCACACCCCCCTCTCTAGCCGCGATCATCGATTCTAACAAGTGGGTCAAAGGGATTGACCGGACACTTGGTGGGGAGTCTTAACAGGTCAAGGGAGTGACCGGATGCTAAGCATGATGTACCAACAGGTCAAGGTTGACCGGATGTTGGTTTGGAAGGCTTGGGACTTGGTTTGGGCGAAAACCAAGCTCTGGATCGATCAGTGGATCGATCCAGTGATACACTGGGTATCTGGATCGGTCTGGTGACCGATCAGTAACCACACAGTGAGCTTCTGTGTGTTATCTGATCGGACTGGAGACCGATCAGTGATCGATCAGTAGCATACAGTGAAGTTCCTGATCGGTCTGCAGACCGATCAGGAAACGATCAGAAGGAGGGAAAGGCCCTGATCGGTCATGGGACCGATCAGGGAAGGACCTGATCGGTCACCATGACCGATCAGGGAAGGGCCTGATCGGTCCTGTGACCGATCAGGACCCTTGTGGACCGATCAGGATGAAGCCTGATCGGTCCACATCCTAGCCGTTGCGTAGCAACGGCTAGTTTCTGTTGTGTCTTCTTCGCAGGTTATAAAAGGGGTTGAGGAGCTACTGTTCTCCTTCTTCTTCTTCCTTCTCGAGCTGCTGTTCTTCTTCACTGCTGTAATATGAGCTTTGCTGAGCTCGCTTCTGCTTGAAGCTTCGTGTGAGCTTCATCGGCTGGGTTCCTGCTGTTGTAGGCGTCTCGTGAAGTTGCTGCTTCAACCAGTCGACGAGAAGGCAAGCTAGGGTTATTATATTTTTGTATTGTACTTAGTTTCTTGCTGTATTCTTGTACTCCTGTTTATCTTGCTGTTGCAAGACATTGTGGTGAGGTTTCTCCACCCAGAAGGAGTGATTATTAGCCGGGTTTCCGGGGACTCATCCACCGACGGATTGATAGGCTTCGTCCACCTTACGGACACGCCAAGGAGTAGGAGTTTCATCTCCGAACCTCGTTACATCCATCGAGTTTGAGGTTTGTCTTTTTCCTTTACGTTTCTATTTAGTTATTTCCGCTGCGCTAACTCGACTTGTAGAAAGAAACGCGAAGAATTTGGGGCGTCTATTCACACCCCCCTCTCTAGCCGCGATCATCGATCCTAACAAGTGGTATCAGAGCGAGGTCGCTCTTCATTGGATCAACACCCGGGGGAGCACGAGCTAGAGAATGGATCTATTTGGAGAAGATGTCACGATTCCACCTTTCTACGATCGCGACGACTTCGCGTTTTGGAAGGTAAGAATGAAATATTTTCTTATGACTAATCTTGAGAATTGGAGGTGTGTGCAAGTAGGTTTCACTCCTCCGGAGGATGAAGAAGGAAAACCTCTCAAGAAGAAGGGGTGGACGAAGGAGCAAATCCACCAATCAACCATCAACGATGAGGTAACGAAAATCATTGAATTTTCTTTACCTAATGATGTTTTGTGTAGGATAGGTGGATATAATGATGCCAAGGAATTGTGGAATAACTTGGCAAAGCTCCATGAGGAGAACTCCATTTCAAGTCATGAAGAGGAGTCAAGTGAGCCAAGTAGCTCACATCATGGAGAAGAGGAATTAGAAGTTGAGGGCTACTCAACATCTAAGGAAGAAGAGGAGGAGAGTTCTTCTTCAAGAATGGAGCAAGAGGAAGAAGCTTCTACCTCCGGAAGGGATGAAGGAGAGAGCGTTCATCCATCCTCAACTCTAGGTAACTCAAGCCATTTAGTTTCTAGCAAATTACACATAATGTGCTTTGAGTGTAGGGAATTTGGACATTACAAGAGTAAATGTCCAAAGAGGGTTAGGAAGACTCCACCGGCGCCAAAGATCAAGGAAGCCGGAGTCCCAACATGCAAGGGCAAGGAGCACGTGGTGTGCTTCCAATGCAAGCGAAGGGGACATTATCGGAGCCAATGTCCGAAGGGGAGGCAATCTCACAAGGACAAGAGATCGAGCACATGTATAGGGGGAGCTAGGGCAAACCCTAAGGTAATCTCTAAGGTACATTCTTGCAATACTAGTAGGATGCATGCTAGTAGCCTTATTGCTATTGTCAAGAATGATAAGCATGTTAATTATAGAAATCGATACACATGCTTAGGAGCCAAACATGTTAACCTAGATAAGGATAACTCTAGAAATGTCAACCCTAGGATTAACTCATCTAAGGTTAAGGGAAACCTAGGTAGGAATCCCAAATCTACTCGACATATGCCTAGGAGTACCTCAAGGAACAATGACAAACTAAAACTTGAGGTATTAGAGAAGGAGAATCAAGTCTTGAGGTCAAGACTTGATACTTTGGAAAAGGCTCTTAAGAACTTGGAGAAGTCATCTCTAGGGTTTAAGGGTCAAAAACCAAAGACAAAGGACAAGAGAGGTTTGGGTCACAAACCTAAGTCCCAAATGGTCAAGCCCACTTATCACAATGTTCCATTCGATTATGGAACAAAATCTAGGGCTAGGAAGACCATCACCAAGATCACAAGGGGAGTCACCCCTAGAGTTGATCTTGATGAGTCCCAAATGGCCAAGGCTTTAAAGCCTAAGAGGGTCATTAGGAGGGTTGCTAGGGAAGTTATCCCTAGTGAATATTTAGTGAAGCCAATGAGCTCCAATAGGTATTGGGTTCCTAGGAGCGTGATTTCATCACGTTAGATGAGTTAGGGTGTGCCAACCTTACTTGAATAGGTAGTTAACCTAATCATGGCAAAAGGTGGCATGTTAGGAATTTTCAAGGTGCAATCAAGCCTTGAAAATGAAATTGAAAGTTATTCCTAAGGTGATTAGGATGTGCCAATCACATTTGAGGAGTTCTCTTAGGTCAATTTAATTGGCACATGGTGATCTAAAAATCCTTAGTATATGATTTTAGGTCTAATACACTTAGGAATATGGATTTTATGGCAAAATGATCAAAATTATCAAAAATGGCAACTAATGCTAGAATTAGGTATTTTCTATACCTTTATATGTTATTTGCCATGTATTGTTTGCCATATGCCATGTCATGACATCATATTTATTTTATGATCATTTAAAATGTCATGATAATGCTTAGGTTATTTATATGTCATGCTCTAGTTAAGTTTCATACTTTATGCCATGATATCATGACATTGGCACATGTTATTATGTATGATATCATTTTAAGCCATGTCATCATTTCTTGCATTTATAATCAATGAAATTGATTTAAGGTTAAAAACACAATTTGATATGAAGATCAAATTGATGTTTAGAAAATGCATGAGACCTTAGCCTAAGATAACCTAAACTCATATCTCACATCAAAATTGACTTGGATGTGTTTGATACACCTTAGATATGTGTGAGATATTAGGATTGTGAGTTAGGATCAAGGTGCATAGTTCTTGTACCTAGATGAGCCTAATTCTAATTGGGGATCATAGGGAAAGCTTATGTACAAGTCATGTACATTTAGCCCAAAGATTGTGGTCCTAAATTAAATGGTTTAAAATCATTTCAAAATTGATTTGAAAAACCTTGATGAAGCTTTTCTAGTGATAGCATTCATCATTGAACAAGTTGATACAAAGATAAGTTAACTTTGAGCTATTTCAAAGACTTTTGAACTTTGTATCAAGATTGAAAAATGGAAGTTATTTTCATAGAAAATTATTTTTCCATGATAGTATATGTTATGAGGAATGTATCCTCAAAATTTCACAATTTTTGGAATTTTCTGTAATTTTCTAGAGGTTTCTGAACTTCGGGAGAAGAAAAATTCAGAAAATCAGAAATCAGAGGTCGTGGACCGATCAGGAGGTTCCCTGATCGGTCCAGGTCAGTGTGGATCGGTCACTAGGACCGATCCAGGAGAGTGTGGATCGGTCTGGTGACCGATCCAGTGAAGGCTGATCGGTCTGGTGACCGATCAGCGCGTGCCAACTTGCTGATTTTCGACTGTTTTGTCTGAAATTTCAGCTGGGAGTTGGTGTTTTGGATTTCTAAAGGTTTGAAACTCTCCAAGACATTGTTGGTGCAATGGTCAAGGGGGAGTTGACCGTTAGGGAGAGTTTTACCTATTAGTCAAGGAGGAGTTGACATTTAGGGGAGTTTTTACTCGTAAAGAGTTGAGTGATATGGGATTATCACTGAGTTGATTGTTGAATTTAGTATCAAGGGGGAAATTAAGGGTTTCAATGAAAGGTATGGGACTTTCATTAGGAAGAAACTCTTGACCTTGATTCACTCCTTTTGATGTGTGTCAAAAAGGGGAAGAATGTCTAGAGAATGTTCAAGGAAGAACATTGGAGTTAGTGGGAGAGTTTGTTGATCACGACGAGTGAAGTTGTGAACAACGATAACTTACTCTTCAGGGGGAGAGTTTGTTGATGTGTGCCAATAGGGGGAGAATGAAGGGTTTAAGTTAGGCCTTCATTATCTAAGAAGGAGGTTGCCTTCTTAGAAGGAGAATGTAAGGTTGTAACGTATGTTTCATTACCTAGTGGCATGAGAAAAGTTGAGGCTATTGGATTAGCCTAACTTAAAGGTATTGTCAAACATCAAAAAGGGGGAGATTGTTGGTGCAACCTTAGGTCAAGGTTGACCTGGTTGACCCGACTCGAGTTGACCTGACTCGAGTTGTATTTTGATGTTTGACAAGAACAAAAGAGTTGTATTTTGATGGGAGATTGTGGGTGCAACCTTTGGTCAAAGTTGACCTGGTTGACCCAAGGTGAGTTGACCTGACTCGGAAAAGTCCAAGCAGGGGGTTTGGCACGGGAAAAGTCCAAGCGGGGAGCTTGGCACGGGAGAAAGTCCAAGTATGGAGACTTGGCACGGAGAAGTCCAAGTATGGGAACTTGGCAAGTGGAAGTCGGAGAGGGCTCGGTAGCTCGTTCTCCGAACTGTGGTCAGAGAGGGCTCGGTAGCTCGTTCTCTGGACCGGAAATGGGAAAGTCCTGGTGAGTGAAGCAGGTTTGTGAAAACCCTAGTGAGTGAAGCTAGGTGAAAGTCCTGGTGAGTGAAGCCAGGCAGTGGGAAAGTCCCGGTGAGTGAAGCTAGGCGGTTGGAAAGTCCCGGTGAGTGAAGCCGGGCAGATTGGAAATCCGGTGAGTGAAGCTGTGAAAACCCTAGTGAGTGAAGCTAGGTGAAAGTCCCGGTGAGTAAAGCAGGCAGGAAAATCCAGATGGATCAAGGGTGATCGACATCCGTGTTGAGAAGGTCAAGTAGGTCAAGGGAGTGATCGGATACTTGACAAAGAGAAAGTCCAAGTGGGTCAAAGGGATTGACCGGACACTGGTGGGGAGTCTTAGCAGGTCAAAGGAGTGACCGGATGCTAAGGATGATGTACCAACAGTCAAGGTTGACCGGATGTTGGTTTGAAGGCTTGGGACTTGGTTTGGGCGAAACCAAGCTGGATCGATCTGGATCGATCCAGTGATACCTGGGTATCTGATCGGTCGTGACCGATCAAGAACTACACAAGGAGCTTCGTGTGTTATCTCGATCGGACCGAGACCGATCGCTGATCGATCAATAGCATATGGAAGTTCCCGATCGGTCCGCACCGACCGTGAAACGATCGAAGGAGACGATCGGAGGGAAGGCCCGATCGGCCATGGGACCGATCAGAGGACCCGATCGGTCACCATGATCGATCAGGAAGGCCTGATCGGTCCCGTGACCGATCAGAGATCAGCAACGAACCACAGAAGCCTGATCGGTCCACATCCTAGCCGTTGCGTAGCAACGGCTAGTTTCTGTTGTGTCTTCTTCGCAGGTTATTAAAGGGGTTGAGGAGTTACTGTTCTCCTTCTTCTTCTTCCTTCTCGAGCTGCTGTTCTTCTTCACTGCTGTAATCTGAGCTTTGCTGAGTGATAATGCCTAAAATCTATATTAAATGTCACAAATAGGTTTATCAAATTAATAAATATATATTTCACTGAACCCCTTAATTTAACAATAACGTTGTAGTAACGAGCCCAGGATCGATCCGAGGAACCAATAGTATGATGTAATCTTAGGATTGTCTTTTTATTCCTATTTTTGGGGTTTTCGATATAAAAATGGAGTTGGGGGTTTAATACTTTGAATCTAAATCTAACAAATGAAAACAAGCACAGCGAATAAAGAGATTAACCTAAAGAAATAGTGAAATCTACTTGTGTGTCAACAATCAAACCATAATGCATTGTCACCCTACATTATAATTTAATCATCACCACACTTAAACTACATATGAAATTACAAGACAGAAATAAATCTAATCTAAAGCATGATTTAAACCCTAATTTGAAACCTACAACTTATCAATTAAACAAGCTTCAAAGAAGACTTAAACTAAGCTTCAATTAAGTAAATTACAACTACTAAACATGAATTTAACTTCAACACAACAAAGAAATGCTAAATTACTTGCATAAAAACATAACAAACATAAAAGTAAATCTGTATCAAGCTACAAAACAGAAATAAAATAAGATAAACCCTAACCGATCCAATCTCTCAACCAATCTCACCAAACTTCATACTCTTGCCGTCACACAAGAGACCGAAATCGAAACCACCCAATTTCAGACCTCAGTGGAGCATCTCAGTGTCGTATCAGCTCGAGGAATGCTCAGCAATGCCGACGGACCACCCCCGGCGAGCTAAGAACACCCAAAACCCACTCAAGTGCCGAAAATCTGGAAATCTGATCTCTGGATCTGGGGTGATGTTGCGGATGATGGTATGCTGTCGGATGGAGCTCAGGAATACCGGAGAACCACCGCCGATAGTCGCTGATGTGAATCGGAGCTTGGATTTGGAGGACCACCGCCAAATCAAGCTGGAAAAGGAAGATGCCGCGAGCCAAATTCCACCGGAGAGAACACTCTCCGATGGCTCCAGAAGATCGGGATGATACCGCTAAGAATCCTTCCACTGAGGTTGAAGCTCAGGAGGATGATCGGAGAAAGAATCGGGGCCGAAATCCGCCGGAAAATGCCGCGGGACGAAGCTGTGCGGAGGAAGAGATCGACCTGGAAATTACTGTAGCTTCTGTGTTTTGAATCTGTCCCAGATCTGAACCGACGGCTGGGATCAATTTGGAGCTAAATCAACGGTGAAAGCTTGCCCAAAATCCGATCCAAAGGTACTGATGTTGATCTAGGGTCTGGATCTACCCTTCCGTAGGTCGGATCGATCAGATCATCACTGGATGGCCCGGATCTTCCCAGTCTTCAATGAACGGCCCAGATCATTTCGGGCTGGATCAATGGCTAGATGAATTCAGATCTGGATCAAAACTTCTGGATCTTCATCAATGGCTCATATCTGCTCCCCATTAGGTTGGATGGGCCAGATCTTCAACGGATGGTCCAGATCTGTCCTATTCTTGATAAACGGCCCAAATCAACCCAAAGCTTGATCTTCTCGTTTAAATTCTGATTCAAGCCCAATTCCGGTCCAAATAGATCCAAATCTAAGATCCTTTGATGCCTACAAAATAAGAATTAAATATTAGCACCAAATAACACCAAAAATAAGATAATTTGTAATTAAATCCAAAAATACACATAATGCATGAAATGTGATGTAATCATGATTTAAACCTATGAAATCAACATCAAACCATGCATATATGAATCAAAATAATGCAATAAAATCATGGTTATCAAATCCCCCACACTTAGTCTTGAACGTCCCGTGAAATTAAGAAAACTCAAAATCATCTCTATAGAAAATTCCCTAGCAATATCTAAAAGATAGTAAAAAGAATTTAACTAAGATCATCTTAAGATCACAAACAATCATGAATACAATTCAAACAATAATCAATAGGTATGGTAGTTTCAATCCAATTGAAAAATTAAAGCAAATTGCAATCTCACAAGGGATTTACCTATACTAGCTCTCACACTCAAAATTGCGTATATGTGGAGCTCACTCAATGCAACTCACAACATTTCACTACCATAAGCTTGCTTATTTCCTACTTCTCCACCACCATAAAACATAGCATACATGAATCAAAAGGAATTTATCATGAAGAATTGAAATGGAAGCAAAAAAAAGAACAATGAAAATGGATGAAATAGACAAAAGAAAAGTATTTAATGAAGGAAATGAGAAGATGAGAGTATTGGAGGAGTATACTTGATGAGTTGACCATTTTGATGTAAAAAGAGATGAATACCATGTTGATTCCGGTAAATTCCGGAGTATGCAAACTGATCGTCGAGGCTAGTGTTCGACACTATCTCCGTAAACGATATTGCTCCGCTACGGTGCTTAACGGATTGTTGCAATTCGTTCCCAAGATACAACGACGATAATCGTCTCGGAATCGTAGCACTCCGACTTCCGAGACCAGCGAACCTTCTCGTAGGCTTCTTGGACTCTTGAATGCACAAGATGAGTGAGTGAATACTTGAGGAAGAGAAGATTAAGTTGAGTGATTTGATTCCAATCTGGAGGGTTCTATTTATACAGAAGGAAGAGGCTTTAGGGAGGGGTGTGACCTTTGGGTGGATTAATCTGGGCCGTCCGGACTGAAGAGTTATAACCCTTCACATAGCCCCTTTAATCTCATCCATCAGATCTAAGAGTTGTGACCCTCAGATCTATCAGCCATCGGATCTGGATCCATTGATCCGATGCTTCAGATCATGTCTCATCCCAAGCCGTCAGATCGTGACTCATTGTGATCCAACGCCTAGATCGCATCACAAGCGATCCACCATACTTCTTTGATCAACGTTGATCAACTAGCCATGCTTCCCCAACCAACTGTCCAGCCATCTCCCTTTGCCCACGAGGATGCCACATAGGTACCGCCACGTTAGACGTCACCCGAGTGCCACGTCAGACGTCGTCCTACAAAGCGCCCATTGCGCACGTGGCGGGTGGCGGGCTCACAGGTGCGAGCACCGCTCGCCTCGAGCGAGAGTACCGTACTTTTCTCGAGTTAACCCAATAACTCAACATCATTAATAAGTAAGGAATGCACATCGGAATCCGATGTGGGACTATTCTCCCTTGCATTTCCTTAATGAATAACCAACGTTATTTTGGGTCGACTTTGAACATTAATTTCTCATTCACCCTTAATCGGTTTTGAGTAAATTAATAGTCTAAATCTATCTACGCGAACGTAGATTTCAATTTTGAAGTCAATTACGACTTTCAACAATTGATGGCTTCCTTCCTCAAAATCGTATTGGTCCATTTAGGCCCCAATATCCAACAATCCCCCACATGAATGGAAATTAATGTAATGCGTGTATGCATGCCGACACTTTACAAGAGTCCAATCGATAAGTCATTGCATCGGGAGAGGTAGCTTGTGGCTTTGAACCTTCCGTAGTGGAATGCTATCGAGTATACTAGGTTGCACAGTGAACGTGATGTCTTGAACTGCTCAACTGTTTGTGTATACTAAGACAATAACACCCACACAGAGACCTATCTCACCTACTTTAGGTTCTCATGGTTGGTTCCGTTTGGCCATGGACACCATCTTGGATTCATGAGTGTTTCATTGAAGCGCTGTCTTCACACTCACATAGGTGACACTTCTATCAAGAGTATCCTACCATACTCCACCTTATAAGGTATAGAAGTCACTAAAAGCATAAGCTTAACCTCACTACATGAGGTAGGACAGCACAAATTCATCCTAGGATTGGGATAGAGATAAACTATCTCCTGTCTGAAACACAACTTCGAAACTTTGTTGTCCCATTGAACCAAGATCTTGGGATCTCCAATCAACAAGGTTGGGTTTCCACTTCAGTCGTTTTTCAGTTGTAGATTTTTAATCCCATTCCTCTTGATGAGCAATATACTTGATCTCGACTCAACCCTTTCGTAAGAGGATCCGCCAAATTATCTTTGGACTTAACATAGTCGATTGCAATCACTCCATTCGAGATCAACCGCCTAATGGTATTATGTCTACGACGTATATGTCTTGACTTCCCATTATACATACTACTGCGCCCTTCCAATCGCCGATCGACTATCACAAAGGATCAAGACGCAGTACAGTGTTTTTCCCAAATTTCGAATATCTTCCAAGAAGTTCCACCATTCAACTTCCTCACCGCTTTGTCAGTGCTATAAACTCGATTCCATAGTCGATCGAGCAACGACGCCGCTTAGTGGATTTCCAAGATATCGCTCCCCCACCGATCGTGAATACATATCCACTAGTGGATTTGGAGTCTTTTGTATCTGATATCCAATTAGCATCATAATATCCCTCCAACACAGCGGGATATTTTCCATAATGTAATCCATAGTTCATAGTATATTTCAAATATCTAAGAACTCGCATCAATGCCTTCCAATGGGCGTCGTTTGGATTACTGGTGAAACGACTCAGCTTGTTGACCGTACAGGCAATATCCGGACGTGTGCAGTTTGTAAGATACATCAAACTGCCTATTATCCGAGAGTATTCCAACTGCGATATGGTCTCACCATGGTTTTTCGCTAAGTGTTGACTTAGATCCATAGGTGTTTTTACAGTAGAAAGATCGTACGCATTGAATCTTTTCAATACCGATTCTACATAATGGGATTGTGTTAGAACTATCCCCTCTGATGTCCTGAGAATTTTAATTCCCAATATAACATCTGCTTGACCCATATCTTTCATATCGAAATTTTTGGTCAACATTTTCTTTGTAGTCATGATTACATCATGATTACTGCCCATTATTAGCATGTCGTCTACGTATAGACAGACGATTATATAGCCTTTGGGTGTGTCTTTGACATAAATGCATTTGTCACATTCATTTATTCTGAATTCGTTTGACAGCATTACTTTGTCAAATTTTTCGTGCCATTGTTTAGGCGCTTGCTTAAGTCCGTATAACGACTTAACAAGTCGACACACCTTTTTCTCATTTCTTGGAGCTATGAACCCTTCGGGTTGCTCCATATAAATTTCTTCTTCCAACTCACCATTTAAGAACGCAGTCTTAACATCCATTTGATGTATTTCAAGGTCATACAGTGCTGCAATGGCTATTAGCACTCGTATGGACGTAATCCTTGTCACCGGTGAGTAGGTGTCGAAGTAATTAAGGCCTTCCTCTTGCTTGTACCCTTTGGCTACAAGTCTGGCCTTATACTTGTCAATTGATCCATCAGCTTTATACTTACGTTTTAGTATCCACTTACAACCTAATGGTTTATTACCAGAAGGAAGGTCTACTAATTCCCAAGTATGATTATTCATGATAGACTCAATCTCACTATTGACAGCTTCTTTCCACATTGGAGCATCGGGTCTAGAGAGAGTTTCACTTAATGTTCTTGGTTCCATTTCTGACATGAAAGTCATGAAATCTGGCCCGAACGATTTCTCAACTCTAGCCCGTTTGCTACGACGTGGCTCTTCACTTTGATCGTCAATAGTCCTTTTATAACAGCTAAGTTCGGTAATGTCATTTTTGTTTGAACTTCCGTTGTTATCACTTTCAACGTTTCCCTTTTTATTTGGGAATACGTTTTCAAAGAATATCACATTCCGAGATTCTATGGTTGTTCCCACATGTATATCAGGAATGTCTGATTTGTGAACTAGGAAACGATATGCACTACTATTATGGGCATATCCGACAAATACCGCATCGAACGTTTTAGGTCCGATCTTTACTTGCTTTGGTTTAGGTACTTCGACCTTTGCCAAGCACCCCCACACTTTCAGGTATTTGTACGATGGCTCATGGCCTTTCCATAGTTCATAAGGAGTTTTATCACTTTTCTTATGAGGGATTTTGTTGAGAATGTGATTTGCCGATAATATTGCTTCCCCACAAGTTTTGAGGTAAGCCTGAATTTATCAACAAGGCATTCATCATCTCTTTTAGTGTCCGATTTTACGTTCGGCAACACCGTTCGATTGAGGTGAGTAAGGTGCCGTTGTTTGATGAATAATGCCAGATTCTGAACAAAATTCATTAAACGGTGCATCATATTCTCCACCTCTATCGCTACGAATTATTTTAATTCGTTTGTCAAGTTGATTTTCAACTTCTGTTTTATAAGTTCTAAATGCCTCTAGGGCTTCGTCTTTACTTCTTAAAAGAAAGACATAACAGAACTTTGTGCAGTCATCGATAAAAGTAATAAAATACTTTTTACCTCCTCTAGTTTGCACAAATTTCAAGTCGCATAGATCACTATGTATTAACTCTAGAGGAGTCGTTGACCTTTCCACCGAATGAAAAGGTAGTTTCGTCATTTTGCTTCCACGCACACTTCACATTTGTGTGTTCCGTCAACATTGACGTTTGGTAATAAATTTAATTTGACGAGACGTTTAAGAGTATTACTATGCACATGTCCGAGTCGATCATGCCACAAATTAAAACACTCAACAACATAGTGGAAGCATTTATTTTATTACCATCAATATTTTGGAGTACATGCATTACAACCATTTTGAATAGACCCTTTTCTAGGTACCCCTTTCCTACGAAGATATTATTCTTCGTAAGTACAAAGTTGTCTGACTGGAACACTAGCCTAAATCCGGCCTTAACTAGTGCCGCTCCGAAACTAGGTTCTTACCGATGTCGGGAACATGGAGTACATCAATGAGTGTTAGCTCCTTTCCGGACGTCATCTTCGGAACAACTTTTCCGAGTCCGACAATTGGCGACGTCGTGGAATTACCCATATAGAGCTTCCGCCATTTATCGGAGTATACTTGGAGAACATCGCCTTTTCGAAGATATGACGAGTTGCTCCAATATCAATGAACCACCGCTTCGGGTTGGTATCCACCAAGTTGGCTTCAAATACAACCGCAGTGAGATCCAAGTCCTCAAGAGAGGTTGCGGCGTGGTTCGCAGCATCCTTTGGCCCCTTGGTTTCTTCGGTGTCTGCAGTCCTTGGACAGGTGTCCTGCCTTTCCACAGTTGTAGCAGGATCCCTTGAACTTCTTTGCTTGTGCCTTCTTCTTGAACTATTTCGCCCTTTTAGCGTTCGGCTCGACCAGGTTGGACATATCGTCTATAGTCCGCTTGGTTCCTCTGCAATCGGATAACTTTCGATTATCCTCCTCTATTCGTAGCCTCGGGATCAGGTCTTGCAGCCCTATCTCCTTTTGCTTGTGCTTTAGATAATTCTTGAAATCCTTCCATGACGGAGGGAGCTTCTCAATTACCGCAGAATTGCGAATGACTCGTTCAACTTCATTCCTTCGGCGTCCAGATCATGCAGTATTAATTGCATATCTTGGACTTGAGATGAGACGCTCTTTGAGTCCACCATCTTGAAATCCAGAAACCGGCCGACGATGAATTTCTTCAGTCCGGCATTTTCGGTCTTGTATTTCTTCTCAAGCGATTCCCACAAAGATTTCGCTGTCTCCAATGAACAATACACGTTATACAACGTGTTGTCCAAGGCGTTGAGAATGTAGTTGCGACACAGAAAATCTCCGTGCGTCCACGTATCGCAAGCAGCCTTGCTACCGTCCGTAGCGACTGGCGGGTCTTCACGCAAAAACCGTACAAGGTTTAGCGTTGTTAAGTAGAACAGCATCTTCTGCTGCCATCTTTTGAAGTCGGCTCCGGTGAATTTCTCCGGCTTTTCTCCGTGCGGAATGGATGTCGGAACGGCGGTCGGAATGGCGGTTGGAACGTCGTTGGCAGCCATCGGAATATCGTTGGTAGCCATATCAGTTTGAATCGAAATATGCAAACTGATCGTCGAGGCTAGTGTTCGACACTATCTCCGTAAACGATATTGCTCCGCTACGGTGCTTAACGGATTGTTGCAATTGCTCCCAAGATACAACGACGACAATCGTCTCGGAATCGTAGCACTCAGACTTCCGAGACCAGCGAACCTTCTCGTAGGCTTCTTGGACTCTTGAATGCACAAGATGAGTGAGTGAATACTTGAGGAAGAGAAGATTAAGTTGAGTGATTTGATTCCAATCTGGAGGGTTCTATTTATACAGAAGGAAGAGGCTTTAGGGAGAGGTGTGACCTTTGGGTGGATTAATCTGGGCCGTCCGGACTGAAGAGTTATAACCCTTCACATAGCCCCTTTAATCTCATCCATCAGATCTAAGAGTTGTGACCCTCAGATCTATCAGCCATCGGATCTGGATCCATTGATCCGATGCTTCAGATCATGTCTCATCCCAAGCCGTCAGATCGTGACTCATTGTGATCCAACGCTCTAGATCGCATCACAAGCGATCCACCATACTTCTTTGATCAACGTTGATCAACGGCTGCCATGCGTTCGCCCAACCAACTGTCCAGTCATCTCCCTTTGCCCACGAGGATGCCACATAGGCACTGCCATGTCAGGTACTAGCCTGACACGTCACCCGAGTGTCATGTAGGCACTGCAATGTCACCTGGAGCATAAATTTACAAAGCGCCCATTGCGCACGTGGCGGGTGGCGGGCTCACAGGTGCGAGCACCTGCTCGCCCCTGAGCAGAGAGTACCTGGTACTTTTCTGAGTTAACTCCAATAACTCAACATCATTAATAAGTAAGGAATGCACATCGGAAATTTCCGATGTGGGACTATTCTCCCTTGCATTTCCTTAATGAATAACCAACGTTATTTTGGGCCGACTTTGAACATTAATTTCTCATTCACCCTTAATCGGTTTTGAGCAAATTAATAGTCTAAATCTATCTACGCGAAACGTAGATTTCAATTTTGAAGTCAATTACGACTTTCAACAATTGATGGCTTCCGATTTTTCCTCCTCAAAATCGTATTGGTCCATTTAGGCCCCAATATCCAACATACCATTTGTTTTTATCAATTCAAAATGCCAAGCTAACCTCCCCTTCAATTTGATGACCAACATAGAATCCTGATACATTGTCTCCCCATTCTTGATACTCTTTTGTCTTGCCATTTTCCTCTTCTCACTGTTTTTGCTCATTTTTTTTTTCACTTCAATTCCAACACTTTAGAACTTCAAAAATAATCTCAAATCATGAAGAATAACTCCCTCCCCCACACTTAAAATTTGGCCGTCTCGGGCAACAAAACATAACCTTCATTTCCAATAGGTTGATACTCTTCTAGCCACTTTTTACTTATCTTCATTCTGTAGCTTTTATGGATATACTGCCAGCAGCAATTAAGAAGACCTTAGTCGAACTAAGCAGCAATAAGAATCAGCAAGAAACAGGGTTTCAACATCAAATTTCCATAAATCCAGAATACAACATATTCCACATTTCATTGATAAATTTCTGCACCTTATGCATGCTTCTCAAATCCTGCATCACAACTGACTCAAGTTCATAAATCAGATTCAGCAAGAGTTCATAAAGTTGAAACTTTCTAAGGCTTTTTCAAAATTCAGTCTCAAATCAACACACTGATTAATCAGTAATCTCCAGCTTAATTCATGAAAAATTGAAATATCAGTTTAAGAATTTGCTAAACCTTCAATTCCAATTCTGCAACTCATGTTCCAGCAACAAAATCTAAAAGAATTTAAACTGCCGACTGATCAATTGAAGGAACAAGTAATCCACAGATTAGAAATCAACAGAATATCCATTTCAAAATTCATTTCGAACTTCACTTATGCAACAACAGATTCAATTTAACAGCAGATTCAACTTATCCATCATGTTGTTCACTTACAGCAGCAACAGATTTAATCAATTTCTGCATTCCAGCATACAAATTCAACTTAACAGAGCAAGGAAAAATTAGAAATCCCCCTTGTTTTAACTAGGAATATGAGTTGACACATAGCTCCAAAAACTAAACAGCCAATAGAATGAGATAACAGCCAAATTCTCATCAAAATCTAGTCCAAACACAGGTTTAATTTAGACCTGCAATTCCAATTTTGGATCTGAACTTAAGTACCCAGATTCTGCCACAAAATCAATTCTGTAAAATTTTCCAGCAAGTTGAGCTCTAGAAGATAGTTCATTCGACAATGAATCTAAAGAACTTCGAATTCCATCCATTTTGGATTAGAGATATCAAGAAAACTTTGGCACAAACTAGACATTCTAGAAAACCAGAATCCAGTTCCAGAGTTATGACTGCATTCCAAATCAAACTTCTGATTTACTGCACATTGCAGTTCCAGCAGAGGATTGAATTCTATTTTTTTTTTTTTTTTTTTTTTACAAGTGCGGCAGAAAAGTTCTTGAATTCAGAATTTAAGCAGTATAGAGACATGAACTATTTGATGCATACTTGTCCAGTATTTAGAACATTCCCTGCCACATAATGTATCTTAGCAAAACAATTTCAGAGTATCAGTTTCCTAGATTTCAATTTTAGAAATCAGCCTCACACTTTGATGCTTAAGTTTCATTCCTGAAGAAATTTCGAGTTTGGATTCTCAACTTCCAAATGATAACAAACCTCCACCTCTAAATTCCTGCAATTTCTTTACTCTGTTTGTGCAGAAAACTGAGTACACAGTTTCAGAAATCAAATTCCTGCAATGATCAGCTTAAAAGGAAGTTGCATTTGTCACAAGAGTATAGGACTGTAATCTGCTCACTGCCAGTTTCACAAACTTGGAATAATTCTGCAATTACGTCCATCTCTGAAATCATATTTAGATCCAGTAGAATAGACAGTTATTTCTGATTTATGGAAATACAGCAATATCAATTGAGAAAGTTGCTGCAACTTCAAAATTCCAACACGTTTCTGCAACTTCAGAATTCCTGCAATTTGACACCTTCAGAAAAATAATATTCAGCAAACCAAATTGCTGAAAAGATAGCAGACAACATCTTTCAACAATTCATTCCAAGTAATTTGCTTCCATTCCATAACTGCACAACAATATGTCCTCATCCAGCAACTAACATGCCAACATTGCAAATTCTTGTACATTTCAGATATAAAGTTTCAGAATTAAAAACTTGGAAGACTATGTATCACTATTCTTTAACATGCAGTGAATCACTTCAAAATTGCTTCCCAACAACCAAACATGTTCATTAAAATGTGTCCATCAATAATCCACACTCCCTTAAGCAATTTGAACACTTGATAATACTCCAGCAATTTGATTAGTTTTTCTGAAATTTTCAGAACTTAAACTAACCCCCAATCTTGTTACTTCAGTCTTCAATTTCAAATTCCATTAATAGCGTCTGCATTTCTAATTCTGAATTTTGGTTTCCCTTCACCATGAAGATCTTCCTTGCTTCCAGAAATAGCAAATGGCCTTGACATCAATTTAAAATTCCAATCCAACATTCAAAATTCAAAGATAAGGTGTTAGATATGCCATTAACTCTCTGAATTTCAGAATTTCTGATTCTGATTTCAATTTCAGCATGAAGTTATTCGGAATTCCTGCCAATTCTGTTTAATATTTGTATTCCATATGTCTTCTTTTGCCTCATAATATGAAATTGCAGAATTTCAGCTTATAGAACCAGAAATCAAACTTTCCAGGATTTAAACTTTAAGTTTTAGAATTGGGATTCAAAATACTTCCAACTTAAAGCAATGAAGAATTTAGCTTAGACAAAGTACTAATTTAGCACTTAAATGGTAGAAGTTTGAATTCGAATTATCCCTATTCATAATCAGCATTTAGAGTTTGCACTCTACTAGGCTCTGATTCCATTCCCAACATTTCAAATCCAGTAATTTGATTCAGCATTTGCAACTGCATTTCCAGAAAAGCATGACCTGGATTCCATATCAATTCTTTGCATTCTTGGTTCTAAGATGGAGTCAATCTTGTATCAGAAAAATCTAATCAGATTCCAAATCCAATGAGTGGAAGGATTGAATCCCCTCACTAATTAACCAACAAGAGTTCACTTCTGCTCAGATTAACATTACTCATTTCTTAGCTTTCTTCCTTCAGATTTTTCCATAACTAAAACATTGAAGAAGAAGCCCTTATGATTCTAAATTTCTGATATCTTGAATGTTAATTCTGAAAACCTGCAAAACAGAATTCTTTCATCGATTCTGATCATACCAGTGATACGCATTGAGTCATTTTTTTTTCTCTCTGATTGGAAATCTACACAATTAACTTGAAGCATGAACTTTGCACAAGTGTTTCTTCTCAGCAGTAGCAGAAAGGATTCAAAGGATTATTACTGCTAAAAGTTGCAAAGCTCCCAAAATCAGATTCAATGATGCTAAATTTGGACTCTAGGTTTTCAACAGCTACAGTTTCCAAAATTTGTAATTCAAGAAACCTTGGCTGAAGGCCTGTAAAGTTAGGCTCCGGAGGACTTATCATTTAGCACTAAATCAGAATTTAGGGGGTTAGCAATTCATCTTCTTAGTTAATTCTCAAAACTTGAATTTCAGAATCACTTCACAGAAAGAATCAATTCCAGCCTGCTAAAAATTTACAGCAATTCAAAATTCAGTTTCAGAGTTCCAACTTCCAGCTACAAGTCTGAGCACAAATTTAATTCATCTCGAACAATAAAACTCATCAAGAACTTGAGGAGAGTTAAACACCCTTTGCCTAATTTCAGTATGTCAAAACCCAAATTTCTGCAACTAAATTCTGGAATTTGATACTTCACAATTCAATTTCAAATCTGTAGAATACTTGGACAATTAAAAAAAACTTTTTTCAATGAATAGATAAGAAGGTTAGTGGAGTGTCTTCATCTCCAGAGAATTGCACAAAGAAATGGCCCTCCACAGATATGAAATTGGCACAAACAATTTGCAAGTCCAATTCACAGCTCAACTTCTGACTCCTCTTAAGCTTCTGGTTTTTTTTTTTTTACTTGAATAATTTTCTCTTATGATCTCTTTCAGTTTTAGCAACTAACAATGCCTTCCACTTCACTTGAAATTTGTAATAGGAATTAAGGTTCAGTTCCTACAAATTTTCAGAAACTATACATTCAGTTCTCAGCTTCAGAAGTATACTTCCAGCAGGATATTATTCAGATTAAGTATCAGCCTTTTAATTTCTTGCACCTCAAGGTCTTGCACACAAGAAACTTTAAAAAGGAATAGCATCAAATGACAATCAAAAACCAACACTTCTCCATTTAAATTCTTCAATGATCCACCATTACTTCTGCTTGTTTCCAGAAGCTCAGAAATCAACTTCTACAAATTTATGCAAATACAAGTTTGAAACCAATTGAAGCCAGTTTTGAATTCTGTAATTCTAGTCTTCAATTTCAGAATTGGAATTCCACTGTAACTTTAGCTCAATGCATTACAACTTTAGTTGGAAAGTGAGAATCATTAGGCACTTGTCTGGCTCTGTTTACTGCATATCTGAGTTCAACCTCCAAATACTAATAGAGCTTTACAAATACTCAGCTAAAAATGTGCATGCAGAACTGCAGCAGATTCTCAGCCTCTTGGAAATTCATTTTCGGAAATTCGAATCTGAAATTATATTCTGTAATCTGTTGTTTCAATTGCAAAAATTGTGAGTTAACAACATTTCAAAATCCATTTCCAACCTATACATTTCTGTTTTACATTCAACTCCTCTGAATAGATTCCTGTAAATTTCAAGTTATTCATATTTGTATGTCTCTGAATTGCAACATTGTTTATCATCCCATAGAGCATTCTTTGAATTGACTCCACAATCTTTGAATTTCCTAAACAATTTACAATAAGAAGTGCCATGGACCTCAAGAATTACCTCTTTTCCCCACACTTAATTCTTTGATCATCTAGTTGGTCCAACTCATCAAGAATTCAACCAAAACTCTCAATAGAGGAATGACAATCAAAGATTATCAAGAATTAAAATGCTAGATGAGAATGTATAAAAAAAATTGTGAGGAAAGGAATTGGAAAGTATGACGGGGAACAAAATTGACAAAATCCTCAATTTCCATGCACACCAATGCTATTGTGACTTTGAAAAGAAACTAAGCAAGTTCTAGAGTTTCAATTGCTATGAGTGCATGCCACACAAGAGAAAATAATAGTGTATAGGCTTGAAGTGGTCCTCACTAGGTAATTTTTTTTTTATTACAAACAAGCTCAATCAATCAAATTGAAATTCACCACCATTTTAACCAATTTCATGTAAGAAAAGCATCCAATCATGCCAAGTGACCTAAAATTGATGATCAAATTTAAAAGACTTTTACCGTCTTAAAAATATCAAGCTATGTAATAAAATGAAAATTCCCATGGAGACTTTTATTCAAAATGAAAATGCTATGTATACCAAACTAAATGCAAAGTATGAAAATAAAATGCAAATGAAAAGTATGAAACTAAAGACACGTATAAGGAATTTATTAACAAAGCATGAATTAAAATGCAAAAGAAAGCTAAATTAGAACCTACTCCCCTTTCATTCCCGGTGGTTGAAGAAGGTCTAACAAAAGAAGTCACCCCGGAAGTGGAGTAATCATGGTTCTAATCAAATCCTTCTTATTACTCATTTTTCCTTTCAAAACTCTCTCCGGAGGTCTTAATCGGTTCAGTTTTAGCACCCACTCCGGAAGCTTGTGTTCTCCTACAACATCAATAAAAATAAACACCTCCCACATGCAAGTGGGATAAAAAAAAAATAGGAGAATATCAGTGTGGTTTAAAGATATTTCAAGAAATGAATCACAACTAATAAAATCAACAAATGGTACCTCTATAAAATTCTCTGAAAAATTACACAAAATACTCACCTTGTCATCTTGAGAAGTACCTGGAGTGGTGTTTGTTACCTCTTTCTCCTCAAATAAATGTTCAGACTCCAGTTCTGGTGAATGTACATCTTCATGTAGTGATTCTTGGGTGCTTGGCTCCATAGCACAAGTCCCTACACTTACATCTTCAATTCGTGGTGATTCTTAAGGTAATGCTTCCAGTAAGCATTCCCCTACACTTAAATCATCTTCAAAAATAATACCTGCATCATTCACAACATCTAGAGCAACATCGTTAGTAGAATCAAAAATTTGAACAACTACATCATCATCACAAATAATTCTAGAAAAATCTTGCGAAGAAATGGAAGTAGGGTCAGGCCTGACAAGCGCTCCACAATCCATCTCCTCACTGGAGTTTTGTGCTTGTAACTGATTAATAGATGATGCTATCTGATCTAACTGACTCTGTATATTCTGTATCCTTGCAAATTGCTGCTCTTGATGCTCTCTCATTTGTTGCATAACTTCATTGCATTTCCACATTGATTCTTCAATTTGTTCTTGTGCATCCTCATACCTATTCCGCTGCTCCATAGTAGGTAGGACTGAGAGGACTGAGTCTGATAGTAGTTATTCTCCATCCCATCTCAAAAATACGGATAATATGGATCCATGGTCACATGAATTTCCTGTTCTTACACTGAAACACTAGCAAATAAAATCAGAAGACTCAGGAACAAATAAATTCAAACACATGGATATATAATCATGAAAGCAATCAAAACAACAATCCTAAAATTACTACAATGTGTATAACAATGTCCCCGGCAACGGCGCCAAAATTTGATAATGCCTAAAATCTATATTAAATGTCACAAATAGGCTTATCAAATTAATAAATATATATTTCACTGAACCCCTTAATTTAACAATAACGTTGTAGTAACGAGCCCAGGATCGATCCGAGGAACCAATAGTATGATGTAATCTTAGGATTGTCTTTTTATTCCTATTTTTGGGGTTTTCGATATAAAAATGGAGTTGGGGGTTTAATACTTTGAATCTAAATCTAACAAATGAAAACAAGCACAGCGAATAAAGAGATTAACCTAAAGAAATAGTGAAATCTACTTGTGTGTCAACAATCAAACCATAATGCATTGTCACCCTACATTATAATTTAATCATCACCACACTTAAACTACATATGAAATTACAAGACAGAAATAAATCTAATCTAAAGCATGATTTAAACCCTAATTTGAAACCTACAACTTATCAATTAAACAAGCTTCAAAGAAGACTTAAACTAAGCTTCAATTAAGTAAATTACAACTACTAAACATGAATTTAACTTCAACACAACAAAGAAATGCTAAATTACTTGCATAAAAACATAACAAACATAAAAGTAAATCTGTATCAAGCTACAAAACAGAAATAAAATAAGATAAACCCTAACCGATCCAATCTCTCAACCAATCTCACCAAACTTCATACTCTTGCCGTCACACAAGAGACCGAAATCGAAACCACCCAATTTCAGACCTCAGTGGAGCATCTCAGTGTCGTATCAGCTCGAGGAATGCTCAGCAATGCCGACGGACCACCCCCGGCGAGCTAAGAACACCCAAAACCCACTCAAGTGCCGAAAATCTGGAAATCTGATCTCTGGATCTGGGGTGATGTTGCGGATGATGGTATGCTGTCGGATGGAGCTCAGGAATACCGGAGAACCACCGCCGATAGTCGCTGATGTGAATCGGAGCTTGGATTTGGAGGACCACCGCCAAATCAAGCTGGAAAAGGAAGATGCCGCGAGCCAAATTCCACCGGAGAGAACACTCTCCGATGGCTCCAGAAGATCGGGATGATACCGCTAAGAATCCTTCCACCGAGGTTGAAGCTCGGGAGGATGATCGGAGAAAGAATCGGGGCCGAAATCCGCCGGAAAATGCCGCGGGACGAAGCTATGCGGAGGAAGAGATCGACCTGGAAATTACTGTAGCTTCTGTGTTTTGAATCTGTCCCAGATCTGAACCGACGGCTGGGATCAATTTGGAGCTAAATCAACGGTGAAAGCTTGCCCAAAATCCGATCCAAAGGTACTGATGTTGATCTAGGGTCTGGATATACCCTCCCATAGGTCGGATCGATCAGATCATCACTGGATGGCCCGGATCTGCCCAGTCTTCAATGAACGGCCCAGATCGTTTCGGGCTGGATCAATGGCTAGATGAATTCAGATCTGGATCAAAACTTCTGGATCTTCATCAATGGCTCATATCTGCTCCCCATTAGGTTGGATGGGCCAGATCTTCAACGGATGGTCCAGATCTGTCCTATTCTTGATAAACGGCCCAAATCAACCCAAAGCTTGATCTTCTCGTTTAAATTCTGATTCAAGCCCAATTCCGGTCCAAATAGATCCAAATCTAAGATCCTTTGATGCCTACAAAATAAGAATTAAATATTAGCACCAAATAACACCAAAAATAAGATAATTTGTAATTAAATCCAAAAATACACATAATGCATGAAATGTGATGTAACCATGATTTAAACCTATGAAATCAACATCAAACCATACATATATGAATCAAAATAATGCAATAAAATCATGGTTATCACTGAGCTCGCTTCTGCTTGAAGCTTCGTGTGAGCTTCATCGGCTGGGTTCCTGCTGTTGTAGGCGTCGTTTGAAGCTGCTGCTTCATCCAGTCAACAAGAAGGCAAGCTAGGGTTATTATATTTTTTTATTGTACTTAGTTTCTTGCTGTATTCTTGTACTCCTGTTTATCTTGCTGTTGCAAGACATTGTGGCGAGGTTTCTCCACCCAGAAGGAGTGATTATTAGCCGGGTTTCCGGGGACTCATCCACCGACGGATTGATAAGCTTCGTCCACCTTACGGACACGCCGAGGAGTAGGAGTTTCATCTCCGAACCTCGTTACATCCATCGAGTTTGAGGTTTGTCTTTTTCCTTTACGTTTCTATTTAGTTATTTCCGCTGCGCTAACTCGACTTGTAGAAAGAAACGCGAAGAATTTGGGGCGTCTATTCACACCCCCCTCTCTAGCCGCGATCATCGATCCTAACATATATGACTATGGGCTTCACTTCCTTTGACGGTCAGGACTCAGATTATTCTCTCCCTGACTCCGCGGACATTTGGGAGTCATGGGATCAACATTATTTTTCTCCTTGACTTCACGGGTATTTTGGAGTTGAGGGACCGAGACAGATCCTTAGTCGGTCAATACCACTCTGCGGTCAGGTATGATAAAGGTTCTCCTCCCTCATATTGCTATGGGCTCCGCTTCTATGGATTTCAAGGCTTATCCTCCCCCGGTCGGGGTCGAGTTATCACCACTGTTCTCGGACCAGAGTATCACCACCGGTCTCGGATCGGAGTATTGCTAACGATCTCTCGATCGAGCTTCTAGACCAACACTCGGTCGGACTTCCAGATCAATGCTCAGTCGAGCTTCCAGACCAAGTCTTGGTAAAACCTCCAGATCAATTCCTGATCAGGTCTCTAGATCAAGTCTCGGTCAGACCTTCAGATTTTTCTTAGTCAGACTTCCAGATCAAGTCTGGGTCAGACCTCCAGATCAATTCTTAGTCAGACCTCCAGATCAATTCCTGGTCAGATCTCTAGAGCATTTCCTGGTCAGGCCTCCAGAGCATTTCTTGGTCAGGCCTCCAGAACATTTTCTGGTCAGGCCTCTAGAGCATTTCTTAGTCAGGCCTCCAGTACACCTCCCGGTCGGGGTCCCAGATTCTCTCCCCAGTACGAGTTATAAGTGAGCATGCTCTCACACCTCCAAACTCTCGCCTCAGTGTGAGTTATAAGTGAGCATGCTCTCACACCCAACGACCGACAGGTCGGGTCCCAGACTCTCGCCCCAGTGCGAGTTATAAGTGAGCATGCTCTCATGCCTCCAGACTCTCGCCTCAATACGACTTATAAGTGAGCATGCTCTCACGCCCAATGACCGACAGGTCGGGTCCCAAACTCTCGCCCCAGTGTGAGTTATAAGTGAACTTGCTCTCACACCTCCAGACTCTCACCTCAGTGCGAGTTATAAGTGAGCATGCTCTCACGCCCAATGACCGGTAGGTCGGGTCCCAGACTCTCGTCCCAGTGTGAGTTATAAGTGAGCATGCTCTCACGCCTCTCGACTCTCTCCTCAGTGAGCATGCTCTCACACCCAACGACCGGCAGGTCGGGTCCTAGACTCTCTCCCGAGTATGAGTTATAAGTGAGCATGCTCTCACGCCTCCAAACTCTCGCCTAAGTGCGAGTTATAAGTGAGCATGCTCTCACGCCCAACGACTAGCAGGTCGGGTCCCAGACTCTCGCCCCAGTGTGATTTATAAGTGAGCATGCTCTCACGCCTCCAGACTCTCGCCTCAGTGCGAGTTATAAGTGAGCATGCTCTCACACCTAACGACCGGCAGGTCGGGTCCCAGACTCTCGCCTCAGTGCAAGTTATAAGTGAGCATGCTCTCACGCCCAACGACCTTCCCGGTCGGTGTCCCAGACTCTCGCCTCAGTGCGAGTTATAAGTGAGCATGCTCTCAAGCCCAACGACTTCTCGGTCGGTGTTCACCGCTCACTTGCCGCTCTGCCCAGCACTAATCATATTCGCTTCACTCGTCGCTTTGCCCGACACTCAGCATCTGCGTTTCGATCGCCGCTGTTGCTCGGTCGGCACTCACCGCTCCACTCGTAGCTCTGACCGATACTCATCACACGCACTTCACTAGCCGCTCTGCTCGGCACTCATCATTCGCATTTCGCTCACCGCTATCGCTCGGTCAGCACTCGCTCGTTCGCGCTCACGACTTTGCGTGCCCATCATTCTCTTTATCGTCCGGTCGCGATTTACTATCGTTCAGTCAGCACTCGCTCATTCGCGCTCACGACTTTGTGCGTCCATCATTTTCTTTATCGCCCGATCGCGATTCACTATCGCTTGGTCGTCATTCTCTCGTTCGTGCTTACGACTTTGCGCGTCCATCATTCTCTTTATCGCTCGGTCGCGATTTACTATCGCTCGGTCAACACTCGCTTGTTCGCGCTCACGACTTTGCGCGTCCATCATTTTCTTTATCGCTCGGTCACGATTCACTATCGCTTGGTCGTCATTCTCTCGTTCGCGCTCACGACTTTGCGCGTCCATCATTCTCTTTATCGCCCGGTCACGATTTACTATCGCTCGATCAACACTCGCTCGTTCGCGCTCACGACTTTGTGCGTCCATCATTCTCTTTATCGCCCGATCGCGATTCACTATCGCTTGGTCGTCATTCTCTCGTTCGCGTTCACAGCTTTGCGCGTCCATCATTCTCTTTATCGCCCGGTCGCGATTCACTATCGCTTGGTCGTCATTCTCTCATTCGCACTCACGGCTTTGCGCGTCCATCATTCTCTTTATCGCTCGGTCGCAATTCACTATCGCTCGGTCAGCATTCTCTCGTTCGCGCTCACGGCTTTGCCCGTTCTTAGTTCTACCGGTCGGCATTATATTCGTTTCCTGGTCGGTATTTTTTTGATCGCGTGTTTGATACCGCTCGCCCATCGTCTTTCGATCCGCTCAGCATTCTTTGATCCAGGTCAGCCTTATTCGATGCCCCGGTCACGATTTACTATCGCTCGGTCGACACTTGCTCGGTCGCGTTCACAGGTTTGCTAGTCCATCAGTCTCTCTATTGCTCGGTTGCAATTTATTGATGCTCGGTCGATATTTTTCTCGGTAGCGCTCACGGCTCTGCTCGTTCATCATTCTCTCTATTGTCCGGTCGTAATTTACTATAGCTCGGTCGATATTTTTTCGGTTGCCCGGTATTGATTTATTGTCGCTCGATCATTTTACTCGGCATCTCTCGACCATCTGCTCGATATCGCTCGACATTCGCCAGATCACTCTTTCGACACTCGCTCGATATGTCTTTTGTCGCTCAGTCGGTGCTTATTCTTTTCATCGCTTTGCCGGGTACTCGTTGTCCACAGCTACTCGTTCGACGTTATATGACAGACCCGCGATATGACTCTGCATTCATTAGTGATTCTGTGTTTCATTTGGATGAGTCTAGTCAGTCGGACTTGCGCCTCCTTTGACTAGACTTGAGGGGGAGGCTTGTAATATGAATATATGACAGAGGGGTAATTAAGTGGAGATGGGAGGGCATTTTGGTCTTTTGGTCTTTTGGCCTGTTAGGGCTTTAAGAGGAAAAAGGACACACTGTAGCAGGGGGGGGGGGCTGGGGTTCGTGTGGGATTTGGACGCCGTCGCCAGAAACTTTCTTCACTCTCATGCTCCTCGTCGGCACCGACGCCGGCCGGCGGCCTCCACCTCTTCTCCTCCCCTTCTTCCCCTCGTGCTCAACTCCTTGCCAGAGAGACCGGCCCACCTTTCTTCTTTTTCCTCCTTGCGACGCCGTCAGACAGACCCGACGCCGGTGACTCCCTTTCCTCTCTCCTTCTCCTCTGCCGCTCGACGCACAGTGAAGGCAGGAAGCCTTCTTCTCCCTCTCTCGCTGCCACCTTCGGGCAACGCCTCGCCGGCAACGACCACCACTCCCTTCTTCCTCCTCCCGGCGACGGCCACAACCCCCTTCCCTCACGTGAACTTTCTCCCTGCGACAGCCACAACCCATCCTTTCTCCCTCCTCCTCACAACACTGTCGCCGGAGAGACTCTTCCTCCTCACAACACTGCCGCTAGAGAAGCTGCCCACCTTTCCCCCTTCCTTCTTTCTCCTCTCGAAGCTAGCTGAGGGTGCCGCTGCTCAAGCACGGATGCCGTGTGCTTTCGATGTGGGTCGGACCTCTAGGCCCTCGTCGCCCGTGGACTCCGGTCTGATCGTGCTCTGTCTTTGTTGCATTCTGGCCTACGAGCCGAGGTTATGTTTTGATCCTTGTATCATTATCTTACGTGGGCGCGTCCACTGTATCGCGGCTTGCGTGCCGATCTCGTGTCCCGGCCTGCGTGCCAACATTTTAGCCCGACCTGCGTGCTGCTAGTATTTCCCGACCTGCAATTCGTCTTCCGGTTTCGGGCCATCGCATTCGGCTCCGTGTCGTCAGATCTAGCTCCTCGTCCGACGCAGTCATCCACTCTTCCAGGTCCTAACCACTCGAGCAACGTCCTAACCGAGGGCGCCCCCTGGGCCAGGGTACATTTTCGTACTCACCATTCATTTATTTCATTATTATATTATTAGTCTGTTATTCATATATTCGTTGGATCTGCCTCGAACATCGAGGTACCGAGGACCGGGTCAACCCGGTCGCTGGCTGCAGATAGCATTGACCAAAGGACTTCTGAAGACTTGGTCAACACGGAAGCCATCTCAGCACACCCCCCTCCGGGACACCGTGACTCGGTCAACATTCCATCTACCTCACCCGACGGTCCGTTTAACTCAGCTTCTTGACGGGATCAATAAGGATGACATATTATATCTCTTTCGTGCTCAATGCTATGATGCCACATCATGTGGCAAGCTATAGCGGCAGATGCAAACAAGCGTTGAAATCTAATAGTTAGTGAAAAGTAATACATCACTTAATTTCCAAACAATATTTTTCTTCTTCATCCCTGGTATGTGAGTGCGATGCTTATAACGAGGGTGAATACAGATTCTGCATTCAATCAATACGTTATCTTCATTCTAAAATATCATGCGGTTATTTATAAAATAATCAATCTTCTCTACATACAAACCTAAACCTCTAGCTAATTTTCTTTATACTGTAGAAACTATCAGTCATTATGTTATCAACAGAGAGTAACTCTGACATCAATTGACAATATTATCATAATATCTTTCTGAAAAATGATATTTTGCTTTCATATTCAATAATAGAAGTTGGGAATGACCAAAAGGAATGTCTTTTCACACTTCTTTTTTTACTAGTCTTTAACATTTCATATAGTTGTTGATATTCAGGTGTTGGTATTTCATCTATATTAGAATAATCAACTACATTCATCGTATCGTGAACCATTGATTGTATTACAATATCATTAGTTGATGATTCCCCAACAACAGTTGTGTTAGATGATGAACCACCAGAAGACCCAAATGATTCATACAATTAAGATTCTCTGTGACAGTACTAATTGAAATAATTTAGCATAAAATTATATATATATATATATATATATATATATATATATATATATATATATATATATATATATATATATATATATATATATATATATATATATATATATATATATATATATACTTTCACGATATCCTCATTATAAAAGGCTCTATTTTTACATTTTTAATGATTACATAAGCATCGTAACTTGACGTCATTCATATACTTTGGATGAGTTTAGCAAAGTTCACAAACTGTTCAATTTAAGCAATAAAATCATCTCTAATAAATCTATTTTATAATTGATTGTACATCCAAACTTTGTTCCTATACATTGTTATCTATTGTGAATATAATTTTATACAATTTATTGCAAAGTATATGTGTTGCTAAAACTATTTGTTCATACATTCTATAAATATATTAACACTAAAATAACAAAATGTCAAAATACTAAGTTAATCTACACCTAAATTCAACCATATAAAATAATATACAGGTAATAAATTATACCTGAAGGTGAATAGTCCTAGATCAGCAGTTGGAGAGGAGCAACAAATCTAGTATACTACAAAATATAAAAAAATAGCTAAAATTAATCACAAACAATCACAATAAAGAAGGAGCTAAGCTTGCAGTAGACTGAGCTTGTAGCCGCAAGCTAGTGGTAGGCCGAGCTCGTAGTTGTAAGTTGGTGTAGACCAAGTTCATTTTAGGACTGAGCTGGCGATTGTAGGCTCACGACCACCAAAGCTCCCAGTCATGTGCTGAGGGCCGACCAAGCTCGCGACCAAGAAGTGGCGGTAGCAAGTTGGCGATCGACTAGGCTATCGGCCGCCAGCTTGGCCTGCTACGAACTTATGGGTACCAAGGAGGGGGAGACAGGGAGAGAGGAGCTTGCCACAGTTGTCATCGGAGAGAGGGAGAGAGAGAGGGCGAATGCGGAAGGAATCGGGAAGAGCAGTGTGCGTAAGAAAATTAGGATTGTGTCCTAATTTTTCAACCTAGGCTTACCAACGGAATAAAATTTTTATCCATATAGACTGACAGAAATAAGATTCTATCGATAATTTCCTATGGAATAGAAATTCCATAGTAGTTCGTCGATGGAAATGTGATTATGTTAGCGAATCTTCAACAGTAAGATTTCAATGCGCACGTTTAAATCTACGACAATATACCGACAAAATCATATTTTTGTCGACATACACCGACAAAAATTTTATTCCGTCGGTAGACCTTATTCATTATCTAATATTTTCCTATGATAATACTATGACGGAATCATTTTTCCGCCAAGAACCCCCGACGGAATAAATATCCATCGGTCATCCTAATTGATCCATCTTGACTTAGTCAACCATTTCAACGTGTCTATTGACCTTCTTGTAATAAGGGGAGGCTTTTAATATTCCCACATCAAATACTAGTGACAACTTGACGGCACTTTGGTGGTCTCACGTTCAGTATGTTAAATCCCTATAAATCATTCCATAGTTGAAGGTTTCAACAATCACAAATGCCACTAGGATTACGTTCGCTCGTGTGTCTCTCATTGTTCTATTCTTTCATGTATTCTTCTGTCTCTAGCTGAGTCAACAAATCAATGGTTCATACCCTAAATTCTTTTGTATTCCTCCGAAAATTCATCATTCCATTTTAAGCCATTGATTCGTTAAACAAAACATAAATTAACACTTTTAACTCAACAAGATCCATGGACTTTATGTGCACTATTACTTGGTAAGGATATAAATGATCCAAGCGTTCGTGAATAAATTTAGTATTCGGCTTAGTAAGAACTTGTTTATATCCATTCAATATACATAAGATTAATTAAACAAACAAACTTGAACAACTCGTTAAGCTAAATAAATAAGCTTGAATATATGTGTTCAACTCGTTAATGTTCGTGAACAATATTCGTGAACAATGTTCACGAACCATATTAATTAATAAAACTCTTTTCAATATGCTAAATAAATAATAAAATAAAATAAAATAAAATAAAATAAATTTAAATTATCAAACTCAATAATCAATCAAACAACTAAAAGTTTCAAACAATCAAACAAGCTTGAATTGAGAGCTTGATAATATCTAAACGAACCAAGCTCGAACCAAGCTCAAGCCAAGCTCTGACCAAGCTCAAGCCAAGCTCAAGCCAAACTCGAACTAAGCTCAAGTCAAGTTTGAATTGAGAGCTTGATAACATCTAAATGAATCAAGCTCAAGGCAAGCTTCAAATAAGCTCAAACTCATAAAAAATAAACCAAGTCAAGCTTGAAGACTCATTTCAAAAACTTAGTTCATTTTAAGCTCGGCTTTGTTCGGATTGATTATCTTATCAAACAAACTTGAATACCCCAAAGTTCGGCTCGACTCGATTTGTTTA
Organism: Zingiber officinale; assembly: GCF_018446385.1. Lineage (NCBI taxonomy): Eukaryota > Viridiplantae > Streptophyta > Magnoliopsida > Zingiberales > Zingiberaceae > Zingiber > Zingiber officinale. The sequence continues at coordinate 83,542,854 of NC_055996.1, forward strand.
CCGCCCTAATTTCAAGTATTTGTACACTTAATACACATATTGAAAACACACAGACCACTTAATTTGAATTACAGTGTAAACATATCTAAATAACATAATTAAATTTTCTAATAATTTTTCTCTTTCTTGATATTTTATAACTCATTTAAGTTAGGAAATACAAACAAAAACAATAATAATTAGGCAATTCAAAATCTAAAGCTCACCTTCAAATAAGCTTTTTCAAATTGGCAGAGATTTACTGTCTTAAACCTCTATATTTCTCATTCTAATCATTAATTAAAATAACAAAATAATTATAAAAGTATAATGGCAATAACAATTAAACAAACGATGAAATACATAAGCAATTAAACATTAAATAAACGTTCCTGCATATAATTTTCATATTCACACACCAGCATATTTCATATTTTAAAATATAGTCATGAGAATCATAAAAAGTTTCTATCGTAACATATCGATATGCACAAAAATCGTCCTAAGAATAAGCGTGACTTCCAAATGTAAGTCATGTAATAAAATTATAGCTACAACGATAGGCTAAGTTTCATAAGGATAGTCTTGGATGTTAACTGCTTATTAAATTTCAAATTCAAAAAAATAATATTAAAAAAAAATATTTCTTTCTAGAAGCTGACATAACCGATCGATATCTTAACACATACATACCATCGCAAGATACAAATGATGCAGCACGGTTATTTTAAATTTCAGCAGCGGTAATGCATAAAATTCTGTAAATTGAAATATTTGTCACACAATCTAAGTAACTTGTAAGGAAAATAAAAATGCCTTCGGGTTTGACAACAACGCATCAACAAATTCTTAATTGCATGGAAAACTTACAAAAATCGATATGCTTAAAAATGAAACAAAAAAGGAGAATAGAGATTGGTGGCTAGGACCCAACTTATGACGTCTAGTTATATATATAAAAAATGTTTCAGAAGTGAATGTTTGGAAGACATTCCAAGCTAAGTTTTATCCTCGGAAAAAATCTGGCCACTGTGCATGGATGAAGAACATCCACCCAGTACTATAATCCACGAAAGACAGAGGCAATAGCTGCGCCGTGCCAAAACCCCAGAAAAATAAGATTTACTAAAGCTAGAGAAACAGATGGGATGACAAAGGCCTCTGAGCAATGCATGTTTCCGAAGCAGGACAGCTTGTAGGCATACCTGAAACATAAAAAGAAAATTATTTTCTGAGGAAAAAAGTAATTATACTTATCAGTTGTAGACAAAATATGTATCAAGAGTAGTTTAACAAAATTCTGAGGTATCGTATACAGACTTCAGACTTTTGGAAATTATTTTCATTCTATGAGACATGGTAAAATGACATCCAAGACAATTGACAAAAGACCAGTACATCAACTGGATAGGTAAGTTGAGGTTGTGTATCTGCATGGGTTCCTGCAAAATCTCAACCCTAGCAGGTTTGCCAGTTGAGGGAAAATCTTGATATAGCCATGTTCGAACAAGAATGAATTCTCAAGTTCTAGCACTCAGTTGACGCAACTTGAGAATCTTAACTCTTATGTGAGGTCGTTTCCACTACCTTATATGAGGTTTCTACACTTAAATAGCACAAGACTGATAGCTAGGCATGTCTACCTCTAAAAAATTAAGTTTCACCAAAAAAAAAAAAATTCCATTTCACGTTCTTTTATTAATGTCTTCTGATGGATCTCATAAAGATTTGTACGATTAATGAAAAACTCATTTGATCGGCACTCCTTCCCCATGCCGCCGTCACCCCCACTGCTATCGCCGGATCTTGCACTACTAGACCACGGAGCATGCTCTTATGTCGCCTCTGCCTTCCGGCCCCCAATCTCCTTCTCCATGCCCTCCACCGTCAAATAGCTCTCTCCCTTCCTCTCTCGTCGCCTGAGCAGGCCCCTAAGGTAGTCTCCACCCTGCTGACTTCACCATAGCCACCACCGTCCTCTCATAGCACCCGACCAACACGTCATGTAGCCAACCATTAGTCTCTGTCATGGACCTCCACGCTCCCTTGCCGGCCTATCTCCGACCAACCCCTGATGTTGTCGCCGCCTTCGACACAGACCCCACGCTGTCGTCGCCTCCGGCACAAACCCCGCAACTGCTGCCGCCTCCAGCATAGATCCGACCGCCTATGGAGCATGCCGCTCAGAGGGCCAGAGCCCGTTGTCATCACTGTTCGGGCCTCCTAATCATTGTTGTCGTGCACCCCCATTGCACTCTACTTCCATTGTCAATCAGGCCTCTAAGCCCTCATTGCCTCAAAGCCGCGCTCTTGACACCGCCTCCGACCTCCGAGCTCTCACTACTGTGCAGTCGTCTTGTGGACCCAGCACTCCAGTCGGCCCTGTCGACACAACTCTCCGTTCGTCCCAGCTCCCCTAACCAAGCATCCACCTGTTGATTCCGAACTACTCGGTACACCTGACTCCAGGGGCCCAACTCTCCGACCGGATACAGCTCATGTCCAATCAACTCTATCGGTTGGACACTCCGACTCACCTCCACTCCTATCCAACGATTCTCTCAGACCTAGATATCTAGATGCTCTAGCATGTGGGCTTGTGTGACACGTGGAACAGTACAGTGGATTTAGCGTGATCCCATGAGATCTTCTAGAGTACCAGATATGAGTAATGTGATCTCCTATACGACAATGGGACACCTTCGTTATCGTGATACGACATCCTGAGAGAAGCACGTCATCCTTTCTGACAATCACAAATGTGGCACATCACTCCTTCAAGTTATAAAAGTCCCGCCCTTGTAGGCCAAGGTACGCGCACATAGGAGTGCACATCTACAAGATTGACTTGGGTGTCAAAGTAGAAGGTCGGGACAACCCGATCTCCATTCTAACCCCTCCCTCCTCACTTTTTTACTCTTCGCAAAATCTTTTGGCGATAGGGACAACTCACCCTATTCTTCGAAGGCTACGCGACCTGGTCGATATTGAAGACAACTCACCCTCTCCTTTCTCCTTATTATGGCAACTTGGTCAACATCAATGACACCTCACCGATAGTCCAACTCTCACCGATTTTAGACAGGATCAGATAACTCGATCAGTACATCCAAGTTAAGCTAGATGCAAGAATTATATTCCGACTTAATTTAAAGATGTAGCATCATGAGTAAAGGGACCCTCATAAACAAATGTTAAGGCAATTAATAATAATTTCATGAGACAAAGTTAACCTTTTCATTCCCAACTAATATGGTTCTTTAGAGTGAGAATGTTGTCCCAGGACATAGCTGAGCTGGTCACCACATGGTAGACTTGCATAAATGAGAGGGTTGATTCTCTGTGAAGCCGGAGGAAATATCCTCCCATGTGGTGGCCTGATCGGTTCCTGATTTATCTCTCTATAGATGGTTATGGGGCTAACTGTATGAGACACTGGGAATCAACGTATGACTTTCGTAGAAATTCGAGTGAGAATGTTGTTGAGAGCGATGACACAAAAAAACTCACTACTATTGTTTCACTATTTATTCAAGGATCTAAAGTGGTGTTTGGTTCTTTCCTAGGAATCAGAATGGGAATAGGAATCATAGTATTAGGGAATGAGAATGGGTATAAGCATGAATATTACTCTTAAAAACAATGTTTGGTTAGTTGAATATTTTCTATCAAAATAAACCAAAATTTTCTTTTTTATCCTTAGAGAAAAAAATTAGATGTGAGAGAAAATTGAATGTGAGAAAATATGATAAGAGAGAGTGTGATGAGAAAGAAAATATGATGAGAGAAAATGAGGAAAAAGAGTGTGATGGGAGAGAGCATGATGAAAGAGGATAAGAAAGAAAATATGATGAAAGAGAAAATGTGATGGGAGAGAATAAAGAGAGAGAAAGTGCTGAGAGAAAATGAGGAGAGAGGGCGTGATGGGAGAAATTATGATGAGAAAACATGATGAAAGAGAAAGTATGATGAGAACAAAATAAGGAAAGAAGTGTGATGGAAGAGAAAACATGTGGCAAAAGGCGAAATCACTCGCCCCCAGCGCCCCCGCCCACCCGACCCCAGGCCATCACGAGGGAGGTAAATCACGCAGTCCAGAGGGCAAGTGGTGGTGGGGTGAGTTGCACACGGTCTGGGGATTTACGCCCTGACAGCCAAGCATGACACCACTTACCATCTCGAATGACCTGTGGGATCGAAAGTGTGATTGAAAAGAATGAAAAGAGGGTGTGATGGGAGAAAATGGGAAGAGTGTATGATGGGAGAGATTGAGAGAGAAAATATGATGAGAGACAAAGTGTGATGATGGAATGAGGAGAGAAAAAGTATAGTGAGAGAAAATAAGGAGAGAGAAAGTGCTATGAAAGAAAAATTCAACAAATATATTAAGGGTATTTTCGTCCAAAACTTAATTCTCATTTTCATTCTCATCAAAACCCAAGGGAGGAGATGGTTTCATCAAGACCGAAATTTTTGGGTTTCATTCCAAAATCTTAATTCCATTCCCATCAACCAAACACAAGGTTTGGGAATGAATCCATTCCCTCATTCTCAAACCCCTAAACTAAACGCCACCTAAGAGTTCTAGTTTTTACTATCATAAACGCATGAAAAATAATTGTTTTCCCAGCAATTCTAATTTTAACTAATAGTTCTTTCTTCATATAAGATGTATACATGTCCTTTATTTAACCTTTTGAAATTCAATCAAACACTAATCTTAAATTTTATTATTCATAGGATAATTATCCTAATTGACATACTAACTTTTAATAGGGTTGTAAATGAATAGGGTATTATAAACAAACTCAATAATTAGCTCAATAAGAGAGTTTGTTATGTTCATTCGACATTTAAAAACAAATTAAAAAGCAACATTAATGAGTTTGGTTCAAAGGGAATTACGCACATTATATATCTTCCCCCCTTCCCCCAAACCAACGATCCCCCATTCTTCTCCACCACAATATTTTAAAGAAAATAATTTTATTGATTTTATTTTTAAAGTGAGGTGACTTTGATTTTGTGTTCCTTATTTATCTTAATGCCCAGGTGGACTTAAAAAATTTGTCACGTAAGTGATTTGTCCATCAAAAGTAAAATACCTAAATTCTCCATATTATCATCGTCGTCGCCATATATACAATTATCGATGGTCAATTCAAATTCCGGACAAAAAAAGATTGAAATTGGAAAACAATGCAAGTTAATGTACTAAGAATGTAAATTTATAGATAATGGGACGAAAATTAGAAAAAGTGCAACTTACGGACTAAAAATGTAATTTTCTCGTTTGGTTCATTAGCATTCATCAACAAAGCTCGTGAATAATTCATGAATATACTTTTTGTATTAATTGGTCTAAAGTCTCATTATAGTTTTATTTCTTTATATATATATATATATTCTCTGGGCAACTTAGTGCACGAAGCTCCCACTATGCGGGGTCCCGGAGAAGGATTCATTGTACGCAGCCTTACCCTATTTTTTGCAAGAGGTTATTTCCAGGATTTGAACCCGTAACCTTTTGATCACAAAACATATATATATATATAATGTCTTACAATTATATAATTTTAAATTATTTAAAAATAAGAAAAATACTAAAGTTTATGTATTGGATCATTGTTTTAACTAAATTTTAAATACAATAATTTCTCAAATTGAGCTTGGTAAATGGTCATAAGCTCAAGCTTAGTTGAGCTTAGTAAGAATTTTAATAAACAAGGTCGGTAAGAGAAATGAACAAGCTTGAAAACTCTTAGCTTTGCTTAGCTCATTTATAAATCTAATTCTTAGTGTGCTAAGATAAGGTTGAGTTGGGTAGATGGTAGTTTGGGGGTTGGGACTGACATTTGACTTAGGCAATGGGCAAGACACTATACATTGAACAGTGTACGACCAAGAAGAAATAATGTGCGGATAAGTTTGAATTGGGTCTTCTAGAAACAAAAATCAGTTCGGAATATGACAACCAACCTACAACACAATTAATATAGTGAACCGAAAATAGCTAATAAAAGTTTGAATCAATTCAAGTTATAATAAATTAATTTAATTAATAAAGTTTAAAAAATGATATTGAATAGTTAAATAGGTTGATAAAATTAAGACGGAAAGTACACTGAACAACAATAGAAGATCCAAGGGAAATGAACAACTATAAACAATGGAAACAAATTGTGAGCTTAAAGAATAACAAGGCCTTTTATTGAAAAACTAAACAAACACATCCTAAAACCAAAATGAATTTCCCCATATTGAAAACAAGAAAAAAAAAAGTTTATAAATTTTGAAACCTTATCCTTTAATCCAAGTAATCGCTTAAACCAAGATAAATGATTAAAATCAACTCGCCTAATGTTATCTTAAACTTAGAATCGAAAATCAGCTTGAAAAGCAATATGTAACAAGTTAGACTAGCCAGAAGAAAAGTATTACATAGAAAAGTACCTGTTTTCATTTATCTTGATTGTGCAGGAGAGCAAAGCAGACCTGAGGCATCTGCTCCCACCACTGCAAGCTCACAGACAGAGCAGAGATGCCCCTCAGCAGAGGGTACAAACCGAGCCCCACAATAAGGACAAGAAACATCTTTCTGCCCCCGATAAATAGGAACATAAGTTTCCCCACACACTACAAAAGGATTTCTATAATCATAATTGAGCTGATTAGCATCCTGTCTATCACCAGCATGTTGAAGCACCTGTCTTGCCTTTTTTGCTTGGATTTCAGTTGGGCCGTTCTCCAGAAGCATCCTGGCAAAATTTGCTGCTGTCGCAAAATTTCCTCCCTTATAGCAGATAGTCATAGCATTAGTGAGGACAAGCCTTGAATGAATCTTCTGAAGCTTACAATTGGTGAAATAAGCTGCAAGTTCTTGCTGTCGAACTGAATTGTCCTTAAGTTCCTTTCTTTTGACCTCAAATTTTAAGCCCAGAACATACTCTCTGGCAATTTCAATCAACTCCTTCACTTCATCGACTTCCCTTCTTGAGTCCACTACGATAAGCGGAATAGCATGCAAAATATTGAGAAATAGGCGTAGAGCCTCTGGAAACTTTCCATCAGTTGTGGCTCTATAAGCTGCCTTTAGCTTCTCATCCATCTGGAAAAACTTAAATATGAGTGCTGGTGGTCCTCTCACATTAGGACTTGCAGACTCACTCCAATTTCTCTCAACAGCATTTGACATAGCTGGAGCGGAAGCAAATGCATTCATATAGGTGTGACTTCCCAGAAGAAGATCCATGAAAAGCGGCTTCAGAGGAGCAAAATTTTTGAAACCCAATTGTCGGGTAAGCAAGCGCATGGCTGTATCAAAATTTCCAGCAGCTACATGCTCACCTGCCAGAGATGACTTCTGAATCCATATTTGGCTAACAGGCATGCCGGGAGTAGGGGCAACAAATAATGAAGTAGCATTGCCAGAAGCTTTTGGTGTATCAGCATCTGGTGGTAGTTCCAAATCCTCAAGGTCCCATCCTCCTTCCTCGTTATCTTCATTTGGAATTCCATCATCAAGTTCTGCAGTTATACCTATATCAGCATTCTGTATCATGTCATCCACATCAACAATGTCCAATTCCTCATCGCCCCAGTCAGCATTGCTAGCATCTTCCTCTTCCTCATTCCCTGCTTTACCAGTGTCCAGCCCATTGTCAAAAATACCTCTCATTACCCTCAGCATTGGCCAATCCCCACAGCAAATCAGAGATGAAGGTGGCAGGAGAAGAGAACGTTTTTTACCTTCAGGTAAAGTGGGAACATTTTCACCCAACTCAGTAGCAAGCCTGCTAGCAATTTCCTTGAGTCCATGACTCACAGCTGTCACATATGCTAGAGGCAAATGACCAGCATGCTCCAATATCTTTATACGCTCATGGACATCACCAAGATACATGGCATTGTGGAATTGGCCCATAATATCATTCTTGATTTCAGCTATTTTCAGCATTTTGGACAGCTTCTCCTCGTTACCAGTTATGAGATAAAGAAAAGATAACCTCTCAAAGTTCTTTGTCCTCTGATATGCATACTCCACAATGCTAGTATTTCCTTGTCGAAGAGCCTCAATACCCAACCTGTACCAGTGATCCTTATCATCAATCTCTTTTGCTGAAGCAACAGCAATTTGAATGTTACCACTCTCAAGAGCTAGGTTGAATCTAGTCTTTTCATCTTTCACAAAATGGAGAGCCACTTCAGGAAAGCCTTTCTGCTGTAGATATGAAATGACAGCCTGACCACAAAGTTGTGAGTTCCTGATCATATTCATCACATGATCATAACGTTTATGAAACAGGGAGAGCTTGAAGACATACTCTGTCGAATCAATTGATATTGTATGGTTCTTCCCATCTCGATCCAAGCAATAGATATTGTTTCCAGAAACCTTGGTTATGTAAATAGTGTTGTCAAGTGTTTTTATTATTCCTCCATCTCCATTAGGAAGGCAATACTTGATATGATTTAATGTTGTATAGATAAACACACCTTTGTCATCCCATGCACCACTTTTCACACGGATAGTTTCATGCAATGTGCAACGGTGCACAAGTTTCTTATTAGCAATTACTATCGTATGTTTACCTAGCAAAGCAACTGATTCCATGTCACTTGACCACACAATGTATTTAACAGATGGAGTTTGAAGTTCTCCAAGTACAATCCTCTGTTGGAGGTCAAAAATAAGCACCCTGTCCTCAGCCCTGCACAACAGATTACCAGTGCCAGCATAATATATAGCATCAGTACCAATTGGCAGAGGGCTCTTCTTTACAATCTCATTTTTAAGATTCTTAACTATGGCTTGATTGCTACTCTTATCAAGAACAGCAAATCTATTACGAGCTACAAAAACAGCTGATGCCCCTGCTCCCTTCCTTGCATCCTGCATATAATCACCTCTTCCAGCAGCATCTTTAGGAACAATATAAAGCTCGTATGATCCACCATCCACATCAGAACAGATCAAGACAGCATTCTCAGTGGGGCTAAAAGACAATGTTCTAGGTCCTTGGTTCAAGCTAACTGAACCAGGTCTTCTTATGGGAACAACCTGATTGTCCTTCTGAGATGAGAACTCATAGACTCGCAAGAATCGATCTTTCACATAGTATAAAGCATCTCCACTAACAGAGAAAGCAGGTCGTTCCCTCTCCAATTTGAAAACAATCATGCCACTATCATGACCAGCAGCCAGAAGGTTCAATTCAGGATGTGCTGCAAGAATCCAGAAACGGTCATGTTCCCTGCGAAATGTCTGAATACCTGTTCGTTTTGTAGCATCCCAAATGCGAATGCTTTTGTCTTCTGAGTTAGATACAATGATATCTTGCTTTGCATGAAACATCACACAGGAAACATTATTCATGTGACCTCTCAAAGTGTCCACTTCCCAAGCTTTTGTATCTGCAACACAATGGATATTTAATGGGGCACGACTCGTTTGTCAGAATTTCAAAAAAAAAAACTATTGCAGAAGTTTATAATCTTTTTTTTTTTTTTTTCATTTCCATCCTCAAGAAAATGAATGGTTCTAAGCAAGTAAGTATCTATATATTCTTCATATTTTATATAATATGAAAATAGAAATTTGCACAACTCTAGTGGATGATATCCCATGAAATATGATTTTATCCGGAGTGAAAAAATAAAGTTTAAATACTTTATAAAGGTTGCAAGGAAGTCAATGATTCAACAGACAGATATTTTCAAAGTTACCATTCATTCTCCATAATTTTACTTGTCGATCATCTGCTCCAGACACGATGAGTGGCAAACTAGGATGGAATGATGCCCAATTGACTCCACGATCATGACCTTCCAAGACATATTTGACAACAGCATCAACACCGCCGAATAAATCTGAGTTTATCTGACCCAAACGCAGGAGATCATCAGCTGGCGCAACCTTTTTCCTAAGGGAACTAATATCCCAAACACGGATAGTTTGATCCAGGGATGCAGAAACAACCAGGTCTTCTTTTGGATGAAACGAGGCACACATCACATAGTGGTTGTGCCCTGTCAATACCGAAATACAGGTCCGAGATTGCCAATTCCAAATCCTAATAGTTTGATCATCACTTGCGCTAACGATCCATGGATGCTCATCATGGAATTGCACAGTGCGAATGTAATCAAGATGACCAAGGAGGGTAAACAAGCACCGGTGTGTCTTATAATTCCAGACCTTAATCTTATAATCATCTCCTACAAATAAAGCATCTCCGTCAGAAAACAAATACAAGTAAATTGAACACTTGAGGTTATTGGAACGGATCTGAACCTAACAAATTTGAAAACGTCAAAGAAAACAAGGCCAAAAAAACGGCATATTCCTATCTATCGTCCCGAAGATTTGATTTTCAAATAAAAAAATATGCATCAATAGCAATTTCATCTAGTCTCAAGCGATCAATCATGAAAGCAAACCAACCACCATTTGCGAGACACGACGAAGGAACGCTAACCAACTCTGATCACAGACACAACGAGCAAAATAGAATATAACGCCAGGGCAAGTAGATCAAAGGACGGCTGGGCAAGATCTGATCTCATACTCGACGAGCAAAATCGAATGCAACGCTAGGGCAATCAGATCGAAGGAAGCCTGGAAATTGTAAGGACAAAGTAACAATCACCTCCGGAGACGAAAAGGGGTTGGGATTTGTGGAAGTGGACTCCGCGAACAGGGCCGTCGTGCTCGTCAAAGCGGTCGATGAGGGTGCCCATGCGGTAGTCCCATAGCTGGACAACGCCGCTGTGAAGGCTGGCCAGCACCCAGGGCCGTTTGCTGTGGAAGCTCACCCCCTTCACCCGATTGCTCTTCGTCTCGAATTTGGTCAGCATAGCTGCAAGATCAAAACCGCACGAAACAAATGTAAATCAGCTCCCGGCGCAGGAAGAGGAAGCGCACACTGTAAATCAGATCTAGGGCTCAGATCGGAAGTCGGATCTTGAGGAGTCTTCCGACCTGGAATCTGAGAACTGGATCTCGAGATTAGATCGCTCCCGGAAGAGATCTGGAGGAGGAGACGAAAAACTGAAGAGGGTCGCCCGACGACCGATGGTTGAGGAGAGATCTCTTCTTTCCGGCTACATAGTAATTACATTTCGCCCGTCCCAAAATTATATAGTCATATTACTTCGTTTTCAATCTCAGCGTTTCAGGTTGGCCCTAAACTTTTACCATTTATACAATTACGCCCTTGAAAATCTTCTAAACCAAAACAATTAGCAACTCTATCCCATCCGACCAATTACCAAATAAACCCTTAGTATATCAAAAATGCAGAATTCAGCCCCTCTCACACTAATCATTCCACAACGGCAATGTTCTTAACCTAGAAGCAACACAAATGCCTCGTAATTCATCCATAGAATTAGCGTTAGTTGCTTCAAAAATGAAGTATTAGATTTGTTAGTCAAACCGAAGACAGAAATTTTAGAAAAACTGATCTGACAACATTAAATTTGTCAGTTGACTTATTGAATTCATCTATTAATTTATCCATATTTGTGTAAGGTATGATGTTTTTAATTCTTCCAGTGTTTTGTTTATCCATCCAAGCGCACAGGACATTTTAGAGAAAAACGCTTCGTATTTTCGTTATTTCGATCTCTTTTCTCCTCTGACCCTGACCCAGCGCGAGCGGCTTGATTTGCTCGTTTGACACTTCTCGGACCGCGGACCATTCCTCGACCGGCCTTCCGGTCCACAACTTCACGGCCAAGGAAAAAAGCGTGCACCTAGGTTTGTGACACGTTGCGTACACGAAAGTGTACCTCAAATCAGAGAGGCGAGACCTCTTGTCCCCCGTCTGTCGAAGAGACGATCCGGGTGAATGGGTCTACGAAACTGGAGGTGAGATAAGGAGAGGAGTTGGCCTTCGTTATAAGTAACGTCGACGAACGGGATTCCGTTTTAACTTCCGATCGATCGCCCTCGCGCTTAGGAGTTGCGATCCTATCTCTGATCTGCTTCTCGCGGGATTCTGTCTACCGATCTCGCCGACAAGGTACGCTTTGTTTCGATTGGGTTTTCTTCTTCTTTTTGATGTTAGGGAATTTAGGCGGGTTCATGGAACGACCTATTTGGAGACAGGAAATCTCACCTCATCATCGTTGTTTATTTATTTATTTTTTAAAAAACATTTCTCTGTCTGATCCCAGATATGGTTTTATATTTCCTTTGATAAGTCATGCGCTCGCTTAATTTATCTGGAACATTGAAAATTTTGAGGGGAAAATTTGTTTGTTCAAACTAGTCAGGCATGGAAGCATAGAGAGAATGCTGGATACCAGATTTCAAGACGAGAAGAAGGTCTAAAGTAGAAATGAAGTATAGGAGATTTTTGATTGATATTGCAGAGGCGAACAAAGTCAGGGATAGAATTATAGTACATGTGCTGGCGTTAATGGAAAAAAAATGTTTGTTTTAAGCATTTGTGCTCGTCTGATAGGGTAGGAATCAAACCATTGAGGAATTTTTGAAATTTAGATAAACTTGACACTTTTGTTAAGATAATTAGACGATGGTTTGTTCCCTTTCTTAATAGGTTAAGTTTTTGGTACAAGTGATCATACAAAAATTTTTAACGTGTTTAAATGTTATAGTATTAGTCTTCTGTTGATTTTCAGCCTGTTGGGCTCGTGTATATAACATCAGTTCTCACACAAAAGGGGAGTATTAAATCTATAAAAGTTCAAATTGAGCCCTTCTATGGGCAATTTAAGGTTTTGGAGCCAGTGAACGAAATAATTAAACATTTTTCAAAATCATTTTACTTGGATTGTAATAGAAAGAGCACCAATGAAAACTATGCATCCCTATAGATCTTATAATGTCATTGAGCACTATGACACGTGTTATCATTAGTAATATCTAGGACATTTTAGACATTGCTTACATATAAGATGTAGGGCCTGTGTTTTTCTTATTTATCTAAGCAGTTGTACTTAAACATGTTAAATCTTTTTCTTAACATCTTTTCACTCATTTTAACATCGATCAATTAGAGCTACATTTGTGTGAATTACATGACTATATCATTCTTTTTATTTTTATTTCTTTGTAATCAAAACATAATAAGTCTATCTCAATGAAAATATACAATATAAAATATTATTTTGTGCCACGGACAGTACCATGTTAGTGTGCAAACATGGTGCAATCAACACGAGAAGTAACTCTAGTTTCCTTCTTGGAGGAATAGGTGTAGGAGCAACAAAAAAGAGATTTAACATTCTTGCTTGTTGCTGCATCTCTCTCATTGATGTTGCCTCTGGTCTTGCTTACTATGGTAGGTATCTCTCTATATGGATCTTATGTGAGAAGAAGATGATGAATTGTGCTCCATTTTGTGTTGACTTTGTTGCTTTAATCTCATGAGCAAAAGAGGCGACCAATGTTTGGAATATATCTCTATCAATTCATTTATTCTAGGCTCATGTCAATTTCAGTTGCCCTATCAAATGAGTTGTCTGAACCATACCAACCAAAATGACATGATGTTTAAAACTATAACCTAAAATTCCCAAATATCATCTTTATAAGTATGAGGTGCACAACCCACTCTAGTTAGATAAGGAGATGGGAGGCATGAGCCATGTTGAGGATGACACTTTCTTGCATCTTGGCAGGAGATGGGAGTTATGGTATATGTTGAGGATGACCCCTTTTTTCCAATGCTAGGTTTAGCTCAACATAGGAAAAAGATCCTAATGGGCCCGAGCCTTGTTCATCCCAGCCGTGGCCCCTTAATACCCATATTTAGATGTATTTGTCTTACAAAATGTTTATTTTAGCATAATGGGTGCACAAGGATTACATATGACTACAAAGCCTCTTTTTTCATCTTACCCACTCACTCTTTATATTGTAAATGATATCTTATATCATTATTTACTAATAGATTAAAATATCTAAAACTTCTATTTGCAATACCTTCATGTTCTTTAATTTAAATAATCCTTGATTATTTTTTCTTATTATAGAAGTTATATTTGTATGATTGTCTTCTTTTTAGTTAGTTTGGAACATAAGAAGGATATGCAGATGACATGATGCAAACCTACAATTATAGTGAATGGTTTTATGTGGCCCATTTTATTGTAGCAAAGGTGATTACACTCACCCCAGGTGCCCCTCATAGCTCACCCCAGGTTTTATATGACCCATTTTATGGTTAAGCCCATATGTGTCATTTGGTGTTTAATTAATTATTGCATAGACTACGAAATGAACCAAACATGAATTTTGGGTTGGGAAGATGAATTTCACTAGTTTTCTGGAAATGTGTTTCATTTAGTCTACTCACTTTAATGAATATGCTTTGTGATAAATAGAGTACCATTTACAATAGTCTAATGAATGTAGGATTATTTCAACCATGGAAGGAAGCTCCTATGGAGGGAGGGAGTCAACTTCAACTTTGATGGTGAGGAATATTTGTGAGTGTTATCTTACGAACTTTGCATTTACATCTGTCAAGAACCCAATGCAGGGTTTTGCATCTCATTTTGCTCCTATTTTGAGTTATTTACTGGTTTGATCAAGTTGATCTATTGCCTTGAATGAGTGATTCCAGCCCTTTGATTTTGACTTAGTTCACATAACATGGTGCTTCATTCTCCTCGACATGTAATTTAAATTCTTTAGACATCCATATCATAGTCTTTGTCATGTACAACAGGAAATTTTGCTTTGCTCATCAGTAAAATCAGTTCTCAAAAGTGTTTGTTTGTGCTACTTAATGTTGGAAAATTTTGGTAGTTTAAATTTATAAGAATTTGCAAACAGAAGGATCATGCTTTAAATTGGTTGAATGGAATTTGCAAATGGATTTACTAGTTATTAGAGCATAAAATAAAATTCACCTTCTATTTTAAACTTGTTTTTTATCTTAGAATATATCAACTTTATGGAAAATATTTTCTAGCAGTTATGCATCTTGCATTTCATGCTTTTGTGTGGGCTTGTGTAAGATCATATTGTTTTGGAGCAATTTAAGGTGGTGTATGTTTATTTGTAATCAATCTGTAAGTTATTTATGAGTCAGAAGTAATATGAGACATTACAAACATGAAGAAATATGAACTTTTAGGAGGAATAGGGTTAGTGGAGTCTAGGTTTGGGAAAACATAGTTATATCTTCATGACAATGAACTTGAGGTATTCTAGTTGATGTTTCTACTTCTGAGGTTTTTCATTTTTCTCTATTTGAAGGTGTTATATATAGTCTTATTTTCGTTTAGGAGGTATATTTTGTCAAAGGCCGAGTAGACATTTTGTATTGAAGGCAAATGTATCAGTCAGGTATTAAGTGGGTGAGTTTTATATCCTTTCCATGTTCCTGTCAACTCTGACGATATTTAGAGTTTATTTTTTATTATTATTTTGTTTATTTCATGATGTGATGATTGGAAAGATTACAAGAGTTTGTTGTTTGGTCATAGTTATGCCTCAACACACCCCTTTATCATGTCTTTCATCTTCCTACTAGGTGAATGTTCCATCTTTTTCCTATCTCTCTTACCAAGTAGATGTACCATGTATTTGTAACCCAATGCTTCTTCATGGCGCATCTACTGCATTAATTGGCATGAAGTGAATCCCAAAGCTCTGAACTTAAAATATATTATTTCTTGGTGAGCATAAATCATTTAAGGAAGCATTATCAATCTTTAAAAATTGGTAAGGGTAATGCAACAATTCATGAAAACATTTCACTTTATTTATTTATTTTTATTATTATTATTTTTAGCTAGTACTAGGTATCCAACCCTTCGGACAAAGGGATGATCGGCCCAATCCCACATAAGTTTCCCACCAGCCATCAGACTAAATCCGGAAGTGCTTGCAACGAACGACCCAGTAGCCCAACATCTCGAGTTTGTCATCCCATGGGAGGAAAATGGCCAACAATGCGTCGTAGCTAGTAATTGAACCATGGGTGCTTGGGAGACTGCATGGGCACCTTGCCGCTACACCGTAGCCTGAGGGCCAAAAAAAAAAAAATTCAATTTATTGGAGCAAAAGGAACAATGACATACAACATACATTTATTTGTTTTGATAATTTTCTTGCATCAATGATCCAACACTTCAAACAAACAAATGATGATGAGATAATAGTGGAAATGCATTAACATGAAATGGGTTTGCAGTAGTTTTTTTTATTATTATTATTTTGGCAACAAATCTAGGGTTGAATAAATTGAGCCCACATTCCAGTTGAGGTCAGTTTTTTTTAATTGTTAGTCTTTGATCATAGAATTTTCTGATGCATTAATGTGGGATGAATATTGATCTATTTCAATATTTTACAAAGAAATGTTTAATGCATTGAAACTTTTAACTGCTTATTCATTTTTCATGACATGTAGTTATGCTAGTTGTATATGGCTATAAGTCATGCTGCTTTGGTACATTGAAGTGCCAGTGGCTTATATTACTTGTGAGTACATTTTGTGTATTTTTCTTTCCTCTCTTGTGATTCTTTCTTTGGATTTACTGCTTTTTTGCTGAGATTACTCAGCTTGAAGTTTCTTATTTTAGTTCCATTCAGATGAACAAATAAATGATATGGAGAATTAATATTTGTGATTATTATTTGACATGTCTCAAACTTATTAGAAAATTTACTTCTCCCAGGTGCATGATGATTATTCAACATCTGAAGGGCTTCAGTTGTTTACTTCCATTCCAACCCTCAATAATGCAGCTTCATATCTTGCACAAACAACAACATACTTTACAAGTTGCTTTGTTGGTTCTGCTGGTTAGTTTCATTGACATTTGAGTCACCTCTCAGCAATGCTTTCTCAACAAATACCCAAACTGATTTTTTGTTCATCAAATTTCATTAGTTACAGTGCACAAATGACTGATAGCTGATTGCTTTATTTTTCAGTCGGTTACATATGCCATTTTGTTGCCCTTTGTGCAGGTGATGTTGAGCTTGATGAAGCGCAGGAATTGATAACTCTTTCTCCTACACAAGAATACAGGTCATCTGGTGATGACAGCACTTCTTCATCCACAATCGAGGAAATGGGTGCAAGTTCATCTCAGGGAAGAAATGAACCATTGGTGTCAAGCCGCATTTTGCAAAATGGATCTTCAGTGTTCAAAGGGTATGATCACTTGAAAGACTAAGCAGCTTTCACTGTCTTCAGGTCATACAAATGCATCATTGATAAGGAAATTTAGCTGAAAATAAAATTTTCATATATGTAGGAAATTTATTGTCACTGTAGTAGAGCCATTGTTTTTAAGTTTCATTCTCCATTGGTTTTGATGGTTGAGACCTTGATTGTCTAGGTATCATGGAATATGGTATTTAACCATTTCATGCGGCTGCCAGTGGTATTAGTCCTTGCTATTCTATGTCCAGCTAAGCGGCTGCTTTCATGTTTTCAACCCTATAGCCCAGGTCCCACCATGGGTTTCAAGGCTGACCTCTGAAGTAAACATGAAGAGTATCTTAGGATGTCACTTGATAAAATAACAGGAAACATAAGAATAGTGCATTTCTCGCTACTTTTCTTTTTATATATGGCAGTTTTGCAAAAGCATCATTTTGGAGGTTTGAGATGCAGGACTACATTTGAAATACAAACTAATGATCTGGCAGCCATGACGAGTTGCTTCTTAGCATCGTTATCTCTATTATATTATCTTTAAATTATGTGCATCTTCATTTCCGTCATTTTTTGCTTTGAACATTAAACCCAAAATTATACTGGTGTCAAGAAAAAATTAGGAGTCACATGCAACGTTTACAATTTTCTGTACATTACATGCGCAATCTGTATATGCAGCCTTATAGAACGGGCAAGGAAAACTGTTCGTGGTTCAGCAGATGACATAGGATGGCTACAACGAGCTATAGACATGCCTCCAGTTGAAGATGGAACTCGACGTTTTCGGGAGATACAAGAGAGTATAAGGTTGGTTAATCCAAGCTCCATCCATTGGGATTGGAGAACTAACCCAATATATTGTATCAGAACTTCTTTGCAAAATGTATATCTGAATCTTTTTATTATGTAATATCTTATGCCTGTCCTTGTTAGGAATAACGAGCACAAGTTGCCAAACTCTGTAGTTTACTTGTTGGTTCCAGGTATTACTTTGAAGGTGCAGAAACAATTATTGTTTGTTGTGTATTTATGTTTTAGTTTACCCTCTCATGAAGTATCATTCTGATAGGCCTTTTCAGCAACCATGGGCCCCTGTACTTTGTCAGTACAAAAACATACTTCTCGAAGATGGGGCTAACTTGCCACATAGCGAAGATTCACAGCGAGGTAATTGTCTGTGTACTGCTGGTTAAATTTTTTATCGAAGATTGTTTAATTATATCTGCTAGCAGGCTTCTGTTGAAAAAAATGCGAGAGAGATAAAGCAGTACATAGAAGAAATCTTCTGGGGCTCAAGAAAACGTGTGCTGCTTCTCGGGCACAGCAAGGGTGGAGTTGATGCCGCAGCTGCTTTATCTTTGTACTGGTCTGAGTTGAAGGATAAGGTTGCTGGACTGGCCTTAGCTCAGAGTCCTTATGGAGGAAGCCCAATTGCTTCTGACATTCTGCGTGAAGGTCAGCTCGGAGACTATGTCAGTCTGCGGAAAATCACGGAAACTTTGATTTGCAAAATCCTCAAGGTGCTTAAACCATTATCATTCTTTGGCCTTTAATGAGTTCTTCTTTTGTTGTGACGCTAGATGCATCTTATGTTCCAGCTTACTTAGTCTTTTGGTGCATGCAGGGTGATTTACAGGCACTAGAAGATCTGACGTACGAGCGCAGGAGAGAGTTTTTAAGAAAAAACCCATTGCCGCAGGAACTTCCTCTCGTTTCCTTCCACACAGAAGCAGGAATCAAGCCTGGCGTCCTCGCTACATTTTCCCCAGTGGCGCATGCTGAGCTTCCTATCATCATGCCGCTCGCCGACGGCCAGCCCACGAAGCTTCCAGTGGTCATGCCGCTCGGAGCTGCCATGGCTGCCTGTGCTCAACTGTTGCAGGTGAGATACGGGGAGAAAAGCGACGGCCTTGTGACGAGAAGAGATGCTGAGGTTCCTGGTTCCGTTGTGGTTCGGCCGGACGAGAAGCTTGACCATGCATGGATGGTGTACTCGTCCTCCAAGAATGAACCTGTCGAAACCGATGCATCTAAAGTCTGCGAAGCCCTTCTAACACTGCTTGTGGAGGTTGCACATAAGAGAACGCATGACCTTACTAACAAAGATGAGTAAAGGTGACGGGCCACAATGGGCAAGAATCGTGCCTGCAAATTGTAAATCTGACCATGTCTTTGTAGTTTTTTACACACAATTTACCATACGTTTCCTTTTTCTTTCCTTCTTTCTTTTTATTTTCTTTATAATATAAAGTGACAAAAGTTAAGGTGATAATTTTCATTTTAAAAAAATGATTCGGGTCTGTGGCTATTACTTGAAAAACGGATTCGGGTCTCAATTGCTTCCAACTAGAGTCCGACCTGACCCCGTAAACTCGCCTGGGAATTCTCAAACTTAGGAGGGCTTTTTGGTCGTAACGCTACCTTCGCCGCGTTATAAGCGCCCGTTAGGGTTTTTGAGCCTCACTGCCGGGTCTTCAGCCGCCTGCTCGTCGTCACAGGTGAGGAACCCGATCCTGTTTAAAAAAATTTCTTTGCCATTGTTTTTCGTCTTCGTTCTTGATCTTCACCTGTGTTTGTCTTAGCAGTTCATGATATTTGCCTTCTCTGGTTACTATAAGGTAGACGGAAGTGGATTGTCTGATTTCGTTTCCGGTTTTCTTTAAACTGGATAGATCTGAAACAATTTCATTTTGACTAGATTGTTAATATAGCCTCGATTTTTTTACTATTTTTTTTTCTTTTCAATCTCTCATGCTTGAAATCATCGTATTTTATTTACATTCAAGTGTTGATTAGGCTTCTGACGACGGTTGGTAAGGAAGATGTCTCACCGGAAATTTGAGCACCCAAGGCATGGATCACTCGGATTTCTCCCTCGTAAGCGTGCATCTCGTCACCGTGGAAAAGGTAACAAGTAGAAACTGTCGTTTTGTTTATGTTTCCATCCATTGTAATTAAGTTATATTGGCAGTGTAATTTTTTTGTCTTCATATTACTCCATTGCTTGCTTTCAATAATTAGTGTTCGTATATTAAACTATTATAATTCTAATTCGATAGATTTATAATCCAAACCACATGGAGATTTGAACTAAATACGAGAGGAATAAATTGGTTTCAATTTTGCTCTTTTTTTTCTAAAGCTTTTGAAAATCTAGTCTAGTGTTTCAAACCATTTGTGCACTTAACATTCTGAAGCTAAGTCAACACTTTGACCTCAAATATCTATTCTATTCTTCTTATTGTATAAGCTTTTAGCAACAGAAGAAAAGAGAAATCAATTATATTTCACCTGGAAAATTTGGCAAATCTAGTACAACGACAATTTTGAATGAACTTAGATGACGTATGTAACTTAACTCACATCTATTCTAGATTGTAAAGGAATTTGGTATTGTTGTACTATTGATTCTAATCATGAAGAGCACATAGGTAAATTGAGAATGATATTTGTCTGACAATCATGTATTTAAGCCATATTCTAATATTTATTTTTTAAGACTAAACATTTATTATGTAAATGTAGTACATATCCTCTGGATCATACTTATCTTTGTTTTAGCTTGTTGGTACTTGCAACTTGACTGCTAAACATCATGAGCACTAGTACTTTGGTTTTTTGTTTGGTATAGTTAAAATACCGGTGTGTCTTTTGGTTCTGGGTTAAATATTTTTCACCTTGTCCATTTTTCTCTCAATTTTATGTGTGATTTATGAATGCAGTGAAGTCCTTTCCAAAGGATGATCCCACAAAGCCCTGCAAGTTAACTGCATTCCTTGGTTACAAGGCAGGAATGACCCACATTGTGCGTGAGGTGGAGAAACCAGGATCCAGTATGTGTTTATCAAATTGTCAAATTTTCACATTTCGAAATTGAACTTTCACACAGATTAATCTGAAATCGTTGCAATATTATGAGCACAGTAAATTGGAACTTGTTTATTCATGATTTGTTTTCCATCTATAATTAGTAAAAGATCAACTTGCTGCCACTAGATTAAATATTTTAAATATTGTTAATCTTTGTGCCCAAATATGCATATCTACAAATTCAAAGTTTGCATCCTTGTTATATTTTATTCCCCCAAAATTGAGCATATTTTACTAGTCTCTGATCTGATGCCCATCTTTGTTGAATTTGAAATTGATGTATCAATTACAAATTTAACAAAGCAAAGGAGATTCTTTTCATAATGTTTGTCTTTGCACCCAGAGTTTCTTTATATAATGTATTGTACATTTTTATAAGGCAGAAATATGTCATCCTTTTAGCATACATTTTATGATTTTTAATCTGAAATTCATCTGTTCATCATAAATTCTTATTGCTTGTAGAACTTCACAAGAAGGAAACATGTGAGGCAGTAACAATTATAGAGACTCCACCAATGGTTGTTGTGGGGCTTGTTGCTTATGTGAAGACGCCACATGGTCTTCGTTCCCTTAATACTGTGTGGGCTCAGCATTTAAGTGAGGAAGTCAGGAGGAGATTCTACAAGAACTGGTACAAGAGCAAGAAGACGGCTTTCAATAAGTACTCTAAAAAGTATGACAGTGATGAGGGAAAGAAAGAGATTCAGGCACAGCTAGAAAAGATGAAGAAATATGGGTCCGTTATCCGTGTTCTGGCTCATACTCAGGTAAATCTGAAAGATAATGGTTCTCTTTTCAGTTAATCAAGTAGTTCTTGACAATTTTGACTGTTTTGCTAGTTGTCATGGTTAGAAAATCTTCAGCCATGATCATTCATCATATATATTGTGGTTAGAAATGATGTTCACAGAAGTTTGTGAATACAAAATGCAAGGTTGACTCTCTGTTTAATTGGCCAAGCAGTTCAACCTGGAATCAGGTCCCATCCTTGTCTCAGATATGCCAAAAAATTGATGATTTGGCAGAACCTGATAACTTCATAACGTGAGCAACCTTAACCATTTAGTTGATCCCATTTGGAGCTTATTGGAGTTAAGCATTCCAATGACCTTCATTAGTAGTTTGAGTAACAATTGGCATGCTTATTAGTTAAATTCATCCAATTCCAGTGACAATGTCATTCTTGGGAGGAACGTGTCTTTTTTTCATATGGATTGGGGAGAAATTTCCTTTCCAAATGAATATTTTGTAGTGCAATAAGTATCAAGTTTTTGCTTGTAGGAATTTGCCAACACAACTCATTAAGAATTGGCTGTAAACTATAGACCTGCCCTTGTAGTCTCTGAAAGATGGACTCTAACAATACTTGTAACCTTGTTTCAGTTCCTAGGTAGCATTATGTTTGGTGTAATTCAAATTAACCACCATATGGGATTACAAATACTCATCCAGTAGTTTGGCAACGTTTAAGTATTACTTTCTTCCCAAGAATTATTTATTTTGAGTTTTATTTTTCTAAATCATTGGCAGATTTATATTATTCATTTATTAGGATCAACTTGTGTTTTGTCCTACAGATTAGGAAGATGAAGGGTCTGAAACAGAAAAAGGCACACCTGATGGAGATCCAGGTTAACGGAGGAACTGTAGCACAGAAGGTTGATTTTGCGTACAACTTTTTTGAAAAGCAAGTCCCAATTGATGCCATCTTCCAAAAGGATGAGATGATTGATATTATTGGTGTAACCAAAGGTAAAGGTTATGAAGGTGTTGTCACTCGTTGGGGTGTCACTCGCCTTCCACGCAAGACACACAGGGGGTTGCGCAAGGTTGCCTGTATTGGTGCTTGGCATCCTGCAAGAGTATCTTATACTGTTGCACGTGCTGGACAGAATGGCTACCATCATCGTACTGAAATGAACAAAAAGATATACAAGATTGGTAATTCTGGAGATGAAACACATAATGCTATGACTGAGTTTGACAGGTAATTTCTTAAATCCATTTATCTTTTGTTTCACGATCACCTATAGTATTCTTGCTCAATGATAAGCTAGTCCTTTTGTAGTCATTTTACAACCATGGTTTTCTTAGTTGTTTCTGATCACCATCTTCACTTTGGCAAATCTTTCAAAAGCACTATTAAACTCATTCCATATTTCCATTCTGACCAATTACCTTTCTGTTTATTTCTACAGAACTGAGAAGGACATTACCCCTATGGGTGGTTTCCCTCACTATGGTATTGTGAAAGAAGACTATATCATGATCAAGGGTTGCTGTGTGGGACCGAAGAAGAGAGTGGTTACCCTTCGCCAATCCCTTCTGAAGCAGACTTCCCGTGTGGCCCTCGAGGAGGTCAAGCTGAAGTTTATCGATACTTCATCCAAGTTTGGGCATGGCCGTTTCCAGACTACTCTGGAGAAGCAGAAATTCTATGGCAAACTCAAGGCTTAATTTCAGTGTAGTCCGAGACTTGGTCCTTTGATAGAGATTGACTATTCCTGCATTTAGCATTATCTTTTGTTTGTTTGTTTTTTTGGTTGCATCATTTATGTTGTTATTCCATGATCTCAGGTCTATCTATTATGTTCCATATAAAGTTTTACATAAACTCTTGGCTTTTGCACGCTAATGCTAGTTTCCCATGAATATTCAACCAAATCAGTGTGTATGTCTAGATGCATAACTTCGTCTGTAGATTTTAGGTGGTCTTCATTCGCTCCCCCCAAAAAAATTTCATTGGCATTTTGTTCAACTTTGAATGCAGTCGTCTTTCCCTAACTTGCCATGATGCTACAATCCTCCTGTGACCGAATCTTCTCTTTACCTGCATTGTCTTTTGTGGGGACTAAAAGACATCTTTGAAGAGATTGCTGCCTATGATTGCAACTGATCCTGTTGTTTCTGCCAATATTGCCAGCTTGTTTAAGTCCGTGGGTACTCCTTCCTGTAGTTGGAGTTCTTCAGTTTCAGCAATCAAATGATTTGTCCAGCAATTTTGGCTTCTGTCTCTAGTGCCTTCTTGGTGAGCCTCTTTTTCTGCTTCTTATATCTAAATACGTATGGTTTAACTGTTATACACCAAGTTACATTTTTGTTTTTATCAATTGCGGGGACCTATTTGAAATGGTTTCAGGGGAATGTATTAAATAGTTTACATATAAAAAAAAACACCCTGCAAATTGTAGCACCCCATTGTAATATTGTCTATATATTTATGTATATTGATGTGTATATATATATTCCTCGGATGCTTCACTAACACTACTCACGTTAGCACGTGAGTCATCATCCTCTGCCCTCACTCTTTCTTTTTCCAACATTCAAACACTGTGTTAGAAGTAAAGAAAGAGGCTAGAAAATAAAAAAGTATACGAGTTTTATAATCATAAATCAATAATTTGCAAGCTAAGTCCCAGCTTTTGTCCCCCATGTTATGGTGGGCAGCTGAGATCCCACCCCTTTTAGTCAATTCTCATCCTTCATTTATATTTAAATATTAACCTGACCAATTTATAATTAAAGAGCATAAGCCTAGGAAGAGAGCAACTTAAAAGTCGACGGATATATACATATATATTTTTAATCTAATTATTTGGCTCTTACAATTTGATTAATATTGAGGATCATGAATTCACTTCTATAAAAAAAATTTATTAATCAGAAAACGCAAATAAATCAATCTAGCATCACGAATAATTTAAATTTATAATATATTCTGAGTGAGATTTAAATTTTTATTAACTAAAAAATTCATCCCACCGCATATGATCGTACCATAATCCTGTAGAAGTGGTCGGATACACTTAAGCTTGACTTGCGTACTGCAAATCCATAGCTAGCTTGATTGGTTTACTTTGTGTGTATATGTTGTGTACGTACTTTTGTTTTTTATTTTGGTATTTTAAAAAAATTATTATAGAATGGATTCGAATTTTAATGTCTCGTACTAAATTTGAATTCCCACTCATCCGTCGCCATCGTCATCATCGTACAACACAAAAGCCCTCTCCACTCGCTCGCTAATTAGGCATCGATCAGATCCTGATTAACTAAATGGCGCTTTAATTAGCTACCGCTGAAGAGAAGCAGCTTCCAGAAAGGGCCGGAGCGGTACGGGAGCCCACGGCGAGGGGATCTGCCGCTGGCTGAGGAAGAACTGTTGGTGGTGGTCCGGCATCGGCGTCGCAGGAGAAGGGGAAGCGGCGGCGGCGGTGGAGTTAGAGTTGGAGACGCGCTCGCAGGAAGGGCACATGGTGAGCGTGGTGGGCGGAGTCATGTGCATGTACAGCTGCGGCGACAGCTTCAGGGCTCTAAGCTCCTGCACTTCCTTCTGTAGCCTCCGGTTCTCCTCCGTCAGCTTCTCGCAGCACCGCCTCATGAACTCGCAATCCACCTCCGTCTGCTTCAGCTTCGTCCTCGCCCTCCGGTTCTGGAACCACACCTCCACTTGCCTCGGCCTCAGGTTTAGCTGCTTCGCCAGCGCCATCTTTTGCTTCTGCCATCAAAACCAGTTTCGAGAATCAACGATGATAGCGGAATGAAGGAATTAGGGATCGGAGGAGAGGAGAGGAGAGGAGAGGAGAGGAGGAGCTTACGGGATTGAGGGTGTTGTGCTCCTTGAAGCTCTCCTCCAGGACAGCCGACTGGTCCTTGGAGAGACGGAGCTTCTTTCGAGAGCCGTCCCCGCCATCCTCCTCGTCGCTGATCCCGCCGCGAGAGCAGGACCGATCAGCTTCTAGAACCTCGTTATCGCCGAGTCTAGGGTGACCACTGTCGCGCTCCGCCCTCTTCCCGCTGACGCTCGAGAGCGTGCTGTTGGGCGACGACGCTCCTGCGTCCTCTTCGCTGACGACGTCCCTCTCCCCCGGCCCCCGATTCACGTCGATCCCCCGCAGCAGCGACCGCGTCGCCTCCGCCTCCGCCTCGTCCGTCAACACCACCACCGATCTCTTCTCTGCAAGACCAACACCCAATCTTCAAGATCGGAGCCATTATTGACCAGATCTAAATAACCAGGCCCGTAAATACCTTCAGATGAGTCCCCCGAAAGAAGATGAGCCCAGTAGTTGCCGCGGAGACAAGGAGACGCCGCCGGCTGCTGCTGGTAACCGGATGAGCTCAAACTAAGGCTAAGCCCTATATCCTCCTTCCTCAGCATCCTCCTCCTCCTCCTCCTCCTTGCCTGACCGATTTACCTTTCTCGATCGATTCGATCTCTTTGATACTTTCTCTTCCTTTTTTATTTCCTCCACACTTTTTCTCACTCGGTCCTCCTCCTGAAGCGAAATGCGAGATGCAGAGGCCCTGACCGAGAAGAACGGCATTCATATATATAGTCGATCAGATTTTATGATCGCCTTTACATGTGTGTGTCATGCTCTGTGTCTATCCTAACCACACATGCTTTTTCCTAACCATGGTTAGTTGAGCTGGTCACGCGAAACCCGTGGCTCACTTTGCCTAATCGCCGTCGTCGCTTTGCACCGGCGACTTTTGCCTATATATATAGATATATATATAAATTAAATGTGAAGATGAAAAAAAATTTAAAATTATGGCAGTGAGACAACTCATGGCATTGCATGCGATGGGGAGTGGAGTTGTGCAATTATTACAGTCCGTTGATGGCGATACGACATGGCGTCCTACACAACATTCAATGTCCCCCTATTCAAGCAATGCCGCTCATCATTATGTCCTTCTGAGACCCCACCATCATCACTGCATCTATCATTTGCCAACCACCGATCAATCAGTTCGCAGTTTACGACTTGCGATTTATTACTATTTTATCAGAGAGTTTTCCAAACAGCGTTTAGCCAAACTATTAAGTCTTTAACTTTCATTAAGGCCGCACAAACAGCGATATGTGAATGTTTTTTTTATATTTTTCCCCCCGATTTTATGTGATAAATGCAAAAGAAGCTCCATCATGTTTCCATCGAACCTTGGAATTTAAAAGCCGTCATTGTGTCGCGGAAGCGTACTAATGATTAATCCTGCTCCCCATCATCGCATGTTTACCTGTCCCACGTGTCCCCCTCTCTCAATCCTCTTCATCATTTCCCTGAACCCTAAACTAATGTGGCCCGCACGTGGTCCAACACCCAAGGCCCTCCTCTTCCCATTTTACCCCCGCGCGATTCGCACTAACTCCGCCCGAGTCCACTCGTGGCGCCATCGTAATTCGAGCATACAGGTGGGCCTCTTTCGGGTGGCTTCGTGCCCCCGGCCATGTGACACCACCGCGAGGACAGCGAGGCGCGCGTACGACCCAACACGTGCACGTGCGGTCTAACCAACGGTCGTGATTTACCTTTTTTTTCTTTAATTGATAAAAAGGGAATCTATTCGTATCATTCTCGGAGTGTCCTCGTGGCTTCGATGGCTGACTGAGATGCCGGCCGTCGGATGGACGGGCTCGTCGGATCGCGACCGCCCGCCGGGGCACGGGAATCCAAAGCGCATCTGCTGAGTCGTACGTGTAACGGAGCGGTATCTTCCAACCGTTACAATCATGCAGCAATAATTATATCCACTGATTGACTTGGAATCATTCCTCTAATGATTCCTAGCCACTCGCTAATCGGATCCAATCTCGTCCGTCGAGGCGCGTGCAGCAGGGGTTCATCGAACGGAGCCGGTTGATTCTAATTTCCTTTTAAAGCTTTAATTAATTATGCGGCAACGTCCATGTGATTATAATTATTATTATATGCGCACGTGGCCACAATCCAGCTCATACACCTCGTGCACGTCGTAATTAGAGAGCTAATCTATTGATTAACCATAATTAGCGATTAACTTGCAGTTAAGCTAATGGACCTCCACTGGTTCTTCCAAATACTTATTTTCCCACTGAATTAAGTGCACTAATTTGATTGCTAATTAGTCCTCGAGCTAATCAATGATTTTGATCGTTAATTTAATTAATTATTTTAAAAAAACACAGAGTACATATGATTGGAATCACTTACACATGCACCTTTAATAATGTGTACTTTGCAATCCCTTGTTCTCTAAAGAATGTGGGGGCACAACTAGAACTAGTTAATGATAATCAGGACAAGTGGGGCATTGTGTCCCCTGCCTTGATAGTAGAAATATTAATCGATTACGTATGGAGAAATTAAGAAATATGAGGAAATATTAGTAGTCCACTCAATGTTATTTAAGTCAGACTAATAGGCATTTAATGCATTTATCTAAAACTATACTTAAATTAGAAGAAAGTCATCCAATTCGAAGCCCAATCAAGTCGGACCACACTTTGGCCCACGTTACTGTCTACGAGCCCATTAAATAATGTAGTTGGGCCTTCCAAAACTTAATGATATTATATTTATTTATTTATTAATTAATTAATGTCTATAGCCAACCACAAGTTATACCAAAGTGGTGTGAATGAAAGGAGAATGTTTTTTTAAGAAAATTTAAAAAATAGTTTGACTAATGGGAATAATTGTTTATTTTTTTATAAATTTATATAAAATAAAATTTTAGTACATTAAGTTATAACATTGACTATGAAGTATTATTTTTTAAAAAAATTAATTATTATAGATGTATAAAAATAATAATATATTTAATTAATGCAACGAACAAACTAGATTATGAGCATGCCATTTGGGGAAAAATATTAAACTTATGTGAGCACATAGTAAAATTTGCCACAATTAAGGAATTAAATTGCCATTATTGCTGCTATTATTTCAATGCGACAAGCAACGTGTAGCCCACTTCTACTCGTGATGCACGTTTAATTATGAGTTGAAAAAGTAGATGGGGGAAATTTGGCTCTAATTCAAATAAGGGTGTGTAGATGAATTGACCCAAAAAAAGATGATACGTAGGAAAATAAACTTAGTGATGCTCATGAATGTTTGGGGACGGAGTAGTGGCTAATAATTATGAGAGTGGCCTAACAAGTTGCATTATTTAATTTGACTATAATTAGATAATCTAATTGTTTTTGCCTCTCCAAGTATGCCATGGTAAAAAATAGGATGGATATCTTTAGGATTTGTTAGTTCATTTATAATTCTTAGCTCCGCCACTAACTACTTTAGTACTTGTTGTTTTAAAGAATTGAATATTAAATTGCTAAAAAAAATAAAAGAATTTTTTTAAAAAAGTTATTATAAAAGTCTTAATTCAAAACAAGTGTTCCACTTAGTTTAGCACTATAATTTATTTTAAAAAATAAAACTTTCAATGTCAAAGAGCTCTTTCTCATTTTTCATGCATAAAATCTAATAAAGAGGAGATTAAATACTCTTTTGTTAGAAAAAATATGTAAAAAAATATTTTTTTCCTAAATAATGTTTCCACACCTAATTAGTTCAATATTATAATAATAATTTATCAATTATAATATGAAATTCTATGTTGTAATAGTTTTAATAAACTATATAATAATTATAATATTTTTAATTAAGTTGAATATTTTTATTAGCTTTAATTAATTCTACAGTTATTCGATAAATATTAGAGTAGTTTAGATTCAGATTAAAATAATCTTGATTAAATATTATATAGTTTAAATTGAAAATGATTATAATAATATTTGATTAGTATTATAAAAGAATTAAAATAACAAATTAAGATAGAAATATTTTTTATTTTTTTTAATATAAATATTTTATTATTAATTAAGAATTAAATTTAAATAGAATGAATATTTTGGAGGTAGATATTTAATATGTGGATTAAAATAGAATATCTAAATTATTAAAAACATAAGATAAAACTTAAACAGGGCTGTGCTATGGCTCTTATTTTTACGTTTTTATAGCAACTAAGAGATCATAACTATTACGTAATTATAACATTTACAATTATGTAGCTATTATATAATTGTAACAATTACAGTTCTCATAACAACTATAACTTTGCAACTTCTATAACATGATATTTTCTAATTGACTAATATTAAACAATGCTCACCATATATGAAACTTTCATATTGTAAGAGTTATGAACTATAAAAATGTGGTATCATCACGTTAATGACTCTTTAATAACTATCTCACACCATTGAGAGGGAGTTTAACAAAAGTTCAAATTGACAAGTGCATGTGTTGGGATCCATAGAAATGATGAAATTCATGCCGAAGAATTACAAACTATAGTTGTTAGAATACAGTGTTGATTAGAATCAAAGTACTATTATAATATAATATTGATCAGTATTCGAAGAAAAAAAATTATTGTAATATATTTTATCAAAATCTAAATGTTTATGCTATAATGGTTATTATATTATAATTTTTTATATTAATGATAGTTAAAATGTTTATAATGCAGTGACTATTGTCTAAGTTAGAATCTATAGCTACTATAATAGCGTAAAACACATAAGATAATTTTTTTTTAAAAAAATGAAGTGTATAGAGCTGGAATGAGACTTACTTTTATAATAAATAAATAAATAAAATAAATAAATAAATATAGCTCTGGCACAATTTTTATAAAAAGAGTGTCTTTTTTATATTTGTTAAACAAATAATTTTTTTTTTAAAAAAAACAAAAGACACCCTTAATTTTCACTTGTCATCATCCCGCCCGCTGACCTATTTTACACGGCAGAACAACCAGGCAACACGACTCACGTCAACCCACCACTCATTACTAGCCACGTTACTCGTTGGAGATTCCGTCCTGGCACTGCTCCCTAACCATCATCTCACTTCTGTTCTCTGTCTCCTTTTAAACTTCCTCCAACCTCCTCGATCCCCAAACCGATCCCGATCGACCTCCCACATTTCCCTTCAAATTTCACCAAAAATGCTGAATTCCTTAGCTTCTGGTTGCTAGATCGGGTTTCGAACGCCTGACATGGAGAAAAACTTCAAGATCAAGCTCCTCTTAGGTTTTCTCTGCTCCTTCGTTCCGCTCATTTTGGTTGCATTGTGTTTCCTCCTCTGTAAAAGAATGATTTTCCGGAGCAAAAGCGAATCCTCGGAGATCGGCGGTGAGATCGGCACTCCGGCGGGAGATTTGGAGCCGGAGGACCTCATGAAGTTCGCCGGGGGTGAGAGCTTGACGGTGCACGACATCTTGGACGCGCCGGGGGAGGTTGTGGCGAAATCGGGCTACGGGACGCTGTACAGGGCCAGCATCGAGCAGACTGGCGCGGTGGTGCTGCTTCGCTTTGTTCGGCCTGCCTGCTTGGCGCGGACCGAGGAAGTGCTTCCGGCGGTCCGGGCGCTGGGGGCGATCCGGCACCCTAACGTGGTTCCGCTGCGGGCGATGTACGTCGGGCCGCGAGGAGAGAAGCTCTTGGTCCATCCCTTCTACGCCGCTGGGTCTCTGAAGCAGCTCTTGAGAGGTGAGTTTGTCGTGTTTTTTCCAGATTAAAGGGGAATCTGGTGTTGACAATAGAAGATAGCAATTTTAACCGTCTAAATTTCCTCTTTTTGTCTGCTATTTCGTCAGTTCAAATTTTACTATCCAAATTGTCCTTCTAAATTGTCTCATTTCGTGTTGTCGTTTACGATCTGTTTGTTTTCCCTGATAAATACGAGGAACAGAATTGTGATCAATAAAATTCTTTTTTAGCCAAAAAAAAAAAAAAATCAATCGTGAAAGAAACACTGATCGATCGATCGATCACGATAATCAATCTGTTCCAAGGACTAACTGAATTGTATAATCTACAGCTGGTGTTGCAGAAGCACACCGATGGGATATCATTTACAGGATATCTATCGGCATTGCCAAGGGATTGGATCATCTCCACACGGGACTGGAGAAGCCTATTGTGCACGGTAACCTCAAGAGCAACAACATTTTGATTGATGTCGATTACCTGCCTCGCCTCTCGGATTTCGGCTTGCACCTCATCTTGAATCCCTCAGCGGCGCAGGAGATGCTCGAAGCCTCTGCAGCTCAGGGATACAAAGCCCCCGAGCTGGTCAAGGTGAGAGATGTCAGCAAAGAAACCGACATCTATAGCTTCGGAGTGATCCTCCTGGAGATGCTCACTCAGAAGGATCCTGTCAACAACAGCAAATTCTTGCACTCCAAGGATTTTCATTTGCCCAGTTCCCTGCTAAATTTAGCTCTCGAGCACAGAATCTCAGATGTTTTCAACCCTGACCTGCTTAACCATAGCATTGATCAAAACTCCACCAATGAACAAGGTGTCTTGATGTTGTTCCAATTGGCAATGGCTTGTTGCTCCTCCCAGCCTTCTGGAAGACCAGAAATCAAGTTCGTCATCGCTCGGCTCGAAGACATTGGTGACCGATCGTCAAAATAGCAATGCACTCTTATTGTTGCCATGAAGAAAAGGCAAGATCTTTGATTGCTTCAAACAGTAGACTTGTTCATAGAGCCAGGAAGAAATGACAAAATCCTTTATTGATTGAAACAGTGACAGGTCTGTGTCACTTGTATCTCGGGACGTGGTCTCCGCTCTCCAGTGCACCGCCAGAGATACCAGTATGGCCTATAAGATTTGCAAACTGAGTTCTAAACATGTATCTGAAATTTTACAGTGAAAGTCGGACCCAGAGCCTACTGCTCTTTAAATGCAAGAATTAGAACCGTGGGCTCATTTTGCAGGACACGACGAGCTGTATACTTGCAGATGACAACAGAGTGCAATAACATTACACCGGAGGCTGCATTGATTGGTCAATAAAACCTTCTCAGTGGCTGCTGCAACAAAGAATCATTTCTTTAGTTGCTAGGGAGTAGGGACAACTACACAGAAGGCACTCGAGAATTCTGCTTATTTGATTAGAAAGAAGAACATAATTCAAGGATTCAGCTTTTGTCTCTAGTTTCTGCTTTTTGAAGTGTTGCATCATTGTCTTACTGCATGCTACGAGGAAAAAGCAGGAGCGTTGCAGAGATTCCCTGTTACTCGATACAGATTTGAATGGGCCACACATGAGAATGCATCATTGAGTGGTCTGAACCATCAACTCCACTTCATTCATCAGCTCACGTGAAGCAATCATGTACACTGCAACAGTCACTCTGTATATCATCAGAACTGCTTGTCACTATTCCCAATCACCTATTCAAGTTGATCTAACAACGCATTCCAATTGGCAGGCCTTGAACATCAGAACCCTGTGGCACACCAGCAGATATCAAATAGGTTACAGTAAATTTACTGCATGAAAAGTCGTGGCAAATTAAGATAATTCAGCTGGAGAATGTTGGTGGTTGGAAATTTAGTTCTTTTACATTAATTTACTTGAGAATATTATTTTGCAACACAGATTTTTGTCCCTAAACTGTCTAAATTTTAGTCTGTTGAAAATCCTCAGGAAGTTAATGTTTATTTCACCACGACTTCACTCACTCCTTCAAAAATGTTTGAATCAGTAAATGTGATTTGATAGAGTTGGAATCCTCTCCTGCCGAATAAGAAGAAAAAGAGATGATAACAACTCATTAGTTCATGAAGCATGATACTGTAAAAAGGAGGCATATATCACAACTGCGATCAAGATGACCATGAAAATCTGAACCATGCTTCTTCATGAAGCTGCAGTCCCATTAAAACACAGAAGAAGAAAGTCCCATTAAAACACAGAAGAAGAAGAAAAAGAAGAATATTAGCTACCGTTTGTAGCGACAAAATTAAAATTATTTAAATTTTACAATGGAAAATGATAACATTTCAGTAACCACCAAGGAATTGAAAAACTGGTGACCAAGCTGTTAAATAATCCATAGTTATCAGAATCGTACTGATGCGGCGGTAAAGAATCGTACTGATGCGGTGGTAAGGAAGAGTCTATCTGACACGAGTCAATTATCACGGTATACGTCAAAATCAAGACGGTCAACACCAAGGAAGCGGATCATTGACCAATCGGAGAGACCCTTGTCGAATCGACCATCTGAGTAAACAAGTATAGTTAGTCTGGTTGGTAGGAGAACAAGCTATGCGGACTGGGAGCTCGAGCCGAGCGGGCCACCCGTCTGGCTTGAAAAATGGAGCGGATCATTGGCCGATCGGAGAGACCCTTGTCCAATCGACTATTTGAGTAAAGAAGTATAGTTAGTCCGGTCGGCAGGAGAACAAGCTACGTAGGTCGGGAGCCCGAGCCGAGCAGGTCACCCGTCTGGCTCGAAGAATGGAGTTGGCATTATACACTTAATGAAACAATGAAATGATAAAAAAGGAAAAGATGGATAATTAATAAAGGAAAGAGAAAACTAAATAGAACACTCCATCTATCATTAAATGAGAAGAAGTCAAGACAAAGATATCCTCTGTCGGTAATCAATATCATTAAACAGGAGAAGATGGAGGGTCACCAAAAAAGGTATAAAAAGGGCACGACAGGTATGAAGAAAGATAAGAAAAATCTTTATCCTTAGTGCTCACTTTTTTCCTCTCCTGTTTACCTTGAGCGTTAGAGGGCTAACGCCAGAGACCCCTTCCCTGGTTTTGGTTTTGTTTTGCAGAGAGCGAGGTCTTCATTTCGTCAGCGGAACTGCCACCTTCCCGGCTTTC
The DNA here is from genome assembly GCF_018446385.1 of Zingiber officinale. NCBI lineage: Eukaryota > Viridiplantae > Streptophyta > Magnoliopsida > Zingiberales > Zingiberaceae > Zingiber > Zingiber officinale. Next base: position 83,577,348 of record NC_055996.1, read on the forward strand.
CAGCTTCGCGCCTTTGGACAGGATCATTTTGGCGTTGTCTGTGGGAACGTAGCCTGCATTCGAGAAGAAGATGGAAGACACTGGATGACTCACAACAGTGACGTTGACACGAGATGATCTCGACGCATTAATACAGGCTCAAGTGACGAAAATATTGGAGCAACAGTAACAATAGGCGCTGGCCAAATGGCAAGTACAGGAGCCTGCAGCTTCCGCGGAAGGTCGCCGAGCTGAGTGAGAAGACCGAACGGAACATCTTTCCATTCAGGACCCGAATGGAAAGAGGCCGATCGACACCTATGGGGAAGAACCTCATGCGCCGACCCCCCTACATCGAGCGTCGTTTCGAACCCCGGCAGAAGAGAGGGGTCAGGCTGATATAGATCGGAGATCATCCTCTAATGAGGCACCCGTTCGAAACACAAGAAAGAGAAAACCCAGGGAGGGCGACTCGCCCGAACAAGACAACCAACAGTTTTCAGAGGGGATTCTAAATGACCCTCTGCTGAAGTACTACACCCCATTGACGATTAGGGAATATAATGGGACGATCGACCCTGACGACCACCTAGTCAAGTTTGACAATGGAGCCAAGCTGCACCAATACACGATGCGGTAAAATGTTGAGTCTTCATTACCATGTTATCTGGATCGGCAAAATGCTGGTTCAAACGTTTGTCGAGCGGCTTGATCCATAGCTTCGAAGACCTCCGAGCGGCCTTCCTACATCACTTTGCTAGCAGTCGCCACCACCAGAAGATGAGCGTGAATTTATTCTCACTGAAGTAAGGGGTCGCGAAAGGCCTTAAGGGCATATATCCAACGCTTCAATCAGGTGGTGATGGACATCCCGACGGTCTCATCGGATATATTGGTAAACACTTTCACTCAGGGATTCATTGAAGGAGAATTTTCCGATCACTCATTTGGAAGCCGCCAAAGGACTTTGGCCATCTATAAAAAAGTGGCCAATGAATACATCAATGTAGAAGAAGCCCAGGCGGTCAGGAAAAATGAGGCACCCGCCAAACCAGTGGCGGCATCCGAGTGGTGTCAACCGAGGAGCCATCAACCTCCTAAAGGGCCTCGATCAGGAGGAACTCAACCACAACACGAGCCTAGGACACATGCCGTGCAACACCTTGGGGCCGAACGGCCAAAAGCCTCTAGGAGCAAAATATAAACACCGATATTTTGCTCATTCCATCAGTCGGTGACTCATAATACACGGGACTGCTACCTGGCTAGCAGGCCGGCCCCAAGAAGGTAGTATCGTCAATCATCGTCGCCCGATCGAAGATATAGGCTCCGATCAGTTGGGAGAAGAGAAGACGAAAAGATAGCGGTCGAACCACGCTGCCATCAATCTCAACAACAGAACAGTCCAAGTCCTGTTCAAGAGCAGGCCGAACGGAGACGACACTCAGCTCGAGAGGAAGAAAATAGGAGCAACGCCTCCTGGGGTGAAATAAGAATGATCGTCGGGGGGCCGATTGACGGTGATTCCAACCGACCGAGAAAGTTGAACGCGCAACGACTTGACACTCATGCAGTCAGCTGTAGCAAGGGGAAGGGCGAGAGACCTGTGATCAGCTTCGGTCTAAAGGATTTAGAGAGGATAGAGATCCCCCATGATAACACCCTGATTATCCTAGCGGTAATAGCTAATTATGTTATTCACCGTACATTTGTCAACACAGGAAGCTCGGTGAACATCATCTTTAAGAAAACATTTGATTAGTTGCAAATCAACCGGGGTGATTTACTGCCCATGATGACTCCACTTTACATGTTCACCGACAACGAAGTATTGTCGATCGACCAACTGCGCCTGGCCATTTCGCTAGGGGAAGAGCTGTTGAAGAGGACACGGACGACCAATTCATCGTGGTGGATGTGTCGTTAGCCTACAACGTCATTCTGGGCCGATCGATGCTGAATGAGTTCCGAGCGGTGGTATCCACTTTCTACTAGAAAATCAAGTTCCCGGTGGGGGACAAGGTGGGCGAGGTCAGAGGCGATCAGTTGGCCACTCGACGTTGCTACATCGGGATGGTCAAAACAGAAGCACGAACCGCTCGGAAGACACCTCGCTTAGAGGTGAGCGGTGTCATGGAGAAGCCTCCTGCTCTGGTCTACGATGAAAAGGAGGAGGTCCTGATCCATCCAAACTGATCGGAATCGACGATCTTTATCGCCGTCGATCTAGAAAGCGAGAAGAAAACAGAGTTGGTCACCTGCCTCAGACTAAACTATGACATGTTCGCCTGGTTGACGCACGAATTGTCTTGCATTTTTTCGAACGTGGCTCAACATGAGCTACATGTCCGATCGGACTCTTGGTCGGTTAAACAGAAGAAGAGAGACTTCAACCCAGAGCAGAATTTAATCATCCGGGTGGAGATAGAGAAATTACTAGAGGCAGGCCATATACGAGAATTCCAATTATCATGTTGGCTCGCTAATGTGGTACTGGCCTCCAAGCCAGGCAATAAATAGCTGGTCTGCATCGACTTCCGTGACTTAAATAAGACATGCCCAAAGGACTTCTATCTATTGCCTCGAATAGACCAAATGGTGGACTCCACAACCGATTGCGAATTAATATACATGCTCGATGCATACTAGGGCTACCACCAAGTGCCGCTGGCTCGAGAAGATCAAGAGAAGGCCAGTTTCATCACGACCGATGGAACTTATTGCTACAACATCATGCTGTTCGGACTGAAGAATACCGGAGCAACCTACCAAAGGCTAATGAATAAAGTGTTCCGTAGGCAGATCGACCGAAATACGGAGGTCTATGTCGATGACATACTAATAAAATCCCTCTAAGCGGCCGACCTCTGTATGGACGTTGAGGAAACGTTCCAAACTTTAAGAACCTATGGAATGAAGCTGAACCCCAGCAAGTGCCTGTTCGGCATGAGGAGCGGTCATTTTCTCGGGTATTTCGTGACTGAGTGGGGGATCGAGGAAAATCCAAGTAAGGTGAAGATCTTGCAAGACACGCCTCCACCTTGCAATTTGAAGGAGGTACAACAGCTAACCGTATGAATCACCGCACTTTCAAGGTTCATCTCTAAGACGTCTGATCAAAGTCTGCCATTCTTCAAAGTACTATGCCGAGCTACGAGATTTCAATGGGATGCAGAGTGTGACCCGACTTTGGAAGAGCTCAAGGAGTATCTTAACTCTTTGCCTGTGCTAGCTAAGCCAAGAGTCGGAGAGTCTCTCTAGATCTATCTGTCATCCACTGAGCATGCGGTCGGCTCGACATTAGTCAAGTAGAACGACCATGAATAGCAGTCTGTGTATTTTTTTAAGCCATATATTAAAAGATGCTGAATCTCGCTACACTGCTCTAGAAAAGTTAGCTTACTCTCTGGTGCTTGCAACTCGGAGACTCTGCCCTTACTTTCTTGCTCACTCGATCATCGGCATGACCAATAGTACCATGGGAAAGGTCCTCCTCAATCCAGAGATGTCCGGGTGGTTAATCAAATGGACAACCGAATTAAGTGAGTTTGATATTCAATATCAACCCCGAACGACGATCAAAGCACAAGCCTTAGTTGATTTCGTCACAGAAGTCCAGAACGCAGAACTAGAAGCAACCTGGAGAATATATATGGGCGACTCTTTCACTTGGCAAGGGAGCATACTATTGATCTCACCAAGGAAAGATCGATTACAGCTCTCCGTTTGGCTAAAATACCGGGCCACCAATAATGAAGCCGAACATGAAGCATTAATCGTCAGCTTGTAGGCAGCGCGGTACGTCAGGGCCACAAAGGTCCTCTTCCACTTGGATTCTCAGCTAGCCGCTCAGCAGTTGTCAGGGGCATTCAAAATAAACAGCTCCCGACTCAAGCTCTACGCAGAAGCCTTCAAAAATCTGAGGGCAAGTTTTCAAGAAGTCACTATACAAAAGACGTCGCGATCAGACAATCATTCGGTAGACGACTTAGCCAAATTGGCTAGCTCATTAACGCCGATCATGATTGAATGCCCGATCAAGCAAGTTTTATGGGTAGTGCACATTGATCGGATGGAAGGTCTCTCCTTCCCAAGAGACTGGAGGATGTCACTCATCAAATTTCTCTGATTGAGTGTGATACCGTCTGATCAGGAGGCAAATTGTCCACTGAAGAAAAAGGTCGGACGATTTACATTGATCGGGGATCAACTCTACAAGAGAGCCTTTTCTAGCCCCCTACTTAAGTGCGTTGGATTAGAAGACATAGAGTGCATCCTCCAAGAAGTACATCAAGGCTCCTGTAGGAATCATCCGGATGGCCGTTCATTAGTGTTGGTGCAGCGGGACCGGCAAGAGGGGAGGGGTGAATTGCCTGCAAAATGATAACTACCCTCCTCGTACTTTCAACTAAAAAATTAGCAACAATAAAATAAAAAATAATAGAAAAGAAGGAAAAGGAACTCAACAATTGATTTGGTTACAACCAAAAAGGTTGTTAATCCAAGGCGGTTGAACGGCGCACTAAAAGTCTCCTTCTCTGAAGGCGGAGAAACCTTTTACACACTTAGAGAGCTCAAGAGTCGCTAGGAATTGATTATAGAGTTGATTCATTAATTCCTACGTCCATGAGCCTTTATATAGCTCTTGGAAACTCTATCTCGAGTCTTGAGGGCGCCTCTAAAGGGGTTAAGGACGCCTCCAGCCAAGACATTAGATAAAACTTTATCCATATTCGAAACGGTCATGTTGACTCAGTTGGAGGCGCCTCCAAGGGCATTGAGGGCGCCTCCAAGGTTGTTGAGGGCGCCCTCAATGCCATTGAGGGCGCCTTCATCAACTTGATGTTGGAGGCGCCTCCAACGACTATTGAGGGCGCCTCCAGTTATCTTTCCAAGCTTCTTTCTTCTTCTTTTCAGTTTCCGAAGTTCCGATTACTTGGATGATTGCGGCCAACCGAAATAGGGCTCACCCAAATCCAATTTCTGGCATTCTCCTCGAGCAGGCTTCCATCCCGGCTTCTCATCCCTCGAACATCGTGCATGTTATTTTCGTCCACCGGAGTACTCTTCCGTAGCTCTTTTGTCATTCGGATGCACCGAGCCCGTCGACTCCCTTTCCGTGTTGTCCTTCTCGCTAGCTGCATCTTCTGCTCGACTTCTTGCGCTCCTAAGCTCCTACACACTTAGATACAGGGATTAAAATCAAACAGGACCTAACCTAACTTGGTTGATAATATCAAAATAACCATGGGGTTCAACAATCTCCCCCTTTTTGATGTGCATCAACCCAAGTTCAAGTTAGGGTAAACCAAACAAGTAATTTAAAGAAATTACAAAATTAACATTTCAAGCATAAAGTTTGCAATTAAAAATAAATTACAATACTAAGTATAGAATGCATTTGTCTATCAAACTTTTAAAAATAACTTGAAATTTTTTTTTAACTCCCCCTAAACTTGTTCCTATCTCTCCCCCTTTGATCACAGCAAAAATGGGATAGGAATTTTCAAAGTTAATTCTAACTTTTAGGCAATTTAAACAATATTTTTGAGAAATTTCCAACAATATTGTTTAATAAAACTTGTTAAAGCATTATACAATTTCTATTTTCATGCTTTATCAGTAAGTTAATTAAACATTTTATTTCAATATTTTGGCTGCTAGGCAGTGGTGAGACATTATGCCTTCTTGGTTATTGGAGCAACAATCACTTTCTTAGACAAATCCTCATAAATAAATAAAATATTTAATTTTTCTTGCTAAAAGTGCTAACTTAAAAAAACTTAGTCTAGAAAAGATTTTGGAATCCAGTATATGTTCATTCCTACTGGATTAATCAAAAACTTAGGGAGTATATAATTTCTGAGATTTTTTCTATGTTGTCCTTGGTGATGTTTAATATACCAATTTAATTTATAATAAATTCTAAGTTTTAATTTTTAAAATTTATTTAAGCATGTATGATTATTTTTCAATTTATCAATTTCAATTTTTAATGTTTCATTCTCTAGTTTTAGATTATCATACATTTCTAGATGACATGCATTTGCTAAATTTAATTTTAACATATTATTTTCCTTTTCTAACTTATAAACTAAATCTTTAGTAAGCACTTCAATGAACTGGAAGGATTGCTTGGGTGTTAGAGAACATACCTTACTTACCTCTATCTCTGATGCTCCCCATTCATCGTAGCTTTCTTCTTCTGATGATCCTCCCCCTTCATCTATGCTCATCTCTGAGCTGGTTTATTCTTCCAATTGATTGTTGGCCATTAGTGCTAGTCCCGAGAAGGCTTCGACTTCAGATTCGGAGGATGATAATTCATCCCATGTAGCCTTCAGACTCTTGCGTTTAGAGGACGTCGATCTTTGAGACTTCTCCTTATTCCTTTTATTTAATTTTGGGCAGTCATCCTTGATGTGCCCTTCCTCGTTGTAGTTATAGTATCGAACCGTCCTTTTGTTGTGTTGATGCTTTCTTGATTGCGTTCTAAATTTATTAGTCTTAATAAACTATTTAATTTTCTTACCAATAGCGCCGCTTCAGTTTCGTCGATTGATGCTTCAGAGTCGGGATCGCCCATCTAGGCTTGTAGGGCAACATTGAGGTTTGACTTCTCTATTTGTTTCAGTTCTGCAATTCGAGACTCGTGAAGTTCGAAAGTAAAAAACAAGTTTTCTAGCGTACTTAGCTCAAAGTCCTCAGAGATGTAGTAAGCATCTACTAAGGACGCCCACTTTAGAGTTCTTGGGAAGACATTGAGTGCATACCGGATAGAATCTCGGTTCGTTACCGATTCTCCAAGATTGGTCAGTTGAGTTATCAACTCCTTTATTCTTACTTAGAGTTGCACTACCTTTTCGCCGTTATTCATCCGAAGATTTGTTAGTTGAGTCCGGATAATGTCGCACTTTGCTAATTTCTCTTTTGAGGTGCCTTCATGGAGCTCCAGGAATTTTTCCCAGAGGTCTTTGGCGGAGTCGTAGCTTCCGATCCGACTTACCTTCTGGGGCGGCAGGATGCTGAGCAGATGGAACTCTGCCTTTCCGTTGGCCACGAAATTGACTTGCTCTTTCTTGGTCCATTGGTATTCTTCCTTATCTTTTGGGGCTGCAAAACCATACTTCATTGTTAATAAAATATCAAAATCCGTTTTGAAAAATACCTCCATTCGGCGTCTCCATGTCGTGAAGTCACTGTCGAACTTTAGGGGATGAATACTTGTTCCGGCCATCATCTTGGTCTTTGTTGCTTCAGACTACGATCAGTCCATCTGAGGCAGTCTGTCTCTGATACCATTTGTTGGTGTAGCGGGGCTGGCAAGAGGGGAGGGGTGAATTGCCTGCAAAATGATAACTACCCTCCTCGTACTTTCAACTAAAAAATTAGCAACAATAAAATAAAAAATAACAGAAAAGAAGGAAAATGAACTCAGCAATTGACTTAGTTACAACCAAGAAGGTTGTTAATCTAAGGCGGTTGAACGACGTACTAAAAGTCTCATTCTTTGAAGATGGAGAAGCCTTTTATATACTTAGAGAGCTCAAGAGTTGCTAGGAATTGATTACAAAGTTGATTCATTAATTCCTAGGTCCAAGGGCCTTTATATAGCTCCTGGAAACTCTATCTCGAGTCTTGAGGGTGCCTCCAAAGGGGTTGAGGGCACCTCCAGCCAAGGTATTGGATAAAACTTTATCCATATTCGAAACAGTCATGTTGACCCAGTTGGAGGCACCTCCAAGGGCATTGAGGGTGCCTCCAAGGGTATTGAGGGCGCCCTCAATGCCATTGAGAGCGCTTTCATCAGCTTGATGTTGGAGGCGCCTCCAGCTATCTTTCCAGGCTTCTTTCTTCTTCTTTTCAGTTTCTGAAATTCTGATTACTTGGGTGATTGCGACCAACCGAAATAGGACTCAGCCAAACCAAATTTCCGGCCTTCTCTTCGAGCAGGCTTTCGTCCCGACTTCTGATCCCTCGAAAGTCACGCATGTTATTTTCGTCCATCGGAGTACTCTTCCGCAGCTCTTTCGTCCTTCGGATGCACCGAGCCTGTCGGCTCCCTTCCCGTATCGTCCTTCTCGCTAGCTGCATCTTCTGCTTGACTTCTTGCGCTCCTAAGTTCCTGCACACTTAGACACAGGGATTAAAACCAAACAGGACCAAACCTAACGTTAATCACATGAAAACAACCATGGGGGTCAACAATTAGCCCGGAAGATCCTTCTCGTTAGATATTCTAGCCCACACTCTAAGAAGATGCCACTCGGACGGTGGCCAACTGCTTGTCGTGCAAGAAATATCATAACATCCCACACCGACGAACCAAAGAGATGAAGACATCCATGGTGTCCTATTCGTTCGACCAATGGGGCATGGACATCGTTAGGCCATTTCCGATGGCGACAACTCAGCGGAGGTTCCTGCTCATCACTGTAGACTATTTCTCAAAATGGGTGGAGGCCGAACCATTGTCAAAGATAAGTGAATAGATGATCATTAAGTTCGTCTGGCGAAATATCTTGTGCCGATTCTGTTGGATCGTGAAGAATCGATAGAGGGGGGTGAATATCGATAAAAATTTTCGTAAATAGTAAGCACAACGGAAAAAGAATAAGCAAGAAAAGAGCAAGGCTAACACAAGTTCTTTTTACTTGGTTCGGAGCCTTTGGCGACTCCTAATCCAAGACCCGCACACAAGGGTGCTTTCGATGGGCAATCCACTAGCAATTCGAATAACTTTTTACAAATTGAAAGTACAGGAAATGCTAAAAGAAATGAAGTACCGACAATAATAAAAATAAATGAAAGAACACGTTGTCGGAGAAGCTTCAACGTCGCAGGAGCACAAGAGAGCAGTTCTTTAGTTTTTGAATTGATGTTCTAGCTCCAGCCTTCACCCTCCTTATATAGGAGGTTTCGGGGCGCCCGCAGCCCTTCGAGCCGCCTTGAAGTGACGTAGCCGAGCCAACCAGCGAACTCCACGTGGCACAGCGACGTTGGGGATAAAACTTTGCCTCCGGGCGCCCGGGTACCCCCCGGGTGCCCGGACCTTGATTTCCAGCAACTTCCTTCCTATAAGAAAACGTTAGTCCGAGGCACTTATATCTCCTATAAAACATATTATTAGCACAGTTCATAGTTTACAGAAAGAGTATTAATTAGATTCCATCTCTCCGAGACCGGAATCTAGTCAAGATCTCGACTTAGAGTTTTGAAATGATTCTAAGTCGGATCGACGCCTAAGTTCCCTTCCCGGGAATGCATCCTCACAGTCACTCCCCTCTAGTGACTTGCCTTTACTTACCTGCCAGCTATTCGGTCATCCCATTGACCTAGCTGGACTTCGTGCCAAACGTTCGGTTAGCCCGTCGACCCGTTTGGACTTCATGCTGGATATCCGGTCGGCCCGTCGACCTAGCTGGGCTTCGTGCTAGACATCAGGTCAGCCCATCGACCTGTCTGGGCTTCTCCTGCACACTCGATCAGAGTGTTAGATCAATAACAATACTAACTTAACTTATTTTGTCATTCATCAAAACTTGGGTTAGACCGTTAGTGCTAACCGCACCAACAATCTCCCCCTTTTTGATGGAATGACAACTTGGTTAAGTTAGTGTAAAATACAAGTAAAACAAGCATTAACAGGTTTTTAAGTTAGTTTTTATTTTCAATTTGTTTTAGCTAACTTAACCACCTAGCCCTCCCCCTTTGACATTCATCAAACATAAACATGGATCAAATAATCATAAATGCAAAAATATTGCAAAAAGAATGCAAACACAAATCAGATTGACTCAGGGGAGTTAAATAATTAGAAATTTTACTTTAAAAGGTATCTCTTATCCTTTTCAAAATAGCTAAGAAACATAACTTAGAAAGAATAACTTTTCCAAAATAGCTAAGTTTTGAAAAAAAAAATGACTAAGTTAGAAAGATAACTAATTTAGTAACATATCTTAGTAGTAAGTTTGTAGATTAATTTTCAAAAGATAATTATTGCAATCATAAATTTATAAAAGCTAATTTTTCAAGTATAAGTTTTAAAGTTTAACCAAAACAAATCCAAACTTCCAAACATAAGTTTATATGTTTCAAAATGAACTTGAACTTGAAAGATTTTTCAAGCATAAAAGATAATTTTACAAAAGTAAAATTTTCAAAAACCAGGTAAAATTTAATGTTCAACATCTAATTTTTCAAAGTTAAGTTTGTGAAATCTAATTTGCAAAACTAAGTTTCTAACATTCGATTTTCAAAACCAGTTTTCAAACCAAGTTTATACCATACAATATTCAAAACCAAAGAAAATTTAACATAAAACTTAGTTTTACAAAGGTTAGGTTTCATAAACACATTTCTAAAACATTTTTAGAAGAATATTTTCCAAAACCTAATTTCAAAAATATTTTTAATAAAAAAATATGAAAATAATTATTGCTCCCCCTGAACCTGACATTATTAAAATAAGGCTTTTGAAAATAGTTGCTAAGAATATTTAATATAAGATTTTCAAAGTATTTTTTTTAAAATAAATTGAGGTAGAATTTTCTAAAGATATTTTAAAGAGAAAATTAAAAAAATAACACTTAAGGAGACAATTAAAAAAATAAACCTCCCCTGAATTTGATACTTCTTTAATTTATTACTCTCCCTTAATCTAATGCTAATGTTTGGATGTGTTAACTTTCAATGCCCTAACATATTTTTCTACCTAATTGTTCTAGGGGATTTAGTAACACTTATATTATTTACATAATTATCTCTATATCCTTGGTATAATTGTTTATTTGAGTTTGATTAATCAATAATTAATTTTAGATTCAGGTGCTTAAGCTTCAGTTTAAAGTTAAATAAGATAAGATTTTATTAATTCAATAACAGTTAACCATTATCAATAATTTATTGATTAATTTTTACTTGATTTAATAATTTAATACTTAGTAAAATAATTTAAATTTCGTATTAATTGATTGAGTTGGTTAATGAAAGTGTTAGTTCATGCCATTAATTATTTTTTTATTTACTTCCTTTTAAGTAGGATTAACTTAGTTTGAAGTTAGCATGAAGTTAAAGTTATTAAACACAGTTAAGTAAGGTTTAATTCAAGTCAATTTTAGTTCTCAAATAAAGTTAGACTTAAACAATTAAGTTCTACTTATTAATTACATAATTAAGTTTAAAGTTTAAGTTAATCGAATTTAAAATTTTAAATTAGGTGTCTAAGTTTTAAATGAATTTAAAAGATTTTTTTTTTATTATTATTTTTAAGGAATTTCTAACAGGATGTTTAAAAGGATTTTAAAATGATTTTTATAATATGTTTAATGACAATTAACATACGTTTAATTCAGTTTGGATTTTATATTTAAATTAATATTAGTGTTTAATTTAAGTTTAAGTTTAATTTTAAGTTTAAGTTAAATTTTTAAAGTTTGATTGTAATTTCAATATTAAGTTTTCACTTAAGTTTTAATTTTCAGTTAAGTTAAATTAAGTTTAAAAATAATTTTAAGGTTAAAATAATGTTTAAGGTCAAAATAATGTTTAAGGTTAAAAATAAGTTTAAAGTCAAAATAATGTTTAAGGTTAAAAATAAGTTTAAAGTCTAACTAATAATAATTTTTTTAAAAATAATCTATAAACATAATTTTTTTTAAGTTAACAAAATTTTATTAAAGTGGAAAATAATATTTAAAAGAATTTTTTAAAATGATTTTCAAAAGAGTTTTTAAATAATTTTTAAAAGAATTTTTAAAATACCTTTTAAAATAATTTTTAAAAGAAGTTTTAAAAGATTTTTAAAATGATTTTTGAATAATTTTTAAAAGAAGTTTTAAAATATTTTTAAAATGATTTTTAAAAATTTTAAAGAAGTTTTAAATGATTTTTAAAATGATTTTTAAATAATTTTTAAAAGAAGTTTTAAAAGTTTTTTAAAATGATTTTTAAAATAAGTTTTAAAATATTTTTTAAAATGATGTTTAAATAATTTTTTAAAAATATTTTTAAAATGATTTTTAAATAATTTTTAAAAGAAGTTTTAAATAATTTTTAAAAGATTTTTCAAAGAATTTTTTAAAATAAATAATTTTTAAAATGATTTTTTAGTTAAATTTATTTTAAAAATAATTTTTAAGTTAAAAAAATAATTTTTAAGTTAAAAAAAAATTTTATGTTAAAATAATTTTTTAAAATATTTTTTTTAAAAATAATTTGTTTAAAATAATTTTTAAGTTAATTTAGTTTTAGTTACCTTAATTTAATTTTTATTGGATTTAATTAGATTAGATTTAATTTAATTTTTAGACCTTAGTCATCTCATCCGATCTAAATTTTTAATCAGGGGATCCTATAATTTTGTGAGATGAATTAAATTCAATTTTTTAGGAATTGATTTAATTTTGTGTTAGATTTAGGTTTAACTTTGGGCTCAACAAACAAGCATTTTTTGGATAAACTTCTAGGCTATGGTGAGTCACCTGGGCATCATTAGAGTAACCATGCCTTCGAGGTTTTCTAAATAGCTCTATCCATTGAACTTAGTACAAAACCTTGGTCTAACTGGTTAGGATCCATAAAGGGTAGCTTCGGTTAGTTCCACTTAACCAAATGCACCAGGTTGAAGCCATATCTTCCTAGACATGCATAGACTAAGCTCCCCTAACGTACTATCATCCAAAACTTCACTAGTACTATTGGTCAAGTTAAACCTTGCTCTTTTACTCTAGCCCTAATTACCCTGCCGGGTAGACTGGTTTCGGTTACCCTGTCGGGTAAATTATTTTTAGAGGTGCCAGCTATTCTGGAGCCTCCCCCTAAATTATTGATTTTCCTTTTAAGATTTTTTTTGTATAATTTAGTTTTAGTTAAGATTTAATGTTTAATTTGTAATTTAAGTTTTTAACTTTGAATTAATTAAATTGATCAAATTATCTTTCTTTAAAAGAGTGTATTTAATATTTGAATTTTCTTTCAATTTTAATTTTATTAAGTTAATTGAATTGTCTTTATTTAATAGATGATCGTTAATGATTGAGTTTTTATTAATTTTTAAATTTGAATTAATTAAATTGTTTAAATTATATTTCTTTAAAAGTTTATCTTTTAACCTTTTATTAACTGTTAATTTTGAATTTTCTAGATTAACTTTGTTTAATATGTTATCTTTAACATTTAATTTTTAGTTTGTTAAATTTATTTTTGATTTTATGTTTAATTTTGTCCTTATATTTTCTTTACCTTTTAAGTTGATATAATTAGTAGAATTTATTAAATAAGTCTTATCTTTAAAACATAGTTTTTTGTTAATTAAATTATTTTGCATTTGGATAGAATTTTCCAGATTGATATTGTCTAGATTACTAAACAATTTAATAATTTTATCTAGATCAATATTGACCTTATCATTATTATTTGAATTTTCAGATTTGTTTAGGTTTAAATTTAAATTTTTAGGGTTATTAATTATTTTCAGATTTTCTGAATTTTCTAAATTAATTAGATTTATTTTATCAAAAAATTTCCTAGGGGTATTTTTACAAGTATTGTCAGCTACATTATTTTCACATGTATTTCAGAAATATCCAAATTAACATGTATGTTCTTTAAACTACTATTAGCAGGGATATTTTGGTAAATATTACTACCCTTGAGCGCAACCCCTAATTCAGTAGGCTTTTCTGTTGGATTTGACTCAAGTTTGGATTCGATTTTGACTTGATCGCCCAACTCCAACGGCTTCTCATGAAGTTTGATCAATTGTGTCCAAAGCTCATATGCATTCTTGTACTTTTCTAGTCTGCATAAAACATTGTTAGGTAAAATATTACAAATAATTTTACTTACATTTTTGTTCAGTTCCAAGTCCTGAGAAGGTTTTCTCAATATTAGCACATAATCGAAATCTAAGCTTCCTACGAAGCATTCCATTAATCGCTTCCAGTAGTTGAAATCTTCTTGATCGTATGGTGGTGGTACGTGGGGGTTCCGTCCTTCTTGAAGAGTCATTGAATGCTGAAGATGGAAAACTAAAAAGTGGTGCCAAGACTTGGTCTTGGATTAGCAGTGCTGGAAAAAAATATAGTATTGCACTAATTTCGAGAAAAATAATCAAATATTAATAAAATATTAATAAAAAATTTTATTTCAAAATTTTGAAAATGTAATATTTTGTCAATACTAAGCAATGGTGAAAACATGACGATGTATTTTTCAAAAATAGTTTTGGAGGGAAAAAATGAAAGGCGTAGGGTTTTATTTTAAAGATCAACGATATCTAAATTTTTCTTTAAAAAAATCTCCTTTGCCTGATTGGTGGTTGCACCAAATCAGAGCGGTACCTGCTCTGATACCACTTGTTGGATCGTGAAGAATCGATAGAGGGGGGTGAATATCGATAAAAAATTTTGTAAATAGTAAGCACAACGAAAAAAGAATAAGCAAGAAAAGAGCAAGGCTAACACAAGTTCTTTTTTCTTAGTTCGGAACCTTTGGCGACTCCTACTCCAAGGCCACCACACAAGGGTGCTTTCGATGGACAATCCACTAGCAATTCAAATAAGTTTTTACAATTTGAAAGTACAGAAAATGCTAAAAGAAATGAAATACCTACAATAATAAAAATAAACGAAAGAACACGTTGTCAGAGAAGCTTCAACGTCGCAGGAGCACATGAGAGCAGTTCTTCAGTTTTTGAGTTGATGTTCTGGCTCCGGCCTTGACCCTCCTTATATAGGAGGTTTCGGGGCGCCCGCAGCACTTCGGGACGCCCTGAAGTGATGTAGCTGAGCCAACCAGTGAACTCCACGTGACACAGTGACGTTGGGGATAAAACTTTGCCTCCGGGCGCTCGGGTTCCTCCCGGGCGCCCGGACCTTGATTTCCAGCAGCTTCCTTCCTGCAAGAAAACGTTAGTCCGAGGCACTTATATCTCATGTAAAACAGATTATTAGTACAGTTCATAGTTTAACAGAAAGAGTATTAATTAGATTTCGTCTCTCTGAGACGGGAATCTAGTCAAGATCTCGGCTTAGAGTTCCGAAATGGTTCTAAGTCGGATCGGCGCCTAAGTTCCCTTCCCGGGAACGCATCCTCACAGTCACTCCCCTCTAGTGACTTGCCTTTACTTACTTACCAGCTATCCGGTCAGTCCGTCGACCTAGCTGGACTTCGTGTCAAACGTTCGGTCAGCCTGTCGACCTGTTTGGACTTCGTGCCAACTATCCGGTCGACCCGTCAACCTAGTTGGGCTTCATGTCAGACATTAGGTCAGCCCGTCGACCTGTCTGGGTTTCTCTTGCACACTCGATTAGAGTGTTAGATCAACAACAATACTAACTTACTCCTCTTGCATAAGAAAACTCAAACAAAACAAAGCAGTAAAGGAATCAGATTTGAGGATCTGATCAAGAACATGGACAATTCGAAGACAAAATTGAAGAAAACAAAACCCTAAAACACTCATCAACTCAAATTCCGAACTCAACTTCCTCCTCTCTACCGAAACAGAGATACTCTTGGAAACCTCCCCTTAAGCACCCGACAACAATGTACAAGCTCACATCTATTTCCAGCATATGCTCAAAGCCCTTGGAAACCTCCCCTTAAGCTCCCACAAACTGGAAACCTCATCAGCCAAAAAACAAAGCTCGGATTCTAAAAATTACGAAGCTAACTAAATTGATCAGATCTACTTAGCTTCTCTGTGGAATGCAGATCGGAAATGGTTCAGAAACTCCGAGAAACCTCCCTCAAAGCTCCAGTGGATGTGAAGATCGCTAATTAAGAAGAACTCCCTCAACCGGATCGCGACAGTGAAACAGAATCCAAGACGCGGCTAAGAAACCTCCCTTTGCCACTCTTCATCTCGGAAGGTGAACGCCGAAGCTTGGAACTCGCCGTCGGTGAAGAGTGATGCTCTCGGATCTGAAATTCTGGAATGGGAACTCGGCGTCGCAGAGAAGAAGAGAAGAAGATGCACAGTGTTGTGAAAACGCCGAGCCCAGGGAAGCACTGTATCTTCTCAAACGTTTTAAACCTCTCCTCATCTGATCGGACGGTCCAGATTGATTTGGGCTCGATCAACGGTTGGATCATCTCGGATCTGAATCAAAACTTCCGGATCTTCATCAATGGACTAGATCTGCTCCTCATTAGGTCGGATGGACCAGATGCTTGACGGATGGATCAGATCTTCTTGATTGTAGATGAACGGTCCAAATAGCTCCAAGATATAATCGCCTCATTAAGCCCTTGATTTAAGCCCAAATGCGGTCTGATTTGATCGGGTCCATGACCCTTTTGGTGCCTACAAAATAAGAATCAAATATTAGCACTAAATACCATGAAAATTAGCTAATTTGCAATTAGGTCCAAAATCAAATGCAATATTGAGATATGATGTAAAATGTGAGATTAAGCTATAAAAATATCATTAAAACATGCATTATGAATCAAGATAATATAGCCAAAATCATGGTTATCACTTACCTATTTTGTCATTCATCAAAACTTGGATTAGACCGTTAGTGCTAACCGTACCAACAGATTCAACATCCCCCGACGCTCATCTTAGACAACGGGAGGTAATTCGCCGGTCGGAGGCTCAAAGAGTGGTGCAAAAGCTATGGTATCCATCAGGCCTTTACCTCAGTGGCTTACCCCCAAAGCAATGGACAAGTGGAAGTTGCCAATCGAGAGATTCTCAGAGGATTGTGAGCTCAACTTGACCACGCAAGAGGCAGTGGGCCGATGAACTCCCTAGCGTCCTATGGGCCCTGAGCACGACCCTGAAGGAGGCGACTGGCGTAATGCCATTGCATCAGATGTACGGTGGTAAAGCACTAGTCCTGATGGAAGTCGGAGTGGAGTCCGATCGAGTGCAGCACTATGATGAGGATAACGACGAACGAAAACTGATGGAGCTAGACTTGGTCGACGAAGCACGAGACAAGGCAACCGTTCGAATGATGCCATACCACATCGGATAAAGTAGAGCTATAACTAGAGGGTTATCCTGCGGTCCTTCCAGGTCGGCAATCTAGTGTGGAAGAAGATAAACCCGCTCGACGAAGTCACCAAACTCGAAGCTGTTGGTGCAATATTCCTTAGGGTCAAGGTTGACCAAGTTGACTAAGCTTGAGTTGGCTCAAGCTCAAGTCTTGATGTTTGTGTTTCGATGTTTGACAATACATGGAAACTGATAGTAAATGGATATTGCAGGTGCAATCGTTCATTTGGGGAGATTATTGGTACAATTTTCCTCTGGTCAAGGTTGACCAGGTAGATGTGAAGAATAGTCATGTAGGTCAAGATTGATTGGATATTTGACTGAAAAGTCCCGGTGAGTGAAGCCAGGCAGATGGAAAGTCCTAATGAGTGAAGCCAGGCAGATGGGAAGTCCTAGTGAGTGAATCCAGGTGAAAGACATAGTGAGTGAAGCTAGGCAGAAGGAAAATCCTGGTGAGTGAAGTCAGGTGAAAGACCTAGTGAGTGAAGCTAGGCAGAAGTGAAAGTCCTGGTGAGTGAAGGTAGGCAGATGGAAAGTCCTGGTGAGTGAAGCTAGGTAGATGAGAAAACCTGGTGAGTGAAGCTAGGCAAGTGGAAATCCAGGTGGGTCAAGGTTGACCGGGAATCTGGTGTTGAAAAGTCCAAGTAAGTCAAAGGATTGATTGGATACTTGACACGAAGAAATCCAGATGGGTCAAGGGTGACCGGACATCTGGTGAAAGTCCAAGTGGATCATGAAGGACCAGGCACTTGGCATGAGACGGTAAATCTAAGTGGGTCAAGGAGGACCATACTTGGTGATCAGAAGTCCAACGAGAAGTTGGTAAAGAGAAAGTTTAGATGGGTCAAAAGTTGACCGAATTCTTAGCGGTCGTAAGTCCAATAGGGAGTTGGCATGGAACTAGGAAGTTCGGACGTAGTAAACTTCCGAAGGCCATAACTTTTGACTCGAATATCAGAATGAGGTGATCTCAGATGCAAAACGAAGCTAATTTCAATCTCTATCTAGTTTTCTGCTTTCCAATTGATTGGTCAATCGATTTGGGGGGGGGGGGTTCAATCGATTGGTCAATCGATTGGTTGACGCGAATTCGTGCAGAAATGGGCTGAATCGATTGGGTAATCGATTGAAACTTCCCCAATCGATTGGTCAATCAATTGGGAGAGTTTTTGAGCAAACAGTGAGCTTCTTAATCGATCCGTTGATCGATTAAAACCTCCAATCGATCGGGCAATCGATTGGGAGGCTGGAAAATCATGCGATAGCTCTGGAAATAGCGCGAGACACGTTGAATTGATTGGGCAATCGATTCAAGTGTTTTCCAAGAGCACAGAGGCACTCTGGATCGATCAACCGATCGATCCAAAGCCTCCCCAATCGATTGGGAGCAATCCAATTGATTGGGATTCGGCCGTTGGCGCGGATAAAGCCGTTGGCGAGCGTTTTTCTGTAGACTTCTTCCTCTCTTCTCCACAGGCAATCACAGAAAACTTCCACAGCGATTCTTTCATCCTCACCACTAGTTCTTGAAGATTCTTGGAGGCACGTCCAAGTCAAGAGGTGAGTTACGACAAGAAGAAGAAGAAGCTAGGGTTTCATTGTATAAAATTTTGTAAGATTTATTTATATTTTGCTTCCTTCTTTCTTATTGTTGTATTGTGAGCTTGTAAGGCTTCTCCGCCTTCGGTAGTTATCGTAAAGGAGTGTTTTCATAGCGGATGGTACGTGAGTGTGTGGATCCTTGGATTAGTCACCTCTTCTTGAGGTGGATACCAAGTAAATCTACGTGTTAGCATTGTAGTGTGTTGTTTCTTATATTTTCCGCTGCACATCATCACAAGAAGCAAGAAACGACTAGCACAAGATCGCGAAGAGGGGCTCTAGCTACATTTTGACCCTAACAGAAGCTCCATAGGTGGGACCCTATAAGGTCGTGAAAAAACTCCGCTCGGGAGCATATTATTTAGAAGACGAAAATAGAAGACGGCTTGAGCGACCGTGGAGTGCGAACCACCTCCAACCTTATAGGGCCAGTTAAGAGGTGTGTAAATTGTTATTTTACTTGTATGTGCGTGCATGTATTCCAAATGCAGGACAAAAATGAATAAACCCACAAGCATTCCAGACTCATGAGTCGGTGAGACAACATCGATCGAGCGGTGACCTTAAACCCTTATCTTCACTGACGGTCGAGCGATGACCTTAAACCCTTGTCTTCACGGATAGTAGAGCAACGACCTTAAACCCATGTTGTCATCAGCGGTCGAGAGGCGACCTTAAACCCTCATCTTCACCGACGGTCGAGCGACGACCATAAATCCTTGTCTTCACCGACAGTCGAGCGGCGACCTTAAACCCATGTCATCATCAGCGGTCGAGCAGCGACCATAAATCCTTGTCTTCACCGATGGTCGAGCGACGACCTTAAACCATGTCGTCATTAGCAGTCGAGCGACGACCTTAAACCCTTGTCTTCACCGACGGTCGAGTGGCAACCTTAAACCCTTGTCTTCACTGACGGTCGAGTGGTGACCTTAAACCTTTGTCTTCACCAATAATCGAGTGGCGACCTTAAACCCATGCCATCATCAGCAATTGAGCGACAACCTTAAACCCATGTCTTCATTAGCGGTCGAGCGGTGACCTTAAACCCATGTCTTCACCGACGGTCGACCGACGACTTTAAACCCTTGTTGCCATCAACGATCGAGCAGCGACTTTAAACTCACGACTACGCCATGAAACTACCGAGCAGAGACCTTAAAATCAGAACTGATTGATCGCTTAAGAAAACAGATAACCCGTTGCTGATCGGAGAAACATGAGGCCACACTTGCAGTCAACGCGACAATACTTTATCTAAATACAAGTCAAAAAATGCTAAACGACCAGAAAAGAGATAAGGAAAAATAGTAGTTCGCTGGATGGACGTACATTCATTGATACTTCAAGAAAATTTTACAGAAGCCAAACTCACAGGCTCACTCCAAAAATTCTAAACTCAGTCAACTTGTCCCTACTGATGACTTTTCTTGTCAAAGCGGTGGAGAGATAGCCACCTTCCTTTAGTTGAGTGAACGCCCCATCAATAGCCAGGTTGAACATATAGAGAACCCGATAGGCGACTTTGTCATTAAAAGTATCCGAGCGGATGTAGGCTTTCTTCATGAGATCAAACTTACTCGACTCAGCTCCTTGATAAGTCTCTAAGGCCGCTCAGGAGACCTCCAACTCTTCCCTCAACTTAACCATATTTTCATTTTTTGGTAGAGCTGGGTCTTCACGTCAGTCTGCTCGGCCACCCGTCTTTCTCGCTTGGCCTTCAACGCGGCCTTGACCCCCTTCAGGTTCTGAGCCAACACACGAAACTCTTTATTTTTTATGTCTAGATCTTTAATGGCTTGGAGTTTCCTAATGTTGGACGAGTGGATTTTGGACTCAAAGGAGGCGGTCTGTTTATTAAGTCGGGCCAGCTGAACCGCCTGCTCGGCGCTCTTACCTTTCTCTGCTTTGAGATGCTCGGAGCTTTATTTAGATCGGCCCTTAATTGAGCTATCTCGGCGTTCATCTGCTCTAGTTGTGCTTGAGAAGCAGATGACTGGTTGCTCGAAGCATGGAGCTACTGGACTTCACACTCCAGGTAAGCAAGCCTATGACACATGGCCAGGCTTTCCATCCAATATTACAAAGAACGTTAAGCATTATACAAACTGAGCAAACGAAAGAAAGAGGAAAGATATACATATCCTAGTAGACATCTTGGTGTGACTATTCGCTAGTTCCCCCGGAGCTACTACCGCCGCACGGGCTCATGCGTCAGCCCATATTTGTGCGAGCGACCCTTGTATTCTTATTTGATATTCGGGGGTGTGGGACGCTGGGTTGACCGCATGGTGGTACTCATCAGTCGACAAATGGTTGATTGACGTTATCGATCTCTAGCCGCTCGAGCTAGAAGGTGCAGAAGTTGTTCGGTCAGTGGGCTGTGAGGAGACTGACCGGATGCGGGACACCTACGCTACCTACAGAGATAGGGGCGTGAAGGCAGTCGGCGGCGTGTAGATCGTTCCTTGAGGCAACCCGGACAGTGAAGGTATTCGGTCGGAGGATAGAGACGCAGAGAATTCCCCAAGGCCTTGCTCAAGAGGTGGAAGGGAAGTCTCACTCCGCTCGGATAGGGGTAGAACAGAATTCTCACCCCACTCGGATGGAGGTTGAGAGCTAATCACGGTGGGGGTCTGTAGGGCTGAAGTAGTAGTTCGGGAGGAACCTTCCGCTCGACGCCTTTTACGGTGTTGTAGGGGCTCGTCGGAAGTTGTTGAATCTGAAGCAACAACTATCGGGACCATAGACGGCTGTTCAGGCAGAAGGTCCGCTGTGGCAGCCGTCGCATCACTCACCGCTGTCCGACTTCCTCCAGCGCCGCTTCCCAACACTTAAGTTCTTTCCTCCTCACCAAGTGAATCCTGGTTCCCCGGCTACAAATCGCGGCTCTCTAACTCATATTTAAATTTAAATTAACTTGATTAAATATATTTGGATCTAAATTTTGATTAAATAAATTAAGGTTTGAGTTAATTTGATCAAGGTTAATTACATTTGAATTACTTAATTTTTTATTAATTAAATTATTTTTGTTAAGTAATGTTAATTTAGAATTTGTATGCATTTCTAGTTCTTCATTATAATCCAAACATGGAAAATCTAAAAGCATACAAATTTTCATGAAATTTAAGTTGATTTACCTTAATTGCTCCTCCTAAATCTTTGAGCATTCTCTCTATGCATTGAAATTTGTAATGATCCATTATTTTGCAGTTGAAGCATTCGATGTGATCCTTCCTTTTCCGAACTCCAAGCATTAGTTCCTCCTTTGCCTTTGGTGGTGCAGGTCAGTCCTTTAGACATTTACTTTTATAGTGTCCTTTTTCACTGCACTTAAAACATGTTATATGATCCTTAAATTTTGAATTGACAATTTTACCTTTTGAATCCTTATTAGAATTCTCCCCATTGACCATTGCCATCTCGGATTTGGGCATGGATATTTGTTCTAATTCAAGTCTAGATCCATTAGCCTCCTCCTCAGCCATTAGTGCCATGAAGTTGATTTGGTTTCGCTCTTCTGAGTTTGATTCTCTAAATTTTGGCTCAAATTCAAACTCACCTTTGCCTTGATCTTCTAGTCTCGACAGAGTCTCATGAAGCTCAATTAATTGGGTCCACAACTTTAATGCATTCTTGTAATTTTCCGATCGACACAAAATTTCATTAGGAAAACTACTAATTAATATATTCATTACCTTTATATTTGCTTCTGAGTTTCGAGAAGATTATTTCAATGTAATCCAGTTGTCGAAACTATCACTTCCTACAAAGGATTCCATTACTCGCCTCCAACAATTGAAGTATACTTGATTGTACAGTGGAGGCTCGTAGATGTTTCGCCTATCTTGATAAAACATCAATATTCTTGCAAGATATAAACAGAAAACGAATTTCCAAGACTTTGGCTTGGGATTAGTAGTGCACTATAAGATTATGAAAGGAATATAAAATATAAAAGTAAAATCTTTTTAACAAAAATAAAATATAAGACTTTTAAAGTGCTTAAAAAATGGTTAAGTTAATTCAGAATGACCTTGGTCTGATACCAATTGAAGAATCAGAATAGCGATAAAAGGAGGGGATATCACTTGTTATTTTTTTTTCTTTATCGTACAACTGAATCAGAGTAAGCAGCGGAATAATACAATAAAAGCAATACATAAGAGACACAATTATTTACTTAGTTTGGATCCTATGTCGTCTCTTACTCCAGGACTCGCGATCCTCAATCACATCGTTAGGTAATCTATTAAAATTCCTCTTTCCAAAATCTTCTAAAAGAGGTAATTCGTACAATGAGATTTACAATGAATTATGCAAGCTAAAATTAAATTTACCGACAAATAAGATTTTAGATGAAGATCATTGGAGAACTTTGATGTCATAGCTTGCACACAGAAGTGTAGAACAGTAGCAGCATGAACAGAGAGGAAAAGTTTAGAGAGTTGTGCAAGAGTTGTTTATCATCGGCTCTGATCTCAAGGTCTTTTAATAAGCTGCATTTGGTCGACTATCCTTTCGGTGATCGATCTCCCTATTGGTCGACTAATCATGCAACCTTCCTTTTTTGCTGAGATCCAATTTTCACCTCATTAATTGCATTTATTGTTCGGTCGACTGATCACCTTGATTGGTTGACCGATCCCTCTATTTTTCCAATTTTGCATAGATTGAATATGCCACTGTGTTACCTAATTAGGTTTGGCCGACTGATCCTTGGGTTCAATTGACCGATCCTTGGGTTTGATCCATCGATCTTTGGGTTTAGTTAGACCGATCTGCCTGACTTCCAACTTTGCTTTGCGCAATCTGAACCTTGCCACATTAGCTCGGCTTGGTCGGTTGAATATCTTGTTTGGTCTATCGATTCCTTCAATTTCTGCAAAACAAAGTTAGTTCCACAGTATAAAAAAATATCCCTACAACATAAAGTTAGTACAATAGTATAATGCTACATGAGTAAGAAAAGACAGTAAGATCTGTCTTGATCTTAACTTGGAAAATTTTCGGTTTCCTCAATTGGATCAGTGACCTAGAGTTTATCCCTTCCAGGGACATGACCTCCCCGCCGCTCCACTCCGATTTCTTACCTTAACCTACTTGCCAAACATGCCAAACATTTGGTCCTCCAGATCTATTTGGACTTTTTTTGCTAAGTGTTTGATCATCTGAGCCACTAAGACTTTTTCTGCAATCCTAAATTAACCAATAATAATAATAATAATGAAAAATACTATAGTAAAACTAAATTTAGGCTTACCAGGATTTGTTGATCCGGTTGACAGCGCCTTTCGATCAACCTTACTTGGAGTTCACTCCTCGAAGACTTCTCTTTACTTAAGGTTACCTCCTTCTAGAGTTTTCACCACCTGACTTCACTTATCAAGACCTAGGGTTACCTCCCCCTAGGGTTTCACCACCTAACTTTACTCACCAAGACTCAGCATCAGATCGACCTGCCAAGGATTCGATATTGGGTCCTTTAGACCTACTGAATTTGAACTTCCTACCTGGTTTCCATAATCTGCCTAGATTTTCCTTGTCTAAACGCGACTAGGACTTCTCTTGCCTAACCGTAATTAGGACTAGTCACTCAGTAGATTTCTCACCCTTGCTAGTCATCCAGTTAGCCTTAACCTGACTAGACTCTATTAAATATATTGTCAAAATTCAAGAGGTCGAGTATACCAATATTAAATATATGTACATGTTACTAATCTTTTAAAATCAAAAATTTAAAAAAATTATAATTTCTAAAAATTTTACTTGCAATTTGATAGGAAATAATTTTATGCCTATTTAGTGGATCAAGTTTTAGGGTGCAAAGTTGAAATCAGCTTGCACCCATAAATTCATGATTTTAACATTTTGGGAAGACTCGCGTTAAAGTAATGAATCAAAATTTAGATTTTCTCAGATTTTGATCGCAAGCTAATTTGCAAAACTAATTTGCGTCCACTCTATTACAGCACACTGCACTAATATAAAATTCTAAGTCACAAGTTTTTTTTTATTGGATTCACGTATTTAGTTTATTCTAATTAATTCTCAGGATGATGACCGGTCTTATCCTATAAAAATTTTTCATCGGTTATTAGGACGATCCATCAGTTTAATGTTCTTAGGTTAACTGTCCGTTATAAAAAATTCATCCGTTAATTTGGCGAATCTTAGACTCGAACCTTAGATGCCTAAAAAATAGAGAAGACACCCTACTACTGTACCATTATCCCGAGAGCAAGACATATGTTTCTTGTGAACCATAACTTCAACGTTATTGATCCGGTGGTAAGACGGGGCCCGCATGATAGGAAGTCAAAGTGGTCAACACCCAGGGTAGGTGGCCGATCGGGCGAGATACCTTCCCAAGCGGCAGGAAAAATAGCCAACCCGACATCTCGACAGCTCGGCCTGATGCCGAGTTTCCGACGCTCATAAGGCAAAGCGAGAAGAGGCGAAGACCGAGCGGACATCCCGCTCGGCTAACCAGGAACGTAGCATCGACTCGGCAGCGAAGGCTCCCTCGCTCGATAGGGCGGAGTCGGACATCAAATCAGCGCCCGAACGGACATCCAAGTCGGTCCCACCTACCGGGATGCCGTTAGTAGAGCGGTCCCTACTCCCGACCAGGGAAAGGTGCTAGCCGAGCGGTTCTTACACTCGGCTCGGTAAAGGACAAAGAGAGTAGTTGGCGATATCTTCCTAGGAACCAGTGCCGCCGACAAAAGGCATGGCCGACGGCATGGTCAGACAGAGAATCGTACGGGAGAAACTTCCACTGTCGCGTCAGAGATATGCTCGTGCTATTAAAGTATGACGCCCTGCACGCTTTTCTGACATATCCATTCCAAGTATGCTTTGAGGAGCGTGCACGTACTTCTGGAGAGCCCTATATAAGGACCCCCAGACTTCGACGGAGGTATGCTCACTTATTCACTGTAGCTACAGTTCTCATTTCTTCTTCGCTCTATTATTTTCTGTCGGAGATTTGACTTGAGCGTCGGAGGGCCATTTCCGGGGAACCCCTCTCCGGCTCGGCACTGTGTTTGCAGGTTTACGGCGGCAAAGGATCTATGTCTTTGGAGTCTTCGACCAGTCAATAGAAACACCACATCCTCAACGTCTATCGACTTAGCACTCAGGCAGGATCAGTTATATATAAAAAAAATCTCAATCACTTCCATTTACATGTTTCTTGCTTTGTTTCTTCCTTACGTTTATCAATGGCTCATTAATTCTCCGCAACTACCCTTGTTAATATTGACTCACACGTTTGTCTATCCCTCAACCTTCCTAGCACGCATTCATTTCAGTCCATGAAAGAATATGCAAGGAGAAATAATTAATTAGGCCAGATTTTAAGCTCTGACCACGTGCAGAGAGAGCTAACCTTGAGGGCCTTTAATTCCCTCTATAAAACTCATCACCACCTTTACTAATACAATATACACACTGCATGCCTTTTTTTTTCTCCTTTGTTTTTAGTTGATATGGCTTCAAATAAACCTTCAAATTACGAGGATGATCAGGTATATATCTATTGTTATCTGCAACTTCATTTCTTTTTGCTTGTTTTGGCCCTCAATTAGCTGTTATAATGAGTGTTAAGCATGTATTTTTAGATTGCAAGAAGTAGCTAAGAGAAGCACTTGTATATTACTGCTGTTCTAATTAATACTGTATAAATTAGATGAGATCTTACAGTGCTGGACATGTCTACACCAACTAAACTAAATTTGCTTGTTTAATTTCAGGGAGAAATGGTTTAATCTTTTTCCAGCTTTTCTTTTGTCCAAATAAATAAAGGAAAAGTATCTTTGTAAAAAAAAAAAACCTATCTAGTTACTTCTTTTTGAATTTTTAGTTCTGTTGTGTTTTTTTGTTGCTTAGCAAATATGAATTAACAAGGGTTTAAACAACACTATGTTAGTTTTGTTGAATTGTGTTTTGAGCAAAACATATTCTCCACTTTCTAGGCATAAAAAATTTAATAATCACAATATAAATATGTTTATTTTGGTGTTATTTTTCAAATAAAATAATATAAAAACAATATAAATTAATATAATAAAAAATAAATATTGTGACGTATATGCTCTACTTAACTTTATATATCTGAGCCACTAGAACTTGATTGCCCTTTGTGTTCTTCCTAGCTTTGCAAATATGTTATATTTTATTATTGTTAACTAAATTTTTTTAGATCTTCTTCATTTGATATGGACATTTGTTATATTTTCACTTTACCTAACTGAAGTATTTATTGATCGTCTAAGTATCTATCTGTACCATCTTAAACATGTCTTCTAGAGTTTTCCCTCAATATATGCAATCTTGACTTTCTGTCTATTATTTTCATTTCTTATCTTGTTCATTCCATACATCCATCTTAATATCATAATCTCTTCAACTCTAATCTTCTATTTATGTGTTCGTGTCATAACTCAATATTCAATTCCATATAACATAATATATCTGCATAGTATCTCAAATAACAACAATAATTAGATTCTTCATTGTATATAATATATACATTTTTTTTCAAAGAGAAAAAGGAGTCTAGCTATTGAAATCAATAGCTCTCAAGTTATTGCATATACGAGGATAAGAAAATTAGCAATAAATTAAAGCATTAATTCCCTTGG
Organism: Zingiber officinale; assembly: GCF_018446385.1. Lineage (NCBI taxonomy): Eukaryota > Viridiplantae > Streptophyta > Magnoliopsida > Zingiberales > Zingiberaceae > Zingiber > Zingiber officinale. Next base: position 83,604,591 of record NC_055996.1, read on the forward strand.
TTATTATTGAATATTTTTAGATTTATTTAAAATTTCTAACCTTTTGTTTCTACTTTTTGCAAGGTTTTGGTGGAAGGAAACTCTCATATAAAGACAATGATACTAAATAGGCCTCTAAAATTCAACGCCCTCAACTATCAAATGGTTCGTTCATCCTTAGTCTCAATTAAACAAAGCCATTTAAAAATATTATTTTTGATAAATTACATGCCATTATTAATGCTCTAAAATTGAGCCAAACAAATAAGTAAAAGTTTGATTTCTTTATCTCCATCCAATTTAAAACATTTAGAAGCATTCCATTTATAAGTTGCCCAAGTGTTAGTACCTATAGTTTCTAGAACTCCAAACACCATTACATAGATATCAAACCATTTTAAAGATAAATTTACTTATTTACTCTTACATTTCAGCTAAAATATTGGCAATAAATATTCCATTATTGTTATTTTTCTCTTTTGATTTAAATTTGTGCTTCATGTTAAATTAGGTTTCTGATTTCTATTAAAAACAAATCTTGTTTTCAAGGTTTTGCAATTGTCGGAGGAGTTCCAGAAGTTGGAAAATGATCCTGCTGTTGGGTTGGTAATTGTAAAGGTACATGCATGCAATCAATTGCCTTCTGTGAACTTTCAACTTCTTTTACGAAGAAAATATTATTATTCTCCGGATCAAATTCAATATATATAAGTGTCTAATTTTCTAAAATTTCATCATGGATTGAAGGCAAATGGAAAAGTATTTTGTGCGGGAGGAGATGTTATTGAATACTATCGTTGCTCGCTCACAGGTATTATTCAAAACGGCTATATTAATTAGCTGGAAGTTTTTTTCGTGATACTGTATTATCTGAAATTTGATACGAGCAACTAATTGTTAACCTAAATATGAGAAGGTGAGTGGGCACTGGCAACTCAAATTTATCAAAAGCAACTCACCTTGGACTACCTAGTGGCAACATACATTAAGCCCGTGGTCAGTTGATCATATCATATATAACAATAGAATTACTGAAACAATATTCTCCGAATATATTTTGTAACATATCGAGTTGAACAAATTGCTACTTGAAGGTTTTCCTGATCAATGGGGCAGTGATGGGAGGTGGTGCTGGACTTTCTTTGAATGCAAGATACCGAGTCGTTACCGAAAATACAGTATGATCAATCGGTCACGTATGCTAACATTGGTAGTTTTGAACATGTGCTTTGTATTTGCTTTTAGGTTTTTGCAATGCCAGAAGCAGCTATAGGACATTATCCGGATGTTGGAGCATCTTATTTTCTTTCTAAGCTTCCTGGCTTCTTAGGTTACTACTTAGTTAACAACTCTATGAATACATATGTGATTATATTGAGAATATATTATAATCTTTAGACTTTGTAATTGTTCATTTTAGGGGAATATCTTGGCCTTACTGGTGCAAGACTGAATGGTGTTGAGATGGTAGCATGTGGACTTGCCACTCACTTTGTTCCTTCAAAAGTATTGTTTCATGTTTTACCAATTTAGATTTTTTTTTTCTTTAACAAAATTCAGAATCTATTTTGAACATCATTGTTCTTCCACTATTATTTCTAACCAATGAATAGAATTTACTTTTGTTGGAGAAATCATTGCATGAGATGGATGTTGCTGAACCAAATACAATCCAGGGAATTATTAACAAATATACTCATCAAGTGCAATTGAAAGAAGACAGTGTTCTTCATAGGTGACCTATACATCAATACATACACAATTTTTCTTTCTTTCTATATATATATATACACACACACACTCAACATCTTTCTATTCATATCATTTTGTAGGCTTAACTTCATCGACCACTTTTTCTCAAAACAAACAGTAGAAGAAATCTTATCTTCTTTGGTAAGAATACAACCCAACACGTGTATTTATTTATGCATGTATATGTTTGTATATACCTTGTTAATTGAGTCATAATTTAAATCAGGATAAGTATTCATTACCTATCCCATTTATGATTGTTTAGGAACATGAGAATGCAACTTTGAAAGAGGAGTGGATTACTAAGTCAATAAGATCAATGAAGGCAGCATCACCAATAAATCTTAAGATCTTCCTTATGTCGGTAAATTATCTATATCTTTCTTTTCTTTTCTTTTAAGAGTTTATTTACTTGATAGAGAGGAAAGGACAAGTGATATAAAAGATACATATAAATATGTAATTGGATATCTCTTATCTTATTCATAGATTAGGAGAGGTCGATTTGAACCACTAGAAGACTGCCTAACTCGAGAAAGTAGAATATCTAGTCATATCCTTCGACGAACAGTGTCGAACGACTTCCTTACGGTATTCGCTAATTTACCTTTACTTGGATAGAGTTTATTGCCTTTTTATCTCATTTTTGAAAATAAATGCTGATATATTGTTGAATGTAGGGTATTAAGGCAACAATATTGGAGAAAAATTACAAACCAAAGGTAAGATATATACATACACAAGTTGTACCAAAATGCTTCTAAATAACTTTTGCATATATTTTTGTTTCTTTTCATATTAAATTCTTCTATCAATTTGTTATCATACTTGGCAGTGGGAGCCTTCGAAATTGGAACTGATTAGCAATGATATGGTGGAGACATATCTGACAAAGATACCTGAGAATGAAGGCTGGAAAGAACTCCAACTTCCTCCTAGAGACATGCGTGAGAAGGCACCCAGAGCTAAACTCTAATGTCTCGTTTACTTGAACAGAAATAAAAGGAATGAAAATAAGCAAGTAAATGACAGATGGTTTTTATCTATATTGTTGTCGTTTGAATAAAATGTGCAATGACAGACAATGACTGTTATTCATTTATCTGCAACAAAGAGTTCAGAAAGAGCACCAAAGACCCAAGGATTAATTTCAGCAGATGAGCTAATTAATATAGGCATAATTAGATGTAGGATCGGTGAGATTTACTTGGTTCCCAACCTCCCAGGATCAGTACATCCAAGGCCTGCGTACTCAAGCGCGAGTCCACTAGTGGTTTCCTTTTTGGAGACGGAGAGACCCGTCTTACAATTTATCAAATACAAGAATAAAAGAATGATAAAATAAATACAGCTTGTAATAAAAGAAATACAAATAAAAACTTTGCTGAGTTGATCCGAAAGTCCTGAGCGCAGCGCACCTTTCCTAGAACCCCGGTAGCAAAGCTTCATAACATAGCCTCCATTTTGAGCACACGGAATATAAGTAGTAGAAGAAGTGATATGTTGAGCGTAGAACCTTTATCTCCTTTTATAAAATTGGATCAGATCCTTATCTGGATGAAGTTATATCTCAATGAAGCATATCTGGATAAAGCAATATATGGATCAAGTTTTATCTGTATCCACATCATCTGACTTATCCTTATCCTCATCCAAATTATAAAGATAAACCAGATCTTTTACCACATCGTCTTTTATATCAACATTTCATGACTCAGCTATTTGGACCAAGCCCAGTCGATCTACCAAACCGTTGGTTCAGTCTATTGAATGGGTTTGGGTCCGGTTCAACCCGAGTCAAGTCCGGTTCATCCATTTGTGTTTGTCTTCTCTTTGTTTTGATTCCAGCTTTAGGTTTCTATAAAACAACCAAACATACACAAACAGGCAACCTTAGCCTTCATCCTGTAAATCTACTTGACCTACTAGGCTTACCTTTTACTTAGAGGTCTCTCCTCCAAGTCTACCACCTAAGGGTCAATCTCATAGGATCAAGCCGCACTCTTGTAAGTCTACCCGACCTACTACGCTTACCTTTTACTTAGAGGTCCCTCCTCCAAGTCTACCACCTAAGGGTCAATCCTTTAGGATCAAGCTGCACTCTTGTAAGTCTACCTGACCTACTAGGCTTCATGCTTGGACTGTATCCAAGACTTTACCATTACCTAGAGTTACCTCCCCCTAGGATTTTCACCACTTAACTTCACTCACTAGGGTCTAGCTTCACTCATTAGGACTTCCACCACCTAAGGTTCCTCCCCCTACAATTTTCACCACTTAGCTTCACTCACTAGGGCTTAACTTTACTCACTAGGACTTACCCTTGTCTAACTAAGTTAGGACTTTTGCTAGTTATCTAGTTCTGACTAGACTTCTTTCTTTCAAATATTAAGTCTTGTTTGGATAAACCCTTGGTCAAATTGACCATACTTACGTATATTGTCCAACATCAAAACTCTTAAGGTTGATTGCACAAACAATCTCCCCCTTTTTGATGTTTGACAATTTTCTTAAGTTAGGTATTTGGTCTTTAGGGTTTTATTCTAAAGTTGGGAGTCAAAATATTTTTAAATTTAAGGTTACTCTCCCCCTTTGACATACATCAAAAAGATTACCTAAGGTTCCCTTGATTTTTCACTAACAATTTAAAAAATACTTTGAGAAATCTTTGTGAAATCATATATTTTCAAACATTATTTTTGAAATAGGATCATTTTTAAAAATATCACTTTAAAATTATAGTTAAAAAATAATTGTCAAAAAGTTTTCAAACATAGTTTTAAGGAATTTTAAAAATTAACTTTGAAAAAATTTTAAAAACTATATTTGATCTTTCAATTAGGACTCCCCCTCAATTTGGCACTTTCCTAGGACCTTGTTAACCACAAGGAATACATCCTATGTGTCTTAGAGGTTGATCTGAATTAAAAGATTAGTTAAAATAAATTTTTGAAGACATAAATTTTTAAAATAGTGTTTCAAAAGATTTTTTAAAAAAATTTTAGAAAAGAATTTCTAGATTTTAAGAAAACATTTCTAGTTTTTTCACATATCTCCACAATGGCATGATATTGTCCACATTGAGTCTAGGCCCTCATGGATTTGCTCTTGGGCTCTCCCTAAAAGGTTTCATTTCAATGGAGATATCCTACATCCTTTTAAACCCATGATTTTTATCAAATCTTTCTAATGTGAGACTTTAATTGAACCCCAATAATGTTGGGTTTTTCGGGCCGCGAAAACCGCTTTTTCGCGTCGCGGAAACCTCGAAAGCCCATAGCCAACGGATCCGTGCAAAGAAAAATTTGAAAAACATACGAATACGAGTTTCTACCTAGATCTACACTTAGATCTACAAAAGAAAAGGTTATACCTTCGATGCGTGCCCTTTTTCGTATCCCGCTCGTCCAAGATTCGCCGGATCTCGAAGTTGTCAACGTAGACAACTCTCTATACGTATCCACACGAACACACTAGGTGGAGATGACCAAAACAAGGTGTGCTAGAACCTTATGGGATTCGGCCAAGGAGAGGAGAGGGAGAGCAAAATTGGAGCAAGAAAGAAGATGAATGAATGAATGAGATTAACTCACCAAAAAAAAAATGAAACTCATACTCCTATTGATGTGGCCGGCCACATTAAGAGATGTGTAACCTCCATGGAATGCCAAGAGTCACAACTCTTGGTAACTCCCATGAGGTGGCATCCTACTTAAGCAACCATGATGATGTGGAGCATCATCATTGGCCCAATCAATGCCAACTCACCAATGAAGTGGCATAAAGTCAGTCAAACTTGACTCTTCATCTTCCTCTCAAGTCAAGTCAAACTTGACTTAATCTCTCTCATGGTTGATCTAATCTAACCATTTAATTCAAGCCAATTTAATATAATGAATCTAATTCATTTAATTAAATTGATTCAATGAGTCATAATCCAAATTAGACTCATTAAACACATGAATCAACTTGAGTCTAACTCAATTAGCCCAATTAGGATTACTCTTAATCCAATTTGATTCATCAAATGAATCTAATCCTCTTGGTTCATCATATGAACCTAATCTCCATCTAATTGTCCTTAGTGTGTGACCCTATAGGTTCTTGTAACGTTGGCAATGCCCCTAAACCCATTTAGGACCATAAGTAATGAGCGGTATCTAGCAACAATCATTACTACCCAATGTTACAAGAATGTTGAGATCCAACATCACCTTTGTGACTCCTCACAAAATATGACAAGTGCCCTTCTATCCTAGACATCTAGATTGATTAATGTGAGGCATAGACCGTGTCATCCTCTGATCAATCTAAATCTTGAACTCCAAGTAGACTCACTAAATCAAATGAGCTCAATATCTTATATTGACTCATTTGGGCATGGTCATGCACTTCGTGGTCTCACTCTATCAAGAATAGCAATGTCTCTCCCGTCATATAGGAGGGATAGATCCCATCTACATCACTCACATCCCTCCGCATAATTTGTTACATACCCAGTAATCGCCTTTATAGTCCACCCAGTTACGGGTGACGTTTGACGAAACCAAAGTACATAACTCCTTATGTAGGGAACCATGGTGACTTCAGGTCTAAGGACTAGTAGTCATATTAATAGCCACATGAGAAAGTATATGACACTCATATAACGATCCATGATACTTTCTCATGGCGGGTCATTCAGTATACATTCTCTAATGCATACCCATGTGTCAACTTGATATCTCTATATCCATGACTTGTGAGATCAAGTCATCGAGTTGACCTACATGCTAGTCTTATTACATTAACATTGTCCCTGAATGTTAATACTCTACTAGGAATGATTAAGAGTAGTGTTCCCTATATCATCTCACTATCGATTCAACCAATCGATTGATATAGGTAAGAACCTTCTACTCAAGGACGTTATTATACTTAGTTTATTTGACACCAATACAAGTAAGTATAATAACCAAAAACCAAATGCCTTTATTTATATAGAATATGATACAACAAGTCCAAAAATACAATCATCAAATGATTGGCTCTAGGGCTCTAGCTAACAAATAATCCTCCCCTCAAATGAAGGAGCACAATTACTCTCATGGTCCAGGCTTTCCCGCGAACATCCGGTTACCTTGATCTGCTCTGGGCCTCCATGCAAGCATCCATATCTGGTCACCTTGACCTGCTTCAGGCCTCCCCATGAGTATTCGGTCACCTTGACATACTTCGGGCCTTCTTGCAAGCATTCGATCACCCTGACCTACTCGTCTCCCAGCAAGTATCCAGTCACCCTGACCTGCTCCAAACCTCCTTGCAAGCATCTAGTCATCCTGACCTGGTCTGGGCCTCCCCGCGAGTATCCAGTCACCCTGACTTGCTTTGGGGCCTTCCTGAAAACATTTGGTTGACCTGACCTACCCTGGGCCCACCCTTAACTTCGTTTAAAGCCACCCCATATGACATTTGGTCTGGACTATGACTCTGATACCATTTGTAGGATCAGTGCAGTCGGGGGGAGGGGGGGATCTCGACTTGTCACTTTCTTTTCTATTTTGTTCGTTCTTTCTATCAAAGTTGTTAGTAGTAGTGGAATAAATAAAGTATGGGAAAAATAATACTCACGGGATTTACTTGGTTTTCAACCCCCCAGGGTTAGTACGTCCAAGGCCTACGCACGTAAGCATGAGTCCACTGGTGTCTCCTTTCCAGAAACTTTCTAGAGGTAGAGATACTCGTCTTACATTTTATCAAATACAAGTATAAAAGAATGATAAAGTAAATACAACTTGTAATAAAAGCAATACAATCAAAAACTTTGTTGAGCCAATCTGGAAGTCTTGAGCATAGCACACCCTTCCTAAAACTTCCTCGGTAGCAAAGCTTCGCCTCGTAGCCTTCCTTTTGAGCACACGGAATATGAGTAGTAGAAGAAGCGATATGTTGAACGTAGAGCCTTCATTGTTGGTGCGGGAAGCATCCGACGATCGAACCTTAGTTTTGATAATGGCAAAGAGATTCAAAGTTAAGCTTAATTGTTATCTAATGTGTATGATTGAGTGTTTCAGGAAGTCCTAGCTGTGGTTAGGCAAGGAGAAAACCCTAGGGGGTGGTAACCCTAGGTCATAGGGGGTGGTAACCCTATGCAGAAAGTCTTAGCGGGTCGGAGCTTAGGGCAAAAATCCTAGGGGGCGGTAACCCTAGGTTAAAATCCTGGTGTCACGAACCGGGTAGAAGTCTGGATGGGTCGAGGACCAGACATCCAACATGAAGACCGGAAGCATCGGACGCTGAGTAAAAGTCCAGTCGGTCTGGAGAACCGAACTGGCAAAAGGTAAACTCTCTTGAGAGGAGTAGGTGAGGATGCGTTCCCCGCGGAGGGAACAGTAGGCGTCAGTTCGACCTAGGATTTCCGGTCGAAAATCCGAAGTCAGAACTGGACAGTCCAGAGACTGTCAAAGTATTTCCGATTATCATATTTTTTATGTGCTAACTTTGTTTTGCAGGATATGTTGTGTTTGTATAGTCTAACATGTCTTGCAGGGTCAAAAAACAAAGTTATGCCTCTGATGAACAGTGTCCGAGGCGCCTCTATGGAGCTTGGAGGCACCTCGGGTGCAAAGGACAAGCTGGCCGAGAAGTGCAGCTTGAGGCGCCTCAAAGGGGAGTCTGAGGCGCCTCAGACTACTGCTTGGAGGCACCTCAGATGGGTGTTTGAGGCGCCTCAAGCGAGGATAACAGCATGCAGCGAAGTCTTATCGTAGCGTTTGATTCGGGATAACATTTCAAGCTTGAGGCGCCTCCATGGGGTATTGGAGGTGCCTCCAAAGGCCTATAAAAGGCAGTCTCGAGCAGCACTTCATTCAATCACCTTCCAAGACATCTTTGAGCTGTATACTGCCAACGAGACAATCCAGCTGAGCTACGACGAGTCCCCGACGACCCGGAACTTCGAGATTTCTATTTTTGAGTTGTCGGTATAGTTTCTTTTATTGCATTTACTGTAAATACTAAATTGTACACTTTACGATATTATAGTTGTTGCCCACCGAAAGTGATCAACGATCGCGGGCATTGGAGTAGGAGTCGCTTAAGGCTCTGAACCAAGTAAACCCTTGATGTCTTCTGTGTTTGTACTTATTTCTTTTAATCTTTCCACTACTTTATTCTGAACGAGTTTTATGAATCCGAAACGAGTGAAAACCACGAGCGCTATTCACCCCCCCTAGTGCTTCTCGATCCAACAATTGGTATCAGAGCGGGGTAGCGTTGATCGGGTGCAACCACCAATCACACATCTTTTTCGTGGTTACTTTTAGTTTTACGGAGTCAATTAGAATTAGCTTAATAGCTACATTCTATTTTTTTTTCGGAATCGATTTTTGCTCGAAGTTGGTGCAACACCACTCGAGTTCGTTTCTTTCTTATTTTTTTTGCCGCACTGCTAATCCAGGATCAAGTCCTGGTACATCTTTTTTTCCTTCTTTGTGTGCAAGTTTTTTTAATGGCCCTCCAAGAAGGGTTTAGCACTGCTCGCCCCCCGCTCTTCTCTGGAGATGATTTTGCATATTGGAAGAATCGGATGGAATACCACCTCAAGACGCAAGTCGAGACGTGGATTATTATCCAGACCGGTCTCGAGCTTCCAAGCGACGGCACTGGAGAACTCGTCTCATGCATTAACTGGGATGCTAGCATAAAGAAGAAGGTGGAAGCTGATGCCAAAGCAACTTGCATGCTACAGTGCGGCCTTTCAAAAGAAGAACTCAACAGAGTTGGACCATTCTCAAGTACAAAAGAGTTGTGGAACAAACTAATCGAGCTGCACGAGGGCACCTCCGATGCTAAAGTAAGTAAGCATGATTTAATTTTAAATAAATTATACAATATTAAAATGCAAGAAGGTGAGACGGCCAGCTAACTCCATGCGCGCATCCAGGACCTCCTAAACGACCTTTACACAATCGGCGAAAGAATAGAAAACCGTGACATAATAAGGTACGCGCTTAGCGCATTTCCGAGGAACACCTTGTGGGCATCTATGGTTGATGCTTACAAGGTTTCTAAGGACCTTTCTTTAATCAAATTAGATGAACTTTTTTCTGAATTAGAATTGCATGAGCAGACTAATGCACGCCCGGTTGAGAAATGTGTTGCTTTGGTTGCAGGTACCAGCAGAATGCGTGAACCGACGTCGAGGCGCAAAACAAAACCCAAGTCCAAAGATGAATCAGACGCAGAGGACGACGACGAAGTTGTTTCCGAACTGATAAAGCTCGTACGAAAGATATGCAAGTCAAAAAAGGTGACTCAAACAAACACAAAAGACAAGTCTGGAGTCACCTGTTACAGCTGTAACCAGAAGGGGCACTATAAGCTAGATTGTCCAAACAAGAAGAAAAGAAGGAAGGTGTTGAAGGCGACTTGGTCTGAGTCGTCAGACGAATCCGAGACTGATGAAGAAGAACCGAAGAGCTTCCTCGCATTACCAGTGCAAGCAAACATCGTCGAAACTGAGACCGAGTCAGAGACTGAAGCTGAGAACGAATCAGAAACTGAGTTTGAGCAAAGCAACAAATCCTAAGAACCAAACCCCACTGTAAGTGCCTTACTCGCCGAAACTCAATTAGACGACTTAAAAAATATAGTTTCTTATTTATTGAAAAAGTTGGCTAAATCTAACGTTCGGGTCAAGTCACTCCAAAAGGAGGTAACATCCCTTAAGGAGGCGACTGACTTGAGTTCTTTAAATGAGCCAATTCAAATTGGAAACTCAACTCAAGTTAAACAACTTGAGGAAGAAAATTTCAATTTGAAAACTCAAATTAAAGAACTTAAAGACACGTTAGAACGATTCACTTTGGGTTCCAAGAATCTGGATCTAATTCTTGGAAATCAACGAGCCGTTTACAACAAATTCGGACTTGGATTCAGAATCAAAAGTAAGTATAAATCATATCTATCTATAGTAAATAGAAATAATAGAAGCATAATTCAAGCATGGCCCCCTAAGTCAAACTTGAGTAATCAAGTTGGACATGGTCACTATTGGATCCCCAAGGATCAGATCCATTTGCTTGATAGACCATATCGAGGCTATGATCCTGGGGGAGCTGCTAATAGAAAAATTATCTCAATAAATAGATAAAATTGATTGATGCTTGTTTATTTATTTTCCTTGCAATATACATGCTTAGACTAGGATAGTTTAAGGATCTAGGCGTAATTTACACTTAATTGCTAGTTAAATCTAGGAGTTTCAAAAAGAAAATTAAATATATATTTCTTTGAGCGATTCTGTCTAGGAAGGGGTGGATGATCTCATATCCAAGAAGGCCTAGAGCCTCGCCCTGACCTGGGAATCAATCATGGAAAGACATATTTAATTGACTAATTGAAAAACCTAAGTTTAACTCAAATGTAAATTAATCCTTAGAAATAACCTAAATTAAAGATAACCATCTCACAAAATTACTTAAAATTACCTGATTGATAATTTAGAATCGGGTGAGATGGATCTAGGTTCAAATAAGTTCAAATTGTTTAAAAATTTAATCAAATTTAATTAAAATCAACTAAACCCAATCAACCTTGATTTGGAAAATCTTTTAAAAAATTCTTTTAAAATATTTTAAAAATTCTTTGAAAAATCTTTTAAAAATTCTTTAAAAATCATTTGAAAAATATTTTAAAAATTATTTGAAAAATCTTTTAAAAATTATTTGAAAATCTTTTAAAAATTCTTTGAAAAATATTTTAAAAATTCTTTAAAAATTATTTGAAAACTCTTTTAAACAATTCTTTAAAAATTATTTGAAAATCTTTTAAAAAATTCTTTGAATTTTTTTTTAAAAAAATTATTTGAAAAATCTTTTAAAAATTCTTTAAAAATTATTTGAAAATCTTTTAAAAAATTCTTTGGAATTTTTTTTAAAAAAAAATTCATTAAAAAATTATTTGAAAAATATTTTTAAAAAATTCTTTAAAAATTATTTGAAAATATTTTAAAAAATTCTTTGAATTTTTTTTTTAAAAAAATTATTTGAAAAATCTGTTAAAAATTCTTTAAAAAATTATTTGAAAAATCCTTTAAAAAAATTATTTGAAAAAAACTTTAAAAATCACTTTCAAAATTATTTGAAAATTCTTTAAAAATCAATTTCAAAATTATCTGCAAAATATCTTAAAAATAAATTTAAAATCCTTTGAAAATTATTTCAAAAACTTATTTTAGATCCTTTGAAAATTATTTCGAAAATATATTTTAAAAATCCTTTGAAAAATTATTTCAGAAACTTATTTAAAAATTTCATTTAAATCTTTCAAAATGCTTTGAAAAAGCATTTGAAAAAACTTTTGAAAGCATACTTTGGAAATTATTTTAAAATTTTAAAAATTACTTCTCAAACTTAGATTTTAAAATCCTTGAAAAAATTGTGGTTCCAAACTTATGGCATTTTTTTTCTAACTTAGCTAAATATTTACAAGAAAACTTATTTTAAAAGAGCTAGGTGTTTATACTCACTTTACTCTCTTATTTATTTTTGATATATGGCAAAGGGGGAGAGTATAAGGAAATTCAATAGAAATTAAAAATTCAAAATAAAAAGAAATTTTATTAAGGGGGAGCTTCTATTAAGGGGGGAGCTTTGTATGTGCTTATGTTTTATTTATGCTTGTACTCATTTATGTTTATCTTTATTATATTTTTTACTTAACTTTGAATTTCGGTTGTCATAATCAAAAAGGGGGGGATTGTTGGTGCGGGAAACATCCGACAATCGAACCTTAGTTTTAATAATGGCAAAGGGATTCAAAGTTAAGCTTAATTGTTATCTAATGTGTATGATTGAGTGTTTTAGGAAAGTACTAGTTGTGGTTAGGCACGGAGAAAACCCTAGGGGGTGGTAACCCTAGGTCATAGGGGGTGGTAACCCTATGCGGAAAGTCTTAGCGGGTCGGAGCTTCGGGAAAAAAAATCCTAGGGGGCGGTAACCCTAGGTTAAAATCCTGGTGTCGCGAACCGGGTAGAAGTCTGGATGGGTCAAGGACCGGACATCCAGCATGAAGACCAGAAGCATTGGACACTGAGTAAAAGTCCAGTCGGTCTGGAGGACCAAACTGACAAAAGGTAAACTCTCCTGAAAGGAGTAGGTGAGGACACGTTCCCCGCGGAGGGAACAGTAGGCGTCGGTTCGACCTAGGATTTCCGGTCGGAAATCCGAAGTTAGAACTGGACAGTCCGGAGACTGTCAAAGTATTTCCAATTATCATATTTACTATGTGCTAACTTTGTTTTGCAGGATATGTTGTGTTTGTACAGTCTAACATGTCTTGCAGGGTCAAAAAATAAAGTTATGCCTCGGATGAACGGTGTCCGAGACGCCTCTATGGAGCTTGGAGGCGCCTCAGGTGCAAGAACAAGCTGGCCGAGAAGTGCAGCTTGAGGCACCTCAAAGGGGAGTCTAAGGCGCCTCAGACTACTGCTTGGAGGCGCCTCAGATGGGTGTTTGAGGCACCTCAAGCGAGGATAACAGCACGCAGCAGAGTCTTATCACAACGTTTGATCCGGGATAACATTTCAAGCTTGAGGCGCCTCCATGGGGTATTGGAGGTGCCTCCAAAGGCCTATAAAAGGCAGTCTCGAGCAGCACTTCATTCAATCACCTTCCAAGACATTTTTGAGCTGTATACTGCCAACAAGACAATCCAGCTGAGTTACAACGAGTCCCCGACGACCCGGAACTTCGAGATTTCTATTTTTGAGTTGTCGAAATAGTTTCTTTTATTGTATTTACTATAATACTAAATTGTACACTTTACGATATTATAGTTGTTGCCCACCGAAAGCGATCAACGATCGCGGGCCTTGGAGTAGGAGTCGCTCAAGGCTCCGAACCAAGTAAACCCTTGGTGTCTTCTGTGTTTGTGCTTATTTCTTTTAATCTTTCTGCTGCTTTATTCTGAACGAGTTTTACGAATCCGAAATGAGTGAAAGCCACGAGCGCTATTCACCTCCCTCTAGCGCTTCTCGATCCAACATTCATCTCCTTTTATAGAGTTGGATCAGATTCTTATTTGGATCAACTCTTATTTGGATGAAGTTATATCTAGATGAAGCATATATTGATAAGGCAATATATGGATCAAGACTTATCCCTATCTACATCACTTATTCTTATCCTCATCCAAATCATAAATATAAATCAGATCTTTTACCACATCATCTTCTATATAAACATTTCACAACTCAATAATTTGGACCAAGCCCAGTCAGTCTACTAAACTGCTGGTTCGGTCTACTGAATAGGTTTGAGTCCGGTTCGACCCGAGTCAAGTTTGGTTCATCTATTTGTGTTTGTCTTCTCTCTGTTTTGCTTTCAACTCTAGGTGTTACGCCCCGGGGGAGTCCCTGCCAGAAGAAATTTTGGCAGCATCTCCCCTATACGGGTGACAATCTGAAACTTACTACATCAATCCTGATACCTCGGCCACCACGACCGAAACAATAACAATAAAAATAAGTCAAACACCCACGCATTATAATAGTAAAACTAAACTAATGCAACGATAAGAAAAAAATCCTTTCAAATATCCTATTCAACTACACTCATAAAGCTCAAAATTTATATCCTACTCAATTACACCCATAAAGCTCAAATCACGACGCAATAAAATCAACTCACCTCTTCTGCTGTCCAGGCAGGCATGTAATAAAACATATATAATAAAACTCATCAACAATAAAGATAATACAATATCCATAAAGCAAGACCAACATAAGTCCAATATATAGACAACTATATAGTAAGAAAAGAACAATAAAAAGGTCCATATGAAAATCCTTGAAATCTGGAGGGGGACTAGCGACTAGAAATCTTTCGGACAACCTCAACATGAAAATAGTATATCAACGGGGTGAATCAACTCCTTAGCGGGTAACTACTGAGATGCATAGTAAGAAATATAACAAATAGCATTAATCATGCGTACAGTCTCCTGATATAAGAAGGATAAATGCAATTGAAATAAATAGGAGAACAACTGTATTAACCAGGACCTGGTGTATGGATAATAAACCAAGAGGTATCGAAATCCTGTATGCATGTCAAACATATACATCCACCCAATATGCAGCAAATAAATGTAGCAAATACAAGCAATAAATGCATCAATGCGTATGATGCCAATGACATGTCTTGGTCACCCCTACTGTCAGTCAACCATGTCACATATGATGGTGAGACCGAGTGGGTAGGGCTGTGACAATCGTGCGCTCTGCCATCACTGCTCCTGATAAGTGACCGAGTGGACGGGATGCTGTCGGAGTACACCTATCCTCCTATCCCAAATCATAAGTGGGGGAGCTCAATGCTCTCATCTCCCTGAGCCAGTCTAGAGGAGGGATCCCTGACGTGCTATCACGTTGTGTCACGCTACCAATGAGTGGACCAACGGAGCACTAACAGAACACCTGCTGCAACACACCCTGTCTGAATAAAAACTACTAACCCATGGGTGGTAGTGTGTGTAGATCCATGTAACTGGAGATGAGCTCAACAATAATGGAGCTAAAAATCGCTCAACATGCAATCATGCAAATGATGCATGACACTAAGCATGAAGATCCTGACCATATCTACCTCCATAAAATATGTACCAAAAATATACATGGATCAAATAAAAAAAATCTAGGTACACAGGTCAGATATGGTATCAAATAAGTTCAGTATATCCTATGGCATGGTATGTCATTACCTTTATGATCATAAGTAATTTGAAAGGTATAAACATGAATACAAAACCAGAAAACAATTAAAGCATGCACAATTAATGGATAATGACATACCGATGCAGATATAATACATAATCATTACTATTTGTTAAAAAAAATTACTATGCACATTAAATGACAAATCAAAAAGATAAGTCAAGGTACCCGCCTCCAATAAGAGGATCGTATCCGAAATAGATCCCTCGTCGAGACAACATCTCGAATCAAAGTCCTGTAATATCAAACATATAATTTTTAGCTAATTCCGATATGTATCCAGTAGCTAAATCAAATTCCTATTAAACCAAGAACCCTAATCTGTTCATTTATTCTAGGTTAATTAATAATTCGGATCTAACTACAACTTAGATTAGACCCGACATTTAAACCCTAATTAAATATCTCAACGGTCAACTACCAAAAACCTAAAATCAACTTAATTAAGCATCTTACCTCAAACTCACAGCCAAGGATGCTGTTGCCGAAGAAGGATAGCTGTTGGAAATTATGGCCGGAGTTGTGAGTCGCCCTCGAATGGTGATGCTCGAATCCACAGCGAATAATAACCTAAGTCCAGAACTCCCCAATTAACACAATTAGAGATCTGATACTAAACTCCCAAATTAGGGAAGAACTAAAGCGATCAAATCCCAAATACCCATATATGCTTTACTTGCAACGATGCCAAGTTCTTCCTCTCTGCCGGAGATTTAACAGAGAGTGAGACTAGGGCTTGGAGGTGGCTCGGCCCTCTCTGGTGATCAACAACCGACACTGAGGCTGGAGATCGACGGTGATGGGGTAAGAGGGCGATGACTTCTTCGACTACCCTTGAGAAAGAGGCAAGCTTCGGATCAGAACCCTCGGTGAGATTGAGGACTTCTGTGGCGAGGAGGCAACGGGCAGAGAGAAGAGGGTGAAGCTAGGGCTTCCTCAGCCGAGGGGCTTTGTACGCGGGGATGGGTGGCAGTGGCGTCGGGTGTGCGGCTCGGGAGGGAAGGAGAAGAGAAGGGAAAGGGTAGGCGTTGCTCAGTTCGACGACGGCGGAGGTCCTAGGGCAGAGGGGCGATCGGAGTTGGCGCCGGGTAGTGAAGTCGGCGTCGGCTGGGGTGGTCGGTGGCAGCACAGAAGAGATTGAAGAGGGGCGGTGGCGTGCGGCGGTGGAGAGGCTAGGGCAGAGATCGGGTGGGAGAAGAGGAAGAAGGAGATGCAAAGATCGCTCGGCCATGGCTTATATCACGAGGGGAGGAAAAAACCGCTCGACGCGAGGAGGTTAGGGCACGGGTTCGACATTGCGGCGGGGGAGAAGAAAAATAAAGAGGGAAAAAAAATCAAACATTTCCTCTCTTAAATGGGGTAGCCTAAACAGGCTTTCCCGGAGCTTAATATTTAATCCCCGTAAACTGGTCATACGAGCTCCGAAAAATTCCCTTATGGTTATTCGCCCTTTTTCAGTATTTTACTCTAGGTTCCTACAAAACAACCAAATATGCACAAACAAGCAACCTTAGCCTTAATCCTGTAAGTCTACTTGACCTACTAGGCTTACCTTTTACTTAGAGCTCCCTCCTCCAAGTCTACCACCTAAGGATTAATCTCTTAGGATCAAGCCGCACTCTTGTAAGTCTACCCAACCTACTAAGCTTACCTTTTGCTTAGAGGTCCCTTCTCCAAGTTTGCCACCTAAGGGTCAATCTCTTAGAATTGAGCTGCACTCCTGTATATCTACTTGACCTACTAGGCCTTAAGCTTGGATTGTATCCAAGACTTTACTATTACCTAGGGTTACCTCCCCCTAGGATTTCTACAACCTAGCTTCACTCATCAGGACTTCCACCACTTAAGGTTACCTCCCCCCAAAATTTTCACCACCTAGCTTCACTCACTAGGGCTTAACTTTACTCACTAGGACTTCCACCTCCTAAGGTCATAAGTTTAAAAAAAAAAATTAGCAAGCTTAGCTCTTTTATTCTTACATGTTTGGATTTTCTTATTGATATTAGATGAGCATGAGCAGCTTTACATGTTTAGCATTTCAGTCTGTTTTGATTTCCTTGCTATTAGATGAGCATGAGTAGTATTTCTTTTAAAACATTCAGTTCTTAGATTTCTTCCTGTTCACATGCATATCCGAGTTTTGTGAGTTAGATAGTGCTTACTAAGCATTCTGCTTATAGTTATATTTTCCTCTTACTGCAGATAAAGGGAAAGGAAAGCTATAGAGAAGGAAGGCGACAAGGAGATGTGAGATGGATGTGTGATGTCTGGACTATGGAAGCTTTGGGATTTTGCTTAAGAATTCATTAAGATTTTGTATTTAGACTATTAGCATTATTCTTTCATATTGCTGGATTTGTTCATTGAATATTTTAAGTTTTGGATTATGCAGATTAGTTCCTCTATCTGAGTTATATTATTGTTGTATGCATGTTCAGATTAATATATAGTTTTAGCATGTTCAGATTAATATATATAGTTTTAGTTGAGAACAAATAATTGAGTAGAATGTATTAGATGAGTTATTTATGTTTCCAGCTATTACTTATTGCATGTTTCGAGTTTGTAAAGAGTTATAAGTATAATTATCAACATGTGAGCAACACTAGTTAAGTAAAGTTAATAGTCAAGTAACGTCTCACCCTCACAGACTAGTAGAGAGGAGGGTGGGGTTGTTACACTCTCAGTCGTTCCTGCCTCCAGGGTAACTCCAGGCACGTCAGTGTCCTCCCCGTCTTCCCAGGTTTCCTCTCCTTCTTTTCCAGTAGTGAGAGCTAGAAGGACCCCTTGCAAAAGATCCTCTAATTCTGCCTTCCAAGATGTTGTTACTGAGCCAACCATTGAGTCTGCGCCCTCTGTTTCACTCCCTACTATCCCAATTGCTGTACCAAGGCCTCCCCTTACTTCTAGTGTCGACCTTTCCTTTTCCCGTCCCAGTGTGTTGCCTTCTTCTTCCGCAAGGCCTCCAACCCTTGTTTCTATTCCTCCTCAAGTCCTTTTCAGCAAGCTCAATACTTACCCTCTTTCTTGGGACAAAATCAGGCTTCTTCTTCTTATGGGCTCCTTTAGTTGAAAGATTCCCTGGCTACTTCTTGGTTATAGAGTCAGAATTCCATGCAAGGAAAGACTATCTTTGATCAAGCCGACAACCACAACCGTCAGGCCATTGCGGTAAGTATTTTAAATGTGTTCTTTTATTTCGTACCTACAACTTATAACTACATTATTGTTCTATTTAGTTTTGTGCCTCGATCTTGTACGTGAGCAATTTAGCCGTGGACTTAGAGAGGGAGAATAAGGAGTTGAAGAATCAGTTAAGGGCCCTAAAGGCAACCTCCCCTACCCCGAGCAATGAGGTCACCCAACTCCAGGAGAAGATAAGTTCTCAAGCTCATCAAATGACTCTCTTGGAGGACTTACAGAATCATCGCCAGATGCTAGGGGTTAGGGGAGAAGAGAAAAATACTATGGAGCTGCAAATACAGAGCTTATCCTCTCAATTAAGTGTTGAAGTAGCCAAAAAAGACAAAGTTATCTCAAATGCTGCCCTCAGATCTTCTATATTAGAGCGCTTTCAGACTTCCCTCCCTAAGTCCCCGGACTTAGCTCAAGAATTGACTTCTCAGAATTTTGAGCTATTACAGCTCCAGGAGAAGTTAAAAGCTCAAGACTCAGAAGTAGATTTCCTCACTAAAGGGTTAGAACATCTCAAAACTGAAAAGACCAGTTTCCAAGAGAAAGTGGAACGCCTTGAGTCAGAATTATAGACATATAAGGCGGGTGAAGAGGAGCGATGGGAGAGCCGACGCTAGCAATACTTGACCTCTTCTGAATTCACGAATGAGTTCTCCAGTCGCATTGTGGGGACCTTGACCCATTCAGTCAATAGGGTTTTGACACAATTGCGAGAAGGGGGGTTTTTAGCTCAAGAGACTCCTCCCCTATTTATTGATCGGCGGCGACTCAATAAAGAGTTGCCCAAGCAATTCATCAGTAGTTTTAAGTGAGCCTGGTATGGTTAACTGATGTGCGTAGATTTTATATACTTTTATGCATGTTTTGATGCACATTTACATACTTTAAACATGCTTGATCTATGCATTTTTGTACTTCCAGTTTTTCTTTTAGCATATTTACTCTTTTTGTTCGGAGATATGCTTTTGTGCATTTTCTGTACACAGGAGTCGAATTCGGTGAAAATTCTGCATTCTTGGACAAAACTTATGAGCAAAGCAAGTGAGAAGGCACCTGGTCGTGTACCAGACACGACCATGCATTGGTAGGGAGCTCTGGACGTGTGGAGTTCAGAGGTCGTGTGGCAGCAACAACAAAGGAAGAAGGCCTGGTCGTGTGAACCTCACACGGTCGTGCCAAGTTTTGAAGCAAATCAGAGTTCAATCCTTACATGGCCGTGTGGATCTACATGGCCGTGTAAAGTTTCCAGAGACCAAGAAGGCCCTGGCCGTGTGCATCACACGACCGTGCAGGTTCCCAGCGCTTAAAAGTGTTCTGGTCATGTGCATCACACGGTTGTGCCAGGTTTCCAGAAGCTGGGGCAGTCCAGGCCGTGTGGATCTACACGGTCGTTCTTGGAGGTCTTGATGGGAGTTGTCCACGGTCGTGTACACCACACGGCCGTGTATGGATAGCAGAGAGGGGAAAGGCTCTGGCCGTGTGAACTTCACACGGCCATGCCTCGGGGCCTTGTGGCGCCCGAAAGCCCCCCTATATTTAAAGCCTCTTTGAAGATTTGAAAGAGGATCTTCTCCCCTTTGGGAGAAAGCAAGATTTGGTGGATTCCTCCCATTCTTGGGAGGATTTTTGGGCAATTTAAAGGGAGATCTAGGCGAATTCAACTCCGGGAGCGAGGATTGGATCCGAAGATGGAGCTATTTTGTAGATAAGTTTTCTTTCTTTCCTCTTCTTGGATTGGGATTGAAGAAATGCTTGTAATCTTCTTATCTTTGGTTTTCTTTCTTTGTTTCATGGAGTAGATCTTGTTGTTCTAGGATGGAGGGAGTATTTGTGAGATAAATTGATGTAAACTCTTGTGGATTTGCCATTTCTTTGTTTCTATGATGTTGCCTAGTTTGTATCGATTGGATCTTGAATGATTAATTGTGATTAGGGCTTAATTCTCATTCTTGATTGATTGTTTGGATATCTTATGAACTTTGTAGAGATTAACCCTCACTCGATTTTTCGAGGGATCCACGTGACAGGTGCAAGCCCGTGTAAGGACGTTTGAGGGATAACCTTGAAGGGGAAATGAGAATATTCAAGAGGGTAGGATAGATTTTATGATTCAATCCTTGTATCTTTATGGGTTAAGAAGCTATGAACTTCTATGTTGGTATCCGAGGGAAGCATAGTAATAGGTGCAATCCTGTGTAAGGACAACGTAGGTTCATATCTAATTGATCATATTTAGGTATATTTTTCAGTCCTAAGCCGGTTATCTATTGCAAGAGAGAACCGGCAACCTTCTACAAATATTAAACAATTGAGAAATAAGAATTGGTAAACCATATACATTAAAGAGATCCTACAAAGAAACCAAAACTCCTATAACCTCCCTTTATCATAACTCAAACCCCAAACTATTGTTTGTTAATCTTTCATTTTAGATTTGTTTTTTCGTCCTTAGCATTTGAAACCAATTGATTAGTTGTTTAGCTAATTCACTTTGAGATATTTCTAGTGCTTATTCCAGTCTCTGTGGATGCGATAATCTTTTATATTACTTGCGACATTTTCGTACACTTGCGGGAGCAAACAAGTTTTTGGCGTCGTTGCCGGGGACTGCGCTATAACATTGGAGATTATCAATTGAGTTAGACTAAACATAACATTTCTATTTCTTTTCATTTGCATATTTGTAACTAATCTCTAGTTTTCCGCTTTCATTTTCCTGTATACTTTCTAACTTCTTGGAAATTCTTTTGTAGCAATTTTAATTCTGCACTAACATTCCAATCTTACCTTTCTCTGTTTTTAATTTCTTTGTTTGATTTAGTTTCTATTGTAATCTTGTTCTTGTGTATGCGAAGATCTAACTTTGCAGGAGAATTTTTTCCTCTTGACCCTCCAATTGATAGAACATTTCATAGAAGAAGAATTCTGCAGAGACAAATTGAAGAATAAGAGCATTTGAACATGACTAATAGACCACTAAAGGATTATGCAGCACCTTATGTTAGGGGTTTTCGATCTAGTATTTCAAGACCCTCAGTGGAGGCAAATAATTTTGAGATCAAACCTGTAATTATTTCCATGGTGCAGCAAAATCAAGTTGGCGGAGGACCACATGAAGACCCTAATCAACACTTAGAGGTCTTTTATGAAATATGTGGGACAATGAAAATGAATGATGTTCCTTCAGAAGCAGTGCGGTTATTATTATTTGGGTTTTCTTTGAGAGATAGGGCCAAGCAATGGTTGAATTCTTTGGCTCCCAACAGTATCACCACTTGGGAATAATGTGTGCAACAATTCCTTGATAAATTCTATCCCCCAAGTAAAACTGCTCATATGAGGAATTTGATTGCAAGTTTCAAACAAGCTGACTCAGGATCTCTATTTGAAGCTTGGGATAGATACAATAGTATGCTCAGACAATGTCCTCACCACGATTTGGAAAGATGGTTAGTGTTGCATACTTTCTATAATGGTATTAATTATCATACCAAAGTGTCCCTTGATTCAGCTGCTGGAGGGGCACTCATGAATAAAAATTTGGATAAAGCTGAGGAAATCATAGAGAGTGTAGCACAAAATCATCATCAATGGGCAAATGAAAGAAGTGGTGGTCATCCTTCAATAAACCCAATAACAAAAACATCAGGAAAGTTTGATGTTGATGTAGTGACTTTATTGGTTGCAAAACTTAATGCTCTTACAAAAATTTTTGAGAATATGGGGACTAGTTCAAATATGGTAAATGCCATTGCCATATCTTGTGAAGTATGTGGGAGTTCAGAACATTCATGACTCATGTCCATTGGGAGCTATCACTGCACAAATTAATCAATTAGAGCAATGCGATGCAATCATGGGTTTCAATCAAAGACAGAAAAACTCATACTCAAATACTTACAACCCTGGATGGAAAAATCATCCAAATTTCTCTTACAGAAATAATCAGGATCAAGGACCATCTATGGGGGCAAGACGAAATTTTCAATCTGGGCAACAAAATTTTCAGCAACAATCTTTTCAAGGCTTTCCTACATCCAAAATTGAAAAGATGTTTGAAGAAATTATCTCCAATCAAAATGAAATGAAGCAGGATCTATTGAAGCTTACTCAGAGAATGGATAATTTTGAAAAGCATCAAAAGATTCAGGATAGCCAAATTGCCCAGCTAGCTTCCTCATCTTCTAGAGCATCAGGACAACTTCCTGGAAAACCTTATGTAAATCCTATGGAGCATTGCAACATAATTGAGCTTAGGAGTGGACGGACCTTGGGAAATCCCCAAGTGACTGCTCAAAAAGGGATGCAAAATGAAGAAGAGCTCTCTCCTCCTACACCTAGTCAGATTTTTGATAATGAGGAGAATACCATTGAGGTTGAAGAGACTCTTCCACTGAACCATCAGAGCAAAGTTATCCCTTTTCCCCAAAGACTCAATATGATTAAAAAGGATGAAGAATTTGACAAATTTTTGGAGAAGGTTAAAGAGATATGTGTTGAAGTTCCTCTTATAGATGCTATTCTTCAAATGCCAAAGTTTGCCAAATTCCTAAAGGACATCATGTCAAATAAAAGAAAGAGAGGAGATGTAGAGACCATTGCACTAACTGAGGAATGCAGCGCTCTTTTGGTGAAGAACACTTCCTCGAAATTGAAGGATCCAGGGAGCTTTTATATTCCTTGCAATATAGGAACAGAATTCATTGAAAAAGCATTTTGTGATTTGGGAGCAAGTGTTAGCCTCATTCCCTATTCAATTTGTAATAAGTTAGGTCTCAAAAACATTAAACTTACTACTATGACACTACAACTTGCTGATCATTCCTGCAGGTACCCTATGGGTATTATTGAAGATGTGCCAGTAGAAGTTGGTGGGAGTATTATTCCCACAGATTTTTTTGTGTTGGATATGGAAGAGGACCCCAAAATTCCTATCATATTAGGAAGACCATTCCTTGTTACAGCTGGAGCAATTATTGATGTTAAAAATCATAAGTTGTCATTGGTAATTGGTAAGGAACGGTTGGAGTATGATTTATCTAATGTCTCTAACCATGTTTCTTCTCTTTTAAATGCTTGTAGCAGGGCAAGCATTTACAAACTTGAGGAATGGAATTTCCATCCTCATGGAAGGTCACCTAATGAAAAGAACAATTTGGTGGAGGATGTTGGGAGGAGAACTCCCAACAAAAATGAAAAATATGTCTGCCCTCCGAGGGCAAGGAAACGAGAAGAATAAGTTGGATTGGTCGAGCTAAAGACCCTAAACAAGCGCTTCTTGGGAGGCAACCCAAGGGTTCTTTTTGTTAGTTGAATTTTGTATTTTCATCTTTATTTTGTTTTCACTATGTTTTAGCTTTGTTTTCAGGTTAAAATCTACTTCTATGAGCTGGCCATGACTTACTCATGGGCATGGAAGTATTGGAGAAGTGGATTAGGAGAATAAACATCAAATGGAGTAAAACAGGGCATGGCCGTGTGTTGTACACGGCCAAGCAAAGGATGCAGAGACGGAAGATGACCTGGCCGTGTCTACTAGACACGGCCGTGTGAAGTCTGCAGAGAAGGAAGGGAGCAGGGCCGTGTACCAGACATGGCCGTGCAAAGAATCCAGAGAAGGAGAGTTCTTCGGCCGTGTTCCAGACACGGCAGTGTGGAGAAATCAGAGCAAAAGCTTGCATCGGCCGTGTACCAAACATGGCCATGTGCCAAATCCAGAGAAGAGAACTCAGAAGGCCGTGTTCCAGACACGACCGTGTGAAGAAAGCCGAGAAGAAGAAGGATGTGGCCTTGTCCCAGACACGGCCGTGTGAGTGAAGCCGAGGAGGAAAAGGGAGGGGTCGTGTAGATCTACACGACCCGTGTGGAGAAGCCCTTAAGAGGCCGTGTTCTCCTTACATGGCCAGGTTTTGGCCATGTCCTGCACACACCCACCTCTCTTAAAACATCTTCTTTTCTCTCAATCTCTTTAAAATCCCTCTTTTCTTCAACCTTTTCCTCAAACTCTCTTAGATCAAGATTCTTTTCCTCTCCAACACTCAAGATCTTTGTTCTCCTAACCTCAGATCTTGTTCTTCAAAAATTTGTTTCTTTGAGATCTTACTTCTCTAACCCTAAATAGTCCCTTCCCTCATCTAAACTCAACAAGATGTCTAATCTTTTGAAGTAAGTTCATAAAGGAGGTGGTGGATCCAGTGGAAATAAAGGGAAGGAACCATCTAGGGATAAAGGAAAACAAACGATGAAGGGCAAAGGAAAGAGGACATCACACAACGAAGGTAATGACAATGAATTCATATTGTATTTAGAAATGATGATCAAATTACTAGATTTGCAATTCTTGTCAATAGAAAGATTGTGTGTACTTGGTATATGGACCCAACTGTTCTTGATATGCTTGGAATTAGGGAAGATGTAGATTTGTTGATTGGGTTTTTAGAGTGGGGTGATATTATGTACACACATTTGCCTACATATCCTCATCTTGTTTTGGAGTTTTTAAGTTCATTAGATGTCCATTTTACTAACGAGGATGATTATATTGGAAAATTTTCATTTAGATTGATGAATCAAGAATTTCAATGGACATTTAGTGATTTTAATTCTTGTTTTGGATTGTCTACCGGTAGCCCTCGTAGGTTTGATTCAAGGTTTAATTGGAATCATTTTTGTAATGCATTAACTGGATTGGATCAACCTTATGAGCCTTCAAGAGCTAAGGCTTCTCATATGCAAAACCCCATTTTTAGGTACCTACATAGAATTATGAGCAAAACTATTTTTTGGTAGGGGAGAGAGTGATGGGGTAGTAAAAAGATAGAGCTTTATGCTTTATGGGCCATGTTTTATAAGGTCGATTTCGATTCTGGTTTTCATTTTGTACAAACCTTGTTAAGAGCCGCAAGGGCATCGTCGGGATCAATTGTCTTTGGTGGATTGATTACCCGAATAACTTATAATTTAGATCTTGATTTAGATGGGATGAAAATAATTCATGGCAATGACATGATAGACATTGATGCATGTCTTGCCATGAAAATGATTGTTCGGGATGAGAATGTGTTTGCATTTCCTAGGAGGAATGGTTTTTCTCTACCTCTCCCTTGTCCCGGACGAACGTCTATTCATAACCCTGCTAATTGAGTAATCATCGATATCGATCCCGAATATGTTCCCTCTATATCCGGAGACACAGAGCCACACATTGAACCCTCAATATCTGGATACCCGCAGCCTTCCGGACATCCGGATCCTGCTAGGCATTCTTTTGCTTATGGTACGGGTTCCTCCAAATTTGATTTTTCTAATTTTCGTACTTCTCTAGAATCGCTCCACGAGAAGCATGATGCCCAACGAAGAATGTTGGAAGGCCGCTTCTCTTTATCAGATAATCAGTTTAGAGAAGTACAAGAGCACTTTCAGTTCACAAGGAATTTTCAGGGTCAAGTGGTCGAATTTGTCCAGGATTATGATACTGATCAAGCTAGAATGAGAGACTTTATGCAAAGCATGAGTGTCACTAGCCAACAAGTTGATGCTTTGTTTGAGTATCATATAGTCCTGAGTGAAACTCCAGGTTTCCCTAGTTTCCCCGTTGGTCAGCCACGTCGTAGGCACCCTTTTCCTCATCCCCCTCCACCTCCACCTCCACCTCCACCATATTGATTTCATCGGGACGATGAAAAGTTTGAGTCTGGGGGGGTGTCAAACCTGATTTTTTTTTGTTTCAGTTTTTGATTGTTTTCTTGTTTTCTGCATGTGTAGTTTTTGTTTTGCATTCTATTTTGATTGTCTTTCTTGAGTGTTTGTTTTGATAGTCATTTGATTATCTTTTGAAATAATTTTGGCAAACATCTTGAGAACATCAATCTTCACTTTTATGCTTTCTTGTCTTCAAGATAAAATGTTAGCACGTTCATTATCTAGATTCATGATGTTGTAAATGATGCTAGTAGTAAGCTTTATGTACTTCTTTTTTCTATCTTGGGTAGCATGAAATAAGCTAAGAATCATATGGAGATGAGTTTTAGTCTTGGCTTGACCTTAAGAATCTTACTTTCACTACACTTTGACTTGATGCTTGAATGGTTGATATCATTGAAATAGTCATGATTCATCTTGTTTGCTTAGTACTTGGTTTCCATGGTGATTTTTCAAACTTCATTTTGGTTACTGGATGAGGCTCAACTCATGAAAGCTCATTTGGAAAAATCAAAATATCCCAACATTTGTGCTTAAAGTACACTTGTGAAATAAGATTTGCACAATGCAAATGCTTATGAAAAAAAATTGAAAAAAAGCAATGAAAAAAAAAGTGAATATGGGATATAAAAAATAGTTGTCATGAGTGGAATCTAGCAAGTCACTCCTTTGAGACCGAGTTAGGTTACTGGGGAAATGACTGCTTAGCTTCTCTTGAGATTGAGCACACCTTTGAGACCTTGAGTTGATTGATAAATATGAACCAAGTGAGTGGCAAGTAAGTGCCTATCACTGGTTACTTGTCTTTCACCGGAAACATTAGGAATTCAAATTTGATGATGACTTGACTAGGACATAGATTGAAACTTAAAGGGTTTTTGAGTTACTTTTACACTGTGCACAGGATACTTAAGCTTGAGCCATACTTGATTTGTTTCCATGATTATGCTTGTTATTGGAACTCTTTGATAGAGTTAGGAAAGTGCATTAGGGTTTATGAATGCGTTGTAGAACATATGAATTTAGATTGCAGCATTTTGCTTGAGGACAAGCAAAGGTTTAAGTCTGGGGGTTTGATGTGCGTAGATTTTATATACTTTTATGCATGTTTTGACGCACATTTACATACTTTGAGCATGCTTGATCTATGCATTTTTGTACTTCTAGTTTTCCTTTTAGCTTATTTACTCTTTGTTCGGAGATCTTCTTTTATACATTTTCTGTACACAGGAGTCGAATTCGGTGAAGATTCTGCATTCTTGGATAAAACTTATGAGTAAAGTAAGCGAGAAGGCACCTGGCCGTGTACTAGACACGGCCCTGCATTGGTAGGGAGCTCTGGCCGTGTGGAGTTTAGAGGTCGTGTGGCAGCAACAGCAAAGGAAGAAGGCTTGGTCGTGTGAACCTCACACAGTCGTGCCAAGTTTTGAAGCAAATCAGAGTTCAATCTTTACATGGCCGTGTGGATCTACATGGCCGTGTAAAGTTTCCAGAGACCAAGAAGGCCCTGGCCGTGTGCATCACACGGCCGTATAGGCTTCCCAGCGCTTAAAAGTGTTCTGGTCATGTACATCACACGATCGTGCCAGGTTTCCAAAAGCTGGGGCAGTCCAGGCCGTGTGGATCTACACGGTCGTTCTTGGAGGTCTTGATGGGAGTTGTCCACGGTCGTGTACACCACACGGCCGTGTATGGATAGCAGAGAGGGGAAAGGCTCTGGCCGTGTGAACTTCACACGACCATGCCTCGGGGTCGTGTGGCGCCCGAAAGCCCCCCTCTATTTAAAGCCTCTTTGAAGATTTGAAAGGGGATCTTCTCCCCTTTGGGAGAAAGTAAGATCTGGTGGATTCCTTCCATTCTTGGGAGGATTTTTTGGCAATCTAAAGGGAGATCTAGGCGAATTCGACTCCGGGAGCGAGGATTGGATCCGAAGATGGAGCTATTTTGTAGATAAGTTTTCTTTCTTTCCTCTTCTTGGATTTGGATTGAAGAAATGCTTGTAATCTTCTTATCTTTGGTTTTCTTTCTTCGTTTCATGGAGTAGATCTTGTTGTTCTAGGATGGAGGGAGTATTTGTGAGATTAATTGATGTAAACTCTTGTGGTTTTGCCATTTCTTTGTTTCTATGATGTGCCTAGTTTGTATCGATTGAATCTTGAATGATTAATTGTGATTAGGGCTTAATTCACATTCTTGATTGATTGTTTGGATATCTTATGGACTTTGTAGAGATTAACCCTCACTCGATTTTCCGAGGGATCCACGTGACAGGTGCAAGCCCGTGTAAGGACGTTTGAGGGATAACCTTGAAGGGAAAATGAGAATATTCAAGAGGGTAGGATAGATTTTATGATTCAATCCTTGTATCTTTATGGGTTAAGAAGCTATGAACTTCTATGTTGGTATCCGAGGGAAGCATAGTAATAGGTGCAATCCTGTGTAAGGACAACGTAGGTTCATATCTAATTGATCATATTTAGGTATATTTTTCAGTCCTAAGCCGGTTATCTATTGCAAGAAAGAACCGACAACCTTCTACAAATATTAGACAATTGAGAAATAAGAATTGGTAAACCATATACATTAAAGAGATCCTACAAAGAAACCAAAACTCCTAGAACCTCCCTTTATCATAACTCAAACCCCAAACTCTTGTTTGTTAATCTTTCATTTTAGATTTATTTTTTCATCCTTAGCATTTGAAACCAATTGATTAGTTGTTTAGCTAATTCGCTTTGAGATATTTCTAGTGCTTATTCCAGTCCCTGTGGATACGATAATCTTTTATATTACTTGCGACATTTTCGTACACTTGCGGGAGCGAACATTGACCTGGTTGTAAGACAAACTATGGGTGCTTGCTCTCCATCACTCGGTGAGCCTTGTGCCGCAAAAACATTACTGGCTCGTGACTTGGTGCATATATATATATATATCTCAGACTACGGTAAATACACTTGCTAATCTCTAAAGCAGGCATGTGTTAATCATAGCATGTTAGATATATTCGCAGGTTTTTAAAGTAGACATGTGACAATTATGGTATCAGAAATGAATATAGAGTAGTTATTTGTATGTACGATAGGCGCATATTCGAGAGGTGATACTTACTTGTTCGCCTACCGATCTTTAAGTTTGTTAGCCCAGAGAACTACCCTTGCTTTATGGTTCATTGTCTTTTGACACTTCTCCCTTTTCTAATTTGTTCCTGTTTTACTTATAACAGAGAAGAGGTAAAGGGTAGGTGCTTTAACGAGGTGGTCCCGAAACCATGCAACCCCATAGGCGGGTATGTAATGGGTCAAGTGATTAAACATAAGCGTTTTTCCTTATTGTTTCCACTTGAAAATATATTGGTATAAATCAACACTTACTTGTTTCTTGCGAACTTTGTATCCTTTTAGAGTGAACCATGTTGGTATAAAGGATTTCATCCACTTTTGTACTTTGGTCAAGCTTCATATGTAAGAATCAAAGGGTTATGCCATTTCGGTCGGGGATATGCTCCCAAGCAGATCTGAACATAGTATATTTTGTTCAAGAATGTACTTCTGAACAGATCTACATTAATACGAGGAGGCCAGAATATTGTCAAATTTCGGTCGGGCATGTACTCCCGAGCGAATACAAATTAATATGAGAAGGCCATAATATTATCATATTTCGGTCGAGAATGTCCTCCCGGGCGAGTCTGCATTAATACAAGGAGGCCAGAGTATTGCCACATTCCAGTCAGGAATGTCTTCCCGAACGAATCTGAATTAACATGGGAAGGCCAGAATATTGCCATACTTCGGTCGGGAATATCCTCCCGAGCGAATTTGAATTAATATGAGAAAGTCAAAATATTGACATATCTCGGTCAGGCATATACTCCCGAGCGAATATAAATTAATATGAGAAGGCCAGAATATTATCACATTTTGGTCGGGAATGCCCTCCTGAACGAGTCTGAATTAATATGAGGAGGCTGAAGTATTGATATATCTCGATCAGACATGTACTCCCGAGCGAATATAAATTAATATGAGAAGGCCAGAATATTATCACATTTCGGTCGGGAATGTCCTCCCGAGCGAATCTAAATTAATAAGAGGAGGCCGAAGTATTGATATATCTCGGTCGGGCATGTCCTCCCGAGCGAATCTGAATTAATACGAGGAGGTCAAAATGTTGATGTATCTCGATCTAGAATGTATTCCCGAGTGAACCTGGATTAATATCTGAAATCCAGAAAGTTGATATATTTCGGCCGGGAATGTTCTCCCGAGCGAATTTGAATTAATACCTGAAGGCCAAGAAGTTAATGTATTTCGGTCGGGAATGTATTCCCGAGCGAACCTGAATTAATACCTGGAAGCCAGAAAGTTGATATATTTCGGTCGGGAATGTATTCCCGAGCAAATCTAAATTAATGTCTGGAAGCCAGAAAATTGATATATTTCGGTCGAGAATGTATTCCCGAGTGAATCTGAATTAATGTCTGGAAGCCAGAAAGTTGATATATTTCGATCGAGAATGTATTCTCGAGTGAATTTGAATTAATACCTGAAGGCCAGGAAGTTAATGTATTTATGTCGGGAATGTATTACCGAGCGAACCTGAATTAATACTTGAAGGCCAAAAAGTTGATATATTTCAGTCAAGATTGTATTCCCGAGCGAATTTGAATTAATGTCTGGAAGCCAGAAAGTTGATATATTTTGGTCGAGAATGTATTCCCGAACGAATTTGAATTAATACCTGAAGGCCAGGAAATTAATGTATTTCGGTCGGGAATGTATTCTTGAGCGAACCTGAATTAATACCTGAAGGCCAGAAAGTTGATATATTTTGGTCAAGAATGTATTCCCGAGCGAATCTGAATTAATGTCTGGAACCCAGAAAGTTGATATATTTCTTTCGATAATGTATTCTCGAATGAATTTGAATTAATACCCGAAGACCAGGAAGTTAATGTATTTCGATCGGGAATGTATTCCCGAGCGAACCTAAATTAATGCCTGGAAGCCAAAAAGTTGATATATTTCGGTTGAGAATGTATTCCCGAGCGAATTTGAATTTTCTTAGAATATAAAATCTCCAGCTATTTCGACGAGAGCCAAACCATTCTCTTCTCAAGATATCCTAGTTAACCGTTACCGAGTGGAGGAATCACGCTCAAACTATTAAGGGTTTAAAGTCTCCGGTTCCCCTTAAGGAAGTCAGGTCGGTCACTCCTTAAGGTCTCCGATCGACTGTCTCTGAGCGGAGGAAGCATGCTCGAATACTACTGAGCGGAAGAAGAACGCTTAACTGCTAAGGATTTAAAGTCTCTGGTTCCCCTTAAGGAAGTTAGGTCAGTCACTCCTTAAGGTCCCCGATCGATTATCTCTGAGCAGGGGAAGCACGCTCGAATAGTACTGAGTGGAGGAAGCACGCTCGAATAGTACTGAGCGGAGGAAGCACGCTCAACTATTAAGGGTTTAAAGTCTCCAGTTCCCCTTAAGGAAGCCAGACCGATCACTCCTTAAGATCTTCGATCGACTGTCTCTGAGCGGGGGAAGTACGCTCGAATAGTACTAAGCGGAAGAAGCACTCTCAACTGCTAAGGGTTTAAAGTCTACGGTTCCCCTTAAGGAAGCCAGGTCGATCACTCCTTAAGGTCCCCGATCGACTATCTCTGAGCGAGGGAAGCACGCTCGAATAATACTAAGCTGAAGAAGCACGCTCAACTGCTAAGGGTTTAAAGTCTCCGGCTCCCCTTAAGGAAGTCAGGCCGGTCACTCCTTAAGGTCCTCGATCGAGTATCTATGAGCCGGGGAAGCACGCTCGAGAGGAGAATCGCTTGGTCCATTCTAGCAAATGTATGTATTGATTAATGATTAGATGCCTGCATTTTTTCATTATATCCAAAAATTAAATGAAATATATGGATAAATTATAGGCGTACTTGTTAGGCTTTGTATGGTTGCAAGTAATTTGCACTCCAAGGTCTATCGAGATTTCCTCCTTCTAAGCCGTTGTCATCTCGGGATGTGTTGGTTCGGGCATTCTAGATGGCTCACCCGGTAATTGCAGCGCTCCCTGTTGTGGCTCAGTCGCCTAATATTCCAGCTTGGGCGGACTATTTTGCCTTTGATAGGTTTGTCGGTTGGGAGATCGTCGGCGATACCGATTATTATTTGTCCACTAGTTCTTCAGGGAAAAATAATTTTCAATGTAATGGGTACCTAACATATGGTAGGTACACCACCTCCTTGGGACGTCTTATGACATTTTCACATGCTGAACTGCTTGGGGCCTATGCTTAGGCTGGCGGTGTTGCAAAGGAACCATACGAGGTCCTCTTGGTGGATGAACAGGAGCTGTAGACCTTTCATTAGTTGGAACTGCAATAGGTACCACACTTTATTTTTTGCACGCAGCTTGGGCTTCTTCCACATTAATGAATTCAATAGCTCTAACCAAAAGGAACAATCGAATCACAAATTTGAAAAATAAGAAAACACAAAATCAAAAAATAAATTCGATAAACTAGATCTAATTGCCTCTTGTATTTAGAATTCATACAAAGAAAAATAACTAGTATGATGCGGAAGAAAACTACTAGTTATACCTTCTCTTTGTAAGCTAATGACCTCGAGATCTTCTGCCGTATTCCTCGCCTCGCCTTGGATGTCGTGTGGGCGACGATCCTCCAAGATGAACACCACCCAAAAGCTTCCTCCTCCTTCTTCTAAAATCCGGCCACCACCACCACCAAGGAGAAGAGAGCAAAGGGAGAGGGAGAAGGGAGAGGGCCGGCCACCAAGAGATCACCCAAGCAAAAGAATAAGAGTTGTGTCTCATGAAGCCCCCTCACCCCTTCTTTTATATCACTTGCCCAAGGCAAATAAGGAAAAACCTTTTACAAAAAATAAAATCATCCAAGAGTTTTTCCTTTTTCCTTTTTATTTTTCCTTTTCTTTCCTCTTGATTGAATCAATCACCAATCAATGGTTATGATCAATCCTATTTAGTTTAGGATTGAATTTAGTTTAATCCTATTGGCCGACCCTTGCTTGGGCACCAAGCAAGGTGGCCGGCCACAATTAAAAGGAAAGGAAAAATAATTTTTTTAAAAATTTTACAAGAAGAAAACCTCTTATAAAATTTATAAGCTCTCTTTCCTAAAGTATGAGTTAAAAAAGGAAAGTTTCTAAAAATTAAAACCATGTTTTAAAATTTAAAAACTCTCTTATAAAATTTCCTTTTTTAACACGGTGATAGAAAATTTAAATTTTAAAACTTCTTTTCCTTTTTATTCTTAAACCATAAGGATTGTTAAAAAAGGAAAGTTTTAAAATCTTTTAAACTCTCTATTTAAACATGTGGCCTAATTCAAATAAGGAAAGTTTTAAAAATTAAAATCTCTCATTTAAAACTTATAGTTTTCTACAAAGAGAAT
Organism: Zingiber officinale; assembly: GCF_018446385.1. NCBI lineage: Eukaryota > Viridiplantae > Streptophyta > Magnoliopsida > Zingiberales > Zingiberaceae > Zingiber > Zingiber officinale. The sequence goes on from NC_055996.1 coordinate 83,638,403, forward strand.
ATTTTAAAAATTCAAAACAACCCTCCCTTTTTGAATTATTATAGCCGACCCCTACAAACTTGGTCACCAAGATATAGGGCCGGCCCTTTTTAAGAGGATGTGGCCGGCCATTGCTTGGTCACCAAGCAATGGTCCGACCCCCTTCTTAGACACCAAGAAGAGCCTTACATTTGGATGAACTTGAGGCTATAATGAGGCTACGACAGGGACCTAGAGGAGAAATTGGTTTTGGCCTTCCGATGAGCTTGAGTATCCCGTGTTCGCCCCGAACACACAACTCAAGTTCATCGATAATAACTCATTCCACTAGAGAGTTATTACCGCACTACCGCACCAATCCCAAATTACATTATGGGCTCCTTCTTATCATGAGTGTGTTAGTCTCCCTGTGTTTAAGATTACAAATGTCCACTAATTAAGTAAGTTACTGACAACTCACTTAATTAATATCTAGCTCCAAGAGTAGTACCACTCAACTTTATTGTTATGTTGGACTAGGTCCACCTGCAGGGTTTAACATGGCAATCCTTATGAGCTCCTCTTGGGGGCATTCTCAACCTAGATAACTAGGACACAGATTCCTTCTATAATCAACAACACACACTATTAGTAATATCATTTCCCAACTTATCGGACATATTGATTTATCGAGCTAAACCTCACCCTTTGATAAATCAAAGAAATAAATATTAAATATATGTGCTTGTTATTATATTAGGATTAAGAGCACACACTTCTATAATAATTAAGGTTTAGTTCTTTTACTAAGTCAGTACAAAAAGAACATACCTAAATGATCCTACTCAATACACTTAAAGTGTATTAGTGTAATTTATTAGTCAAGATAAACTAATACTTAATTATACTACGACTATACTGATAGTTTGTTCCTTTCTATCTTAGTCGCGAGCAACTGTTTATAATTTATAGAGAACCGACAACATGATCTTCTGAGTGTGACACCACACTCCATGTTGTCTACTATATAAATTAATTGAACAATTACATTTAATAAATAAATGCAGATATTGACCAATGTGATTCTTTTATTTTAACAAATAAATGTTTACAAAAGCTAGGCTTTTAGTATACACTCTAACATTATCGACCGAGATTAATCAGTCGGGCGTACATAAACATTCAGGACAGCTTAAGGATAAGTACTTTCACGCTCGATCGGTCTCTTACCCTCGGCCAGCCTTTGCCCGCCGAACTTATATGCTCGGTCGGTCTATTACGTTTGACCGATCTCTGTCGGCCATACGTGTAGCGACCCCCTTACCTGGTCAAACCTTTTCCAGACGACCCTCATCTCGCCCTTTTCAGCCTTCTTTGTCCTTGTTATCCCCTTTCCTTCTCCTGCAAAAGGTCCACTTATCATAACCCATATCAGCTACCAATATGAGACTAACATGCTTTACCTTAATATAGATTTGTAGCTTCCTCTCTATCGGAAATCCAAATGCTACTATGGTGGAATTAGAGCTCCCCTCTTCTCCAAATCTAGAGAGAGTACCACAACAAGAGGGAACGGTGGTGTCGGATCGGAAGGAGGTGGCTCGACAGCGGCTCTAGGGGGCGACCCAAAAGCTTGGCTGCAGGGAAGAAGAGGATGTGGCGGTGCATAGGAGTGGGATGCCAATGTCTTGCGGTCAGAGTGGCAAGGTGGTTGGCGGCCGACGTCTGGCCATGGAGGTCAGCAACTACACAAGGCGAATAAAGAGGGGTGATGAGATGTGTTGCGGCGTCGCGGCAGAGAGGGAACGGAGTCGCCACTCTTCCTCGTGTCGGCTCCTCCCTTCCGGCAATGACGGAGCAACCGAGATAAGTGACACACTGTCTTGTGGGCGACACGACGTCGGGTGGTGTCTGCCAGCAGCGTGGCGTCGAGCAGCATTGACAGTGTTGAGCAGAGGTGACACAATGAGAGGGGAGAGGGCAAGGGATCGGGCGGAGAAAGGGAAAAATGAGGAATCGGGAGGAGAGACAGAGAAATCGCGATGGAGAAGTAGGGCAAGGGTCGGCGGTGGCCCGACGTCGCGAGAGAGGAGAAGGGAGAGGAAATCGGGAGTATGCGGCGGCGACAGTGCAAAGAGGAGAGGGGAGGAGGAGATCGGCGAGATGGGGAAAAGAAAAAAAAAGAAACGAAAATAAAAACAAAAACCTAGGTTTTAATTGATACTTAGGTTTTATTAACTCAATCAACTCCTACATTTGGGTATTCCAAACAGACTTTTCTTAAGCCTATAAATGCATCCCCTTAACATACGTCATACGAACTCCGAAAAATCCTTAGAAAATTTTTAAAAATTCCAATAAGATTATTTTCTCAAATAACCTTATTATTTAATTATTATTTGTTCAATATTTTACAAGTAAAATGAAAAATGAGTACGTGATTTGATAATTTCGGAAACTTAGTTATGTGGTTTGGTAAAAAGGCGAAATAGTTTTGTTGTTAATTTAGAGACAAAATATTTTTTTGTCATAATTTTCGTTGCTAATTTCAGATGAATTTATTTGATTGTAAAAATTCATCACTAAATTAGTTTTTTTTTCAGTGATAAATGATAATCATATAAGTGGAGATCTGATTTTTGATTATGTATCCCGGCCCCAACTGTTTTGACACATAAGTAAAGGTCTTATAAATGATCTTTTATCAACAGTGAGAGAATTTATTTGGTTGACTAAGAATGCCATTGTCTTCTAAATCAACAGTGCGAGAAGCACATTTTAATGCAGATATACATGTTTCTTGCTTTGTTACACGCGTTTATCGATGGTTCATTCTGCAACTACCATTGTTAATATGACTCACATGTTTATCCAACAACCTGCCTTGCACGCAATCATTTCAGTCAATGAAAGAATATGCAGAGCTAAACTTGAGGGCCTTTAATTCTCTCTATAAAACTCATCATCACCTTTTACTAATACAATATACACACTGCATGCCTTTTTTTTCTCCTTTGTTTTTTAGTTGATATGGCTACAAATAAATCTTCAAATTACGAGGATGATCAGGTATATATATTTTTATCTGCAACTTCATTCATTTCTTTTTGCTTACTTTGGCCCTCAATTAGCTGCTATAATGAGTGTTAAGCATGTATTTTTAGATTGCAAGAAGTAACTAAGAGAAGCACTTGTATATTACTGCTGTTCTAATTAATACTGTATAAATTAGATGAGATCTTACAGTGCTGGACATGTCTACACCAACTAAACTAAATTTGTTTGTTTAATTTCAGAGAGAAATAATGGTTTAATCTTTTTCCAGCTTTTCTTTTGTCCAAATAAATAAAGGAAAAATATCATTGTAAAAAAAAAAAAAAAAAAAAAAACCCTATCTAGTAACTTCTTTTTGAATTTTTAGTTCTGTTGTGTTTTTTGTTGCTTAGCAAATATGAATTAACAAGGGTTTAAACAACACTATGTTAGTTTTGTTGAATTGTGTTTTGAGCAAAACATATTCTCCACTTTCTAGGCATAAAAAATTTAATAATCACAATATAAATATGTTTATTTTGGTGTTATTTTTCAAATAAAATAATATATAAAATAATATAAATTAATATAATAAAAAATAAATATCATGACGAATATGTTCTACCTAACTTTGTTTATCTGATCCACTATAACGTGATTGCCCTTTGTGTTCTTCCTAGCTTTTCAAATATATCTCATTATAAAGTGATTGCCCTTAATTTGTATAGTATTTCTAATTCTACAATAATAATAATATAATCAAGTTTTATCCCACTAGATGGGGTTGACTATTTGGATCCTTCTAAATCATTATGCTCTATCTCCTATTATATCATTATTTACATTTAAATAAATTTTGTCATGTTTTATTATTGTTAACTAAGTCTTTTTAGGTCTTTCTCATTTGATATGAACATCTATTATATTTTCATTTGACCTAATTGAAGTATTTATTGGTCATCTAAGTACCTATCTGTACTATCTTAAACATGTCTCCTATAGTTTTCTCTCAATAGGTGCAATCCTGACTTTCTCTTTAATATTTTCATTTCTTATCTTATTCATCCTTATATGTCCATACATCCATTTTAATATCATAATCTCTTCAACTCTAATCTTCTATTTATATATTCATGTCATAGCTCAATATTCAATTCCATATAACATAACATATCTGCATAGTATCTCAAATAACAACAATAATTAGATTCTTCATTGTATATAATATATACATTTTTTTTTCAAAGAGAAAAAGGAGTCTAGCTATTGAAATCAATAGCTCTCAAGTTATTGCATATACGAGGATATATAAGAAAATTAGCAATAAATTAAAGCATTAATTCCCTTGGTTATTATTGTATATTTTTATATTTATTTAAAATTTCTAACCTTTTGTTTCTACTTTTTGCAAGGTTTTGGTGGAAGGAAACTCTCATGTGAAGACACTGATACTAAATAGGCCCCTAAAATTGAACGCCCTGAACTATCAAATGGTTCGTTCATCCTTAGTCTCAATTGTACAAGCCATTTAAAAATATTATTTTTGATAAATTACATGCCATTATTAATGCTTTAAAATTAAGCAAAACAAATCAATTAAAAGTTTGATTTATTTATCTCCATCCAATTTAAAACATTTAAAAGCATTCCATTTATAAGTTGCCCAAGTGTTAGTACCGATAGTTTCTAGAACTCCAAACACCATTACATAAATATCAAACCATTTTATAGATAAATTTACTTATTTACTCATACATTTCGGCTAAAATATTGCCAATAAATATACCATTGTTATTTTTCTTTTTTGATTTTAATCTGTGATTCACGTTAAATTAGGTTTCTGATTTCTTTCAAAAACAAATCTTGTTTTTAAGGTTTTACAATTGTCCGAGGAGTTCCAGAAGTTGGAAAATGATCCTGCTGTTAAGTTGGTAATCGTAAAGGTACATGCAATCCATTTTCTTCTTTGAACTTTCAACTTCTTTTATGAAAAAAAAATATTATTATTCTCAAAGTCAAATTCACTATAGATAAGTGTCTAATTTCTTAATAATTCATCATGGATTAAAGGCAAATGGAAAAGTATTTTGTGCTGGAGGAGATGTTATTGAATACTATCGTTGCTTGCACAGAGGTATTATTCAACCTGGTTATATTTATCTGGAAGCTTTTGTGATACTGTAATATTCATTTTTATCTGAAATTTGATAAGAGCAACTAATTGTTAACCTAAATATGAGAAGGTGAATGGGCACTAGCAACTCAAATTTATCAAAAGCAACTCGCCTTGGACTATCTAGTGGCAACATACACTATGCCCCTGGTGAGTTGCTCATATCAGATATAACAATAGGCTTACTGAAACAATTATCTCCAAATATGTTTTGTAACATATCAAGTTGAGCAAATTTCTACTTGAAGGTTTTCCTGATCAATGGGGCAGTGATGGGAGGTGGTGCTGGACTTTCTATGAACGCAAGATACCGAGTCGTTACCGAAAACACGGTATGATCAATCGGCATTTATGCTAAGATTTATAGTTCTGAACAGGTGCTTTGTATTTGCTTTTAGGTTTTTGCAATGCCAGAAGCAGCTATAGGCCATTATCCAGATGTTGGAGCATCTTATTTTCTTTCCAGTCTTCCAGGCTTCTATGGTTATCACTTTGCGGACAACTCTATCATTTAAATATGCCTTGTGATTATATTGAAAATATTATGATATTTGGACTTTGTGATCGTTCATTTTAGGGGAATATCTTGGCCTTACTGGTGCAAGACTGAATGGTGCTGAGATGGTAGCATGTGGACTTGCCACTCACTTTGTTCCTTCAAAAGTATTCTATCTTGTTTTTCCAAAAAAGAATATGCTAGTTTGTTTTTTTTTTCCTTAAACAAAAATCAGAATCTATTTTGAACATCATTGTCCTTACACTATTATTTCTAACCAATGAATAGAATTTAATTTTGTTGGAGAAATCATTATATGAGGTGGATGTTGTTGAACCAAATACAATCCAGGGAATTATTAGCAAATATACTCAGCCAGTGCTATTGAAAGAAGACAGTGTTCTTCATAGGTGAACCATGCCTCAATACATACACATTTTCGTTTAATTTCCCACAAATATATATATTCAATGTGTTTCTATTTATATCATTTTGTAGGCTCGACGTTATCAACCACTTTTTCTCAAAACAAACAGTAGAAGAAATCTTATCTTCTTTGGTAAGAATACAACACAACACATGTATTTATTTATGCATGTATATGTTTGTATATATACCTTGTTAATTGAGTCATAATTTAAATAAAGATATGTATTCATTATTTCCTATTTATGATTGTTTAGGAACATGAGAATGCAACTTTGAAAGAGGAGTGGATTACTAAGTCAATAAGATCAATGAAGGCAGCATCACCAATAAATCTCAAGATCTTCCTTATGTCGGTAAATTATCTATTATCTTCCTTTTCTCTTTTTCTAAGAGTTTATTTACTTGGATGAAGGTAAAGAGAGAAAAGGACAAGCGATATAAAAGATACATATAACTAATGAAATTTCATATCTCTAACCCTAATTCATAGGTTAGAAAAGGTCGATTTGAACCACTAGAAGAGTGCTTAATTCGGGACAGTAGAATATGTGCTCATTCTTTTCGACGAACAGTGTCAAACGACTCACTTGAGGTATTCACTAATTTACCTTGTATAGAGTTTATTTCTCTTTTCTCATTTTTGAAAAAAAGTGTTGATATATTGTTGAACGTAGGGTGTTAGGGCAACACTATTGGAGAAAAATTATAAACCAAAGGTGATATATCTACGTACACAAGTTGTACCAAAATTCTTCTAAATAACTTTCACATATATTTTTGTTTTTTTTCATATTAATTTCTTTTATCATTTTGTTATCATACTTGACAGTGGGAGCCTTCGAAATTGGAACTGGTGAGCAATGATATGGTGGAGAAATATCTGACAAAGATACCTGAGATTGAAGGCTGGAAAGAACTCCAACTTCCTCCTAGAGACATGCGTGAAAAAGGACTGAGAGCTAAACTCTAATGTCTCGTTTACTTAAAGAGAAATAAAAGGAATGAAAATAAGCAAGTAAACGACAGTTAGTTTTTATCTGTATTGTTATTATTTGAATAAAATATGCAATGACAAACAATGACTGTTATTCATTTATCTGCAACAAAGAGTTCAGAAGGAGTACCAAAGGTCCCAAGGCTTAATTTTAGTAGATGAGGTCATTAATATAGGCGTAATTAGATGTCCTAAGAGCTCATATATTTCGCCAAGTCTCCATCTGCTCTTCGATGTTTTCTTTCTCGATCTCTCCCTCGGCTAGCCTACGATGCTCTAGATTACAACCAGAAAAGTGATCCTTGTTGCTGTCTTCTCAACAAATATTATTGTCGCTCGATGTTGCAACCTTTGTTGTTCTTTATAGAGCATGGCCACACCTCTTGGATCGTTAACCGCCATGGTTGTAGCCCTATCATTGCTGCCATTGGTCGCAGGAATCCATGCCCTTGTGGCAGAGGTTTGTACTCGATAATGTTCGTCCATGCCCTAGTTGGATCACAAACGTAACCGTGTTTATCGAATTAAATTGTGGTTTGCAGCCACTTTTGCCTCCTCTAGGTGCCCACAAGGATTGGAGATGGTTGTCGATTTGTACATTCCTTTTCATAAATTCTGATTTTCTTAAGGGCATTAGTTTAGGACACTGATATTAAAATTAATAAGATAATGAATATCACAATTATTCTTAAAGGTTTGTCATCGCTTTAACTCCGAAGGACTTTCATATCTTACTATGCTAAAATAACTAAATAAAATGAATTATTTATGCTATATATAAAACATTAACTCTACCCATTTCTTAAAGATTGGTCCCCAAATTTCGTTATCTACCGTCAACATATACTAGCAAAAGCTAAACAATATAAATGCTTAACGGTAAATTAAATCACATACCTCAAGTAAAAAGATGGGGGTATCGAGCTCGAATAGTATCCTCGAGCTCCCAGGTAGCCTGCTCGTCCGAATGATGCTGTCATCCGACTTTAACCAGCCGGATAGTCTTGTCCGCAACTGACGCTCTTTCCGGTCTAAAATCCATACCGGAATCTCCTCATAAGTGACGTCAGGCTGAACGGGAACTAAGATATCTGTCAGCACATGTGTCGGGTCAGGTACGTATCTCCTCTGCATAGATACTTGGAATACGTCGTGGACACCTGCCAGGGACGGTGGTAGTGCCAGACGGTAAGCTACCGCTCCAATCCTCTCCAAGATCTGGAAAGGTCCAATGTATCGAGGAGCTAGCTTACCTCTGAGGTCAAATCTCTTCACCCCTTTCGTGGGTGAGATTCGTAGAAAAACATGGTCACCAGTAGAGAACTCTAGGGGTCTCCATCTCCGATCTCTTCTGGCGGTCCTGCGCCTCTGACATCCTCCGTCTGATAATATGGACCAACTCTGTCTCATGCTGAACTCTATGAGGTCCCAACAGCTAGGCCTCCCCAACCTCATCCCAGAGGGTGGGTGTCCGACAAGGCCTACTATACAATGCATCAAACGGTGCCATTTGGATAGCCGAATAAAAGCTGTTGTTGTAGGCGAACTCTACCAATGACAAATGGTCCTCCCAACTGTCTTAAAAATCCAATACACATGACCTCAGCAAGTCCTCTAGAGTCTGAATGGTCCGCTCTGACTGTCCATCTGTTTACGGATGGAAAGCTGTACTGAAACGGCGCTGAGTGCTCAAGGCCTGCTGCAGACTCTGCCAGAAACAAGACGTGAACCAGGGGTCTCTATCCGAAATAATAGTCAAAAGGGACACCATGTAATCTGATAATCTCCCGACAATACAGATCTGCCAATCGATCCAGGGAATCAGTCTTCTGGATCACTAAGAAGTGTGCGGATTTGGTGAATCGATCAACGATTACCCAAATCGCGTCATGGCCTCGTCGTGTCCTCGGCAAACCCACCACAAAGTCCATGGTAATGTGTTCCCATTTCTACTCGGGAATAGGAATCCGCTGAAGACATCCGGCAGGTCTCTGGTGTTCAGCCTTCACCTGCTGACAGATAAGACATCTAGCTACGAATTCCGCGATGTCTTTCTTCATGCCATTCTACCAATAAGAATGCCTCAAATCCCGGTACATACGGGTACCGCCAGAGTGGATCGTAAATCGAGAGCGATGAGCCTCCTAAAGTAGCTCCTACAGGACCGGGTGAGACTGAGGTACGCATAATCTGCCTCGGAAGCATACAATACCCTCCTCATCTCGTGTGAACTCAGTCTGTTTCCCAGAAGCTATCTGGCTGCCAATAAACGACAAATGCAGATCATCGGCCTGGGCCTCCTGAATTCTCATCCTGATCGACGACTGAGCAACCATGGTGACCAGAATACCCTGCTCTGTCTGTCCCTGTTCCTGAAGGCCTAATTCGGAGAAACCCTGAACCAAGCCTGTGACCACAACTCGGTGGCAAGCTAAAGTCCCTCTGGACTTCCGGCTAGGTGCATCGGCAACCATATTAGCTTTCCCCGAGTGGTAGCTAATGGTACAATCATAATTCTTCAGGAACTCTATCCATCTCCTCTATCGGAGATTAAGTTCCTTCTGAGTAAAAAGTTATTTGAGACTCTTATGATCAGTGAGAATCTCAACTGTAATACCATAAAGGTGATGTCGCCAAATCTTCAAGGTAAAAATAATGGCGGCCAGCTACAAATCATGTACAGGGTAGTTCTTCTCATACTCCTTCAACTGTCAAGAAGCATAGGAGACTACCTTGTCGTGCTGCATCAGAATGGCGCCCAAACCCTGAAGAGATGCGTCGGTGTAGAGTACAAATCCGTTCTCTCCCGAAGGTAAAACCAAAACTGGAGTCGACACTAATCTCCGCTTCAACTCCTAGAAGCTGGTCTCGCAGTCCTCTGTCTAAGTGAACTTCACGCCTTTTCTGGTCAAGCGTGTCAGTGGCATAGCTAGATGGAAAAAACTCTCGACAAAAGGTTTGTAATATCCTGTCAGTTCCAAGAATTGCAAATCTCCTGCACTGATTTCGGCTGCTCCCTATTGGTGACAACCTCGATCTTCTGCGGGTCTGCTAAAATACCTCGGCTAGAGACCACATGGCTCAGAAAACTGACTAAAGATAGCCAGAAGGCGCACTGGTTGAACTTCGCGTATAGCTGATGTCGTCGAAGAGTCTCCTAGGCTATGCGAAGATGCTGTGCATGTTCCTCCTCGGAACGCAAATAGATCAATATTTCGTCGATGAAAACGACAACGACCTGATCTAGATACTCCATAAAGATGTGGTTCATCGAATCCATAAATACCGTTGGAGCATCGGTAAGCCCAAATGACATCACCAAAAACTCATAATGTCTGTACAACAAACATTCTCAACCAGAGGTCCCCGATTACAAGTCCGAAATCTGATCACTAACTACAAATCACTAAAGAATAGATCATCTAATGTGAGAGCTACGCTCCATCACAAGAAATACTACATATGTGGGAGCAACGCTCTACCACCAACAATCCAAAATATGTGGGAGCAACACTCCACCATAAACAACCCATAATATGTGGAAGCAACGCTCCACCACAAATAATCCATAACATGTGGGAGCAATGCTCCACCACAACCATCTAAAATATGTGGGAGTAACACTCTACCACAATCAATCCATAAGTGAACAAGACATCTAACTATCCAACTAGTGACTGCACGAAATCACTCTATCACATATCACTGTGAGCAACCAAGGATATAACAACCTAGTAAGCAAATCAAATCCATCGTCAACTCTATCAACATCCTAGTGGGTCACCCACCAATAGGAGAATTAGTTGGCAGGGTAATACCACAAATGAAAAAATGTAGACACTCCACATCCTGCATTCAACATAAGTAGAATCATCATAATGTCACCAACAATACACCTGACACACATGAACACACCACATAGGTATAATCGACATAATCCTCCAATTAGTACACACCCAACACACTTATATCACATGTATAAATCAGCGTGATACCTCCAACAATACATACCAAACCCGTGTGCATAAATCAACGTAGGTATAATCATCAATACACCTCAAACAACACTCAACTAACATATATACACACCTATGCCAAGAGTAAAATCAATGTAATACTTCAAACGAATCATAATAGTCACAAGTGTACACAGAACAAATATAATCAACAAGATACCTCTTAATACACCAAACACATGTACACATACCATAACATAGATTTAATCGACGTGATACCTTCAATAATACAATCAGACACGTACATGCAACATAGATATGAATAATCAGCATATATAACCCAATCAACCTGGCATTCCCTATGCTACATTCTAAGTTATCCAACTACGTACATACAGTCTAAAATTAAAGTACCCATGGAATAGGATACATCGATCCTCTATAAACTGAACAAACCGACAATGGTATACGGTTAATTCAGTCTTTTCCACGTCAGTACAAGCCATGTACTTAAATGTGATAGATCGATTAAGTGCGATAGAGGGGGGGGGGGTGAATATCGCACTCTTTTAAAAACTTTTCTTTTTGTATTTCAAAACAATTCGAGTAAGCAGCGGAAAATATAAAGAAACAAGTTCGTTTACTTCGTTCGGAGCCTAACTCGACTCCTACTCGAAGGCTCGCAGTCCTTGACTGAACCGATGAGTAATCCACTAAGATTCTTCTTTCCGAAAACCTCGGAAAGAAGTAATGCGTACAAAATACAATAATATAAGATAGTAACAAGCCTACTATCTTATATGAGTTTAAGTGCAATACAAAAGTAAAGTATATCGACAGTATGTGAAAGTTGAAGCTCGGTCGACACTTGTGTAACGACCCAGCCCTTTGGCCTCTTGGGCGGTCCTTGTGGCGGCCCTTGTGTCGTCTTCCCATTTGGCGACCTCTCATGTCGTCGACCGACGACCCTTGGCCGTGCTGTTACTCACTAGGACTTTCCACCACTGGCCAGTGGATTTTTGCCTCCCCCAAGATTCGAACTCTAGACCTCCAGGCTTAAGTACTAGAGTTTTAGAACAACTTAAAAATTTCATGAATAAGTGTAAGTTAAAAAATAAGAAAGTATAAATTTTATGATTTGATAGAAAAATTTTCTAAGGAAAACTTTATAAGAGAAAATAGTGAACTAAGTTTTGAAATTAATCCTTAGAATTTTTTTTTAAAAAAAACGTTGATTCAAGAGTTAGGTTTTGAAAGGATGAAGCAAAATATTCTAATTAAGAACATTTATACTTTTTCAAGAAAATAAGTGTATAATTTTTGAAATATGTTGGAAAGAGAATTTTAAAAATCCATAAGTCTAAAAGAAATATTAAACCAATAAGTTTTGAAAATATGAATATTTTTTTTTTAAAATTATAGGAAAGATTGGTTTTTAAATGATGTTAAGGCTCCCCTTAATTAAATAATCCTAAGGTTCAAGCGGGATATAAAAAATATATGTTAGACCAAAATTTTGGAATAGTTTTTAATTTAATTAATTAATCTCACCATTTCTAAGTTATCAAACTAAATAAACCTATAGTTGTGTGAGATGATTCAAATTATTTTGGTAATTAGGTTAAATTAATACTTAATTAAAGTTTAATTAATGGTTAAAGTTTAAAGTTAATTTAATTAAAGATTTAATTATTGTTTTAATTAAAATAAATTAGGTTTAAGATTAAAAATTTATTGATTTATTTAATTTCTAATTTACTGTATAATTATTTAGAATTAATTAATTAAGGATTACTTTAAAGTTTATTTTTAAGTTAATTATTCAAAACATAATTAATTTAGGTTTACAAATTGATTCATTTATTTATTAGATTAATTGATCAAGTTAGTTAACTTAATTTAACTTTAATTATTAAATAATTTGATTAATTAAGAGGTAATTAATTAAATCAGTTTTGAGTTAGATTGATTTGGTTTATATTATTATAATTTTTATATTAGTTATTACTCTTTTCAAAAAAAAATATTATCATTTTAAGTTAGAGTTTAATTTTGAGATGATTAAGTGTTAATTTAATTAAATTTGATTTAAGTTTTAAACTTTAGTATTGAATTTAGGTCTAGATTAATTAAATTTTACGTTGTGTAAGTTTTTATTTACTTTAAGTTTTAGTTTAAGTTTATATTTTTAAGATTTAAATTAAATTTTAGTTTAAGTTTTAATGAATTAATTTATTAACCTTGAATTTAGTTAAGTTATGTTTTAATTAATTTAAGTTTATTATTATTATTATTATTAAATTTATTTATTAATTTATGTTTTAGTTCAGAAATTTCAAGATTAATTGTTAAAGAGAATTAATTAATTAATTAGTGATTTCAAGTTTAATTAATTGATTAATCATGTAGTTATGAATTTAGAGTTGATTTAGTTTTCCTTGAAGTTTTAGCAAAGTGTTTTTTTAAAAAAAATATAATTAAGTTTTAATAAAGTTTTAAAAGAAATTTAATTAATTTTTAAGAAATTTAATAAAGTTTTAAAATAATTTAATTTAATTTTTATTTTATTTAAGTTTTTAAAAATAATTAAAAAATAGTATTTAAATTAAGTTTAAAATAATTTTTTAATTAAGTTTTTAAATAATTTTAATTTAGTTTTAAAATAATTTTAATTTAGTTTTAAAATAATTTTAATTGAGATTTAAATTAATTTTAATTTAGTTTTAAAATAATTTTAATTTAGTTTTAAAATATTTTTAATTTAGTTTTAAATAATTTTAATTTAGTTTTAAAATAATTTTAATTTACTTTTAAAATAATTTTAATTTATTTTTTAAAATAATTTTAATTTAGTTTTAAAATAGTTTTAATTTAGTTTTAAAATAATTTTAGTTAAGTTTTTAATTAAGTTTTAAAATAATTTTAAAATAACTTTTAATTAAATTTTAAAATAATTTTAATTAAGTTTTAATAAAGTTTTAATTAAGTTTTAAAATAATTTTAAATAATTTTCAAATATATTTTAATTAAGTTTTAAAATAATTTTAATTAAGTTTTAATATAATTTTTAATTAAGTTTTAAAATAATTTTAATTAATTTTTAAAATAATTTTAATTAAGTTTTTAATTTAGTTTTAATAAAGTTTTAATTAATTTTAAAATAATTTTAAATAATTTTTAATTAAGTTTTCAAATAATTTTAATTAAGTTTTTAATTAAGGTTTAATAAAGTTTTAATTAAGTTTTAAAAGAATTTTAAATAATTTTGACATAACTTTTAATTAAGTTTTAAAATAATTTTAATTAAGTTTTAATATAGTTTTAATTAAGTTTTAATTAAGTTTTAAAATAATTTTTAATTAAATTTTAATTAAATTTTAATATAATTTTAATTAAGTTTTTGATTAAGTTTTAAAATAATTTTAAATAATTTGAAAATAACTTTTAATTAAATAATTTTTAATTAAGTTTAAAATAATTTTTAATTAAGTTTAAAATAATTTTAAATTAAGTTTAGAATAATTTTTTATTAAGTTTAAAATAATTTTTATTAAATTTAAAATAATTTAATTATGTTTTTAATTAAGTTTTAATAAAGATTTAAAAATAATTTTAATTAAATTTTAATTAAGTTTTAATTAAGATTTAAAAATAATTTTAATTAAATTTTTAATTAAGTTTTAGTAAAGATTTAAAAATAATTTTAATTATGTTTTTACTTAAGTTTAAAATAAATTTTAAATAATTTTAAAATAATTTTAAATTAAATTGATTATTTAATTTTTTTTTAAGATTGAACTTGAAAAAGGTTATTGAACCCATGTTAGATTCAAACTTAGCTTTTGGTTAATCAAGCATGCGTCATAAGGATAACCTTTCAATTCAGTGGCGAGGCATATGACCTTCTTGTGTATCAACGGTAGACCACTTGCTGAAGACTTTCCAAACTGTTCCCGTTAAAAAAAACTTAATACTAAATTTTTGTCTAACTAGCCCATGTTTGACTGGGGTAGCTTCGGTCAGATCCACTAAGTCTAGTGCACCAGGTAGAATTCTATATTTAGCCTAGACATGCCTTTGACAAAGTTTCCTTGACGTACTATCATCCCAATCCATTCCGATGCTATGTTGTAGGATTTGGTAAACTTTTTTCATCTAACCATTCTAAGCAGAAAAATAAACCTAATCCTAAGTGTTGAGTTTGGTTAATCAAGTTAGTTGTATTGTTTTTCTACTTGCTCCCCCTGAGTCATAGCTTAGATAAGGTCTATTTAAGTAATGAATCTGTCTCTTAGGGATTAAGTATAGGTTTGGTTTAATAGGTTTGATTAAATGTTTTGTTTGGACCCATGCTTGGACTTGACTTCTAACTTTTTGACTAATTAAAGACAAATATGATTTGTTTGTTTGTTTAGGGTTGTAGCCAAGTCCTGATTTGTTGTACACGGCTCGTTGCGACCCAAGTACCATATTTAAACACTTAGATCCCAGTTCGAACTTTTCCAACATTTCCTTGAGTTGCTCTACTTGTCTTTTCATGTTGGAATTTTCTTCCTCAAGTTTTGTAACTTGAGTCGAAGTTCCAACTTGAACTTGATTAGTCGAGTTACTCAAGTTAACTTGTTCCTTAAGGTGGTCTATTTCCTTAAGTAGCAAGTTATTTTATTTTTCGGATTTTGTTAATTTTTTAAACAAGCATTTAATTACTTTCAACATTAAAGACTTCGAATTAAAAGTTACCTTATCGTGTCCTTTTGAAACTGATGCAAATCCATGGCTTATCTCAGACTCATCGTCGGACTTTGACTCATACTCATCTTCAGACTCGGATTCGGACTCTTCAGTCTTTGCCATAAATGCTATATGACTCAAGTGCTTTGGTTCTGGTTTTGTTCGGGGCTTAGCTTCCTTGTTTGGCCCTGCATACAAAGCTAACCCTTTCTTGGCTTGACTCAAGTTAGTCTGCTCATGTAATGTTAATTCACAAAATAATTCGTCTAATTTAATAATGGAAAGATCCTTCGCAACTTTATAGGCATCTATAATAGATGCCCATAAGGAGTTTCGAGGGAATGAGTTAAGTGTATACCTGATGATATCACGATTCTCAAGTTGATGGCTGATGATATGCAGTACATTTAGGATGTCTTTAATCCTCATGTGTAGTTGACTTGCCGACTCACCATCTAGCATTTTAATATTTAGTAATGAATTTAATAAAAGATCACGCTTTATTACCTTTGTATCATTTGTCCCTTCATGTAGTTTACTTAACTTTTCCCACAAATCTTTTGCATTGTCGAAGGGGCCGACTTGTTTGAATTCTTCCTTTGATAATCCACATTGTAGAGTGTTGAGTGCCATTGAATCAATTTATACTTTCTTCTTTATTTCTTCTGTCCATTCCTCTGGATTGTTGACTGGTGATGTGTAGCCGCATCGGATAATAAGCCATTGATCAATGTTTGTTTTAAGAAAAACTTCCATCCTCTTTTTCCAGTATGAGAAATCACTTCCATCGAATAGCGGAGGACGCACGGTCGAATATCCCTCGGATTGCGCCATTTGTTCTTGCACCAAAAATTAAGAAACAAAAAGAATTTCCAAGACTTTTGTCTTAGGATTAGCAGTGCGAGATAAAGAAAAAAAACTTAAGAATTAAAGAAAACACTTTTAAAGCAAAAGAAAAAGTTTTTAAAGTTGCTTGAAAAACGGTTAAGTAATTTCAGAGCTACTAGGCTCTGATACCAATTGATAGATCGATTAAGTGCGATAGAGGGGGGGGGGGGTGAATATCGCGCTCTTTTAAAAACTTTTCTTTTTGTATTTCAAAACAATTCGAGTAAGCAGCGGAAAATATAAAGAAACAAGTTCGTTTACTTCGTTCGGAGCCTAGCTCGACTCCTACTCGAAGGCTCGCAGTCCTTGACTGCACCGATGAGCAATCCACTAAGATTCTTCTTCCCGAAAACCTCGGAAAGAAGTAATGCGTACAAAATACAATAATATAAGATAGTAACAAGCCTACTATCTTATATGAGTTTAAGTGCAATACAAAAGTAAAGTATACCGACAGTATGTGAAAGTTGAAGCTCGGTCGGCACTTGCTTGCATGTAGAAGAGTTGTAAAGCAGTAGCACGAACAATGACAGCTAGCACAGAGATTGACTTCGAACTCGAACAGTGTTATACAGCCCTGGACCTTGAGCTCTCTTTTATAAGAATCGTCAACGTTCGGTCGACCGATCCTTGGGTTCGGTCGACCAAACCCGCTCCATTCCTTCTGTGTTGAGATTCGCTGAGAACTGATCTTTGAGCATTAACTGATCTTTAATGGTTCGGTCGACCGATAACCTTGTTCGGTCGACCGAACGGTGAATTTCCCTTCTCGCCGAGATTCGCACTTAATGCTCCATTAATGCTTTTATTGGTTTGGTCGACCAAACCTCATTTTCGGTCGACCGATCATGCTGTGATACCATGTTTGTGAGTCTGAACTATTTTGCCAAATTTGCCTGTTCGGTCGACCGAACCTTTTTTCAGTCGACTGATAAAATACCTTGATCGGTCAACTGAACCTCCTGTTCAGTTGACTGAACACTTGGTAAATTGAAGGTTTCTGAGTGCTGGTCGCGTGGCCACTGACAGAGCCTGATTCTGTGTTCTGAGTCAAAAGTTATGACCATTTGAAGTCCAAGGGGTCATATGATTCTACAACACAAAGTTAGTTCGATATAACAATAATATTCCTACAAAACAAAGTTAGCACAGTTATAATACATGAGTAGTAATATGCATGAGTATAACAGTTAGGACTGTCTTGATCTCAACTTGGAAACCTTCCCGGTTTCTTCAGTTGGATCAGCGACCTTAGGTTGTTCCCTTCAGGAACCCGACCTCACTGTCGCTCCTCCAGTTATTTACCACAACCTACCTGCCAAACGTTAGGTCCTCTAGACCTGTTTGGATTTTACTGTCTGGTCATGACTAGGGCTTTCTTGATTGAGTAAATAACCTGCACACTTAGCCAAATCATCAGATCATAACAAGACTTAACTTGAACTTTTGACAACATCAAAACTCATGTTTGATTCTTGTGCACCTTCACCAACAAAATGTACTCCAGATATCTGACTAAGCACAAATAACCCAAAGATTATAACCTCTAAAAATAGAGTATGATGGTCCCCTACTGATCGGACCAACAAAACTAAATCGGTCATCTACTAACTAATCAAGAATACCTTAATCCTCTATAAGCAACTAAGGTATATCGATCCACGACTACCCAAATCAACAAGTGTAAATCAGACTTCTACTGACCGATCTAACAAGAGTAAATCAATTATCTACTGACGAAATTAACTAAGATAACATGGTATGCTACTGAGTAAGTCAACATGAATATGTAGATACTATCCACTATACAGCTAATAATAGTAGAGGTTGGTATGTGCCTCCATCTTCTAACCAACTAGTAGTAATAGAAGCTAAAACTACTGATGGTATGATATGAAAAATCACCAGAGACTGTAATCCTTGATCTCTATTAGAGTCGATCATCATCAGTGGCGAACCCATCACATGTAACATGTGCTACAACAACTAGACAGGTACTAATAAAGAATGCTAATACATGTCATAAACTATAATAGTCAACAGTGCATATACTAACAAAAAGGTAGGATAATATATACCAACATACCTCCTAAAGCTTGGAGATGTCCTGCCGCTGCCAGGTCCCAAAATCCGAAAAGTCACATCGAGAAAACTAAAACATAAAATCCGAAACACGAGATATAAGACTCGTAAACCGTGCTCTGATACCAATAAATTTGTAAAATACTGGAAATAGGCGAATATTAATAAGGGAATTTTTCGGAATTTTTGGACATTTTTTGAAAATTTTTCAGAGCTCGTATGGACGAGTTGACGGGGATAAAAACGGAGTCCGGAAAAGCCTGTTTAGGCTACCCCATTTAAGTGAGGAAAAGTTGAATTTCTTAATTTCTTTTCTTTATTTATTTTGCCTTTTCTTTATTTTTCTTTTCGCCGTTTCCTCTATTTCTTCTTCCCGAATCTGTTTCTTCTCCCCGAAACCGTTCGCGCGCCCCTTCTTCCCTGTCGCCGACTCCTTGCCCTAATCGCCGACGCCCCTCCTCACTGCCGCCGTGACGCCAAGCGCTACTGCACAGAGCCGGCGCCACCGCCGGCCACCTCATCTCCCGCCACCACAGCGACGCCGCCGAGGACTCGGCTCAAGTCTCTGCCCCGATCTCCAGCAACGCCGTCCCTCTGCCCTACTGTTGGCTGCCAATTTTTCCTCTTGTGCTGATCATCACCGTGCCCTTGCTAGTAGCCGGCGTCGCCCAGAGCAGTGCCGCCCCTCACTGTGCCGCCTCTCCTCTGTTCTTGAGCAATCCTTCGTTGTGGTGGAATTAGGTCACGGTTAAGGTAAGGCAGTGATGAGAAGGTTAGGGATTTGAGGATCTTGATTGATCTCGGATCAGTTTCCTGTTCTGTTGGTTTGATTTGTAGGTTGTTTTAGTAGTAGGATGTTAACAAATTATGTTTGATCTGTGATCTTCTTACCGGCAGCACTCAAACCAGCATCACCAGTGGGTTGGATCAAGAGCAGAGGTTTGAATCAAGGTAAGAGGTAGAGTAATTGTTACATGTTGATGAGTTAGATTCATGTATTGGATTAGGAATATATAGGATTAATCCATGTTTAGGTATGATCTTGATACCTATTGATAATTTATTCATCATTAGGTTGTGTAGAATAATTAGGTTATATGGATTTAGGTTTTGGATTTTTATCAAAAGGGTTGTTTGGGGTTAAGGTAATTAACCCTAATTAACCGTTAGAAAGGTTGAGGGAAATGGTTTAGGGTTTATCCCTAAATTTTTATTTAGGATTTATTTAGCTGTTTGTTTGTATTCTAGCTAAATAAAAATGTATATTTATTGGTGACACAGGACTTTGACGCGAGACGGGTATCTCGGAGTCAGATTTGGACTTTTCTTATCAGAGGCGGGTACTTTTGACTTATGTCATTTGATATACATAGTAGTGAATTTAACAAGTTGCATTAATTATGTCCTTTATTTGTTTCGGTTAGTCACTACCCAATATCTGATACATGATTGATTGATTGCTTGATTTGCATCCCATGTATACTTTATTTGTTTATACATGCTTATAGGGGTAGTGATATACCATGCTTCACCTTGTTCAGGACCTAGGTTTTTATACCTTCTGTGTACCTTTGATTCGATATGATTCGTTGACCTAGGGTGCACTTTTCTATATATATGGATTAGGTCAGGATATTTTTATGGTTATTGCCATGCACCATTTGCATGATTGCATGCTGTGTGATAGTCCGCTCCATTATTGTTGAGCACATCGCCAGTTACATGGATCTGCACACACCACCACTCATGGGTTAGTGGTCGATTCGGGTATGTTGCAGCAGGGACTCTGTTAGGGCACCGTTAGTCCGCTTATGGGTAGTGTGACACAACGTGTTATCCGTCAGGGATTCCTCCCCGTCATCGTGTCGGGAGTTGAGAGCATTGCGCTCCCCATTTATGATTTGGGATAGGAGGATAGGTGTACTCGGAAGAGATCCCGTCCACTCGGTCACTCATCGGGAGTAGTGACGACAGAGTGCATTCACAGCCCTACCCATTCGGCCTCACTATTACGTGAGAGATGATGCGTCAGGGGTGACCAGGACGCATCATTGGAATCATATGCATGATGCATTTATTGCTTGTGTTTGTGTTTGCTGCATTTATATGCTGCATATTGTTTGGATACCTATGTTTGACATGCATACAGTTTTCTATCCCTGACTGTTTGACCTTATACTCAGGTCCTGGTTAGTCTGCATCTCCTGTTTACTTCAGATGCATTTTTATCTTTCTTATCAGGAGACTGTACGCATGATTAGTGCTAGGTGTTATTTCCCTACTTTGTATATCAATTGTACCTGCTGAGTGTTGGACTCACCCCACCTCCATTGTTGATATTTTCAGATTGATGCTGTCAGGAGAGATTTCCAGTTGCTGGTCCCTGCAGACCTCGAGGATATGATTGGTTTTCTTTTGGTTTCTTTTCTGTTCTAGACTGTTTTGAACTTGTTATGTTTTGGATTATTTTACTTATGGACATTGTATGGATTTTATTATGACGATGGATTTGGATTTGGATTTATTCTACTACATGCCTGCCTGGACGGCAGAAGAGGTGAGTTCGTCGGATTTGAGTTTTACGAGTGTAGTTGAGTAGGGTGGATTTCGAGTCAGAGTACTATTGTTTGTTATTACTATTATTAGCTGCGTGGTTGTGACAGCCAGAGGCTGAATATCTATATAAACTGCGTGGTGATTATTTTTATTTATTGTTATTATTCCAGCCGTCTGTGGCTGAGGTATATGTGTTATGTAGAAGTTTCAGATTGTCCGCCGTATAGGGGAGATGCTGCCGAAATTTCTTTGGACAGGGACTCCTCTGGGGCGTGACAATTTAGTGGTATTAGAGCGCCAAGTTTGGCGATACTTGTTGGATTTTTGTATTTTGGATTTTCGAGATTTATCTGATACCAATTTATTTGGTATCAGAGCAGGTTATGATACCTACTTTTGGTGTTCTGGAGATTTATCGGATACCTGTTGTTGGTATTCTGGATATTTGGGTTAGCCAAGTTTGCGAGTCAAACTGGGCATTTTCAGATTTTCGATATGGTTATGTTTCGGATTTCCGTTTCGGATTTATTTGGATTTCCGGCGATATTCTCGTTCGGAATTTTGAGGTCAAAGGGCGACGGAACATCTCCAGACAGCAAATAGGTATGATGTTTATTTTATGATTGTTATACCTGTAGTAATATCTGTAATTTAATTTAACAGATATGAGGCGATCTACTCGTGCTGCTGCGAGACGTGGTACTGGACGACCACGTGCGAGGACCACGGGATCTCTGGATATGCCAGAGATGCCCACTGTTAGTGAGCCTGTCAGTCAGGGATAGACTCAGCATGCTGCGGGCACGTTGGACTTTCAGACCTCGACGGCTCCTATAGAGGTACCTACCTCGGTTGTGCCGTGCCACCCTTACCGTATTTACGGTACCATCGGGGTACCATTGGCGTGCAGACATCCGCTCGGTATGACCTCGGTGTATTGACCACCGCCACTTGGATCTCATGCAGACACGGTGCTTTCGCCCCAATGCCTCTGATGGCGGTACGCACCATATCCATTACCTCAGTACCTCCATTGCGGCCACTTATGTTCACCCCGCAGTACCGACGGCTTATGCTTCAATATATACAGGAGTTCCTCCTCCGGTTTATTCTGCAGTACCACGTAATATCGGCTCGATGTTTATTCTGCGGTAGTCCAAACCGACTCATCGATATTGTCACGAGCTAGGATTCCGATGGGTGAGTCGATGAAGACTCGTTTCACTCTTTTCCGCGGAGATCTCGATCCGAGCATGGCTCTGTCATGGATAGAGACTATGGAGCAGACTTTCTTCTATATGGCTTGCTCCGAGTGGGAGAAAGCAGAGCTGGCTGCCTACCATTTACGGGATGAAGCTAATGCCTGGTGGATTACTCAGCGTTCTATTATTGGTGAGCGCAACGTCACGTGGACCAGGTTCAGAGAGGCTTTTGAGAGCTGCTTCTTTCCATTGTCTTATCAGATGGCTCGCCGACAGGATTTTATGAGTCTGAGGCAGAACAACCGCTCAGTGACCGAGTATAATACTGAATTCCACCGGTTGGCTAAGTTTTGTCTAGAGTTAGTTGCGGAGGACAGAACTCGCATGATGCAGTTTATTCAGGGACTGGATGGTTATCTGCATGTACGACTTGCCGGTTTAGGGATCACATCTTACTCTGATGCACTGGATCGAGCTTTGATGATAGAGTTAGCTCAGTAGACAGCATATCCGGACAAGAAAAGGAAGCATACGGGTAAGGCATCAAGGCAGATCCAGCAGACACAGACGACCGGACAGCATCAGACTAGTCGCGGACGGTCAGGTCAGAGTTCTTCTGGGGTATCTCGTAGGCCTCAGAAGTCAGAGCGGTCTTCTTCAGGACGTTCTCGGTTTTCTCAGCAGAACCGGCAACCACCTCCCAGTGATACTCATTGTTTCAGATGTGGATCCAGAGATCACCTCACCCCAGCTTGCTCTCTGGGACAGTCAGTTTACTTTTATTGCAAACTGCCGGGGCACCAGAGCCGAGATTGTCAGCTGAAGGCTCAGCACACGGCTTCCGGAGGGTCAGGTCAGAGGGGACAGTCTAGTAAGTCAGGGGCATATCGAGGAGGGCAGAAAGCCCATTCTTCACATCGTCAGCAGGGAGCAGCTCCCACTGTAGCAGCTGCATTTGGCATGCTTGGACAGGAGTACTCTAGTGCTTCTGTAGCACCCCAGAGTTTTGTTCCAGGACCTTATTATCCGACTCAGGGGCAGTACTAGACTCAGTCCCAGCCAGCTGCACAGTATCAGTCACCATCCTCTTAGTCTTCTCTGGCACATTGTCCAGCAGCGCCTCAGTGGCAGGCTTCTGCCCAGCCGCAGCAGCCGCTGGCAGCGTTACCACCTCCTCCTCCGCCATAGACTGGTCGTGTTCATGAGATTACCAGAGAGGATGCTCAGCGGGCCGATGGATCCGATTTCCTCGGTACGATTTACATTTATGCATTTTCCGCTGATATTTTGATTGATACTGGTAGTTCACACTCTTTTATATCCCGTACCTTTATGCGGGAGATTGGTAGATTACCTACTGTTAGACTACAGCGGTTGACCGTCTCCCTACCATCCGGTGATACTTTAGACGTCACCCAAGAGGTCAGAGGTTGCCCGTTAGACTTTGGCAACATGACACTTACGGTAGATCTTCTAGTATTGGAGATGATCGAGTTTGATATCATTCTTGGCATGGATTGGCTGTCAGTATATCATGCTACCGTTGATTGCCAGACGAGGGTGGTCACCTTCCGGCCTCCGAACCAACCATCGTGGAGTTTCACTGGCATCAGAGATGACGGCATCTCGATTATTTCGGCGATTCTGGCGCAGAAGCTGCTGTCTCACGACTGTCATGGTTTTCTATTATCTCTGATTAGTACTGAAGACAGCAGCAGTTCGCAGCTCTCCGACGTTTCTGTAGTCCGAGAGTATCCAGATGTATTCCCTGAGGAGCTTCCTGGTTTGCCTCCTAGAAGGCCAGTGGAGTTCACTATTGAGCTGATTCCGGGAACCGTTTCGACATCGAAAGCTCCTTATCATATGACACCAAAAGAGTTGAACGAGCTGAAGGTTCAACTCCAGGAGCTTTTAGACAGGGGATTCATTCACCCTAGTGTTTCCCCATGGAGTTCTCCGGTACTATTTGTCAAGAAAAAGGACGGCACCATGAGGTTATGTATTGACTACAGGCAGCTGAATTCAGTGACCGTCAGAAATAAATATCCATTACCACGGATTGAGGATTTATTTGATCAGCTCAGAGGTACTTCAGTGTATTCCAAGATTGATCTGCGATCCGGATATCATCAGCTGAGAGTCAGAGACTCAGATCTTCAGAAGACAGCGTTCCGTACCAGATACGGTCATTATGAGTTTTTGGTAATGCCATTTGGGCTTACCAATGCTCCAGCGGTGTTTATGGACTTGATGAACCGCATCTTTCTGGAGTATCTGGATCAGTTTGTTATTGTTTTCATTGATGACATATTGGTCTATTCGCATTCCGAGGAGGAGCACGCACAGCATCTTCGTACAATTATGGAGATTCTTCGACGACATCAGCTGTACGCGAAGTTCAGCAAGTGTGCATTCTGGCTATCTTCAGTCGGTTTTCTGGGACACGTGGTCTCTAGTAGAGGTATTTCAGTTGATCCTCAGAAGATCGAGGCTATCACCGGTTGGGAGCAGCCGAAGTCAGTTCAGGAGATCCGCAGTTTTCTGGGATTGGCTGGATATTACCGACGTTTTGTCGAGGGTTTCTCGCGTATTGCTATGCCATTGATATGTCTTACCAGGAAAGGCGTGAAGTTCATGTGGACAGAGGATTGCGAGACCAGCTTTCAGGAGCTGAAGCGGAGATTAGTGTCGGCTCCAGTTTTGGTTTTACCTTCTGGAGAGGATGGATTTGTACTCTACACCGACGCGTCTCTACAGGGTTTGGGTGCCGTTCTGATGTAGCACGCCAGAGTAGTCTCTTATGCTTCTCGTCAGTTGAAGGGGCATGAGAAGAACTACCCAGTACATGACCTGGAGTTAGCCGCCATCATTTATGCATTGAAGATTTGGCGCCATCATTTATACGGTATTACATTTGGGATTCTCACTGATCATAAGAGTCTCAAATATATTTTCACTCAGAAGGAGCTTAATCTCCGACAGAGGAGATGGATGGAGTTCTTGAAGGACTACGATTGTACCATTAGCTACCACCCGGGGAAAACTAATGTGGTTGCCGATGCACTCAGCAGGAAGTCCAGAGGGACTTTGGCTTGCAACCGAGCTTCAGTCACGGACTTGATTCAGGGTTTCTCTGAGTTAGATCTTGAGGAGCAGGGACCGACAGAGCAGGGTATTCTTGTTACCATGGTTGCTCAGTCATCGATCAGGACGAGGATCCGAGAGGCCCAGGCTGGTGATCAGCATTTGCAGTTCATTAGCAGTCAGATAGCTTCTGGGCAGCAGACCAATTTTACATGAGACGAGGAGGGTATTATATACTTCCGAGACAGATTATGCGTACCTCAGTCTCATCCGGTCTTACAGGAGCTACTCCAGGAGGCACACCGCTCTCGATTTACGATCCATCTAGGCGGGACCCGTATGTATCGAGACTTGAGGCGTTCCTACTGGTGGAACGGCATGAAGAAAGACATCGCGGATTTCGTAGCTAGATGTCTTGTATGTCAGCAGGTGAAGGCTGAACACCAGAGACCTGCAGGATTACTTCAGCGGATTCCTATTCCTGAGTGGAAGTGGGATCACATCACTATGGACTTTGTGGTGGGTTTGCCGAGGACACGACGAGGCCATGACGCGATTTGGGTAATCGTTGATCGATTAACCAAATCCGTATACTTCTTAGCGATCCGGAGGACTGATCCCTTGGATCGATTGGCATATCTGTATTGCCGAGAGATCATCAGACTACATGGTGTTCCGTTGAGTATCATTTCGGATAGAGATCCACGGTTCACATCTCGTTTCTGGCAGAGTCTACAGCAGGCCTTGGGCACATAACTCCGTTTCAGTACAGCCTTCCATCCACAGACAGATGGACAGTCAGAGCGGACTATTCAGACTTTAGAGGACCTGCTGAGGTCATGTGTTATGGATTTCGGAGGTAGTTGGGAGGATCATTTGCCGCTGGTAGAGTTTGCCTACAACAACAGCTTTCATTCGGCTATCCAGATGGCACCGTTTGAGGCGTTGTATGGTAGACCTTGTCGGACACCCGTCTTCTAGGATGAGGTTGGAGAGGCCCAGTTGTTGGGACCTCATAGAGTTCAGCAGGATGCAGAGTTGGTCCGTACTATCAGACGGAGGATGTCAGAGGCGCAGGACCGCTAGAAGAGTTATGCTGATCGGAGACGCAGACCACTAGAGTTCTCTGTTGGCGACCATGTATTTCTACGAATTTCACCCACAAAAGGGGTGAAGAGATTTGGCCTTAGAGGTAAGCTAGCTCCTCGGTACATTGACCCTTTCGAGATCTTGGAGAGGATCGGAGCAGTAGCTTACCGACTGGCACTACCACCGTCCCTGTCAGGCGTTCACGATGTATTCCACGTATCGATGCTGAGGAGATACGTGCCCGACCCGACGCATGTGCTGGCAGATATTCCAGTTCCAGTTCAGCCTGACATTTCATATGAGGAGGTTCCGGTACGGATTCTCGACCGGAAAGAGCGTCAGTTGCGGAACAAGACTATCCGGCTGGTTAAAGTCGGATGGCAGCATCATTCGGACGAGGAGGCTACTTGGGAGCTCGAGGATACTATCCTAGCTCGATATCCCCATCTTTTCACTTGAGGTATGTGATTTATTTAGCGTTCAGCATTTATACTCTATATCTGTTGATAGTACTTGCTGATGGTAGATAACGAAATTTGGGGACCAAATTTTTATAAGTGGGGGAGAATGTAAAATACCAGAAATAGGCGAATATTAATAAGGGAATTTTTCGGAATTTTTGGACATTTTTTGGAAATTTTTCGGAGCTCGTATGGACGAGTTGACGGGGATAAAAACGGGGTCCGGAAAAGCCTGTTTAGGCTACCCCATTTAAGTGAGGAAAAGTTGAATTTCTTAATTTCTTTTCTTTATTTATTTTGCCTTTTCTTTATTTTTATTTTCGCCGTTTCCTCTATTTCTTCTTCCCGAATCTGTTTCTTCTCCCCGAAACCGTTCGCGCGCCCCTTCTTCCCTGTCGCCGACTCCTTGCCCTAATCGCCGACGCCCCTCCTCACTGCCGCCGTGACGCCAAGCGCTACTGCACAGAGCCGGCGCCACCGCCGGCCACCCCGTGCCCTAGCCGAGCTTCCTCCTGCCGAGGCTGCGCCCTAGCATCCTCTTCCGCCACCACAGCGACGCCGCCGAGGACTCGGCTCAAGTCTCTGCCCCGATCTCCAGCAACGTCGTCCCTCTGCCCTACTGTTGGCTGCCAATTTTTCCTCTTGTGCCGATCATCACCGTACCCTTGCTAGTAGCCGGCGTCGCCCGGAGCAGTGCCGCTCCTCACTGTGCCGCCTCTCCTCTGTTCTTGAGCAATCCTTCATTGTGGTGGAATTAGGTCACGGTTAAGGTAAGGCAGTGATGAGAAGGTTAGGGATTTGAGGATCTTGATTGATCTCGGATCAGTTTCCTGTTCTGTTGGTTTGATTTGTAGGTTGTTTTAGTAGTAGGATGTTAACAAATTATGTTTGATCTGTGATCTTCTTACTGGCAGCACTCAAACCAGCATCACCAGTGGGTTGGATCAAGAGCAGAGGTTTGAATCAAGGTAAGAGGTAGAGTAATTGTTACATGTTGATGAGTTAGATTCATGTATTGGATTCGGAATATATTGGATTAATCCATGTTTAGGTATGATCTTGATACCTATTGATAATTTATTCATCATTAGGTTGTGTAGAATAATTAGGTTATATGGATTTAGGTTTTGGATTTTTATCAAAAGGGTTGTTTGGGGTTAAGGTAATTAACCCTAATTAACCGTTAGAAAGGTTGAGGGAAATGGTTTAGGGTTTATCCCTAAATTTTTATTTAGAATTTATTTAGCTGTTTGTTTGTATTCTAGCTAAATAAAAATGTATATTTATTGGTGACACAGGACTTTGACGCGAGACGGGTATCTCGGAGTCAGATTTGGACTTTTCTTATCGGAGGCGGGTACTTTTGACTTATGTCATTTGATTTACATAGTAGTGAATTTAACAAGTTGCATTAATTATGTCCTTTATTTGTTTCGGTTAGTCACTACCCAATATCTGATACATGATTGATTGATTGCTTGATTTGCATCCCATGTATACTTTATTTGTTTATACATGCTTATAGGGATAGTGATATACCATGCTTCACCTTGTTCAGGACCTAGGTTTTTATACCTTCTGTGTACCTTTGATTCGATATGATTCGTTGACCTAGGGTGCACTTTTCTATATATATGGATTAGGTCAGGATGTTTTTATGGTTATTGTCATGCACCATTTGCATGATTGCATCTTTGTCGATAGTCCGCTCCATTATTGTTGAGCACATCGCCATGTATTCTGCACACACACCACTCATGGGTTAGTGGTCGATTCAGGCAGTGTGTGTTGCAGTTAGGCTCTGTTGGTCCGCTCATGGGTAGTGTGACACAACGTGTTATCCGTCAGGGATTCCTCCCGTCATCGTACCGGGAGTTGAGAGCATTGAGCTTCCCATTTATGATTTGGGGTAGGAGGATAGGTGTACTCGACAACATCCGTCCACTCGGTCACTCATCAGGAGTAGTGACGACAGAGTGCACGGTTGTCACAACCCTACCCACTCGGCCTCACTATTCTGTGAGATGATCGACTGGCGTCAGGGGTGACCAGGACGCATCATTGGCATCATATGCATGATGCATTTATTGCTTGTGTTTGCTGCATTTATATGCTACATATTGTTTGGATACCTATGTTTGACATGCATACAGGATTTCCCTATCCCTCGGACTGTTTGACCTTATACTCAGGTCCTGGTTAGTACAGTCTCTCCTGTTTACTTCAGATTCATTTTATCTTTCTTATCAGGAGACTGTACACATGATTAGTGCTAGGTGTTATTTTCCTACTTTGTATATCAATTGTACCTGCTGAGTGTTGGACTCACCCCGCCTTCATTGTTGATATTTTCAGGTTGATGCTGTTAGGAGAGATTTCCAGTTGCTGGTCCCTGCAGACCTCGAGGATATGATTGGTTTTCTTTTGGTTTCTTTTCTGTTCTAGACTGTTTTGAACTTGTTATGTTTTGGATTATTTTACTTATGGACATTGTATGGATTTTATTATGTCGATGGATTTGGATTTGGATTTATTCTACTACATGCCTGCCTGGACGGCAGACGAGGTGAGTTCGTTGGATTTGAGCTTTACGAGTGTAGTTGAGTAGGGTGGAGTACTATTGTTTCAGATTAATCTTGATAATCCGTAATATGAATCACAGACAAGTATCACCAATCTGATTCTGATATCTAATAAATTGGTATCAGATTATTTTGATTATTCATCACACAAAAACTTGACTCGCAAAACCATCAATACGAAAACCAAGCATCAGAAACCTGTGCTCTGATACCAATAAATTGTCACGCCCGGGGGAGTCCCTGACACATATACCTCAGCCACTGGCGGCTGGAATAATAACAATAAATAAAAATAAACACCACGCAGTTTATATAGATATTCAGCCTCTGGCTGTCACAACCACATTAGCTTTCCCTGGGTGGTAGCTAATGGTACAATCGTAATCCTTCAGGAACTCCATCCATCTCCTCTGTCGGAGATTAAGCTCCTTCTGAGTGAAAATGTATTTGAGACTCTTATGGTCAGTGAGAATCTCAAATGTAATGCCATACAGGTGATGACGCCAAATCTTCAATGCATAAATGATGGCAGCTAACTCCAAGTCATGAACTGGGTAGTTCTGCTCATGCTCCTTCAGCTGACGAGAAGCATAAGAGACTACTCTGCCGTGCTGCATCAGAACAGCGCCCAAACCCTGTAGAGAAGCGTCGGTATAGAGTACAAATCTATCCTCTCGGGTAAGACCAAAGCTGAGCCGACACTAATCTCCGCTCTCTGAGGCGATCTCGCATCCTCGGACCATGAACTTCACGCCTTTCACGGTAAGGCGTGTCAACTGGCATAGCAATACGAAAAACCCTCGATAAAGCGTCGGTAATATCCTGCTAGTCCCAAAACTACGGATCTCTCACCGACTTGGTGCTCCCAACCGTGGTGACGACCTCGATCTTCGAGGATCAATGAAATACCTCGCTAGAAACCACGTGTCGGAAAACCGGAGGATAACCAATGCACACTTGTCGAACCGTCGGTGATGCCGTCGAAGAATCTCCATAATGCGAAGATGTTGTGCGTGCTCCTCCTCGGAATGCGAATAGACCAATATGTCATCAATGAAAATAATAACAAGCGATCCGGATACTCGGAAAGATGCGGTTCATCAAGTCCATAAACACCTGGGCATTGGTAAGCCAAATGGCATTATCAAAACTCATAATGATCGCATATACGATATGCTCAACGATATCTGAGTCTCTGACTCTCAGCTGATGATATTCGGATCGCAGATCAATCTTAGAATACACTGAAGTACCTCTGAGCTGATCAAAAAAATCCTCAATCTGTGGTAATGGATATTTATTTCTGACGGTCACTGAATTCAGCTGCCTGTAGTCAATACATAACCTCATGGTGCCGTCCTTTTTCTTAACAAATAATACCGGAGAACCCCATGGTGAAACACTAAGGCGTATAAATCCCCTGTCTAAAAGCTCCTGGAGTTGACCTTCAGCTCGTTCAACTCTTTTGGTGTCATACGATACGGAGCTTTCGATGTCGGCGCGGTTCCCGGAATCAGCTCAATAGCAAACTCCACTGGTCTTCTGGGAGGCAAACCTGGTAGCTCCTCTAGAAATACATCTGGGTACTCCCAGACTACAGGAACATCGGAGAGCTGCGAACTACTGCTGTCCTCAGTACTAATCAGAGATAATAGAAAACCATGATAGCCATGAGACAGCAGCTTCTGCGCCTGAATCGCTGAAATAATCTAGATGCCATCGTCTCTAATGCCAGTGAAACTCCACGAGGGTTGGTTTGGAGGCCGGAAGGTGACCACCCTCGTCTGGCAATCAACGGTAGCATGATATACTGACAGCCAATCCATGCCAAGAATGATATCAAACTCGATCATCTCCAATACTAGAAGATCTACCGTAAGTGTCATGTTGCCAAAGTCTAACGGTCAACCTCTGACCTCTTAGGTGACATCTAAAGTATCACCGGACGGTAGGGAGACAGTCAATCGCTGCAATCTAACAGTAGGTAATCTACCAATCTCCCGCATAAAGGTACGGGATATAAAAGAGTGCGAACTACCAGTATCAATCAAAATATCAGCAGAAAATGTATAAATGGAAATTGTACCGCGGAAAATGGATCCGTCGGCCCGCTGAGCATCCTCTCTGGTAATCGCATGAACACGACCAGTCTCTGGCGGAGGAGGAGGAGGTAACGCTGCCACTGAGGCGCTGCTGGACAATGTGCCAGAGAAGACTGAGAGGATGGTGACTGATACTGTGCAGCTGGCTGGGACTGAGTCTGGTACTGGCCTAAAGGCTGAGGCTACATCTGATACTGCCCCTGCGTCGGATAATAAGGTCTTGGAATAGAACTCTGGGGTGCTACAGAATCACTGGAGTACTCCTGTCCAAGCATGCCAAATGCTGCTGCTGAGGGAGCTGCTCCCTGCTGACGCTGTGAGGAATGGGCTTTCTGCCCTCCTCGATATGCCCCTGACTGACTAGACTGTCCCTCGACTGACCCTCAGGAGTCGTGTCGAGCCTTGACAATCTCGGCTCTGGTGCCTTTGCAATAAAAGCAATGTTCAAAGTGGTGTAAGGTGATCTCGGATCCACATCCAAAGCAGTGAGTATCGGAAGATGGTTGTCGGTTCTGAGAAAAGGAACGCGTCCGAAGAAGACCGCCACGACCGGGCCTCGATACCCTAGAAGAACTACGACTGGCCAGTCTGCGACTACTACGATCTTGTCACATGCTTTGTATGCTGGATCGCCTTGATGTCTCGACCAGTATGCTTTCTTTTCCTATCCGGATATCTTTGTCTGCCGAGCTAACTCTATCATCAAAGCTCAATCCAGCATCGGAGTAAGATGTGATCCCTAAAGCGGCCGTACATGCGATAACCATCCGGTCCTCGAATAAATCGCATCGTTACGCGAGTTACGTCCTCATGACTAACTCGGACAAAACTTAGCTAACCGGTGGAATTCAGATTATACTCGGTCATGAGCGGTTGTTCCGCCTCGACTCATAAAATCTGTCGGCGAGCCATCCGATAAGACAATGGAAAGAAGCGGCTCTCAAAAGCCTCTCGAACCTTGTCCACGTGACGTTGCGCTCACCAATAATAGCCGAGTAATCCACGAGGCATTAGCTTCATCCAGTAAATGGTAGGCCAACTCGCTTTCTCCCACTCGAGCAAGCCATATAGAAGAAAGTCTCTCCATAGTCTCTATCCATGACGAGCCATGCTCGGATCGAGATCTCCGCGGAAAAGAGTGAAACGAGTCTTCATCGACTCGGATGGAATTCTAGCTCGTGCGATAATATCGATGGTGTCGGGACGGTGCAGGCTGGCGAACACTGGGTGATACTACGGTGGTACAGAATAAACCGGGAGGAGGAACTCCGGTCTTCTTGTATATCTTGAAGCATAAAGCGATGGGTGCTATGGGTGAAGGTACTGTAGGTAATGGTACCGAATATGGT
Source organism: Zingiber officinale (assembly GCF_018446385.1). NCBI lineage: Eukaryota > Viridiplantae > Streptophyta > Magnoliopsida > Zingiberales > Zingiberaceae > Zingiber > Zingiber officinale. The sequence goes on from NC_055996.1 coordinate 83,671,568, forward strand.
GCAGCTGCTGCTACTGTAGGCATTGGGGGCACAGGTGCCACTGGTGTCGGGTACACTGTAGATCTAAGTGGCGGTGGTACTGAATACGCTGTAGGCTACGCTGGAGCAGATGTCGGGTACGCCAATGGTACCCCTGATGGTACCGGAACTACTGTAGGGATAGGTACGCTCGGCACAACCGAGGTAGGTACCTCTATAGGAGCCATCGGCGTCTGAAAGTCCAACGTGCCCGCAGCATGCTGAGTCTGTCCCTGTCTGACAGGCTCACAAACAGTGGGCATCTCTGGCATATCCAGAGATCCCGTGGTCCTCGCACGTGGTCGTCCAGTACCACGTCTCGCAGCAACACGAGTAGATCGCCTCATATCTGTTAAATTAAATTACAGATATTACTACAGGTATAACAATCATAAAATAAACATCATACCTATTTGCTGTCTGGAGATGTTCTGTCGTTGTCCAGTCCCCAACTTTTGACCTCAAAATTCCGAACGAGAATATCGTCGGAAATCCAAATAAATCCGAAACAGAAATCTGAAACATAACCTAATCGAAAATCTTTAGGGTTTGAGCGCTGTTAAACCCACTAAATTGTACAGCGCATTTATCCTCCCTCTCCCCTGACCAACGCATCTATTCAGGGTTTGAGCGCTGTTCTGATGCAGCACGATAGAGTAGTCTCCTATGCTTCTCGTCGGTTGAAGGAGTATGAGAAGAACTACCCTGTACATGATCTGGAGCTAGTCGCCATTATTTTTGCCATGAAAATTTGACGTCATTATTTATATGGCGTTACATTTGAGATTCTCACTGACCATAAGAGTCTCAAATATCTGTTTTACTTAGAAGGAATGTAATCTCCGACAGAGGAGATGGATGAAATTCCTGAAGGATTTTGATTGTACCATTAGCTATCACCCAGGGAGAGCTAATGTGGTTGCCGATGCACTTAGCAGGAAGTTCAGAGGGACTTTAGCTTGCCACCGAGTTGTGGTCACAGACTTGATTCAAGGTTTCTCCGAGTTGGGCCTTGAGGGATAAGGACGGATAGAGCAGGGTACTCTGGTTACCATGGTTGCTCAGTCGTCAATCAGGACGAGGATCCAAGAGCCCTAGGCTGTTGATCAATATTTGCAGTTTATTTGCAGCCAGATAGCTTCCGGGCAACAGACCGAGTTCACACGAGACGAGGAGGGTGTTATACACTTCCGAGGCAGATTATGCATACTTCAGTCTCATCCGGGCTTATAGGAGTTACTTCCGGAGGCTCATCGCTCATGAATTACTGTTCACCCAGGCGGTACCCGTATGTACCAAGATTTGAGGTGTTTCTATTGGTGGAACGACATGAAGGAAGACATTGCGGATTTTGCAGCTAGATGTCTTGTCTGTCAGCAAGTGAAGGCTGAGCACTCGAGACCTGCTAGATTACTTCAACAGATTCCTATTCCTGAGTGGAAATGAGAACACATTACTATGGACTTTGTGGTGAGTTTGCTGAGGACACAACGAGGCCATGACGCGATTTGGGTAATCGTTGATCAATTAACCTGATCCGCGCACTCGTTAGCAATTCGGAAGACTGATTTCCTGAAGCGATTGGTAGATCTGTTTTGCCGGGAGATCATCAGATCACGTGGTGTCCCATTGACTATTATTTCGGATAGAGACCCCCGATTCACGTCTCGTTTTTGACAGAGTCTGCAGCAGGCTTTGGGCATGCAGCTCTGTTTCAGTACAGCTTTCCATCCTCAGACAGATGGACAGTCAAAGCGGACCATACAAACTCTAGAGGACTTGCTGAGGTCTTGGGTATTGAATTTTGGAGGCAGTTGGGAGGACCATTTGCCATTGGTAGAGAGTTCGCCAACAACAACGGTTTGCATTTGGCTATCCAGATGGCACCGTTTGAAGCGTTGTATGGTAGGCCTTATCGGACACCCACCCTCTGGGATGAGGTTGGGGAGGCCCAGTTATTGGGACTTCATAGAGCTCAGCGTGAGGCAGAGTTGGTCCGTGCTATTAGACGGAGAGTGTCAGAGGCACAAGACTGCCATAAGAGTTATGCTGACCGGAGTCGGAGACTCTTAGAGTTCTCTATTTGCGACCATGTATTTCTGTGAGTTTCACCCACGAAAGGGGTGAAGAGATTTGGCTTCAGAGGTAAGCTAGCTCCACGATACATTGGACCTTTCTAGATCTTGGAGAGGATTGGAGTCGTAGCTTATCGTCTGACGCTACCACCGTCCTTGGCAGGAGTGCACGATGTATTCCACGTATCTATACTGAGGAGATACATACCCGACCCGACACATGTGCTGACAGATATCTCAGTTTCAGTACAGCCTGACGTCACTTATGAGGAGATTTCGGTACAGATTTTAGACCGGAAGGAGAGTCAGTTGTGGAACAAGACTATCCAGCTTGTTAAAGTCGGATGGTAGTACTATACGGACGAGAAGGCTTCTTGGGAGCTCGAAGATACGATCTGAGCTCGATATCCCCATCTTTTCCCTTGAGGTATATGGATTAATTTACCGTTCAACATTTAATACTCTCTATCTGTTGTTAGTACTTGCTGATGGTAGATAACAAAATTTGGGGACCAAATTTTTATTAGTGGGGGAGAATGTAAAATACTGAAAATAGGCGAAAATTAATAAGGGAATTTTTCGGAATTTTTGGAAATTTTTCGGGAATTTTTCGGAGCTTGTACGGACGAGATAACGGGGATGAAAATGGGGTCCGGAAAAAGCCTGTTTAGGCTACCCCATTTAAGTGAGGAAAAGTTGAATTTATTTATTCATTTTTCTATTTTTTTTTCTTTCTCCCTACACGCCGTTTCCCTTTCCCCCACAAACCTGCGCGTGCCGAGCTTTCTTCTTATTCCCTCACGCGTGCCCTAACCGGCGTCGCAAACCGCCGGTTCCTCCCTCTCCTCTGCCGACGCCGACGCCAGGGACCAGAGAGCCTGCGGCTAAGCTTCGCCTTTCCTCTCCCTCTTCCCTCTCGGTGCCCTAATCTTTGCTTCGCTGCCCAGTCGAGCCACTGACCGCCAACACTGTGCCTTGCGGACGCTGTCACCACTCGCCGGGGAGATCCCAGTGGCCGACCTTCCCCTGTGCCTTAGCACCACAGTTGTGCCACTGCCGAGCCTCTCCCTCTTCGTGAGTTGTGGCCGCACCATCAAAGGATCTCAACGTAGATCACCGGCGTAGATGCATTCCGAGCACCCGTTGCCAGCGTCGAGCCCTCACCCTACATCGGTTGCGCCAGACCGCGTCTCAGTCCTAGCGCCAGCCGTCTTCCTCAGCCCTAGCACCTCCTCTTCCTTGGATTCATGCTTAGTGTCGTTGCTTGATTGGGCTGATGCTACACCATCTCTGTGCTCTAGCTTGAATTCACTACCCATCCCTGGATCGCATTGCCTTCTTCACCCGAGCGGTTTCCACTGCGCTAGCTACCATTGGTTCCTTCTTCACTTGTCTCGACAGTCACATTCGGTTGGGTTCTGTCAGATTGGTATCTGCCGATAGGAGATGGTGGTAAGACATTTTGATTTGGGTTGTAGAGATCTAGATTCTGATTGCTGAATAGAAGATTGTGTTAATTGTCTTGGTTGACCCTTTTGTAGCTCCGACCATCTTTGTTGCGGACGATCCACAGATTTGAGCAACCTATTTCTTGTCATGGATTCTTTTAATTGTGAGTTACCAGCCACCTACTTGAGTTTGGGTAAGTTTTGGAGTGGATTCATTATGATCATTTGGTGTTGATTGATGTAGAAGGTCACATGATCAATTATAGGATTACGGGATTAGTATCATGATTTGTTATGATGAATTGTTAATTAAATTGACATTGTGATTAATAGAAGAGTTTATGAACGATATAATCATTGAATTGACTATAAAATGTGGAGTGTCTTGGAAAGATTAAAGGATTCATGGATGATTTAATTAGGGTTAATGTTTATATCGATTAGGGTTTTTCCCTAAATTGTTCTTAAGGATTTTTATTTAGCTATTCGTTTGAGTTGTAGCTAAATAAAAATGTATATATATTGGTGACACAGGACTTTGATGCGAGACGAGCATCTTGACATCGGATTGGACCGGATACGATCCTCTTATCGGAGGCGGGTACCTTGACTTATCTTTTTGATATGTCCTGTTGATATGTCTAGTAGGTTACTGCCTTTAATAATAATTATGTTCGTCCTTGTTTCGGTACGTCACTACCGGATACTCATTACATGCTTGTTTGCTCACCTGTTATGCATTTTATGCTAGTATCCATATGATTATATATATGTTCAGTGAGGTAGTGACATACCATGCTTGTTATGTTCAGGACTTAGGTTTTTGATATCCTATCTGACCTGTGTACTTTAGTTCTTCGTATTTGACCATCGATACTACGATACTCATGTTATATATATGGATATGGTTATGCTGATCAGTTTATTGCTATGCTTAGTGTCATGCATCATGATTGCATGCTGCGCGATTGTCGGCTCCACTATGGTTGAGCACATCGCCAGTTACATGTACTGCACACACCACCACTCATGGATTAGTGGTATATCAGGCAGGTGTGTGGCGGTTCTGCTGTTTGGCTCCGTTGGTCTGAGGACTCAGCGTGGTAGCCGGCAGACAGTTCTGCTCTGTTTGGCTCCGCTGGCATTTAGTGTAGCAGCGTAGTAGCCGGCAGACTGCTGTTTGGCTCCGTTGGTCGGGTGACTCGGTGTAGGTGGCGAGAGATACCTCCTCATCGTGTCTGCAGGAGATGAGCATTGAGCTCCCGTTTATGATTTGGGTGAAGGGCGGAGTACTCCGACAAAGATCCGCTCACTCACTCACTCATGTGTAGTGATGGTAGAGTGCACGGTGTCACAGCCCTACCCACTCGCCTCACTATTGTGTGTGAGATGGTGACTAAGCGTTAGGGGTGACCGGACGCATCGGCATCATCGCATTTATGCATTCGCTTGTGTTCTTTGCACTTATATCTGCATTTGGATGGATGCGTATGTTGACTGCATACAGGATTTATGACACTTCCGATCGGCGACTGATTATTCGATAGGTGGCCACGGTGATCTGATTATTCTTCATCCTTTTCTATTATGCATTACCTTCTTTTGTTCAGAAGACTGTACTCCATAGTTATTACTATTTGTTATAGTTTACTATACATGTCAACTAGGTATCTGCTGAGTTGTTGAACTCACCCCCGTGGACACTATCTTTTCAGGTACTAGGTTATTTATGGAGACGCTTGGAGTATCCTGGCTATCGGTCCCCACGTCACATCAGAAGCCCTGTCTCTGCCTTTGTTTATTGTTATTTTTGGTATATGTATTTGTGTACTTAGCTTTGTGTTCCGGTTTTGTGTTCGGAGTGTTGTTTTGGTTGTGTGGTGTAAGCCTAGCCGGCTAGCAGTATTTTATTTGGTTTTGTATGGGCTTGTATTTTATGTTTATCCGCTGTATTGGTTTCGTTTCAGCCGTGTAGGCTGATTATATATATTTAACTGCGTGGTTGTGTGTATATTCCAGCCGCCTGTGACTGATGTATATTATGCCTGTAGAAATGCTTCAGATTGTCACCCGTACAGGGGAGGTGCTGCCGAAATTTCTTCGGACAGGGACTCCTCTGGGGCGTGGCTGAGGTATTTAGTGCTTATAGAAAAGTTTCAGATTGTCCACCGTACAGGGGAGATGCTGCCGAAATTTTCTCGGACAGGGACTCCTCTGGGGCGTGACAAAATTGGTATCAGATAAATCTTGAAAATCCAGAACACATAGCAAGTATCATAAACTTGCTCTGATACCACTAAATTGTCACGCCCCAGAAGAGTCCCTGCCAGAAGAAATTTCGGCAGCATCTCCCCTGTATGGGTGACAATATGAAATATATCTACAATGCCCTTAGGGCCACATATACCTCGGCCAACACGGCTGGAATAATAACAATAAAATAACTAAACAACCACACAATTATATATGTAGCAGCCCACTCGACTGTACTAAAACCAAAACACAATGGAAAATGATAGAAAACCAAATACAAACAAAAAATACAAGACTGCTAGCCGGTTAGGCTTACACAACCATCAAGCAACACAAAACACTCCATAACAACACTCCAGCGCCAAAACCAGAATATACAATGCTAAGTACACTTAATACACAAAATAAATAAAAACATAAATGAAACCAGTAAGTCTTCAGATGTGACGTGGGAACCGGCAGACAGGATGCTCCAAGCGACTCCGTAAACAACCTGGTACCTGAAAATAGTGTCCACGGGGGGTGAGTTCAACAACTCAATAGATACCTAGTTGACATGTATAGTAAACTATAACAAATAGTAATAACTATGGAGTATAGTCTCTGAAAAGCGGAAATACCGTGAAAAGGTGAAGAGACTACTCACGGGCCTCCTATCGAATAATCAGTCGTCGAATGAGAGTATCATAAATCTTGTATACATAAACATACATCCATCCAAATACAAGATATAAATGCAACAAACACAATCGATAAATCCATAAATGTGTATGATGCTAATGATGGGTCCGGTCACCCGACGCTAGTCAACCATCTCACACGATGGTGAGACCGAGTGGGTAAGGTTATTGCACTCTGCCATCACTACTCTTGATGAGTGACCGAGTGGACGGGATGTTGGGAGTACACCTATCCTCCCACCCCAAATCATAAGTGGGGAGCTTAATGTTCTCGTCTCCGGTACACAATGACGGGAGGGATCCTGACGTGCTACCACGCTGCACACTACCCATGGCGGACCAACGATGGGCACCGACAAAGCGGCGTCTACCGTGTCACGCTACCCGTGGCGAACCAGTGAACCGGAGATGAAATCGTGATGTATGCTAAACAATAATGGAGTAGACTATCGCGCAGCATGACACTAAGCATGACATAATCCTGAACAGTATAACAATATCCATATATATATAAAATGTGTACCATAGCACAATGAACCAAATCAAAGGTACACAGACCAGATAAGGTATAAAAACCTAGATCCTGAACATAATAACCACATGGTTGTGCCACTACCCCTATAAGCATGTATAATCAGGTCAGTACTAACATGAAGTGCATAATAGGTAAACAAAACAAGCATGTAACAGGTATCGGGTAGTGACCAACCGAAGCAAAGACTAACATAATCATTACTAAAGGTTATAACCTACTAAACATATCAACATGACATTATCAAAGATAAGTCAAGGTACCCGCCTCTAAAAGTGGAGATCATCTCCGAAATAGACCTCACGTCGAGACACCGTCCCGAATCAGAGTCCTGTACCAATCAATGTGTATATTTTATTTAGCTAAATTCAAATAAGTAGCTAAATAAAAATCTCTAACACTAAATTAGGGCAAAAACCCTAATCAACACACAAATATAAACTTAATTCACACTCAACAACCAATTACAACCTCCAATTCAAACCTACACATGATCATGTAATCAAATCATACCTAAATCAATCTGTTATCCACAACACGTATCAAATCCCTACACTTACCTCAATTCACAGCCGAACGAGATGCTGGAACTAAGTGGATGTTGCTATTGGAAGGGTTGCTACTAGAACAAGATTACCCCACAGTACAGAATAGAACCTCTCTTCACCGCACTGCCCTAATCAAGGAGCTGTCCTCCAAGAACACCCCACAACACACACAATTCTAGATCAAAGATCAACAAGAAATGGAGAATTCTAATCCAGCAATACATGATTCCAACCAGAACTCACCTCCAACCGAGACCTCAGTCAGCAGCAAGGAAGAGGAGGTCCACTGATCAAGCACAACTCCTCTAGTTTCTGCCCGCCAGCCCAAGCACATCTCAATGATCCCAACCTCTCCAAATCTATAACCTAAATCCGCAGCCAAGAATTAGGAGAATCAAGAACAACGAAGAAGGATCGGACACTGCGCTAGGGCATAACGGAGAAAAATCCAGAGAAGAGGAAAGAAGGACTAGGAGTCGATCGCTTACCCTCAAAGCCCTAAGGCACCTTCACGTCGACGATCGATGGACCTTGGATCGATCCAGTGGCGTCGACTAGGGCAAATTCACCGTGAGGGCTTGTGTGGCGTCGTCGGGCAGAGACGAAAGGAAGGAGGACGACACTAGAGCAGAGAGAAGGGCTCTGCTCGGCGATCGAAGGAAGGGGCTCAGCCGGCGGTGCTCGCGCGTCACCAGTGCTTGGGCAGGGAAGAAGAAGGGAGGCGGCGTCGGCACACAAGAGGAGAAAAGAAGACGGTTAGGGCATAAGAAATAGGCTCGGGCTTTCTCTCAGTCGACGGCTTAAAATCGCAAGGAGGCAGCAATCGCCGCGTGAGAGGAGAAGAAGGAAGGGCGTCGGCGCGAGGAGGTTAGGGCACGAAGAAGATGAGCAAAGGAAATCGCCGTCGGGGAAAGAACTCGGGTACGCGGGGGAAGGGAGGAAAGAAAATGAAAAAGGAAAATAAATAAAGAAAAATCAACTTTTCCTCGCTTAAATGGGTAGCATAAACAGGCTTTCCCCGGGGGCCCAATATTTATCCCCGTAAGCTCGTCCATACGAGCTTCGAAAAAATCCCGAAAAATTTCTAAAAATTTCGAAAAATTCCCTTATTATTCGCCCTTTTCCAGACATCACTAGCCATGAAGGCAACTCTACCCCCTCTTTTATAATCCTTGGCCTTAGCAAATAAGGAAATTTAAATAAAAACTTAATTCTTTTTCCATGAAAAGAAAAATTAATTAATTTAAAAAACAAGTTTTATTTTCTTAAACATCATGGTCGACTACTTTAATCTCCAAAACAAGGAGAGTTTTAATTAACACAAGAATTAAAACTTCCTCATTTATTTCCGGAAATTTATAAAAAATTTCTCCAATAATTTTTCCCTTCATGGTGGTTTGTAAAAAGGAAATTTTATAAATTAAAATCTTTCTTTTAAACATGTGGATGATTACCAAAAAGGAAAGTTATCTCTAAAAATTAAAATCTCCTTTCAATTTACAAATAAGGAAAGATATCAAATTTTTTTTTAATCTTTTGTAGAAACTTATAAAAGAAATATTTAATTTTTAAACTCTCTTTAAAATTATGAACATGGTTAAAAAGGAAAGTTTTCTTAAAATTAAAATCCACCTTTCAATCTACAAATAAGGAAAGATTTCAAATCTTTTCTTAATATTTTGTAGAAAGCTATAAAAGGAAAGATTTAAATTTTAAACTCTCTTTTAAAATCATGATATCCACATTAAGAAAAGATTAAAAATAAAATCTCTTTTAATATGATGTGGCCGGCCACACCAAGCTTGGGTTCAAGCTAGGGTCGGCCACACCAACTCAACTCATCCTATTTACTTGGCCGATCCCAATAGGATGGGTATAAAGGTGGGTAAGAAGTGGGTATGTGGTGGATATAAATCTCTATATACAAGAGGCTACGATAGGGATTGAGAGGAGGAATTGGTTTTGGTCTCTCGATGAAATTAAGCTTCCCGTGTTCATCCTGAACACACAAATTAACTTCATCAATAATAATTCATACCACTAAAGAATTATTATTGAACTACCGCACTAATCCCAAATTACATTTTAGGCTCATTCTTATTATGAGTGTGTTAGTCTCCCTGTGTTTAAGATGTCGAATATCCACTAATTAAATGAGTTACTGACAACTCACTTAATTAATATCTTAGTCCAAGAGTAGTACTACTCAACTTCATCGTCATGTCAGACTAAGTCCACCTACAGGGTTTAATATGACAATCCTTATGAGCTCCTCTTGGGGACATTCTCAACCTAGATTACTAAGACATAGTTTCCTTTTATAATCAATAACACACACTGTAAGTAATATCATTTCCCAACTTATCGGGCTTATTGATTTATCGAGCTAAATCTCACCCATTGATAAGTCAAAGAAATAAATACTAAATATATGTGTTTGTTATTATATTAGGATCAAGAGCACACACTTCCATAATAATTAAGGTCTAGTTCTTTTAACAAGTCAGTATAAAAAGAACTTACCTAAAATGGTCCTACTCAATACACTTAGAGTGTACCAGTGTCATTTATTAGTCAAGATAAACTAATACCTAATTACACTACGACTATTCCAATGGTTTGTTCCTTTCTATCTTAGTCGTGAGCAACTGTTTATAATTTATTAAGAACCGATAACATGATCTTTTGTGTGTGACACCACACACCATGTTATCTACAATATAAATTAATTGAACAACTAGCATAAATGTAGACATTTTTGACCAATGTGATTCTTTATTTCAAAATAAATGTTTACAAAAGCCAGATTTTTAGTATACACTCTAACAATCTCCCACTTATACTAAAAGACTAAGCTGCCATATCTGCTACCATACATCTGATTCCCATCCCCTCCACATGCCAATCAAAAGCTTTCGCCGGAAGGGCCTTAGTGAAAGGATCTCAGTTATCATCTGATGCAATCTGGGGGACAACAACTTTTTCCTCGTTATACGATATCTCGTATTGGGTGGTACTTGCACTCTATTGTGTTTACTTGCCTTATGGACTTATGGTTTCTTCGAGTTTGCTACTGCACCATTATTGTTACAATAATAAGTTTTGGACAAACCAGAAATCATGTCTAAGTCCATCATGAAGTTTTTGAGCCATATAACTTCTATGGCTGCCTCAGAGGCTGCTATATACTCAGCTCCTATGGTGGAGTCCGAAAAACACCTATTCTTAACACTCTTCCATTGTTATGGCTTTACTTCCTAAAGTAAACACAAAATCCCGAGGTCGACTTACTATTGTCCCTATCTGATTGCAAGTCAAAATCCGTGTAACCCACAGGGATCAAATTATCTGTCTTGTAAACTAGCATATATTCTCTAGTATATACTTTATAGCAGTCTAGTGTCCTGGTCCTGGGTTACTTCGATATCTGCTAACTATGCCTTGGGCAAAATAGATATCCAGTCTCATACATAGTATTACATACATTAGGCTTCCGATAGCCGAAGCATAAGGAACTATCTTCATGTTCTTTATCTCCTTTGATGTCTTTGGAAACATTTCTTTAGATAAAGCTACTCCATGCCTAAAAGGTAGAAAACCTTTCTTGGAGTCTTGCATGCTAAAATGAGCAAGGATTGTTTCGATATATAAATCTTGGAATAAGCACAATATTCTTTTCTTGCGATCCCTTATTACTTTGATCCCAAGAATATGTGCATTCTCCCAAGTCCTTTATATCGAATTTGTTTGGACAACCATACCCTTACTTCCGACAACATTTTGATATTATTTCCAATTGCCAAAAATGTCATCTACGTATAGTACAAGAAATACCACCACGTTTCCATCACACTTCTTGTATACACAAGACTTATCTAGTCACTGAATGTATCCATAGGTCTGGATTACTTCATTAAACTAGATGAACCAAGACCTTGAAGCTTTTCTTTAGTCCATAGACTGATTGAGCTTGCATACAAGATGCTCTTTTCCCTTTGCGATGAACCCTTCTGGTTGCTTTATATGGATATTTTCTTCAAGACTTCCATTAAGGAAAAATGTCTTGACATCCACTTACCAAATCTCATAGTCCATATAGATAAAAGAATCTAGATAGACTTAAACATGGCTACCGATGAAAAAGTTTCCTTTTTCAACAAGCCTTACTTTGAAAATTTCCACCTTCTTGTCTACTCCTCTTTTCCTATTGTAGACCTATTTACACCCAATGACTTTTACACCATTTGGTGGTTCTATAAGCTCCCAGACTTTATTAGAATACATATATTCTAATTCTGTATTCATTGCTCTTTACAAAGATGCTGCATCTTTATCTTGGAGCGCTTCGTCATATGTCCGGGAATTAGGTTCATGTTCACCAGGGATCAAGTCCAAAGACTCTCCCAAAACATGAATATTTTAGGTTGCCTAACAACCCTCCCACTATGACGAAGCACTTTATGCAATTGTGTATCATTTGTGATACGTGTTGCAGTTTCTTGTGATATTTCATCTTATACAGTTGGTACTAGATTAGACGTGTCCTTTATTATTTCCTTAAGAACAAATTTACTTATGGGCTTGTGGTTCATTACATAGTCCACTTCTAAAAATCGAGCATTGGTGCTAACAATGACCTTCTGATTTTTAGGACTATAAACCTCCTTTCATTTCTCTAGGATAACCCACAAACAAGTGAACTCCTGTCTGACTTATCAGTGTCTCCCTTCAGCACATGTGCTTGCCTACCCCAAAACTGAATATGCTTTAGACTAGGCTTACTCCCATTATACAATTCTATGGGAGTAGAGTATTCTAATTTAAGAGGTACTATGTTCACTTTCGTTTCCAGAGTATATCCTCAAAATGAATTTGGTAATTCTAAATAACTTATCATTGATCTAACTGTTTCCATAAGAGTCCTATACCTTCGTTCTACTACACCATTCTGTTGGGGTGTACCAGGTGCAGTTAGTTGGGATTGAATCCCAACTTTTGATAAGTGACTCCTAAACTTTCCCAAGAGGTATTTGCCACTACGATCTCAACGTAGTGTCTTGATACTTTTACCTTGACGTTACTCCACATTAGCCTAATACTCTTTGAACTTATCAAAGCACTTAGACTTGCGGCTCATCAAGTAAATGTACCCGTATTTTGAATAGTTGTCTATAAAATAGACGAAATATTCGAAACCACCTCTTTCCTGGAGAGTCATAGATCCACACAAATCAGAATAAACCGATTCCAACATATCTTTGGCTCCATACCCCTTAGACTTAAAAGCTTCTTGGTTATTTTTACTTCCAAGTAAGACTCGCAGGTTGGAAAAATTTCCCCTACCAATGAACCCAAGAGTTCATTGGTTATTATCCTTTGAATCCTACTCAAGTTAATATAACCTAGCCTTAGATGCCAAAAATATGATTGGTTCATTTCCGAATGTTGCTTTCTCTTATTAAAATTAGAAGAAGTGTTATTAATTTCCATTTATTGCATCGTAGGAGTTATTGGATTATAATTATCAACCAACATACCAGAACAGATAAGTTCCTTATTTTTCTTGATAACAAGTTTGTTATCAAAATAGACAGAATATCTATTCTTTGATAGTTTAGAAACCGAAATCAAGTTCTTTCTAAACTTGGTATATAAAGACAATTTTCTCAAAATCCACTTTTTATTCCTATTAGAGGATAAACATCTCCCACTGCAACAGCTGCTACTTTTGCAGTAGTGCCCATGTAGACGGTGATTTCCCCTTCATATAGTTGTCGGGTTTCCTGGACCCCCTGCAATGAATTACAGACATGATCAGTGGCTCCCGTATCTACACACCAGGTACCGGTAGATAATACCACTAAACATGTATCAACTAATGAATAAAATACACCTATATTGTTCTTAGTTCTAAGAGGACAGTCTACCTTAATATCCAAGTCCTATTTCCAATCATTATAATTGGGACTACTAAGTATTTTCTATAGTATAATAATTAGGGGATTGACAAACATTTTAAATTCTAAGAATCATAAAAATATTTGGTCAAGACCAACTCCTTAAAATTCCCATGAATTTTGTATGCCATGATAGTGTGGACGTATACAAAATCAAAGAGGAGATTTTATCCATTAATTTTATTATCTCGTCAACCTTACTTTATGACAAATAAAATTAATAGTTGGTCTGTCTTTGATCAAATATTTGGTCAAAACTTTGAATTTAAAATAATATTGATTCCTCAAAACAATATCATTTAAATTCACCAACAACTCAAACACGGTGAATTTTGCATGCCACGATAGTGTGGACGTATACAAAATTGAACACTTGTAAGAGGAGGGTTATACCCATTAATAACCTTGTCAACCTATCTTTATGACAAATAAAATTACCTCAAATACCGTGAATATTATATGCCACGATAGTGTGGACGTATACAAATTCAAACATTTGTAAGAGGAATTTACCCATTAATTTTATTATCTTGTCAACCTGACAAATAAAATTTTCTCAAACACCGTGAATTTTGTATGCCACGAAAGTGTGGACGTATACAAATTCAAACATTTTTAAGAGGAGGGTTATAATTTTATTATCTTGTCAACTTATCTTTATGACAAATTAATAGTTGGTTTTCCTTCGGTCACACAAATAATAGCAGTGTCTCCGGTGGGGAGGATACTATTAAATGAGCCTAAGTGTATACCATTACTTGATACTTAGTCCATTAAATAAGATTATGCCCCTTCCGATGGGGAAGATCACACGCTCTTAATTAATTTCCTATAACCATCCAAAATGATCCGCAAACAAACTCATTCGATATGGAGGAAGGCACTCATAGCCAACATGCAAGCTTGTTGCATCACTTACAAACCGGTAATGGAGACCATGGGATTCATATACTAATCCCTCTCCCACTTAGTTATTTAAGGTGAGGAATTTTAACCTATGCTAGCATATCATGCACACATACATCTCAGTAAATAAAAGCAATAATTTTAGAAATTAATTTTCCAACTATTATGACCTTTTCCATCACTGTCTTCAGTATGCTCCAACCCTAGCTGCTTCCATCTTTAGCCACCGCCATCGGGTCAAGTTGTCACATCTATCTTGCTTCTTATTCCGCTACGCCTCTGGTCCTCCAATGGCACCACGCCTTGCAAGAATACGATCCGCGACAAATATAGAATTTTACATATATCGATCCTATATTCCACAAAGGAATGTACATGTAATTTAGATCGAAAAATAAAATTCTTAAAACTTAGGGCTAATATAGCTCCTGCTATATTAGTTAAATACAATCATACACACACAAAATAATGCCCTTGACATGTCCAAGGGTCCAATCACACACAATATCTATATGTCATAATAGTTGGAGCCTGCAACCATAAAGTTAACACAACCTACTATTATCCTGCCTAAATTATGTATGACATGTGCATAATCTATATGAAAACCAAACACACAGAGGCAAACCCTAGCTCTGATACCAATTGTTGGTTGGTCCTAGGAAGATCGTACCAGTTCCACTATACAAAAATTTTGTACAAGTGTTGAACCTTTCCTAAACAACCTATTGTGTTCTTTAGAAGTTAAATTAGGAATCACAAACGGAACTTAACATTATTGATTTCAAATTTAACTTATCTATTTTTAATGGTTTAGACTTGGATCGCAAGCAGAACTTAACACTATTGATCCAAATCAACCTATGTTATAAATTTAATTAAATATTAATTTTCAAAATTAACTTCCAGGACTGCATGACAAGGCACATGACCTTCTTGGGTATGGGAGCATCTACCACCGCCTAGATAAAACCTTTTAAGGAAAGCTAATATTTAATTTCCTTATATAACTCTAGGTTTAACCAAAAAGAACAATCGAATCACAAATTCGAAAAATAAAACAAAAGAAACACAAATTCGAAACAAATCCGAAAACTCTAGAATCATATGCCTCTTGTGTTTGGTATTTCCAAAAATAACTATACAAAGAAAACTAGTATGATGCGGAAAACAATTACTAGTTATACCTTTCTTTGTAAGCAAATAACCTCTTGATCTTCTACCGTATTTCTCTTCTAATCTCGGACGTTGTGTGGGCAACGATCTACCAAGATGAGAACCACCCAAGCCCTTCTTCTCCAAGCAAGTTTCGGCCACCATCAAGTCTCCAAGAGATGTAGAGGTTCAGCCACCACCACCAAGCTCCAAGGGATGCAAGAAACAAAGCCT
The DNA here is from genome assembly GCF_018446385.1 of Zingiber officinale. Classification (NCBI taxonomy): domain Eukaryota; kingdom Viridiplantae; phylum Streptophyta; class Magnoliopsida; order Zingiberales; family Zingiberaceae; genus Zingiber; species Zingiber officinale. The sequence goes on from NC_055996.1 coordinate 83,687,374, forward strand.
CCTTTCTTTCCTTCTTCTCCTAGCTAGAACCGGCCACCATCAAAAACTCCAAGAGGGGATGAAACCAACCACTAAAGAAGAAGAGAAGAGGAGAGGGAGAACCTCTAGGGCCGGCCACACTAAGGAGGAAAAGAGAGGAAGAAAAAGAATAGAGTTCACACTACAAGAAATTTTAGATTTAACCACACCTAATAGACAACAGTTTTTCGAGAAACTGTTGTCTTTTTGCCATTTAACAACGGTTTTATTGAAAACCGTTGTTGTTCACCATAATTTTTTTTTAAATGACAACGGTTTTTAAAAAACTGTTGTCTAAAAACTGTCATCTTTTAGCGTTGCTTACATGATAATATACAACATTTTTATTAAACTGTTGTCTATTGAATGTTGTTGAATCCCAAAAAAATAATAGTTTTTTTTTACTTCACGAACAAAAACCTAAAACCCATTTCTCCGGGACTCTTCCACGAACAAAAACCTAGCTCCGACTCCTCCTTCGCGACTCCTCTATGAAAGACGTTCCTCGTTGCTCTCGCTGCTTTGCTCGTAAAGTGTCAGTGCATTGATAAGAAATTTGAGATTCAACCACACTGAATAGACAATAATTTTTCAAAAAATTGTTGTCTTATTTCATTTAACAATGGTTTTATTGAAAACTATTATTGTTGGCCTTTTTTTTTAAAGAATGGTTTTTAAAAAATCATTATCTTATGTATGCCAAAGACAATGATTTTTTAAAACCATTTCGTTGTCTCATCTATAAGAATCCAGGGACAACTTATTTCTCATGTCATTGTATGCAGCTTAGATGGAAATTGTTGTTTATGTAATTTCAAAATCTGCTTGCTTTACTTGTAATCGTTTGTTGGCCATATATTGGATGACCTTCATATCATCGTGTGTCTTGATAATTAGCATTTTGATACATTATTTTGGCTTTTAGACTTAGTATTTTTTTTTTACCTTATTGCATATTTAACTTTGTGTTTATATTATGTTGTGTGGTTATGATCTATTTTTGGACTTAATTATATTATAAATTTCCTATAAATTATGGAATTTAATCTCATCTTTTTATGTGATTTTATAGGAAATTCAAAGAGTCATGAATTACGGTCTGATTGGATTGAATCTGGCTTGATTTGAAGATCAAACAGAGGAGATCAAATAATGATTAAACAGATAATTTTATTGGATTTTCAGGAATTTTAGAAATTTTCTGAAAATTTTTCAAAGCCTGTTTGATATATTTTAAGGGGATCAATTATAGGTTTGGAAAAAAAAAATCTGTTTGGAATAACCACTAAATGGGAGTTGATAGAGAAGCTAACTTAAGATTTAATCAATTTAAAACCTAAGTATATAATAATTGTATCGTGCCCTTTTCATTTCCTTCCCGAGTTTCCCATTCCCTAATTTCGCGCTGCCCTCACCCACTCGCCCGAGCGCCGCGCAGCCTTGATCGCTGATCGCCTTGGCGCCGTCTCTGGCGGTGGTGGAAGTGGTAGTGTTGCCAAAGGCTGCTGCGCCTGAGTCTGAGTCTGCCACTGTGACAGTGTTGGGTATTGAGCCAAAGACGGATAGGTAGGTTGTGACTGATACTAGACCAGCGGCTGGGGTTGTGACTAGTACTGCCCTTGAGTCAGATACTGTGGTCCCGGAACAAAGCTCTGTGGTACTATGAGGGCATCGGAGTGCTCTTGTCCATGCATGCCATATTCAGCTGCTGCCAAGGGAGCTGTCCTCTGCTGGCTATGCGAAGATTGGGCTCTCCGCCCTCCTCGATAAGCTCCTGTCTGACTGGGCTGTCCTCTATGACCAGACACTCTGGAAGCCATATGCTGAGCCTTCAGCGAACAATCCCGGCTCAAGTGCCTGGGTAGTTTACAATAATAGCAAACTGACTACCCCAGGGAGCAGGCTGTGGTGATGTGGTCTCTGGACCCACATCTAGTGCAGTGAATGTCGCTGGTGGGCTGTTTCCGGTTCTGTTGAGAAGACCGGGAACGTCCTGATGAAGATCGCCCAGACTTTTGAGGCTAACCAGAAACCCCAGAAGTACCCTGACCTGACCGACTGTAACCACTCTATTGTTGTCCAGTCGCATGTGCCTGTTGGATCTATCCTGATGTCTGACCCGTCTGCTTCCTTTTCCTGTCCGGAAACACTCTCTGCTAAGCTGACTCAATCATGAGGGCTCTGTCCAACACCTCTAAATAGGATGAACTCCCAAAACCGGCAAGCTTTACTTGTTGATGTCCATCTAGTCCCTAGATAAACTGAAGCATGCGGGATCTGTCCTCAACAACTAATTTTGGACAAAACCTGGCCAACCGATTAAACTCAACATTGTACTCTGTCACGGTGTGATTGTTCTGCCGAAGGTTCAGAAAATCCTGTCGGTGAGTCATCTGATATGCCCATGAAAAATACCGGCTCTCGAAAGCCTCCCTGAATCTCGCCCAAGTGATATTCGGCTCGCCTATGATGGAACACTGCGTATCCCACTAGATATCAGCCTCATCTCGTAAATGGAAAGCAACCAACTCTGCTTTCTCCCACTTGAAGCAAGCCATGTAGAAGAAGGTTCGCTCCATGGTCTCTATCCAGGACTGAGCCACACTCGAATCAGTCTCTCCTCGGAAGAGTGTGAATCGACTCTTCATCGACTCTGCCAGTGCTGGGATCCGGGCTCGTGCCACGACTATATCAGTGAGGTGAGTAGGGACGGCTGCAGGAACTGGCGGAACCACTGAAGCTGGCACAACAGGTGGTACCACTGCATAGGCCGGGGGAGGTATCCCCGGTGCTGCTACATAGGCTGGGTCAGGTGCCACTGGTGGCACTGCAGGGTCAACATAAGTGGGCGCGGTTGGAGGTACGGTAGATGGGGGTACCGGATGTGGAGCAACTACTGCTGTTGGTGCAGGTGCAGGGTGAGCAGTAGGCACCAGTGGCGGTGGTGCCTGGTACACCGTAGGCTCGACCGGAGCAGGTGCTGGGTATGCCGGTGGTACCCCTGGTGGTACCGTAAATACGGTAGGGGTGGGTACAACAAGTGCAGCCGAGGTAGGTACCTCTAAAGGAGCCATCAGGGTCTAAGAGTCCGATGCGCCCGCAGTATCCTGAGTCTGTCCCTGACCGACAGGCTCAACCCCAGTAGGCATCTCTGGCAAGTCCAGAGATTCCAAAGTCCTCTTACGTGGCTGTCTAGCACCACGTCTAGACACAACTACACGTCTAGATCTCCTCATATCTGTTAAGTTATATCACAGATATTACTACAAGTAACAAAATTATAAAATTACCTTTTTACCTATTTGTCGTCAGGAGATGTTCCGTCGCTGTCCAGTCCCCGTACATAACCTCGAAATCCCGTAAGCGAAAATTGACGGAAATCCGTACAAATCCAAAATGAAATTCCAAAACATGAACATAACGAACATCCGTACACATCCTAAAATACCCAGATTGACTCACAAACCTAGGCTCTGATACCAAAAATATTGGTATCAGATTAACTCAAAAATCCAGAACACAAATATATGAAACACGAAAAATAGGTATCGCGAACCTGCTCTGATACCAAATAAATTGGTATCAGATTAACTCAAAATCCAAAACGAAAAGAAAGTATTGTATACCTGTAGCGCCCGCCCTCCCTGCTAACCCTAAGGGAAGGGGCTACGATACTCTACGTACATATTACAGCGGAAGACTTAAAATAATTTTTCTTAGATTAATAAAAACTTTTATTTTGTTTGCATATCCGAACTACACTAATATGGTTTCCATAACATGATAACAAGATAAATAGAAACATAACATCTAGTCACCCATTTAGTACTACAATTTATGAAACCAAAGCGTAATTCTTAAAAGTTCTTAAAGCAGGTTCTTATTGGGTTGCCTAGCCACAGCCACACACATCTCCTTGCCTCTCCTGCTGCTCCTTTAGCACATCCAGCTTTTTCCTTTATTTGCGGTACAAGGAAAGTAAGCTGTGAGGACTCATGGCTCAGTAAGTTCCTTTCCTACTCACTAAAACCAAAAATCATTACATAATCAAAGAATATATCAACATAACATGATCTCAACTAGTCATGGCATAACATATCATACTCTTTAATCATATCATGCAACATAACAAAATCATAATTAGTCATGGCATATCATCTCTTAAAGCATAGCATGAAATATAACATAATCATATCTAATCATGGCATCTCATCCCTTAAAGCATAGCATGGAACATATCATAGTCATATCTAATCATGGCATATCATAAATTATAGCATTATAACAATATGATCATAAAGTATATGCAATATGATTTTGAAAACATGTATCCGAAAAACATGTGTATGTCTCATGATCTTTAAAATCATTTCTTCTTACATATATACTTGAACATAATATCAACATATTGGGGATCCCGGCTTAGTACCATATACATACATAATGCGCGCATCCTAAGTAGATCCAAGGTAGCTAGTCTTGATCCTACTAGGAAACTAGGCCCGTAGCTCGACCTAGGGGCACGTAAGGAGCCCACCCTTTGCTAGGCCCGTAATTCGACCTAGGGGTGCATAAGGAGCCCACCCTTTTGGTACAAGCCATTCAAAGTAAAACACATGTCATACTTATACATATCATACATCATACAAGCATGCATCACTTAGGCATACATCATATAAAAGTATGCATCACTTAGGCATACATCATGTCATAAAGGTACGCATCACTTAGGCATACATCATATAAAAGTATGCATCACTTAGGCATACATCATGTCATAAAAGTATGCATCACTTAGGCATACATCATATAAAAGTATGCATCACTTAGGCATACATCATATTAACATGCATATCATAAAAGCATACATATTTTAAGCACATAGCATATCATCAAAGTATGCATATTTCCTTCCACATAGCATATCATAAAAAGCATGCATATTCTAAGCATATAGCATATCATCAAGCATGCATATTCTAAGCACATAACATATCATCAAAGCATGCATATTTCTAAACACATATCATATCATAAAAACATGCATATTCTAAGCATATAGCATATCATCAAGCATGCATATTCTAAGCACATAACATATCATCAAAGCATGCATATTTCTAAACACATATCATATCATAAAACATGCATATCTCTATCCACATATCATATCATAAAAATGTATAAATCACAAGCATACATGGTTAAGCATAAGGGTGTATCATGTGATTATACTATCATAAGAAACATGGTAACATAGTTAACTTGGGTTCTAAGCTTCCTAAACCCTTGGGTTCCTATCATGGCCGAACCCCCTTAGGTCTCAATTTAGGTAAAAACAACCTCCAAGCATGTGAAACCTAAATTATCATTACATGAATTTCATAGGAAGCATTATAAGTATGATTTACTTGGTTTCTAAGTTCTCCAAGTCCTTAAACTCATGTGGACGAACCCTATCAGTATATAAACAAGGTCCCAAATGTCATGAAAGCATGGAAACCTTAAACCACATTTATAGCATTTTTTTCCAAGTAACATAGTAAGCATATTGAGCTAGTTCCTAAGTCCTTCAAGCCCTTAACATATGTCATAGTCAAACTTTTAACAAGTGTTCATGAGGGCTAAAAACAAACATACAAGCATGTGAACTTGAACTAACATCATGTATAAATTCATAACAAAACATTATACAACATGTATGGCCGAAACTTACCCTAGCCTCAATTAGGTCATTAAACAACATATAGCATGGGAACTTTGTCTTTCTACTTATCATATTCCATGTAAAGTGACATAAGCATATTTAATTCTTGTTCTAGGGTTTCTAGGGCATCTATTCCTTCATGGCCGAAACATACAATAGTCCATTTAGGTCATGGAAAAATTTTACAAGCATGTGACACAATCAACACATTATCCTATTTTCATAAGAAGCACTTTTAACACATTTGGTTTCATTTCTAAGGCCTCTAGGTCTTTTAAACCCTACTTGGACGAAACTCAACAGTATATAAACTTGCTTCAAATATCCTAAAAGCATAAGAAATCATACAAGTTTCATAGCATGTATAAAGACAAGCATAATAAACATACATGTGAATTGTGTCTTAGGCTTCCTAGGTTTCTTTCCCTTTTTCTTTTATTTTTCCTCATGTCCGAAACCTACCATTATTTAAACAAGGTTTTAAGTGGCCTAAAGCATGGAAAATCTAAGTAAGTTTCATGGCAAAAATTACTAAGAACATCATATACAAAGTTGGTTCATAAACAAGCTAGGACCCTTGTGATCCTACATGTCATATATCATGTAACTAATTTTCCTATACTCAATTTAAACATAAGAACATTAAAAAACTTTCATATCATAATATCACAGAGGTCTTGAGCATATTAGAATTTTGTTTAAGCTTTTCTAACTATCCATCTTATCATGGCCGAAAATCTAAAATAAGAGTTCATGAATTTCTAGCAATGTTCAACATGCAATTCTTTAAGAAAACTCTATATTCTATCATACAAACATGGTTACTTAAAATTTAAAGGTCTTCCTAACCCTAAGCCCTTTTCTTGGCCGAAACATATAAATGGATTTCTTTTGGTTCCAAGTAACTTTTAAGCAAGAAAACCAATAAAAGATCCTTAATGGTTCATGGAGAGAATCTTGCATTAGTTTGGTTACACAATATTTTTCCTAACCTCTTTAAAATATTTTTGGCCGAAATTCTAGGGTTAGGTACTCCTCTGATCAAGCATCATTTAGGTATAAAAACATGAAGAAAATCCTTCCTACATAGCATAGAAAAATATCATGAAATAAGGACTTGTTTAAACCTTCCTAGATTTGAAAACCCTTTCTTTGGCCGAATTTTTCTTAAATTCCTTCCTAGGTTTTCTAATCCTTATAAAATCCGAAAATCACATAAAAAGCCTTGTACCACAGGTGAGGGGAAGCTTACATCCTTTTCGCTTGTGGATCTAAGGTATGGTTATGGAAGAAGTAGCCTCTTCTTCTAGTTCCTTTCCCTTGATTCCCTTGCTTAGTCCTCCTTGTATCTTAGGCTTTCTTAGGAGAAAACCTTGGCTTTGGGGCCGAAGATGGAGGAGAGGGGACTGATGGTTTCAGTGAGGGAGAGGAAGAATGAGAGAAAATGAGAGAAAAATAATCTTCTCTTTTCTTGCTCCCTTTTATGTTAAGGGGGAAGAGGTAGCAAAATTGATTTTTTGCTTTCCTTCTCCCTTAGCCTTTTTTTTTCCTATTTCCTATTTATTTTATTTATTCATTTATTCTTACCATTCATGATGAAATAAGGGGGATTGAATCCTCTTAATTCCCTCTTTAAATTTTTGGCAACAACAAAGAGGAAGAAGGAGAGAAAGGGAGGAAGGCAAGTTGCCTTTCTCTTGCTCCTTTCTTGTTTTCTTTTGGCTAACTTTTACTCTTACCTTTATCATGAGTTTCCCTCCTTTGCTATCAATATCTTCTCTCTATCCCAATTGGTTTCTACTAATTAATTCTATGAAATATAATATAAGAGGTTCATGGTTCAATCCTTGACCTCCTCTTCTTTTTATTTCATTTTATTTCTTTTTGCTTCAACTCACTTCCTATTATTTTTCTAAGGAAAAATCCCACATTCATATATTTATCTTACAAGCTTAGCGGGTATTACAATACCTTACTCTGATACCAAAAATATTGCTATCAGATTAACACGCAAAACCAAAATATGAAAACCAAGCATCCGAAACTTGCCTCTGATGCCAAAAATATTGGTATCAGATTAACTCAAAAATTCAGAACACAAATATCCGAAACATGAAAAATAGGTATCGCAAACCTGCTCTGATACCAAAAATATTGTCACGCCCGAGGTAGTCCCTGCAAGAAGAAATTTTGGCAGCATCTCCCCTGTACGGGTGACAATATGAAACTTGACTACATCAATCCAGATACCATGACCAACACGGCCGGAACATATATATAATAATAATGAAAATAATCAAACATCCATGCAGTTTAATAGTAAAGCATTAACCTAAGCAACTATAAGATAATCATTTCAAATAACCTACTCAACTACACCCATAAAGCACAAATCCGATATCCTACTCAACTACACCCATAAAACACAAATCCGATATCCTACTCAACTACACCCATAAAACACAAATCATCAGCATGCATCTAAACGAAAACCCATCGAGAATAAGAAATCGTACAAGATCCAAATGTCAAAAGATACAAGTCTGAAACATAGTCTATAACATAATAAGGAAACCGAAATGTGCGAACTCGTCGCGACGCGTAGTGGTGAGGGACTAGCGACTGGAACCTCCTGAACAGCCTCAACCTGAAAATAGTAATAACGGGGTGGGAGTCCAACACTCAGCGGATAACTAGTTGACATGCATAGTAAATAATAACCAGCAGAAATAAATATGCATACAGTCTCCTGGATAGAAAATGCAAAACGACAAAGTAATGAGTATCTGTACTAACCAGAACCTGAGAATAGGGATATCAAGGTCGTCAGACCCCGAGTATCATAAATCCTGTATGCATGTCAAACAATGCATCCATCCAATATGCAGAATATAAAGTGCAACAAACACAAGCAATAAATGCAAATAATGCATATGATGCCAATAACATGTCCTAGTCACCCATGATGCCAGTCAGCCATCTCACACACGATGGTGAGACCGAGTGGGTAGGGTTGTGACAACCGTGCACTCTGTCATCACTGCTCCTGAGCGACCGAGTGGACGGGATGTTGTCGGAGTACACCTATCCTCCTACCCCAAATCATAAGTGGGGGAGCGCAATGCTCTCATCTCCCTGAGTCAGTCTAGAGGAGGGATCCCTGCCGGCTACCACACCGCGTCACACTACCCATGAGAGGACCAACGTAGCCAACCAGAGCAACCTGCTGCAACACATCCTGCCTAAATAAAAACCACTAACCCATGAGTGGTTGTGTGTGTAGATCCATGTAACTGGCGATGTGATCAACAATAATAGAGCTGCCAATCGCTAAGCATGTAATCATGCGTAATGATACATGACACTAAGCATAGAAATATCCTGATCCTATCTACCTCCATACAAACGTGTACCATATACGTGGATCAAATAATATGATCTAGGTACACAGGTCAGGTATGGTATCTAACCAGTCTGGTATATCATAGAGCATGGCATGTCACTACCTCTATAACATAAATAATAAATAGAGCATGAATGCTAAACAAGTAACAAACAAAACATGCTCGGAAACAAATAGTGACATGCCGATGCAGATATAAAAATAATTATTACTACTTGTTAAGATCTACTAAACATATCAACAGACATATCAAAATAGATAGGTCAAGGTACCCGCCTCCAATATAGATCAAGCTAATAAACCTCTAGGTCGAAGTGCTCGTCTCGAATCCGAATCCTGAAATAAATCATATGGTTTAGCTAAGTTTTATTGTAAACAAAATAGCTAAACCAAAAATTCTTATTTACCAGAAACCCTAATTCATTTCTTAACCTCGGTTTGCTTTCTAAACGAGTATAATCCGAGCTTAGTTTAAATCCATTATTTAATCCATAATTAAACCCTACTCATGAGTTAATTAGGGTTAGCTCCATTAACCCTAACTATTATCCAATCATACCTAATTCAAAACACAAACCTAAATTAGCATTCCTTGCTAACCTATCAAACAATCATCTACAACATGTACCAAAATTCCTACACCTTACCTTAATTCAGCCGCTGTTGATGCTGAAACAAAGTAAGTTGCTGGAAATCACTTCACGATCACAATCGAATCAAGCAAGGGGTCAAGCAGGAAGATCACTGATCAAGCAACAACCTTCTAGTCTCTGCCCGACAACCCAAGCACACCTCACTTATCAGAACAAAACTTCACTAGAATCAATCGGTGGAGATCACAGATCAAACAAACAACCTAAATCACCTTGCTGTCACCTTCCCCGAACACCACTACTATGAAGAGGAGGTGAATCCCAGAGCTAGGGCACGGTACAGTAGATCCAAGTCGACGATGAACCTAGGGCACGGTTGGGAGAGAGTCCAGTGAATAAGGTTCAAGAATCGTCTCAAAAAAATTCCTCAACAATCAACCAAACATGATGCCTTACCTTCGGAGCCCTAATTGCCTCTTCACATTGGCGATCGGATGGCAAAGACTTGACCCAGTGGCGTCGGCAGTCGGCTAGAGGAGGCGCGATGCTGTGTCTACGACCCGGAGCGGAAACACACCGACTGGATCTGAGCTTAGGGTGTCGATGCCGGCAGAGGAAGCTCGCCGAAGGTCGAAGCTCCGTTCCATCATCTTCGAGTTGTCCGTGAGAGAGAGCGTCGAGCAGAGGAGAAAAACGATTGGGGAAAGGAGAGGAATCAGGATCGCCATTGCTCGGGCTGAGGAGAGGGGTTTTGTACACTCGGGGAGGAGAGGAGTCACGAGCATTGGCGGCGTCGGTGCGTCGGCACCGTAGGGCACAGGTCGGGTGAGGAAACGGGCACGCGAGGGAAGGAGGAGGAGAAAGAAAGAAAATAAAAGAAACAAAAAAGAAAAACCAAACATTTCCTCGTTTAAATGGGGTAGCCCAAACAGGCTTTCCTGGGGTTCAATATTGATCGTCGTAACCTGAGTCATACGAGCTCCGAAAAATTCTTAGAAAATTTCTAAAGAATTTTGAAAAATTCTCTTATGATTATTCGCCCTTTTTCGATATTTTACAGTGTTGGTGATAGAGAAGAGAAAAGCGGCGTGTGTGATAAGTTCCGTACCAAGTATTAAGTTTCATGCATAGGTTTGGGCAATGTTTTTTTTGGCAACCATTAAGTTTATTATTAATGCATTAAACTAAGGTTTATTAATGTATGAAAAAAACTTTTGAAACTCATGTATGTTGAAATTAATGCCAACGTAGGTAGTGTTAGTATAAATTTTCAATTAATGCATGTTGAAATTAATTAGAAAATGGTTTAATTAATTCATGGTTCACTTAAATTGAAAATTAAATTTTATTTTTTAATATTTCAATTAATTAGGCATGGACTTGAATAATTAGGTCATTGAGACCTCGATCTGGTTCATACCATTGGTTGGTTTAACCAAACTAGTTTGGTCCAGTTAGATCGAGATCTGGTTTAAATTATTGGTTGGTTTAACTAGATCAAGTTAGTTCTTTTAGACCTCGATCTAGTTTAAACTATTGGTTGGTTTAACCAGATTAATTTGATTGAATCAGATCACATTGAATCTAATTGGACTAGATCTTTCCATATTTGATCAAGTGGATTAGATTTATTTTAATAGGTCAGATTTGATCAAAATTGGGTCAAATTGTCCAATGGACTAGTTTTGATCAAATAAACATTGATTTGATCAATAAGTCTAATTTAGACTTAAATGGGCTTAGTTTAAATACTAATAACTAAACATCCCAATTAGATTAGTTCTAATGAGGACAGGGGACTTAGGATTTAGTTACTCAATTGACTGGCCCAGTGTGTTAGTCAACTGGAGCTCCTCAAATAAAGAAATTTTATTTTTCTTATTTGCTTAGTTATTTTGTGTATTGATTCTATGCATATATGTGAATTGAAATGAATTGATTTTGTTACTGGTTTGTCAGTTTTGTACTAACATTGTTATTTTTAATTCTAGATGCCGAGGATGATATACACAATGGCCCATCGCGACATACGAAACAATGAGCTAAGAGAGGAGGTTGAGGAGATTAAGTATGACCAAATTTATAGACTTAGAGGGCATATTGGACGACTCAATCGACTATTCAAGATGCTCGAGCAGGAAGAGTTTCCAATTCTGGATGATTATAAGATATAGGTTTTGGTCTAATCGCTACTGATACACCTCAATAAAGTAGCACACCACTTATGGGGGATCTCCGAAGGGCGAATCTCATATGCACAGTTGTGTGGAGCTACTTAACCATGTGGATTAAGAGTATTATGAAGAGTTTGGGGGTCCACAAGAGGATCTGAATGTAGATTCAATAGAGAATCCTGAAACTAGTCTACCTGAGATTGCCCTAATTAAGTCCAAGATGAAAGGGATAATGTACTGCTACACTTGTTTTTGTCCTAGTAGTGGTGGTGTTAACTTATCTACCTTATTAGAGTGTTGTTGTTACTATCGTTAAGTACAAAAAGTATTAGTCTATTAAGTTTAATAAAATCATGTAGTAAAAAATGTTATTATATATGATCAATACTACTTTATGAAATGTCATGATATGTGTTGATAAACTAGAAAAGGAATGTTATGCGTTAACAGTCTTAAAAGAATGATTACTTCATTTAAATAATGAATTCATTTAATGATTTATTCACTTAATGATTAGTTCATTTGATGGGATGTGTATAATAGTATTGATCAATGTTGGTTAAATTTGATTATACAAATGATGAGTGAAAATATAGTTGCCACTTGATTTTGTAAACAACTCAAATTAACATTGAGTCAATCATAAATTATATATATGTGAAAAACACTAAATTACTAAATAATGTGTTTATTTATGTTAGATCATGGAAAATAAGAATATCATAGCTAAACTTAATAACAGAGAAAAATTATATGGGATAATTATAAAATTTGACACCTTAAGATATAATTTGTTCTTCAGAAAAAAGAAGTTCTAAAGGCTATAAATAAATTCATGGAGGAACCTGCTAATGATTCTATAGCACAACACGAACGTGACCTTGATGCCTGCAAGGCATGGAAAAGGAAGAACTCCACTGCTATGAGAATATTGATTAGTTCAATGGTAGATGACCTTGTATTTGGGTATGAGCTATTGCCATCGGCTCATGCTGTCAAGGTAGTCCTTAGTGAGAAGTATAGTGGAGTAAGTCTCAGTAAGCTTTGTTAGTTGACAATTAAGTGTGATAGTTGCAAAAAGCACCCAAATGTCACCATGACCCAATATCTGAGGGAAATGGCGAATATGATTCGGGAGCTAAAGACTACTGGTCTAAGTTGACTAATGAATAATATGTTTAAGAAGTTATCTCTTCCCTTCTTGATTCTTGGAAAAGGATGAAATATAATTTGACACAGTGAAAGTATTAAATCGTTCACTGATTTCTCATGCCATGTTGAACTGGAGGTGGAAAGAATAGAATCTACAAAGATATCTGGTCAAGCTTTTGTAGCTGAAGGTTCTAGATCCAAGAATAAGAAAATATGGTTTAAGAAATGAAAGTGAAAGGGAAAAGAAGCTGGTGATGTTGCTGGGCAAGACTAAATCAATAACAAATGAAAGAAATATAGATAAAAACCTAACAGCAAGCTGACTTGCTATAACTATGGTAAAAGGGCTATTTTACTAGGGATTGTACTGAGCTAAAAAAGTTAAATCCATCTTTATCTTCTTTCCATGAGCATTATGTTGGGTCGCTTTGGAGCTAGAGGGGGGTGAGTAGCTAGTCTCACTCGTTCGCTTGCTTCGTAGATGTTGGTTTGCAGCGAATAGAATCGAAGTCAAGCTCTCCAATGCTAATACGTAGATTTACTTGGTATTCACCTCAAGAAGAGGTGACTAATCCAAGGATCCACACACTGAGCACACCCTCCACTAAGAAAATAGCTCCTTTTCAGAACAACCAGAGGTGGAGAAACCTCGTACAACAGTCACACAATAAGATACAACTCGAAGAAAGAAGTAAATACAGAAATACAAAAGAAAACCTCTTCTTGCTTGATCTTGTGTAGCTTGAGGATGCCTCTTGACTCTTGGAAGTGCAACAACACTTGTCCCAAGAATGCTTCAAGATCTTGTAGTGATGAGTGTGAAGAGCTGGAGAGAATCAGAGTAAAAGACTTGTCTCATTTGAACTCGTTGTCGCCTTTATATCGTCATTTCTAGGGCTCCCAATCTATTGAGCTTTCTCCCAATCGATTGCCACATCATATCACAACGATCCTAGCTTTCCAAAGCCTGCATCCTGTGCAACGGTCATATCCCAATCGATTGGGGAGGCTTTGATCGATCGACCGATCGATTTAGAGTGCCTCTGTGCTCTTGTAGATAAACCCTGAATCGATTGACTGATCGATTCAGGTTGCCTCACAATCTCATGAGAAAACAAGCCCCAATCATTGATCGATCTATTGAAGTATCCCAATCGATCGGCTGATCGATTGGGGAGCACACTGTGTTCTTCATGAGTAATCTCCAATCGATCGCCTGATCGATTGGCCTAGCCTTAATCAATTGGCTGATCGATTAGCCTGTCCTTGCTGGTGAAGCTCTCCCAATCGATCAACTGATCAATTGGGCTTTGGTTCAATTGATCAGCTGATCGATTGACCAACCCTAACTTGACTAAGTCAAGTCTAGGGTCCGAAACCTAACATCTGGTCAACCGTGATCTGTAGGGACTCACTCGTGCCTAGCATCTGGTAAACCTTGACTTGTTGAGACTTCGTAACTAAGTGTCTGGTCAATCCTTTGACCCACTTAGACTTTTCTAGCCATGCCAGTGTTCGGTCAACCTTGACCCACTTTGACTTACCATCTCATGCCAAGTGTCTGATCTTCCATGACCCACTTGGACTTCTAAACACCAGGTGTCTGGTCACCCTGGATCCACCTGGATTTCCACATGTTTGACTTCACTCATCATGACTTTCTTACTACCTAGCTTCACTCACTAGATCTTTTACCTGGCTTCACTCACTAGGATTTCTCATTTTCCTAGCTTCATTCACTAGGTCTTTCACCTGGCTTCACCCCCCAAGATTTTTCAACTACCTATCTTCACTCACTAGGACTTTCCATCTGTCTGGCTTCACTCACCAGGATATTCCAACTGCCTAGCTTCACTCACTAAGACTTTCCATCTGCCTAGCTTTACTCATCAGAACTTTTCAACTGCCTAGCTTCACTCACTAAGACTTTCCATCTACTTGGCTTTACTCACCAGGACTTTTCAACTGCCTAGCTTCACTCACTAGGACTCTTCATCTGCCTGGCTTCACTCACTAGGACTTTCCATCTGCCTAGCTTCACTCACCAGGACTTCCTAACTGCCTAGCTTCACTCACTAGGACTTTCCATCTACCTGACTTCACTCACCAAGACTTTCCCCACCAAGTGTCTGATCAACACTGACCCACATAGTTTTTCATCATCTGCCAACCTCCCTATTTGACTTGTCTTTGCCAAACTTCCAATTAGGACTTTCCAATCAAGTATCCATTCGATCTTGACCTACTTGACTATTTTTCATACCAAAGTGGTCAAACATTGACTAGAGGAGAATTGCTCCAACAATCTCCCCAAATAGATGATTGCACCTGCAATCTCCATACATTGTCAAACATCAAAACTCAACCTTGAGTCAACTCAAGCTTAGTCAAACTGGTCAACCTTGACACAGAAAAATTACACCAACACATTATGTTACAAGTTCAGTGTTGTTTGTTGATTCTTATCCTTTATGGATTATAGATTCAGGAGCAATGAACCATGTAGCTCATGATCAAGCTACATATGTGGAGTATTATCGGGTACCGGGTGGCAACAAAAGGATATATGTGGGAAACAATGCAAGAATTGAAGTCAAAGGAATTGACACTTGCAAATTCAATTTACATGGTGGGCGTACCTTATTTCTACATAATGTCCTATATGCTCCTTAGATTCGACAGAATCTGGTTTCCGTTACTAGTTTTCTTGATTTAGGTTATTATGTAAACTCTTATAGTTGTTATGTGGAACTTCACATTAACCCTGTATTAATTAGGATATGGTTATGTATCGAATGGTTTCATGGTTCTTGATGTAGAACCAAATATTAATTGTGAAAATAATAGTTATTTTTCAAACATTGCTCTTACTAACGATGATGATGTAAATGATGAAGTTTGGTATGCTAGATTAGGACATATAGGACAAGAACGAATGAATTAATTAGCTAAAGAGGGTCTGTTTAGCACTCACGCTAAGATTAACTTGGCTATATATGAGCATTATCTTATTGGAAAATCAACTAAGAAACCATTTGGTAAGGCTATTAGAGCAGAATCACCATTGTAATTAATTAATTCAGATATTTGTAGTCCAATGAATATGAAGGCTAGAAATGGAAGTTCTTAATTCATTATATTTATTGATGACTTCATACATTTTAGTCATGTGTACTTGATCTCTCATAAGTTTGAAACATTAAATTGATTCAATCGTTATTTGAATTTACTTGAGGTATGTGGGTTAGAGTTCTTTCAGCATTTATACTGTTTGGTTATATTATAGTGTTTGCTGTTGGTTATAGCGAAATTTGGGGACCAAATTTTTATTAGTAGGGGAGGATGTGAGATCTCGGAAAATTTAAATAAATAGGGTTATTTCAGAAATAGCCTTATAAAATTTTTCCGGAATTTTTAGAAATTTTCTGGGAATTTTTCGGAGCTCATAAAACGTGTTTTGAGGAGATCAATTTCGGGTTCGGATTAAAGTCTGTTTGGGATACCCGTTTAAATGAGGAAAGGTTTTAATTATAAATTTCCTTTTCTTATTTCTTTTTCCCGAACCCGACTTAATCCTTTAGCCGGCACTTCTTCCTCTCTTCTTCCCCGACTCCCTTCCTCTTCTCTCTGTATCTCGTGGACGACGTGACGTCGAGGCTGGATCGGGCAGCGACGCCACCAGGGGAATTGATCGTCGGCGGCTGAGCACTTCCTTCCACCACCGTCCACCAGATCTGGGAGGGGATTTGTTGGTTTGACGCCACTAGATCGTCGATCCATCGATTGCCGGCAAGAAGAGGCGTTTAGGGCTCCGAGGGTAAGCAATCGATCCTCTCGCTTTTCTGTTCTCTGATTTGTGCCCTAGCTTCGAGTTTCATCCTCAATTCTTGCTTTTCCTCTTTGATCGTCAGCGATCCTAGGTCAGGTCATGGATTGCTTGAGTGGATCTTGGATTCCTCTGCCGGAGCTAGGTCTTGGCAGACGCTGGCTAGTTGAGGGTCAGTAGATTCAATACATTGCATTATGGATTGGATTAGGTGACACCTTCTGGAGGCAACCGATCGAGGTAATGCATTGTTGATTCTTACTCTCTTTTCTTTGTTGTGATCTTGATGTCAGATTCAATTGTTTGCTGTAAATTCCTTGATCAGTACTTGGACTTTCTCTTCTTCACTGTGATTGAGGTCTCGGTTGAAGTGGAGAAGAATTCCAGCAGGGAGGTCTTGTTGTGGTGTTCTTGATCTAGTAGCTCAGTTGGTTCCGGTAGCATCTATCCAGTTTGAGGTGTTGTTGATGCTGGAATTGTGGTCGTAAGGTGATTTTCAACAGCATCACCCGTGGCTTTAGATCGTGAGGTGATTCCTAACAGCATCCTTTGATCCAGCAGTCAATAGGTTCTGTGAATTGAGGTATGTGAAGGGATGTTGATACTTGATGTAAATGCATGGAATTGGGTTTATGAATAGGTTTGATTGGAGGTTGTAGTAGATGTTGATTGTATCTAATCTAATGGATGATTAGGGATTAGGCAACTAACCCTAATTAATTGTTAGATTAGTTTAGGAAGGATAATGGCGACGTGATTAGGGTTTTGCCCTAATTTAGTTTTTGGAATTTTATTTAGCTATTTCATTTGAATTTAGCTAAATAAAATATATATGTTGTTTGACACAAGACTCTGATTCGAGACGAGCATCTCGATATTGGATTAGGACTGGATTGTACCTTCTATTTGAGGCGGGTACCCTCTGACTTATCTTTTGATAACGTCTTATGATATGTGTAGCTTATATATATTTACTAGTGGTAGATAGTAGATTATTCTCTCTCTTGGTCTTAGTTAGTTGATACCTATCACATGCTTCATCTGCTAGTTGCTTTACTTCAGAATTGGATAGTTTTATCTCTTGCCATGTGTATATATGTTCATAGAGATGTGTATCTATAGTGCTCTATTCTACTGGATTAGTTGCTTTACAAGTTTGATACATGCTCTTGGATTCATGATACTTACATCATTTGTTATATGTGATGTCTTTGAATTTATGCTGTTTACATCATGGTTATATATATATATGCGTTTACCTTTTTGGCACACGCATATGGAGGAGGATATGTTCAGGTATGACATACTGTAGCCGCACGCACCATATCGCATGATTGCATGCTGGGCGATTGACGACTCCATTATTGTTGAGCTCGTCGGCCGGCTACATGGACCTTGACACACGTGCCCACTGCATGGGTAGTGGCACAGCACTTAGGGTGTGTATGGTAGGTTGCTCGGTGATGCACCGCCGGGGTGGCTCATGGGTAGCACGATACAGCGGGGTTGCAGCCGGGGTCCCTCCCCGTCATTGCGTACCGGGAGATGAGAGCGTTACGCTCCCTCACTATGTTGAGGTAGGAGGATAGGTGTACTCCGACAGCATCCCGTCCACTCGGTCACTCTTCAGGGGTAGTGACGACAGAGTGCACGGTGTCACAGCCCTACCCACTCGGTCTCACCATCGTGTGTGAGACGGCTGACTGGCGTCAGGGGTGACCATGTCATATTGCATCATATGCACAGATTGCATTCTTTATGATTGATGCATTTTGGTGATTGCATATGATTGACATGCATACAGGATACATGCTTTTGCTCTGACTATCTTTGTCTGTGTATGTCCACAGTCATTTGCCCAAGCCTCGCAGGTGAGTACAGTTTATTTCAGTATCGCATTTCTTATTATTTGTGCAGCAGACTGTGTTACATGCCTATTGTTGGTTACTGCATTTTATTCAGTTATGCATATGTGTTATACTGATAGGAGACTGTACTATAGGCTTTATGGTTTAGGAGGCTGTACCTTAGGATATTACTGGTAGTTATATATTGCTGTACATGTCTATTGGATTACCTGCTGAGTTCATTGAACTCACCCCATTTTTATTACCATTTTAGGTTGAGGCCGTCGGGGAGATATTCCAGTCGCTAGCCCCATTATCGCGAGGATTTTCTTTGTCGGATTATATTTTGCTTTTGCATCTTATATACTTGTATTGTGGGTTTGTATTGTGGACTTTATATCGAACACTTGGGTTTACTACTTTTGGTTTTCCGCTGCGGATATATTTTCATTACTTCGTGGATTTTGTCTTTCCTCGTTGTAGTGGAGTAGGATGTTTACATATATCTTCGAGATTCTATATCGTCTTTTCTTATTAAACTGCGTGGATTGATTATATGTTGAACTGTGTGGAATGTTGATATAAACTGCGTGGTTTGTTTCTTATTTGTATTGTATTGTTCCGGCCGTGTGTGGCCGAGGTATAGATATATGTATTCTGGATTCATATTGTCACCCGTACAGGGGAGATGCTGCCGAAATTTCTTCGGGCAGGGACTACCTGGGGCGTGTCAATATTTTTGGTATCATATATTTTTGGTATCAGAGCAAGGTACACGATACTTGCTCTTTGTTTTAGATTTTCGAGGTTTATCTGATACCAATTTATTTGGTATCAGAGCTAAGTTTGCGATACCTACTTATCGGGTTTCGGATTTACGATGCTTACTTTCGTGAGCATTTCTCGGTATTTTGGTTTTGTACGGATTCCGTCGATTTTCTCGTTTCGAAATTCTGAGGTATTTTGAAGAGGATCTATTGGTTCTATTTGGGGGCTAAGCAGCGACAGGACATCTCCAGACGGCAATAGGTAAATCAGGTAATTTTATAGTTTTCATACCTGTAGTGATATCTGGATAGCATTTTTTTTTCATATATGATACGTGTTCTAGTACTTAGACGTGGTCGCACATGTATGAGGACGATCGATTCTCTAGAGACAGAGTCTCCAGAGAGTTCCATTAGGGTTGAGCCTGTTCGTCAGGGATAGACTCCTCAGGGTATTGTGACCACGTTAGACTGTCAGATCCTGACGGTTCCGACTTCAGAGGTACCTACCTCGCCTGTACCGCCAGGAGTACCTACAGGGTACTTGGCACCTTCTCTAGCCGTGCCTACTGCGTACTCGGTACCACCACAGACATCTGTGCTGGTTACTACTACTCGATACCTGCACCAGCAGTACCGGTTACATCTTACCTGGTACCGCCCATCGTACCTTTAGTCGTCCCTACTTATGCCTACTTTGTAGTTCCACTAGTGGTTCCTACCCTGTTTATGTGGCAGCACCAGTGGTACCTGATGTGCGTGGATTATATACTCTTTTATGCATATTTTTACGCACATTTACATATTTTGAGCATGCTTGATCTATGCATTTTTATACTTCCAGCTTTCCTTTTAGCATATTTACTCTTTTGGTTCGGAGATCTGCTTTTTGTGCATTTTCTGTACACAGGAGTCGATTTGGTGAAGAATTTACATCTTTGGGCAAGCCTTGGAGGAAACGAAGGGAGAAAACACCGGGCCGTGTACCTCACACGGCCCTGCACTGGTATGGAGCTCGGGCCGTGTGGAGTTTGGCACCAACAGAAGAGGAAGATGACATGGCCGTGTGAACCTCGTACGGCCGTGTCAAGATTTGAAGCCAACCAGAGCCTTACGGCCGTGTGGATCTACACGGCCGTGTGAGGTTTCCAGAGACCAAGCAGGTGGGTGTGCACCACACGTGTAGTATTTCCAAGGAGAGGGTTCGGCCGTGGAGTCACACTACTGCAGCTGGCGGAGGAGGAATCGGACATGGCCGTGTGAATCTCACACTGCCGTGTCATGGGGTGTGGCGCCCGATTCCCTTCTCTATTTAAACCCTCCTTCATGAATTGAAAGGGGATCTCTCCCCCTTTGGGAGAAGGCAAGATTTGGTGGTTTCCTCCCAATCTTGGGAGGATTTTTGGGCGATTCAAGGGGAGCTTTTGACGATTTCGGCTCCGGAGCGAGGATTGGATCCGAAGACGAAGCTTCTTCGTAGATAAGTTTTCTCTTTTCCCCTTTTCTTGGTTTCTTGGATTGGGGATTTAAGAAATGCTTGTATTCTTTATTTCTTCGGGTTTTCTTCCTCGATTCATGGAGTAGATCTTGTATTCTAGGATGGAGGGAGTATTTGTATGATGGATTGATGTATCTCTTATGGATTTGCCATTTTCTTGTTTCAATGACATTATCTTGCTTGTATCGATTAAATCTTGAATGATTAATGGTGATTCGTGCTTAATTCTCATTCTTGATTAATTGTTTGGATTTCTTACGGACTTTGTAAAGATAAACTCTCACTCGATCATCCGAGGGATCCACGTGACAGGTGCAAGCCCGTGTAAGGACGTTTGAGAGATAATCTTGAAGAGGAAATAGGAATATTCAAGAGAGTAGGATGGATTTTGTGATTAGTTTCTTGTATCTTGATAGATTAATAAGTCGTGGGCTTCTACGTTGATATCCGAGGAAGGCATAGTAATAGGTGCACTTCTGTGTAAGGACAACATAGGTTCATGTCTAATTAATCCTATTTAGATACATTTCTCAGTCCTTAGCCGGTTGTCTATTGCAAGGGAGAACCGGCAACTTTCTACATGTTTGGCAATTGAGGGTTAAGAATTGGTGAACCATTTACATTCGAGAAATCCTACAAAGAAACCGAAACTCCTAGAATCTCCCTTTATCATAACCCAAAACACTAAATTCTTGTTTGTTGATCTTTAAGATTAGATTTGTTTACCTTTACTTTGCTTTTGAAACGATTGGATAGTTGTTTAGCTAATTCGCATTGAGACATTTCTAGTGCTTATTCCAGTCCCTGTGGATACGATAATCTTTTATATTACTTGCGACATTTCCGTACACTTGCGGAGCGTAACAAGTTTTTGGCGCCGTTGCCGGGGACTGCGCTATAACATTAGGAATTATCAATTGAGTTAGACTAAACATAACATTTGTTTTCCTTTCATATTGCATAGTTGTAACTAATCATTAGATTTCTGTTTTTACTTTCTTGTATAACTTTCACTTCTTGTTAATTCTTTTTGTACAAATTCAATTCTGCATTTTTTATTCTTCTATTTTTCTTTTTCTGTCGAATTGCTATCTGCTATCTTGTTCTTGTGTATGCGAAGATCTAACTTTGCAGGGGAATTCTTCCCTTTTGACCCTGAGATTGATAGAACTTTCCATAGAAGAAGAATTCTGCAAAGGTAAATTGAAGAACAGGAACATTTGAACATGGAAAATAGACCACTTAAGGATTATGCAGCACCCTATGCAAGAGGTTTTCGATCTAGTATTTCAAGACCTTCAGTGGAAGCTAATAACTTTGAGATCAAACCCGCAATCATATCTATGGTGCAGCAGAACCAATTTGGTGGAGGACCTCATGAAGACCCTAATCAACACTTAGAGGTCTTTTATGAAATATGTGGTACCATGAAAATGAATGGAGTTCCTTCAGATGCAGTTAGATTATTGTTATTTGGGTTTTCTCTAAGAGATAGGGCAAAGCAATGGCTGAATTCTTTGGCCCCTAATAGCATCACCACTTGGGAGCAGTGTGAGCAACAGTTTCTTGATAAGTTCTATCCACCAAGCAAAACAGCTCATATGAGGAATTTAATTGCAAGCTTCAAGCAAACTAACTCAGAATCTCTTTTTGAAGCATGGGATAGATATAATAGTATGCTCAGACAATGCCCACATCATGGGTTGGAAAGATGGTTAGTGTTGCATACTTTCTATAATGGTATCAATTATCATACCAAAGTGTCCCTTGATTCAGCTGCTGGAGGGGCACTTATGAACAAAAGCTTAGATGAAGCCGAAGAAATCATTGAAAGTGTAGCACAAAATCATCATCAATGGGCAAATGAAAGAAGTGGTGGCTATTCTTCTGTAAACCCAACAATTAAAGCATCAGGGAAGTTTGATGTAGATGCAGTCATTCTTTTATCTGCAAAATTGGACGCTCTTACAAAGAAATTTGAGAATATAGGGGCTAGTGCTAATATGGTCAATGCTATTAGTACATCTTGTGAAGTATGTGGGAGTTCAGAGCATTCAAATGACTCATGTCCATTAGGAGCTATCATTGCACAAATCAATCAACTTGAACAATGCGATGCAATCATGAGTTACAATCAAAGGCAGAACAACCCATACTCAAATACTTATAACCCTGGATGGAAGAGTCATCCAAATTTTTCCTACAGAAATAATCAAGATCAAGGACCATCTATGGGGGCAAGACCAAATTTCCAAGCTGGGCAACAAAATTTTCAACATCTATCTTCTCAAGGCTTACCAAAGTCAAATGTTGAAAAGATGCTTGAAGAAATTATCTCAAGTCAGAATGAAATGAAACAAGATTTAGCAAAGCTCATTCAGAGGATGGATAATTCTGAAAAGCATCAAAAGATCCAGGATAGTCAAATTGCCCAACTAGCTTCCTCTTCATCCAGAGTGCCAGGACAACTTCCAGGAAAACCTGATGTGAATCCTATGGAGCATTGCAATAGAATTGAGCTTAGGAGCGGACGGACCTTGGGAGACTCCCAAGCGACTGCTTCAAAAGGGATACAAAAAGAAGAAGAGCTCTCTCCTCCTATACCAAATCAGATTCAAGCTAATGAGGAGAGTACCATTGAGGTTGAAGAAACTCTTCCACTGAACCATCAGAGCAAAGCTGTCCCTTTTCCTCAAAGACTTACAATGCTCAAGAAAGATGAAGAATTTGGCAAGTTTCTAGAAAAAGTTAAGGAAATTTGTGTAGAGGTACCTCTTATCGATGCTATTCTACAAATGCCTAGATTTGCCAAATTCCTGAAGGATCTCATGTCAAACAAGAGAAGAAGAGGAGAGGTCGAGACCATTGCGCTTAGTGAGGAATGTAGTGCTATTTTTGAGAAGAACACTTCTCCAAAACTGAAGGACCCAGGGAGCTTTTATATCCCTTGCAACATAGGAAAAGAATTTTTTGAAAAAGCTTTCTGTGATTTGGGGGCGAGTGTTAGCCTCATTCCCTATTCAATTTGTAATAAATTAGGTCTCAAAAACATTAAACTTACTACTATGGCACTTCAACTTGCCGATCATTCCTGCAGGTACCCTTTGGGTATTATAGAAGATGTGCCAGTAGAGGTGGATGGGAATGTTATTCCCACAGATTTTGTCGTGTTGGACATGGAAGAGGACCCTAGGATTCCTATCATATTAGGAAGACCTTTCCTTGCTACAGCTGGAGCTATAATTGATGTCAAAAATCATAAGCTTTCTTTGGTAATTGGTAAGGAAAAGTTGGAATATGATTTATCTAATATCTCTAACCATGTCTCGTCTCTTTTAAATGCTTGTAGCAGGACAAGCATTTATAAACTTGAGGAATGGAATTTCCATCCTCATGGAAGGCCACCAAATGAAGGAGACAATGTGGTGGAAGATGTTGGGAGAAGATCTCCCAAAAAAACGAAAAGTATATCTGTCCTCCAAGGGCGAGGAAAAGAAGCGAATGATAAAGTTTGGTCGAGCTAAAGACCTTAAACAAGCGCTTCTTGGGAGGCAACCCAAGGGTTCTTTTAGTTAGTTTTGATCTGCATCTAAATTTCTTTTAGCTTGATGCATTCTTTTGATTTTGTTTTTAGGTTAGGTGCAAAACGGAGCTCGGCCGTGTGCTATACACGGCCAGGCAAAAGTTGCAGAGAAGGGAAGTGCTTAGGCCGTGTCATCCAGACACGGCCGTGTAGCATCTTCCGAGGAGAAAAGGATCTAGGCCGTGTCTCAAACACGGCCGTGTAAAGAATCCCGAGAGGAAGGATGGAGAGGCCGTGTCCCAGAAATGGCCGTGCGAGGAATCCAGAGAAGGAAGAGGGGGAGGCCGTGTGGATCTACACGGCCCGTGTAAAGAATCCCGAGAGGAAAGATGGGGAGGCCGTGTAGATCTACACGGCCCGTGTAAAGAGAACTATTAAAGTCTTCTTCCTACCTCACACGGCCAGATCTTGGCCGTGTTCCGCACACCCCCAACTCTCCAAAACATATCTTTTTCTCCCAATTTCTTAAAAACTCCTCTCTAATCTCTCAAGATCTCTTAGATCCGATTCTCCTCCTCTCTAAGACTTGGACTTTTTGTTCTCTTAACCTAAGATCTTTTGTTCTTTGAAGTTTTGTTCTTTGAGTTCCACAACTCTAGATAATTCTTCCCCTATCTAAACTCATCAAGATGTCCAATATTTTGAAGAGACTTCGCAAAGGAGGTGGTGGATCTAGTGGAGATAAAGAGAAGGAGTCATCAAGGGACAAAGGAAAACAACCAGTGAAGGGCAAAGGCAAAAGGACTTCACGCAACGAAGGTAATGACAATGAATTCAATATTGTGTTTAGAAATGATGATCAAGTAACTAGATTTGCAATTCTTGTCAATAGAAAGATAGTGTGTACTAGATATATGGACCCAACTGTTCTTGATATGCTTGGAATTAGGGAAGATGTAGATTTGATGATTGGGTTTTTGGATTGGAGTGATATTATGTACACACATTTGCCTACATATCCTCGCCTTGTTTTGGAATTTTTAAGTTCATTGGATGTCCATTTTACTAATGAAGATGATTATTCTGGAAAAATCTCTTTTAGATTAATGAATCAAGAATTTCTATGGGCATTTAGTGACTTTAATTCTTGTTTTGGAATAACCACCGGTAGCCCTCGTAGGTTTGATCCAAGGTTTAATTGGAATCATTTTTGGAATGCAATAACTGGGTTAGATCAATCTTATGAGCCTTCAAGAGCTAAGGCCTCCCATATGCAAAACCCCATCTTTAGGTATCTACATAGAGTCATGAGTAAAACTATTTTTGGTAGGGGAGAGAGTGATGGGGTGGTTAAAAAAATAGAGCTTTATGCTTTATGGGCTATGCTTTATAAGGTTGAATTTGACTCTGGTTTTCATTTTGTTCAAACCTTATTGAGATCGGCTAGGGCATCATCGGGATCGATTGTTTTTGGTGGTTTGATTACCCGAATAGCTTATAATTTAAATCTTGATGTTGATGGGTTGGAAATAATTCATGGTAATGACATGATTGACATTGATACATGTCTTGCTATGAAAATGATCGTTCGGGATGGGAATGGTTTCGCGTTTCCTAGGAGGAGTGGTTCTCCTTTACCCCTTCCTTTTCCTGAACGAACTACTATTCGTAACCCGGCTAATTGGGTAATTTCTGAGTTAGATTTTGAGGATAACCCTTCTATACCTGGAGACACTGAGCCACATCATGATCCCTCGTCATCTGGACACACGCAACCTTCTAGTTTCATGGAGCCTGCTAGGCATTCTTTTGCATATGGCACGGGATCTTCTAGGTTTGATTTTTCAGATTTTCGTACGTCTCTAGAATCACTTCATGAGAAGCAAGATTCCCAACGAAAAATGTTGGAGGGGCGCTTCTCTTTATCTGATGATCAGTTTAGGGAGGTACAAAATCATTTTCAGTTTACGAGGAATTTTCAGGGTCAAGTGGCTGAGTTTGTGCAGGATTATGATATTGATCAGGCTAGGATGAGAGATTTTATGCAGAGTATGACGCTTACTAGCCAACAAGTAGATGCTTTATATGAGTATCATAGATCCTTGGGTGAGATTCCAGGTTTTCCTAGTTTTCCTATTGGCCAACCACGTCGTAGACCTCCTTTCCCTCGTCCACCTCCACCTCCTCCACCATATTGATTTCATCGAGACGATGAAAAGTTTAAGTCTGGGGGGGTGTCATGTATTGTTTAGTTTGGTTTTCAGTTTTCAGTTTTTGTTAGTTTTTCATGTTGGTTCTTATTTGTTGGGTTTTTCGGGCCGCGAAAACCGCTTTTCGCGTCGCGGAAACCCCGAATCGCCCAAGCCACGGATCTCGTGCAAGGTAAAACTTTCAAAAAATACGAGTACGAGTTTAAAACACGATCGACTCTTAGATCTACGAGGGAAAAACATTTACCCTTGATGCGTGCCCTTCGTAATCCCGCAACGTCCAAAAGGTAGCCGGATCTCGAGACCGTCAAGCGAACGGTCCTCTAGTGGTATCCACACGAACAAGGAGTGGTCTTCTACAACTCAAAGATGGAGAGGAGAACCCACAAGTGTGCTAGAACTTTCTAGGGCTCTCGGATTGGATCTAAAAGGTGAGAAAGGAGAGAAGGGAAAAAGGAACTCACACACTCCTCTAGGTACTCTCCTTTTGTGACCTTCACACCACCTAGTTGCTTGGAATCAACTCTCACTTCTTCTCCACCATGAAGCCACGACCATCAGCAAGCTTGAGAGAGGGAGAAGCACCCAAGGAAGAAGAAGCATTAAACCCCATTCAATTGCCACCAAATGAAAACCTCTCATAACTTAGTGTGGCCGGCCACCACATGTGTAAC
The DNA here is from genome assembly GCF_018446385.1 of Zingiber officinale. Lineage (NCBI taxonomy): Eukaryota > Viridiplantae > Streptophyta > Magnoliopsida > Zingiberales > Zingiberaceae > Zingiber > Zingiber officinale. Next base: position 83,714,766 of record NC_055996.1, read on the forward strand.
CCCCACATTAATGTGGCCGACAACATTAAGAGGATTAATGGTGTGTAACCTCCATGAGGTGGTACACCATTATATAAGGGGATGATGTGGCATGCCATGTAGGATGAGTCATCCTCATGATGTGTCAATTCATCAAGTCAAAACTTGATGTGTCAACCTCTATTTGGTCAAGTCAAACTTGACCAATGCTCTTCCTAGTTGAGTTAAATCCAAGCTTTGATTCAAGTCAATTTTAATTTAATGAATCTCAATTCATTAATATAAATTGACTCATGAATCAAATTTAAATTAGACTCATTCAACAATTGAATCTAATTGAGTCTAACTCAATAAGTCTAATTTGAATCCAATCTTTGATTCATCATATGAATCTAATCCTATTGGTTCATCATATGAACCTAATCTCCATGCACATGTTCTTTGTGTGTGACCCAATAGGTTCTTGTAACGTTGGCAATGTTATAAACTCCTTTAAAAACATAAGCAATGAGCGGCATCTAGCAATACATCATTGCTACCCAAGTTACAAGAAATGTTGAGATCCAACATCACCTTGTGACTACTAATTGTGACTCCTCACAATATGTGACAAGTGTCCTTCTATCCTAGACATCTAGATTGATCAATGTGAGGCATAGACCGTGTCATCCTCTGACCAATCTAAATCTTGAACTCCGAGTAGACTCACTCAATCAAATGAGCTCAATATCTCATATTGACTCATTTGGGTATGGCCATACACTTCGTGGTCTCACTCTATCAAGAATATCGATGTCTCTCCCGTCATATAGGAGGGATAGATCCCATCTACATCACTCACATCCCTTTGCATAATTTGTTATATACCCAGTAATCGCCTTTATAGTCCACCCAGTTACGGGTGACGTTTGACGAAACTAAAGTACATAACTCCTTATGTAGGGATCCATGGTGACTTCAGGTCTAAGGACTAATAGTCATACTAATAGCCACATGAGAAAGTATATGACACTCATATAAGGATCCATGATACTTTCTCATGGCGGGTCATTCAGTATACATTCTCTAATGCATACCCATGTGTCAGCTTGATATCTCTATATCCATGACTTGTGAGATAAAGTCATCGAGCTGACCTACATGCTAGTCTTATTGTATTAACATTGTCCCTAAATGTTAATACTCGACTAGGAATGATTTAGAGTAGTGTTCCCTATATCATCTCACTATCGATTCAACTAATCGATTGATATAGGTATGAACCTTCTACTCAAGGACGCTATTATACTTAGTCTATTTGGCACTAATACAAATAAGTATAATAACCAAACAAATGCCTTTATTAATATACAAGAATATGATATACATGAGTCCATACAATCATCAAATGATTGGCTCTAGGGCTCTAACTAACAATCTCCCACTAGCACTAGTGCCAATCAGTATAGGCTCTAAGGCCTAATGACCTAGTGTGACCATCATGCTTCCTCTGTGCCAAAGCCTTGGTCAAGGGATCTGCGATGTTAGCCTCTTTAGGTACTCTGCAAATTTTCACATCTCCTCTATCGATAATCTCTCGAATGAGATGGAAGCGCCGTAGTATGTGCTTGGTCCGCTGGTGTGAGCGATTCCATGCTATAGCTCCATTGTTGTCACAATAGAGCTCAACTGGTCGCGATGCTAGGAACCACCCCAAGTTCGGTGATGAACTTGCGGATCCAAGCGCCTCATTTGCGCCTCGATGCGAATGTACTCGGCTTGTAGAATCGCCATCAGATCCCGAACTCTTCCAAACCACCATTAATGCAAAATACGAACCCCGACTGCGATCTATAGTCATCCTGGTCGGTCTGGAAGCTAGCATCACTGTAACCCTTTACAGCTAGCTCATCATTGCCTCCATATATCAAGAAATATTCTTTAGTCCTTCTTAAGTACTTAAGAATATTCTTGACCGCTATCCAGTGACTTTCACCTGGATCTGACTGGTATCTGCTCGTCATACTCAAAGCATACGAGACATTAGGTCGAGTACATAGCATGGCGTACATGATCGATCCTATGGCTGAGGCATAAGGGATCTGATCCATGCGGTCTCTCTCCTCTCTAGAAGAGGGACCTTGAGTCTTAGAAAGACTCACGCCATGTGACATCGGCAGAAATCCCTTCTTGAAGTTCTGCATGGCAAACCGTATGAGTACTTTGTCAATGTATGTACTCTGACTTAGGCCAAGCAATCTCTTAGATCTATCTCTATAGATCTGAATCCCTAGAATGCGGGTTGTCTCACCTAAGTCCTTCATTGAGAAGCAACTCCCTAGCCAGGTCTTGATAGACTGAAGCATAGGGATGTCCTTCCCAATGAGTAGTATGTCATCCACATACAATATGAGGAAGACAACTATGTCCCCTACAACCTTCTTGTAGACACAAGGCTCATCTTCGTTCTTGATGAAACCAAACTGTTTGATCGCATCATCGAATCGAAGATTCCAGCTCCGAGAAGCTTGCTTTAGTCCATAAATGGACCTATGCAGCTTGCATACTCTACTAGTATGCTGTGGATCTACAAAACCCTCAGGTTGTGTCATGTACACATCCTCGAGTAGATTTCTATTCAGAAACGCGGTTTTGACATCCATCTGCCATATCTCATAGTCATGGTAGGCTGCAATAGCAAGCATGATCCGAATGGACTTAAACATCGCTACTGGAGAAAAGGTTTCATCATAGTCAATACCATGAATCTGCTTGAAACCTTTAGCTACTAAGCGACCCTTATAGATAAGTCCATCCATGTCAGTCTTTCTCTTAAAGACCCACTTACACCCAATGGGTTTTACCCCTTCAAGTGGATCAACCAAAGTCCATACTTGGTTGGTGTACATGGATTCCATCTCGGATCTCATGGCTTCTAGCCATTTCTCGGAATCTGGTCTCATCACAGCTTCCTGATAGGTGGTAGGCTCATCCTCTATGAGCACAATGTCATCATGGTCAGACAAGAGAAATGAGTATCTCTCAGGCTGACGACGTACCCTATCAGACCTGCGAAGAGGTATGTCTACTTGAACTGGTTGTTGTTCCTCAACTTCTTGTGGAACAACATCATCCACAACACTTTGTGGTTCAGTTTAATTTCCATCGAGGCATCGATGCTATTGTTCGCATCTTGAACTTCTTCAAGATCGAGCGTGCTCCCACTAGTCTTTCTAGAAACAAAGTCCCTTTCTAGAAAGACCCGATCTTGCCACAACTACCTTGTCTTGACTGGGAATGTAGAATAATATCCCTTAGTTTCCTTGGGATATCCGATGAAATAACACTTGTCGATTTGGGTCCTAATTTGTCCGAGACTTGACGTCGTGCGTAAGCCTCACAACCCCAAATCCTCATGAAAGACACTGGATCTCTCCCACCATATCCTATATGGTGTCTTTATCACGGCCTTGGATGGAACTCGGTTGAGAATGAAAGTTGCGTGTCTAGAGCATATCCCCATAGATATGTCGGAAGATCTGTGACTCATCATAGACCGTACCATATCTAATAAGACGATTCCTCCTTTCGGATACACCATTCCACCGTGGTGTTCCAGAGGAGTGAGTCGGGATAGAATCCCACACTCAGCTAAATAGTCACGAAACTCATGGCTTAAGTATTCACCACCTCGATCTGATCGAAGTATCTTAATACTCTTGCCAAGCTGATTCTGTACTTCATTCTTGAATTCTTTGAACTTTTCAAAGGATTCAGACTTATGTGTCATCAAGTACACATAACCATATCTACTAAAGTCATCAGTAAATGTGATGAAGTATCTATAACCGCCTCTAGCAGCAACATTGAAAGGGCCACATACATCACTATGTATGAGTCCTAACAAATCAGTTGCTCTCTCGTTGTGCCCACTAAAGAGAGTCTTGGTCATCTTGCCTCGTAGGCATGACTCGCATATCTCATATGATTCAAAATCAAATGAGTCCAGCAAACCATCCTTATGGAGCTGGGATAAGCGCTTGTCATTTATATGACCTAAGCGACAGTGCCAGAGGTATGTTTGGTTCATGTCATTTGACTTGAACCTCTTGGTATTTACGTTATAGATAGGGCTCTCTAGATCTAGAATATAGAGTCCGTTTATCAGAGGTGCACTACAATAGAACATATCGTTTAAATAGACGGAACAACATTTGTTCTTTATTATAAACGAAAATCCTTTCTTGTCCAAACACGAGACGGAAATTATATTCTTAGTCAAGGCAGGCACATAACAACAATCATCTAATTCTAGTACAAGCCCAGAGGGAAGAGATAGATGATAAGTTCCTATAGCAATAGCAGCAACTCGTGCTCCATTGCCTACTCGTAGGTCTATCTCACCCTTCGTCAATGCCCTGCTATTCCTCAGCGCTTGTACATTAGTACAAATGTGCGAAGCACATCCGGTATCTAATACCCACAATGAAGAAATAGAGAGGTTGACTTCTATAACATTTATACCTGAAGTAGAAATCTTATTTCTCTTCTTCTTAAGATCTTCCAGGTATTCTTTGGAGTTCCTCTTCCAGTGCCTTGCTTGTCCTTGATATAGGTGACAAAGATGTTCAACCATATCGTAAGCGCTCATCAACTCATGTTGCTTCTGAAGCTCAGAGTTCATGGTTGCGAGCATAAGACAAGACACATCTAATGCGTCATCTTGATGCTTCTTGTAAGCATCTCGGTCTGCTCGCGTGGCAGTGGCAGGAGGAGCCTCCGGAATGGGCTGCTCCAGAACGTACAGTTTACGTTCTTGGGAGAGAACTATTCTCAGGTTCCTGTACCAGTCCAGGAAATTTGCTCCGTTGAGCTTGTCCTTCTTAAGGACAGATCGCAGAGAGAAAATGTTCGTATTTGACGTCATGGTTATCTACAACAGAAAAATTTGCAGAAATAAATATCATATTCTTTAAAATCATTTAATTAGGCCTTTAATTAAATGATGCTCCCACTGAATTCTATAATTCTTGTGGGACAAGATCCACATCATACTAACCCTTGAGTTAGCTTTGGCTAATACGCCCAAGGCTTAGTATGATCGGTAGGTAACGATTACCAATTACATCTCTATGCAACTCTTGTTTATAAAATCAATATCCGCATTTATATTAAAACTCGAGTTAGCTTTGGCTAATACGCCCGAGAGTTAATATCGATGTGATTTTGATCTATCTTTTCCAACCGTTGGAATAATGCCTATAGTTGACTCGATCCAACCGAGTAACTAGGAATACTCAATCTAATTGAGCTTGTATTCACCCATGCGTTGATAGGTGGGACCAAGATTGTCCCTCCGTACCCTACCAAGATAATATGTATTGCTCTGCTTTGGCAGATTCAACAATACATGTGATCGAGATAGTGATAGGTATCACGGCACGGTTAGGCATTTAGAGTTGGTTATATCGAGATCTAATCTAATCGAAAAGGATGCATCTTGTGCACACTTAGATCTAATATAATCGCATGGGTGCATCATGTGCACGACTTAGATCTAATCTAATCGTAAGGCACTAATTAATTAATTATTTATTAAACATGCATCACATACACAAGAAATTAATTAATTTATTTGTGATTTAGTCATGGCCCTACTACGATCTTCTCAAGCCAATGAGAAGATCGATTGGTCAACCTAGGGTCAACAGCTTCTCCAAGCTCCTCCCTTTGACCACCTTGTGTTGCTCGTGCCCGCCTCGGAACTCCGTCTCGTGTGGACCCTCCACCGCTCCAATTTGTACATTACAATTTGAAACTCGAGTTACATTCGAGTCTAAATCTAATTTACAACAAGAATATAAGAGAAAGGCACGACGCGCAGGTCGCGGAAAAATAAAAACATACAACACGCGCAAACACATAACGGCACGCAGGCCGTATTATGAATTACAACACAATCAAATCATATTGGGTTTTTGGGCCATGACTATCACAAAATTAATATATAATTCAAAATTATATATTTTCATAATTTTCTATAATTTTTAAAATAATTTTTACAATTTTACGAGTAAAATTTTCCGGCGGTCCCGTTTAGCGGTTTCGGGCGCAATCGCGGAACGGATCCCCTTGCGGGGCCCAGGGGCAGCACCCCTACCCGCGATCTAACCATCATGAGGGTTCGTTTGCGATCCAACAGCGCCTAAACCCGCTGTCCCAAAACGATTTGGGCCGAGACATTGCCGTTTCGGAAAAATCTTCCCGGCGGGTTCGTTTTAAGCGATTTCGGGTGCGATCGCGGAACAAATCCCCTTGCGGGGTTAGGGGCAGTACCCCTACCCATGATCTAACCATCGTGAGTTGCTCCTTTGCGATCTAATGGCACCCAAGCCCGCTGTCCCAAACGGATTTGGGGCGAAACGAAGCCGGTTTTGAAAGATCTTTCCGGTAGCCGAAGCCTACAAGTGCCGAGACACTAGTGCTTCGCTTCTACGGAAAAATTACACATAAAATCATAAAAAACTAATTTTTACAGAAAATCACAGAAGGGTTTTATTTTTCATAAAAATAAAAATAAACTCGTACAAGCCTTGCACGTGGCTCTGATACCACTGCTGGGTTTTTCGGGCCGCAAAAACCGCTTTTCGCGTCGCGGAAACCCCGAATCGCCCAAGCCACGGATCTCGTGCAAGGTAAAACTTTCAAAAAAAACGTGTACGAGTTTAAAACACGATCGACTCTTAGATCTACGAGGGAAAAACATTTACCCTTGATGCGTGCCCTTCGTAATCCCGCAACGTCCAAAAGGTAGCCGGATCTCGAGACCGTCAAGCGAACGGTCCTCTAGCGGTATCCACACGAACAAGGAGTGGTCTTCTACCATTCAAAGATGGAGAGGAGAACCCACAAGTGTGCTAGCACTTTCTAGGGCTCTCGGATTGGATCTAAAAGGTGAGAAAGGAGAGAAGGGAAAAAGGAACTCACACACTCCTCTAGGTACTCTCCTTTTGTGACCTTCACACCACCTAGTTGCTTGGAATCAACTCTCACTTCTTCTCCACCATGAAGCCACGACCATCAGCAAGCTTGAGAGAGGGAGAAGCACCCAAGGAAGAAGAAGCATTAAACCCCATTCAATTGCCACCAAATGAAAACCTCTCATAACTTAGTGTGGCCGGCCACCACATGTGTAACCCCCACATTAATGTGGCCGGCCACATTAAGAGGATTAATGGTGTGTAACCTCCATGAGGTGGCACACCATTATATAAGGGGATGATGTGGCATGCCATGTAGGATGAGTCATCCTCATGATGTGTCAATTCATCAAGTCAAAACTTGATGTGTCAACCTCTATTTGGTCAAGTCAAACTTGACCAATGCTCTTCCTAGTTGAGTTAAATCCAAGCTTTGATTCAAGTCAATTTTAATTTAATGAATCTCAATTCATTAATATAAATTGACTCATGAATCAAATTTAAATTAGACTCATTCAACAATTGAATCTAATTGAGTCTAACTCAATAAGTCTAATTTGAATCCAATCTTTGATTCATCATATGAATCTAATCCTATTGGTTCATCATATGAACCTAATCTCCATGCACATGTTCTTTGTGTGTGACCCAATAGGTTCTTGTAACGTTGGCAATGTTATAAACTCCTTTAAAAACATAAGCAATGAGCGGCATCTAGCAATACATCATTGCTACCCAAGTTACAAGAAATGTTGAGATCCAACATCACCTTGTGACTACTAATTGTGACTCCTCACAATATGTGACAAGTGTCCTTCTATCCTAGACATCTAGATTGATCAATGTGAGGCATAGACCGTGTCATCCTCTGACCAATCTAAATCTTGAACTCCAAGTAGACTCACTCAATCAAATGAGCTCAATATCTCATATTGACTCATTTGGGTATGGCCATACACTTCGTGGTCTCACTCTATCAAGAATATCGATGTCTCTCCCGTCATATAGGAGGGATAGATCCCATCTACATCACTCACATCCCTCTGCATAATTTGTTATATACCCAGTAATCGCCTTTATAGTCCACCCAATTACGGGTGACGTTTGACGAAACTAAAGTACATAACTCCTTATGTAGGGATCCATGGTGACTTCAGGTCTAAGGACTAATAGTCATACTAATAGCCACATGAGAAAGTATATGACACTCATATAACGATCCATGATACTTTCTCATGGCGGGTCATTCAGTATACATTCTCTAATGCATACCCATGTGTCAGCTTGATATCTCTATATCCATGACTTGTGAGATCAAGTCATCGAGATGACCTACATGCTAGTCTTATTGTATTAACATTATCCCTGAATGTTAATACTCGACTAGGAATGATTTAGAGTAGTGTTCCCTATATCATCTCACTATCGATTCAACTAATCGATTGATATAGGTATGAACCTTCTACTCAAGGACGCTATTATACTTAGTCTATTTGGCACTAATACAAATAAGTATAATAACCAAACAAATGCCTTTATTAATATACAAGAATATGATATACATGAGTCCATACAATCATCAAATGATTGGCTCTAGGGCTCTAACTAACATTATTTTCATTGCTTGTTGCTTTATTTTGCTTGTTTTTGAAATAGTCATGGCAAAAAAAAAAAAAAAGAAATTTTTGAGAACATCAAATCTTCACTTATATGCTTTCTTGGATTCAAGTGAAATGTTAGCACGATTATTGTCTTGATCCATGATGTTCGAATGATGCTAGTAGTAAACTTTGTGTAGTTCTTTTTTCTATCTTGGGAAGCATTAATAAGCTAAGAATCTTATGGTGATGAGTTTTAGTTTTGGTTCAACCTTAAGGATTTTATCTTCACTACACTTGTGCTTGATGCTTGAATAGTTGATGTCATTGAAATAGTCATGATTCATCTTGTTTGCTTAGTACTTGGTTTCCATGGTGATTTCTCAACCTTCATTTTGGTTACTGGATGAGGCTCAAATCATTAAAGCTCATTTGGAAAAATCAAAATATCCCAACATGTGTGCTAAAAGTACATTTGTGAATAAGTTTTGCACAATGCAAACAAAAAAAAAAAAAAGGGATATAAAAAATAGTTGTCATGAGTGGAATCTAGCAAGTCACCCCTTTGAGACCGAGTTAGGTTACTGGGGAAATGACTGCTTAGCTTCTCTTGAGATTGAGCACACCTTTGAGACCTTGGGTTAGTTGAGAAATATGAACCAAGTAAATGGTGAGTAAGTGCCTATCACTGGTTACTTGTCTTTCACTGGAAACATTAGGAATTCAAATTTGATGACGACTTGACTAGGACATGGATTGAAACTTGAAGGGTGTTGAGTTACTTTTACACTGTGCACAAGATTCTTATGCTTGAACCATACTTTACTTGTTTCCATGATCATGCTTGTTAATGAAACTTTTTGATAGAGTTAGGAAAGTGCATTGGGTTTTATGAATGTGTTGTAGAACATATGAATTTAGACTGCAACATTTTGCTTGAGGACAAGCAAAGGTTTAAGTCTGGGGGTGTGATGTGCGTGGATTATATACTCTTTTATGCATGTTTTTACGCACATTTACATATTTTGAGCATGCTTGATCTATGTATTTTTATACTTCCAGCTTTCCTTTTAGCATATTTACTCTTTTGGTTCGGAGATCTGCTTTTTGTGTATTTTCTGTACACAGGAGTCGATTTGGTGAAGAATTTACATCTTTGGGCAAGCCTTGGAGGAAACGAAGGGAGAAAACACCAGGCCGTGTACCTCACAAGGCCCTGCACTGGTATGGAGCTCGGGCCATGTGGAGTTTGGCACCAACAGAAGAGGAAGATGACATGGCCGTGTGAACCTCGCACGGCCGTGTCAAGATTTGAAGCCAACCAGAGCAGAAGTCTTACATGGCCGTGTGGATCTACACGGCCGTGTGAGGTTTCCAGAGACCAAGCAGGCTGTGGCCGTGTGCACCACACGGCCGTGTAGTATTTCCAGTGAGCAGAAGGGTTCTGGCCATGTGGAGTCACACGGCCGTGCAACTTTGGCAGAGGAGGAACTGGACATGGCCGTGTGAATCTCACACGGCCATGTCACGAGGCCGTGTGGCGCCCGATTCCCTTCTCTATTTAAACACTCCTTCATGAATTGAAAGGGGATCTCTCCCCCTTTGGGAGAAGACAAGATTTGGTGGTTTCCTCCCAATCTTGGGAGGATTTTTGGGCGATTCAAGGGGAGCTTTTGACAATTTCGGCTCCGGAGCGAGGATTGGATCCGAAGACGAAGCTTCTTCGTAGATAAGTTTTCTCTTTTCCCCTTTTCTTGGTTTCTTGGATTGGGGATTTAAGAAATACTTGTATTCTTTATTTCTTTGGGTTTTCTTCCTCGATTCATGGAGTAGATCTTGTATTCTAGGATGAAGGGAGTATTTGTATGATGGATTGATGTATCTCTTATGGATTTGCCATTTTCTTGTTTCAATGACATTATCTTGCTTGTATCGATTAGATCTTGAATGATTAATGGTGATTCGTGCTTAATTCTCATTCTTGATTAATTGTTTGGATTTCTTACGGACTTTGTAAAGATAAACTCTCACTCGATCATCCGAGGGATCCACGTGACAGGTGCAAGCCCGTGTAAGGACGTTTGAGAGATAATCTTGAAGAGGAAATAGGAATATTCAAGAGAGTAGGATGGATTTTGTGATTAGTTTCTTGTATCTTGATAGATTAATAAGTCGTGGGCTTCTACGTTGATATCCGAGGAAGGCATAGTAATAGGTGCACTTCTGTGTAAGGACAACATAGGTTCATGTCTAATTAATCCTATTTAGATATATTTCTCAGTCCTTAGCCGGTTGTCTATTGCAAGGGAGAACTGGCAACTTTCTACATGTTTGGCAATTGAGGGTTAAGAATTGGTGAACCATTTACATTCGAGAAATCCTACAAAGAAACCGAAACTCCTAGAATCTCCCTTTATCATAACCCAAAACACTAAATTCTTGTTTGTTGATCTTTAAGATTAGATTTGTTTACCTTTACTTTGCTTTTGAAACGATTGGATAGTTGTTTAGCTAATTCGCATTGAGACATTTCTAGTGCTTATTCCAGTCCCTATGGATACGATAATCTTTTATATTACTTGCGACATTTTCGTACACTTGCGGAGCGTAACAGTACCTCTTCCAACCTATCCATCAGTACCACCCATAATATCAACTCCAGTGATTCTGCCCAGTACCACAGCGATATCTACGGATATGGTTGTGGCACGAGCATGTATCCCAGCCTTGGCGGAGTTGGTGAAAAGCTAATTCACGCTATTTCGCGGGGAGACTGATCCGAGCGTAGCTCAATCTTGGATAGAGTCTATGGAGCGGACATTCTTTTACATGGCCTGCTCCGAGTGGGAGAAGGCTGAGCTGGCTGCTTACCACTTACGAGACGGGGCAGAGATCTGGTGGAACACACAGCGCTCGATTATAGGCGAGCAGCATGTTATATATACGAGATTTAGAGAGGCATTCGAGAGTCAGTGTTTTCCCCGGGCGTATCAGATGACACGTCGGCGGGATTTCCTGAGTCTTCGACAGAATAACCGCTCAGTGATGGAGTATAATGCCGAATTTAACTGGTTGGCCGGATTCTGTCCTGAGTTGGTTGCCGATGACAGATCTCGTATGCTTCAGTTTGTCCAGGGACTGGACGAGCATCTTCAGGTGTAGATTGCCGATTTTTATCATTCATCATATACAGAGGCTCTGGATAGAGCTCTTATGATTTAGGCAGCTCAGTAGAGAGCAAATACAGATAAGAAAAGAAAGCAGACTGATCGGACTTCTGGACGGATCCAGCAGCTACAGACTACTGGGCAGTAGCAGAGAAATCACCCTCAGATGGGTCAGAGTACTTCTAGGTCATCTGGCCGACCCCAGAAGTCAGGATGTTGTTCATCAGGCTGTTCCCGGTCTTCTCAGCAGAACCGGAAACAGTCTACTAGTGACTCTTAATGCACTTGATATGGATCCCCAGATCACTTCACCTCTGCATGCACCCTGGGACAGTCAGTTTGTTATTATTGCAAACTGCCTGGGCACTTGAGCCGAAACTATTCGCTGAAGGCTCAGCATGTAGCGTCCGGAGTTTCTATTCCGAGAGGACAGTTTAGTCAGTCCAGGAGATCCGCAGTTTCTTGGGCTTGGTTGGATATTACCGACGATTCGTTGAGGGTTTCTCCAGCATTGCTATGTCGTTGACACGTCTGACCCGGAAAGGCGTGAAGTTCATGTGGTCAGAGGCTTGCGAGACCAGCTTCCAGGAGCTGAAGCGGAGATTAGTATCAGCACCAGTTTTGGTTTTACCTTCTGGTGATGACGGATTCGTACTTTACACAGACACATCTCTTCAGGGCTTGGGTGCTGTTTTGATGCAGCACGGTAGGGTAGTCTCCTATGCTTCTCGTCAGTTGAAGGAGCATGAGAAGAACTACCCAGTACATGATTTAGAGCTAGCTGCTATTATCTTTGCTTTGAAGATTTGGCGACATCATCTTTATGGTATTACTTTTGAGATTCTTACTGATCATAAGAGTCTCAAATATATTTTCACCCAGAAGGAACTCAATCTCCGACAGAGGAGATGGATGGAGTTCCTGAAGGATTATGATTGTACTATTAGCTACCATCCGGGTAAAGCTAATGTGGTTGCTGATGCACTGAGCATGAAGTCCAGAGGGACTTTAGCTTGTCATCGAGTTACAGTCACGGACTTGATTCAGGGATTCACCGAGTTGGGCCTTGAGAAGAAGGGACGGACAGAGCAGGGTATTCTTGTTACCATGGTTGCTCAGTCGTCGATCAGGATGAGGATTCGAGAGGCCCAGGCCGGAGATCAGCATTTACAGTTCATTAGCAGCCAGATAGCTTCCGGACAGCAGACCGAGTTTACACGGGATGATGAGGGGATTGTTTATTTCCGAGGTAGATTATGTGTACCTCAGTCTCACCCGGTCATGGAGGAGTTACTTCAGGAGGCTCATCGTTCTAGGTTTGCTATCCACCCAGGTGGGACCCGTATGTATCATGATTTGAGGCGTTCCTATTGGTGGAACGGTATGAAGAAAGACATCGCGGAGTTTGTAGCCAGATGTCTTGTCTGTCAGCAGGTGAAGGCTGAGCACCAGAGACCTGCTGGATTACTTCAGAGGATCCCTATTCCCGAGTGGAAGTGGGAGCACATTACTATGGATTTCGTGGTTGGTTTGCCTAGGAATCGTCGAGGCCATGATGCGATTTGGGTAATCGTTGACCGATTAACCAAATCCGCACACTTTTTAGCGATCCGAAAGACTGATTCTCTGGATCGATTAGCTGAGTTATACTGTCGTGAGATTATTAGATTACATGGTGTTCCTTTGAGCATCATATCAGATAGAGACCCACGGTTCACATCCCGATTCTGGTAGAGTCTGCAGCAGGCCTTGGGCACACAGCTTCGTTTCAGTACGGCATTCCATCCGCAGACAGATGGGCAGTCAGAGCGGACTATTCAGACATTGGAGGACTTGCTGAGATATTGTGTCATGGACTTCGGAGGCAGTTGGGAGGACCACCTGCCATTAGTGGAGTTCGCCTACAACAACAGCTATCATTCGGCTATCCAGATGGCACCGTTTGAGGCGTTGTATGGTAGGCCTTGTCGGACACCCATCCTCTGGGAAGAGGTTGGGGAGGCCCAGCTGATAGGACCTCAGAGAGCTCAGCAGGATGCAGAGTTAGTTCGCACTATCAGACGGAGGATGTCAGAGGCCCAGGACCGTCAGAAGAGTTATGCTGATCGGAGACGGAGACCCCTGGAGTTCTCCATTGGTGATCATGTATTTCTTAGAGTTTCACCCACGAAAGGGGTGAAGAGATTTGGTCTCCGAGGTAAGCTAGCTCCCCGATATATTGGACCATTCCAGATCTTGGAGAGGATTGGAGCAGTAGCTTACCGTCTAGCGCTACCACCATCTCTAGCTGGCATTCACGATGTATTCCATGTATCTATATTGAGGAGATACGTATCCGATCCGGCACATGTTCTGTCAGATATATCTGTTCCTATTCAGCCTGATGTTACTTACGAGGAGGTTCCGGTGCGGATTCTGGACCATAGAGAGCGTCAGTTGCGGAACAAGACTGTCCGGCTGGTTAAAGTCGGATGGCAGCATCATTCTGACGAGGAGGCTACGTGGGAGCTGGAGGATACGATCCGAGCTCGATACCCCCATCTTTTTACTAGAGGTATGTGGGTTAGAGTTCCTTTCAGCATTTATACTGCATGGTTATATTTCAGTGTTTGCTGTTGGTTATAGCAAAATTTGGGGACCAAATTTTTATTAGTAGGGGAGAATGTGAGATCTCGGAAAAATAAAATAAATAGGGTTATTTCGTAAATAGCCTTATAAAATTTTTCGGAATTTTTAGAAATTTTCTGGGGATTTTTCGGAGCTCGTACGGAGGGTTTTGAGGGGATTAATCGGTGGGTACGGATAAAGCCTATTAGGGATACCTATTTAAGGGAGGAAAAGTGTTTAATATAAATTCTTTTCCTTTATTAATTCTTCCCCCAACCCCAAAAACGCCGATTCTCTACCCGACCCTTCTCCTCTGCCCCGACGCAAACTTCTCTGATCTTTTCCTTCTCTGTTCTCTCTCGCGGACAAGCGATGCTGAAGGGATTAGGGCTTCCAGCTCCGGCGGTTCTCCTCTACGGCATCAGCGGCCGTTGAGCATATATCCGGGTGGCGCTATTCCTCTCCAGATTACAGACATGGCGTCGCGTCTCCTCTAGCCGACTGTCGACCTTTCTTCCCCGATCCGATGCCACAGGATCGATCCAAGATCCCTCGATCGCCGGCGTGGAAGGGCGTTCAGGGCACTGAGGGTAAGTGACCGATCCTTCCTCTTTTCTGATCTATGATTGGTGCCCTAGGTTCATGTCTTCTTCCTCGGTTCTTACTCTTCCTCTTTAATTCTCGGCGATCCCATGTCAGATCTTGGATTCCATCTTCGTTGATGTTGATTGAGGGTCGGAGGAATTCCTGGTACGCTGCTTCATGGATTGAATCGGGTGATTCTTTTGGAAATGATAAATCACGGTACATTTTGGGGATTCAGTAGATTCAAGGACGTCGGTGTACTCTTTGTCCTTGTGGAGAGTTGCTGTGGTTTCTTTGATCCAGCAAGAAAATCTCCTCTCATTGTACTGTTGACAAGGTTTTAGATCAGTGAGGTTCTGTTCCATTCCTATGGTGTTGATTTCTTGATCGTCTGAGAGGTTATTTGCATCCGATCAGTAGGAAGGATTGAATCCAGTGAGAATCTGTGAAGGTGATCTTGGTTTCAGCAATCTACAACAGCTTGATCGAGGTGAGGTGTTTAGGTTTTGTTCTTTGTTTTAGATAATTGATCTTAGTTGTAGATCATCATGTAGTTTGGTTATTTTAGATGGTTATGCCTGTTGTGGATGAATTAGGGTTATGATTGAATTAAATTTTGATTGGAACATGAGGTAGATCATGTGTAGGCTAGATTTGAGGTTGTAATTAGTTGTTGATTGTGATTAGATATAATTGTTTGAATTAATCTAATGGGGTAATTAGGGTTAGGGTAATTAACCCTAATTAACGGTTAGATTTAAATTAGGGAGGTTTAGATTGTATGAATTAGGGTTTTGCCCTAATTTAGTTTAGGAATTTTATTTAGCTATTCATTTGGATTTAGCTAAATAAAAAATATATATTGTTTGATACAGGACCTTGATTCGAGACAGGCGTCTCGACGTTGGATTTGGCGTGATACTGTACCTTCTATTTGAGGCGGGTACCCTTTGACTTATCTTTTGATACTGTCTTATGATATGTATAGTTTAAATATAATTACTAGTGGTAGATGGTAGATTTATCTCTTACCTGGTCTTAGCTTAGTTGATACCTATCACATGCTTCTTCTGTTAGTTGCTTTACCTTAGAACTGGATGCTTTTATCTTTTGCCATGTGTATATATGTTTATGGAGATGGATAGGTACATTCAGTGTTACTTTCCACTGGACTAGTTGCTGTAGGTACTTGTTATATGTTGTTGGATTTATGTTGCTTATATCATTGTTATACATATGCGTTTGTTTTATTGGCACCTACGCATATGGAGGAGGATATGTTCAGGTATGACATACTGTAGCCGCACGCACCATATCGCATGATTGCATGCTGGGCGATTGACGACTCCATTGTTGTTGGGCTCGTCGGCCGGCTACATGGGCCTGCACACAGCGTGATCACTGCATGGGTAGTGGCACAGCACTCAGGGTGTGTATGGCAGGTTACTCGGTGGTGCACCGCCGGGGTGCTCATGGGTAGCACGATACAGCGGGGTTGCAGCCGGGATCCCTCCCCATCATCGCGTACCAGGAGTTGAGAGCATTGCACTCCCTCACTATGTTTGAGGTAGGAGGATAGGTGTACTCCGACAGCATCCCGTTCACTCGGTCACTCTTCAGGGGCAGTGATGGCAGAGTGCACGGTGTCACAGCCCTACCCACTCGGTCTCACCATTGTGTGTGAGATGGCTGACTGGTTGACAGGGGTGACCATGTCATATTGCATCATATGCACGGATTGCATTCGTTATGATTGATGCATTTTGGTGATTGCATATGATTGACATGCATACAGGATACATGCTTTTGCTCTGACTATTTTTTATCTTTGTATGTTGACAGTCAGTTGCCCAAGCCTCGCAGGTGAGCATAGTTTATTTCAGTTATGCATTTTCTTATTATTCTTGCTATAGACTGTACTTTATGCCTTTTGCTGGTTATTACAGTTTATTTCAGCTATGCATATCTGTTATACTGTTAGGAGACCATACCGTAGGTTGTACTATTAGGAGACTGTACTGTAAGCTCTATGGTTTAGTGTACTGTACCATAGGTGTTACTGGTGGTTATATGTTGCTGTACATATCTATTGGATTACCTGCTGAGTTCTTTGAACTCACCCCGTTGTTACTATTTTTCAGGTTGAGGCCGTCAGGAGAGATTCCAGTCGCTAGCCCCTTGGTCGCGAGGATTTCTAGATATCGTTTTCTGTATTCGCTTTTATACGTATACTTGTGATGTGGGTTTGTATTGTGGACTTTATGACGCACATTGGGTTTACTACTTTTGTTTTCTGCTGCGAATATTTCATTACTTCGTGGATTTCGTTTCTTCGTTGTAGTGGAGTAGGATGTGTACGTATATCTTCGTTGATTTCTGTATCATCTTTTCTTTATATAACTGCGTGGATTGTTCATATTATATCTGTGTAGAAATGTTGAATATAACTGCGTGGATTGTTTACTATTTGTATGTATTGTTCCGGCCGAGTGTGGCCGAGGTATAGATATATGTATACTGAGTTTCATATTGTCACCCGTACAGGGGAGATGCTGCCGAAATTTCTTCGGACAGGGACTACCTGGGGCGTGACAAAAGAGGGTCTGTTTAGCGCTCATGCTAAGATTAACTTGGCTATATATGAGCATTATCTTATTGGAAAATCAACTAAGAAATCATTTGGTAAGGCTATTAGAGCAGAATCACCATTGCAATTAATTCATTCAGATATTTGTAGTCCAATGAATATGAAGGCTAGAAATGGAAGTTCTTAATTCATTATATTTATTGATGACTTCATACATTTTAGTCATGTGTACTTGATCTCTCATAAGTTTGAAACATTAAATTGATTCAATCGTTATTTGAACAAGATTGAGAATCAACTGGAACATAAGGTTAAAAGCTTATGTAATAATCGTGGAAGTGAATATTTGTCTGATCAGTTCAAGATAATATGTAATGATAAAGGGATTATTTGATAGCTCACTGTCCCTGGAACTTCACAGTAAAATGGGGCTGCTAAAAGAAGAAATTAAACTCTTCGAGATATGGTTAGGTCTATGATGGCTCAAGCTTATTTGCCTATTTTCTATTGGGAAGATGCATTATTAGCTAGAACCTATATACTTAATTGAGTGCTTTTAAAATCTATTCCATCTACTCTATATGAACGTTGGATATGCAGAAAACTAAATTTGAGTAATCTAAGACCTTGGGGTCAACTACCTACGTTTATGATAAGACTCATAAATATGAAAAATTATGACCCAGAGATAAGAATTGTGTCTTTATAAGGTATTCTAAGACTTCTAAAAGTTATGTCTTTATTGGTGAGTGACCAGATGGAATCATCTTTGAACTAGAGTCAAGAGATGTCACTTTTCTCGAAACTAAGTTTCCATTAAGAGGTAAATATGATAAGACAATTCCTGTATTTAAAATAGAGGAAGTGTTGGTATAGTAGGCACCAATGGTCAAATTTAAGTTTTTGATAAATGACAAGTGGATAAAACTAGATGTATTATGTGATCTAACCTTTCTACCAAGTGTATAGGCTTGACTAGTCTAACACCAAGATAAAATATAGTTAGGTCTAGAGGAGGACCTAATAGCTCATGTAGAAGTCCAGATAGATTAAGGAGTGATTTGATATCTAGCGAGAAGCCTAGTTGGGTCTGTAAGACTTAACAGTCGGCTAAAATCCAGTTGGATCTGCTTACCTGACAACTAGCGAGAAGACCTGGTGGGTCATGTTAGAGTCAATCAATTATGCATGGTAAGTAAGGTAAGTCACTGGAGGAGAGAGTTCCAGTGAGAACGAGTCCCAATTAAGGACTTTAAACACAAGTCCAGTTTAGGTCTATTTTGGATCTCTAAAATGAGACCTTCACTAGATCCTGGTCTTGCATAGTTAGGGTTTAATTAATACTACTATTTTATTATTGTGCTAACTCTTTTTTTTACAAGTTACACTTTACTTTTGGACTAACATGATTTTGCAGGAGTTAGAAAGCAAAATCAACCTTAATGAACAGTGCTCATGCACCTTTTGTGCTACTGAAGGTGCCTTTTGTGTTGCTGGAGATACCTCGGAGGCTTGGTCGAAGGCCCAGTGTAGAAAGGCATGGAGGCACCTTCCATGCGAAGGAAGGCGCATTAAAGCTGGGCCCTAAAGGTGCCTTGAAGTTGGGCGTTGAAGGCGCCTCGGAGAGCTTTGAAGGCGTCTTCAGTCGGATAACACAGAAGACCTCGATGATGATAAGAAGTAGAGTTCTTGGGATAAAATTTTGAGGGTTGAAGGAGCCTCCAATGCTCAAAAAAGGAGAACCTCGGCCAGAGCTTTTTTCACAACTCTTCTACAAGCTTCTAAGCAATCGTTCGATGCTCTGATTGCTCCGACTTTGTGCTGCTATTCTGCTATGACACTACTACGTCCGACTACTGCTAAGAAGTTGTCCAACACCAAGCTCAATCCGATCATCTTCAAAAGTGTTGGGTAACGAAGTTGTTTTTTGTACTGAATTTCTGTATAAAGGAAAGTGTAGTTTATTACACTTGTCATCATTTTTTTTATTTGTACTCGATTCCCTCTTCTGGCGGTTCTGGAAGAGAATTATAGTGGATTTCCCATCGATACGATCTGAGGGATCATGGATCTTAGAGTAGAAGTGGCTGAAGGCTCCAAGCCAAGTAACTCCTCGAGTTATTGTGTTCTTTCTTTTTCAGTTTCTTTTTTAATTCCATTGCGTACTCGTTTTTGTAAATTTGATAAAATAGAGTTTTTAAAATACATGTGATTCCCCCCCCCCCCCCCCCCCTCACGTGCACTACGATCCTACAAGTGGAATCAGAAAAAGTTTAATCTGAATTGGTGCAACCACTAATCAAGCCGAGGGGCTTCTTATTCGTTTTCAATTTTAAGATTTTTTATTGTATCTGAACTAGTACAATTAGCCTTTTAGATAAATTTTCCTTCGCCTTAATTTTTGCTCGAAGTTGGTGCAACACCACTCGAGTTCTATATTTTTTTTCTTTCTTATTCCACACTAATATTCCAAGACTAAGTCTCGGTACCTCTTTCTCATTTTTTTGTTTATGCAATAATTCTTCTAAATGGTACAAAGCGAGGGCTACAACATCATAGTTCTACCGCTATACAACGGAGATGACTTCTCCTACTAGAAGAAGAGGATGAAGGTCTATCTGAAAACTGATATCGACCAATGGTTCTCTATTCTACAAGGGTAAAAGGAGCTAATCGATGAAGCAACTAAAATACCCCTCAACCCAGAGAACTGGAACATAGAAATGAAGAAAAAGTCACAAATTGACAAGAAGAATGAAAACACTCTTCCATGTGGACTGACGAGGGAAGAACTCAATCGGGTCGGACCACTCAATAACCCTAAGGAGCTTTGGAACAAACCGATCGAGTTGTACAAAGGCACAAGCGATACAAAGGTAACAAAGTGTGATTTATTATTAAATAGTTTGTTTAATTTTAAATTGTAGGATGGAGAAACATCAATTCAACTACACGCAAGAATCAAGGACATTCTGAATGGGATCCACCTAATCAGCCACCAACTGGAGAACAGGGATGTAATAAGGTATGCCCTGAATTCTTTTTCCCGAACGCACTATGGGCATCTGTAGTAGATGCCTATAAAATTCAAGGAATTTAAATAAATTTAAATTAGATGAACTATTCTATGAATTAGAGCTATACAAATAGACTAACTCCCAAGAGATTGAGAAAGGTATAGCGTTCCTTGCAGGTTCTACAAAGCGAAGACCAAGCAAAAAGCAGAATCTTAATTTGACTTGGACGCAGATACAAAAGAGAAATTGGTGAACATGGTAAGGAGAATGTTCACCAAGAAGAAGGGCTTTAGCACAAAATACATTCAAAAGATTATCAAGCCCAACATTGGCAAGTTAGGCATCACCTGCTTTAGATGCAACAAAAAAGGTCACAACAAGCACAAGTGTCTAAACATCAAGGAAGAGAAACCCAAGAACCTTAAGAAAAAGAAGGCACTCAAAGTAACCTAGGACGATTCATCTTTCAAAGAATCAAACAATGATGAATTAAAGTAACACAACTATCTTACACTGATGGCAACAGGACTAGAATTAGAAAGCAAGTCAAAACAAGACGACGAGTCAGAATATGAGTCAAGACACAAGTCTGTACTCATTTCCGAAGGATCCAATGAGGTACAATCTCTTTTAAGTAAAAAATTCTTTAAAGTTATTTCATGCTTACATAAAAAGTTATCTACTTCTGAAAACTAAATAAATGAACTTAGCAAAGAGAATGTAGAACTCAAAGAACAACTTAAATCAAACTCAACAACTAAACTAAGTCAATTAGAAAATTCAACTCAAGTTGCTAATGTAACGCCCGCCCTTACTCATACCCTTAAGCTACAGGACAAACGTTACGCTTTCCTCGTACTGTCTTAATTTTTCGACATTCTTACCTGCTACAGGCTGCTTAGTCCATAGACCTATTCTAGCCTGTTACGACTGGTAGGACTTAACTTGCAACCACATAGGGCCGAAGGGAGTTGGAAGCTTCTAGCGGGTCTAGGCCGTGTGGCCCTGACAGGTATTGTACTCTCAACTGACACAGGGCACGACCATGTGAGGAGTCACACGGTCGTGTCACCTAGAAGCACACGGTCGTGTGAGGGTCACACGACCGTGTCCCCTTTGACGGAGGGGAAGAGGGGCACGACCGTGTGAATCCACACGGTCTTGTCACCTGACAGGTCGTGCAACCACATAGGGCCGAAGGGAGTCGGAAGCTTCTAGCGGGTCTGGGCCGTGTGGCCCTGACAGGTATTGTACTCTCAACTGACACAGGGCACGACCATGTGAGGAGTCACACGGTCGTGTCACCTAGAAGCGCACGGTCGTGTGAGGGTCACACGGTCGTGTCCCCTTTGACAGAGGGGAAGAGGGGCACGACCGTGTGAATCCACACGGTCGTGTCGCCTGACAGGTCATGCAACCACATAGGGCCGAATAGAGTCGGAAGCTTCTAGCGGGTCTGGGCCGTGTGGTCCTGACAGGTATTGTACTCTCAACTGACACAGGGCATGACCATGTGAGGAGTCACACGGTCGTGTAACCTAGAAGCGCACGGCCGTGTGAGGGTCACACGACCGTGTCCCCTTTGACAGAGGGGAAGAGGGGCACAACCGTGTGAATCCACACGGCCGTGTCACCTTGGCCGAGAGGGAGAGAGACACGCATGTGTGGTTTCACATGGCCGTGCAGCCTTGGCCGAGAGGAGGAGGTGCACGGCCGTGGGTTTTCACACCGTCGTGTAACCTTTGACCAAAAGGAGTGTTGGTTGGTCCTAGGAAGATCGTACCGGTTCCACTGTACAAAAATTTTGTACAAGTGTCGAATCTTTCCTAAACAACCTATTGTGTTCTTTAGAAATTAAATTAGGAATCACAAACAGAGCTTAATATTATTGATTCCAAATTTAATTTATCTCTTCTTAATGGTTTAGACTTAGATCGCAAGCGGAACTTAACACTATTGATCCAAGTCCGACCTATGTTACAAAGTTGATTAAATATTTATTTCTAAAATCGGCTCCCAGGTCAAACATGGCGAGGCACTAGGCCTTCTTGGTTATGGGATCATCCACCACTACCTCGACAAAGCCTTTTATAGAAATTCAATATTTAATTTCCTAAAATAACATTAGGTTTAACCAAAAAGAACAATCGAATCACAAATTCGAAAAACAAAAAAAAAGCACGAACTCGAATCACAAATTCGAAACCTAGAATTATATGCCTCTTGTGTTTGGAATTCATAAAAAGAAAAAAAAAACTAGCATGATGCGGAAAATAATTACTAGTTATACCTTTCTTTGTATGCAACGACCTCTTGATCTTCTACCGTATTCCTCTTCTTATCTCGGACATCGTGTGGGCGACGATCTACCGAGACAAAAACCACCCAAGCTCCTTCTCCAAGCTATTTTCGGCCACCACAAAAACTCCAAGAGAGGTGAGGTTCGGCCACCACCACCAAGCTCCAAGGGATGCTAGAAACAAAGTCTCCTATCTCTCCTTCTTCTCTAAGCAAAAACCGGCCACCAAGCTTTCTTCAAGAGTATGATGCCGCGGCCACTTGAGAGGAAGAATAGGGGAAGAGGAGAAAAGAAATCCGGCCACACCAAGGAAGTGAGGAGAAGAATAGAATAGAGTTCTTAGCCATGAAGGCACCCCTATCCCCTCTTTTATAATCCTTGGTCTTGGTAAATAAGGAAAATTTAAATAAAAACTTCCTTATTATTTTGCCATGAAAAGGAAAATTTAATTTGATTTAAAATCAAATTCCTCTTCTTAAACTATATGGCAGGCCACTCTAAAACTCCAAACAAGGAAAATTTTAATCACGAGAATTAAAACTTCCTAATTTATTTCCGGAAATTTTAAATAAAAATTTCTCTAACAATTTTTCCCTTCATGGTTGGTTGTAAAAGGAAATTTCTTTAAATTAAAATCTCTCTTTTAAAACATGTGGATGATTTCCAAAAAGGAAAGTTATCTCAAAAATTAAAATCTCCTTTCAATCTACAAATAAGGAAAGATATCTAATCTTTCTCTTAATCTTTTGTAGAAGACTATAAAGGAAATAATTAGTTTTAAAACTCTCTTTTTAAATCATGAACATGATTACAAAAAAGGAAAGTTTTATCAAAATTAAAATCTTCCTTTCAATCTACAAATAAGGAAAGATATCAAATCTTTTCTTAATCTTTTGTAGAAAGCTATAAAAGGAAAGATTTAAATTTTAAACTCTATTTTAAAACCATGGAATCCACTTAAGAAAATTTTAAAGAATAAAATCCTTTTAATTTTATTGTGGCCGGCCACCTAAGCTTGGACTCAAGCTAGGGTCGGCCACCACTTGGTTCATCCAAGGATTAACTTGGCCTTCTCCTTGCTTGGGCTCCAAGCAAGTCTTGGTCGACCACCTTAGGATGGGTATAAAGGTGGGTATAGGTGGGTATAATACTTTATAAATAAGAGGTTACGATAGGGACCGAGAGGAGGAATTGGTTTTGATCTCCCAATGAAATTAAGCTTCCCGTGTTCGCCCCGAACACCCAACTTAATTTCACCAATAATAATTCATACCACTAAAGAATTATTATTGAACTACCACACCAATCCCAAATTACATATTGGGCTCCTTCTTATCATGAGTGTGTTAGTCTCCCTGTGTTTAAGATGTCAGATGTCCACTAATTAATTGAGTTACTGACAACTCATTTTAATTAATGTCTTAGTCCAAGAGTAGTACCACTCAACCTTATCATCATGTCGGACTAAGTCCACCTGCAGGGTTTAACATGACAATCCTTATGAGCTTCTCTTGGGGGCATTTTCAACCTAGATTACTAGGACACAGTTTCCTTTTATAATCAACAATACACACTATAAGTAATATCATTTCCTAACTTATCGGGCCTATTGATTTATCGAGCTAAATCTCACCCTTTGATAAGTCAAAGAAATGAATACTAAATATATGTGCTTGTTATTATATTAGGATTAAGAGAACCCACTTCCATAATAACTAAGGTGTTGTTCTTTTATTAAGTCGGTATAAAATGAACTTACCTTAAATGATGCTGCTCAGTACACTCAAAGTGTACTAGTGTAATTTATCAGTCAAGATAAACTAACACCTAATTACACTACAACTATTCCAATGGTTTGTTCCTTTCCATCTTAGTCGCGAGCTACTGTTTATAATTTATAAAGAACCGATAACATGATCTTCTGTGTGTGACACCACACATCATGTTATCTACAATATAATTTAATTGAACAACTACACTTAGCATAAATGTAGACATTTTTGACCAATGTGATTTTTTATTTCAAAATAAATATTTACAAAAGCTAGGTTTTTAGTATATAATCTAACAATCTCCCACTTATACTAAAAGACTATGCTGCCATACATTTGATTCCCAACACTTCAACATGCCCATCAAAAGCTCTTGTCTTAATGGTCTTAGTGAACGGATTTCTCAGGTTATCATCTAATGCAATCTAGGCGGCAACAACTTCTCCTCGTTATACGATGTCTCGTATTGGGTGGTACTTGCGTTCTATCTTGTTTACTTGCCTTCTGGGCTCATGGTTCATTCGAGTTTGCTACTGCACCAAATAATTTTGGGCAAACTAGGAATCACATCTAAGTCCATCATGAGGTTACTGAGCCATTCAGCTTCTATGGCTACTTCTGAGGCTTCCACATACTCAACTTCTATGGTGGAGTCCGAAAAACACCTATGCTTAACACTCCTCTATAGTTATGACTTCACCTCTAAAGTAAACACAAAACTCCGAGGTCGACTTACTATTGCCCCTTCTGATTTGAAGTCAAAATTCGTGTAACCCACAGGGAGCAAATCATCTGCTTTATAAGCTAGCATATAATCTCTAGTCCCTCTAAGGTACTTTAATATATGATTTACAGCAGTCTAGTGTCCCGGTCCTGGGTTACTTCTGTAGGACCGTTAGATTCGATAGAGGGGGGGGGGGGGTGAATATCGATTCGAAAAGTCGAGTAAAAATACGCAGCGGAAAAGTAAATGAACACAGTTGTTTTTACTTCGTTCGGAGCCTGTGACGACTCCTACTCGAAGGCCCGTGGTCCTTGACCACTTTCGTTGGGCAATCACTAGCAATTCGAATATAATTACAAGATGAATACAGGAAATGCTAATGAAACAAAGTAATACCGACAAGGAAATTAACTAAAAACCGAAGGAGCACTTTGTCGGAGCTTTGTTGGCGTCGCAGCAGAGCAGTAGGACCAGCAGTAGAAGAGTTCTCAGATTGATGATTTATTCTCTGAAGCTCCTGCCTGGGGCTTCTTTTATATGTTGCTCCGGGCGCCTAGATTCCTTCCGGGCGCCTGGAATGTGACGTAGCTGCTCAAACCGTGATGCTCCACGTGGCGACGACTTGGCTGGATATAATTTGCCTTCTGGGCGTCCGGATCCCCTCCGGGCACCCGGACCACCTTGTTCCAGAAAACTCCCTTTTCCTGCAAAACAAAGTTAGTCCGAGCCAATATATATCCTGCAACATAGATTGTTAGCACATTTTATAATAGTATGAATTAGCACAAATAGTATGACTTAGATTTCGTCTTTCTGAGACCGGAATCTAGTCACGATCTCGACTTAGATATCCGAAATGGATCTAAGCCGGATCGACGCCTAATGTTCCCTTCCCGGGAACGCGTCCTCGCAGTCACTCCCCTCCAGTGACTTACCTCACATACCTGCCAGACGTCCGGTCAGCCCGTCGACCCGTCTGGACTTCTCGCCAAGCGTCCGGTCAGCCCGTCGACCCGCTTGGACTTCTTGCCAAGCGTCCGGTCAGCCCGTCGACTCGCTTGGACTTCTCGCCAAGCGTCCGGTCAGCCCGTCGACCCGCTTGGACTTCTCGCCAGCTATCCGGTCAGCCCGTCGACCTAGCTGGACTTCGTGCCAGACATCCGGTCAGCCCGTCGACCTGTCTGGACTTCTCCTGCACACTCGATCAAAGTGTCAGATAACAACAAAACTAACTTAACCTATTTGTCATTCATCAAAACCTAGGTTAGACCGTTAGTGCTACCCACACCAACAATCTCCCCCTTTTTGATGGAATGACAACCTGATTAAGTTAGTGAAAGAACGCAAAAAATAGGTACATCGGTTTTAAAGTTAGTTTTAGTGTTTTTAATTTGGTTTATCTAACTTAACCGCCTAACCCTCCCCCTTTGGCATTCATAAAAAAAAATAAGGGTAAACAATCATAGTGTAGAATTACTGAAAAAAATAATAACAGCTAATCTTGAAAAATATCTGAGTTTGGTTCAAAATTCAAGGATAAAAGTACAATTTTTAAATCCAAGAAAAAAAATCAAGTTGACTTGGGGGAGACAAGTTGAATTTTGAAAAGTATAAATTTAAAGTTAATCAAGTTTTAACTTTTCAAGCGTGTAAAATTTTTAAATCAGGTTTTTCAACTTTTCAAAAGGTAAATTTTCTTTTCAGGTTTAAGTAAATTAAACAAAGCAAAAATTAAACAAGTAAGATTAAATTTGCCAAAATAAATTTTTAAGGCTAATTTGATAAAAGCTAAATTTGGAAAGTTTAATTTTCAATAGTCAATTTTTTAAATCAGGTTTGAAAATTAGGTGGGATTAAACTTCCAAGTTTTTCAAACACTTAGTTAAATTTAACTTTTTGTAAACTAATGTTCAAACATAAGTTAGTTTTAAAAAAGCATTTTTCAAACACACAAAATTTTTAATTAATTTCTCCCCCTGAACTTGATACTTAAATTTAAACAGCTGTCTAACCAATTAGGTACTAACTAACTATCAGAAGATAGTAGCTTTCACTTGGTTAGTCAGATTAAGGTGATTATAAACAGTCAGTGTTTGACTTGACTGATGATCTTAATCTGATTACTGTCTGATTTGTATTTAACGTCCAGACTTATGCTGATGCACTGAAATAAGCATCTTAAGTCCAGACAGTTGGCCTATGCATCTCACCCCTTTCTATGTTTGTCAAACACAAGCAAGGTAAACCTAAGGTGTTGGTGAGATGCTAAAAAACTAGTCCTATGGGTACATGCTTTCTAAGGATTCAAAACTAGTCTAAGGCCAAAACTGTTTTTGAAAATCTAAAAATGGAAAGTTTTGAAAACAAACAAGTTTAACTTATAATTTGAAAGAATTATTTTTGAAAACAATTTTGAAATTTAAAATTCCTAGTCTATTGAGCACATCCCTAATTTTCGACGTAAGTTGCTAAACTCACTTTCAGGGAGTGGTTTTGTGAAAATGTCAGCTAAATTTGATTTGGACTCAATGTATTTGAGTTCAATATCACCTTTAGTAACATGATCCCTGATAAAGTGGTGCCTAATTTTAATATGTTTGGTTCTTGAATGATGCACAGGGTTCTTGGTTAAGTTAATTGAACTTATATTGTCAATTAATACTTTTATATTTGTGATGTTTAAGTTGAAATCTTTTAGAGTATGCATCATCCATAATAATTGTGCAACACATTCACCTATAGCTATGTATTCTGACTCAGTTGTAGATAGAGCAACACAATATTGCTTTCTACTAAACCAGCTAACAAGTGATGAACCTAATAATTGGCATCCACCACTTGTGCTTTTGCGGTCTAATTTACATCCAGCATAATCTGAGTCAGAATACCCTACTAGTTCAAAATTATTGGTCCTAGGATACCAAATTCCTACATTTGTTGTTCCTTTAAGATATCTAAAAATTCTTTTAACTTGTGTCAAATGGGATTCCTTAGCACAAGTTTGGTATCTAGCACACATACTAACTCCAAATAAAATATCAGGTCGGCTTGCAGTTAAGTACAGTAGGCTACCTATTGCACTCCTATAATATTTTAAGTCAACTGATTTTCCATTTGGGTCATTATCTAAGATTGTGTTTACTGCCATAGGTGTTTTTATTTATTTTGTATTTTCCATTCCGAATTTTTTAAGTAATTCTTTAGTGTATTTGTGTTGATAAATATAATTTCCTTCATTTGTTTGTTTGATTTGTAATCCTAAGAAATAAGTTAATTTTCCTACTAGGCTCATTTCAAATTCTTTTTCCATTAGATTAATAAATTCCTCTAAAAAAATCTGAATTTGTTGAACCAAATATTATATCATCTACATATATTTGTGCAATAAATATGTCTATATTTAATGATTTAACAAACAAGGTTGGGTCAATTTGACCTTGGTTGAATCCTTTAGATGTTAAGTAGGATGTTAGCCTTTCATATCATGCCCTGGGTGCTTGTTTAAGTCCATATAACGCTTTCTTTAACTTAAATACATAATCAGGGTGTTCTAGACTTTCAAACCCAGGAGGTTGACCTACATAAACTTCTTCTTTAATTAGTCCATTAAGAAAGGCAGACTTAACATCCATTTGGTATAGTTTGAATCCCTTATGGGCTGCATAACTTAGTAACATTCTAATGGATTCTAATCTAGCTACTGGGGCATAGGTCTCATCATAGTCAAGTCCTTCAACCTGACTAAACCCTTTGGCAACTAGTCTAGCTTTATTTCTAGTACTTTCCCCAGTTTCACTTAATTTGTTTCTAAATACCCATTTTGTTTCTATTATTTTCTTATTCTTAGGTGGTGGTACTAGGTCCCAAACTTTATTACGCTCAAATTGGGCTAGTTCTTCTTGCATGGCTATAATCCAGTCTGGGTCTAGTAGGGATTCATCCATAGTTTTGGGTTCTATTTTTGAAATCAGGGAGATTTGACTCAAGTTCCTAAAAGATGATCTGGTTTAAACCCTTAGGTCTGGGTCACCAATTATTTGATCAGTTGGATGGTTGGGATTCACTCTTATAGTTCTAGGGGGTTCATTTTCTTGATGTTGTTCCTCTTCTTCATGACTTAGAGTCTGGTTGGTTTCTGGAACAAATTCAGGCGGTTGTGTAAGTTCTAAGTCTTGTTTAGTTTCTTCAAATTTTACATTAGTTGTTTCTTCAATTTTTAAGGTAACCTTATTGTAAATTCTATAGCCTCTACTATTTAGGGAATATCCTACAAAAATTCCATTTTCAATTTTAGAGGAGAATTTTCCTAAGTGTTCTCTTGTATTTAAGATAAAAACTGGGCACCCAAATACTTTAAAATATTTTATATTTGGTTGTTTATTATAAAACATTTCGAAGAATGTTTTGTTATGGGTTTTATTTATTGTTGTACTAACGGCTTCTGCCCAAAAGTATTTAGGTAGGTTATACTCATTTAACATTGTTCTAGAAGCTTCAAGTAATGTTCTATTTTTTCTTTCTACAATCCCATTTTGTTGGGGGGTTTTAGGGCATGAGAACTCATGATGGTAACCGTTTTCAAGACAAAAACTGTTAAAGTTGTGATTTTTAAATTCTCCCCCGTTGTCACTCCTAATTCTTTTAATTTTAATATCTTTTTCGTTTTCAATTTGTTTGCAAAAATTTGTACAAATTTCAAAAGTTTCATCTTTATGTTTTAAGAATTTTACCCAAGTAAACCTAGAATAATCATCTATAATTACTAAACAATATAAGTTTCCATTTATAGATTTGACTCCATGGGAGTCAAAAAGGTCTAAATGTAGAAGTTCTAATATTGAGTTAGTTTGTGGCTGATTTGTTTGTTTGTGAGTGGATTTAGTTTGTTTGCCTTGCTGACAAGCATTACATATGGTTGAACCTAAGTTAGGTAATTTTGGTAAGCCTCTCACAAGTCCATTTAGTTTACTTATATTTCTGAAGTTGGTGTGAGACATCCGCCTATGCCATAACCAAGTTTCTTCTTTTTGTGTTAAATAACATTTAATGGAAGAAATGGTTAAGTTGATGGCATAGATGTTGTCTTTTCTAAAACCTTTTAGGCTTATGGTAGGATTATCTAGATGTTTGATTAAACACTCTGTGGATAGAAATTTAACCTTATACCTAGTATCACACAATTGACTTATACTCAGAAGATTATATTTAAAATTTTCAACAAGTAAAACATTTGTAATTATAAAGTCTAATTTTAATTCAATATTACCTATACTAATTACCTTGAGTTTGCCGTTGTTTCCAAAGGCAACTGTTCCTAAGCTTTTGTAAGTGAGTTAAGTGAACTTGGTGTGATCTCCAGTCATATGTTTGGAGCAACCACTGTCCAAAATCCACTTGGTTTCCTACAGTAAGTAGGATTTAAAGTTAGTCTTTTTGAGCAGACATTATTTAAGTTAAGTTTTAAAGATTTGAAATTAATTTTTAAGTTTAAAATTTAAAATTTTGAAATTAATTTTTAAGTTTAAAATTAAAATTTTGAAATTAATTTTTAAGTTTAAAATTAAAATTTTGAAATTAACTTTTAAGTTTAAAATTAAAATTTTGAAATTAATTTTTAAGTTTAAAATTAAAATTTTGAAATTAATTTTTAAGTTTAAAATTAAAATTTTGAAATTAATTTTTAAGTTTAAAATTAAAATTTTAAAATTAATTTTTAAGTTTAAAATTAAAATTTTGAAATTAATTTTTAAGTTTAAAATTAAAATTTTAAACCTTATTCATCTCACCCGATCTATATTATCAATCAGGGAATCCTATGATTTTGTGAGATGAAATTAGATTTTTTACTTATGGAGTTTTGGTTTAACTTGTGTTAGATTCAGATTTAGCTTTGGTCTCCACAAATAGACATTCTTCGGATAAATTTCTAAGCTTGGTGAGTCACATGGACGTCATTAGAAGTAACCAACCTTTCGAGATTTTCCGAATAGTCCTATCCATGGAGCTTAGTACTAAATCTTGGTCTAACTGATTAGGATCCATTTAAGGGTAGCTTCGGTCAGTTCCACTTGGCCAAATGCACCAGATCGAAGCCATATATTTCTAGACATGCGATGCCCAAGCTTCCCTAACGTACTATCATCCAAAAATTTCACCAGTACCATGATTCAAGTTAAACTTGGTCTCTAATCCTAATTACCCTGCCGGGTTAGTTTGTTTTGGGTTACCCTGTCGGGTAAGTTAGTTTTGGAGGTGCCAGCTATTCTGGAGCCTCCCCCTGAATTATTGGCCATTAATTTAAATTTTGGTTTTAGGTTTGTGTCGATTCTTTTTATAGTTATGGTTAACTTGGTGATAATTTTGTTGATTTTTAAAGTGTTTAGATTTTGAATTTGATTTAGGTTTGTATTTTGGATTTTGGTTTGATTTATTCGATTTTATATAATGTATTTTTTCTTTAGGTATATAATATTGATTAAGTCCTACTTGCGTGGTCAGACACGCTTTTGGAACCCAAGCTTGATTAGTTGATTTGTATTGAGTTATTAATGACTTAAAAGTTTTATTTGAGTTTGACTTGTATCCGAGTCCAGTTTTATTATAACATGCTTTTTGATTGTTCAGGATTAAGTCAAGATTTTTTGATCTTGTTGTGAATTTTTCTAACATTTCTTTTAAATTGTTAATCTCATTTTTTTAGTGATAAATTCTCCTCCTCAAGTGTTAGATCTTGAGTTGGATTTGAATTTTTGATTTGTTTTTTGAGGTTTTTATTTTCCTCAATAAGTGACTTGTTTTCATTTTCTATTTTAATTAATTTACTATTTAACCAGGAAATAATTTTTAAAAAAAATTTGTTTAAATTAAAATATACCTCATTCGAGCCTTCGGAAACGAGTACGGACTCGTGGCTTGTTTCGGGTTCAGACCTGTCTTCATCTTCCGACTTGTCTTCTGTTTCATCTTCGCGGGCCATCAGTGCGAGGTGGCTCTGATGTTTCTGCTCTTCTTCCTCCGATTCGTCCGAGGAGTCGTCCCACGTTGCTTTGAGTGCCTTCTTTTTGGTTGGGTTTGGTTTGTCGAACTTCAGTTTTGGGCATTCGTTCTTGTAGTGTCCCTTTTTATTGCAGCCGTAGCAAGTCACGTTCTTTTGTTCTGAGGGAGAACTGATCTTTTGAAGGTCCTTTTTGCTGAAGCTCCTTTTTCTCCTGGTGAACATTTTTCTTACCAAATTCACCAGGTGTTCTTCGTCTTCAGAATCTTGGTCGGAATCTTCTTCAAATTCAGGCTTGCTTTTCTTTTCTTTGGTGGAACCTGCAAATAAAGCTATACCTTTCTCGGCTCCAGCATTAGTTTGTTCATGTAATTCTAATTCACAGAAAAGCTCATCTAACTTTAACTTAGAAAGATTTTTAGAAATTTTGTAGGCATCCACTATTGATGCCCACAAACTATTACGTGGAAAAGCATTTAATGCGTACCTTATTAAGTCTCTATTTTCCATCTGGTGGCCTATCGCATGAAGCCCGTTGAGGATGTCCTTGATCCTCGCGTGGAGCTGATTCGCCGTTTCACCTTCCTGCATTTTTATATTAAAAATTTTATTTAAGAGCAAGTCTCGTTTGGTTACCTTGGCGTCGCTCGTTCCCTCGTGCAGCTCGATCAATTTGTCCCACAGCTCTTTAGCGTTTTTGTGTGGACCGACTCTGTTTAGTTCTTCTCTTGTTAATCCGCACTGTAGAGTGTTGATTGCTTTATTTTCTGTTGATGCCTTTTTCTTCAAGTCTGCTGTCCAGTCTTCAGGGTCCAGTAGATTCCCGGAGTTGTCCACTGGAATTTTGTAGGGTCTCGTAATGCTCATCCACTGGTCGAAGTCTGTTTTGAGGTAGACCTCCATCCGCTTTTTCCAGTACGGAAAATCATCCCCGTTGAAGAGTGGAGGTCGTACTGTGCCGAATCCTTCTGTCTGAGACATTTTAGTCCTGCGCACAGACGAAAGAAACAAAAAAAAAATCCCAAGACTTGGTCTTGGATTAGTAGTGCGGGAAGAGAGAGATAAGTAGTAGAAAAAAAATCTAGATTCGTGTTGCACCAATTTAGATTAATTAAAAAATATTAAAGTAATGATACACCAGTTCGAACTGAAAACAAAAAAAAGAAAAAAAAATTCACCCCCAGTCTGATTGGTGGTTGCACCAAATCAGAGCGGTACTCGCTCTGATACCACTTGTAGGACCGTTAGATTCGATAGAGGGAGAGGGGTGAATATCGATTCGAAAAGTCGAGTAAAAATACGCAGCGGAAAAGTAAATGAACACAGTTGTTTTTACTTCGTTCGGAGCATATGACGACTCCTACTCGAAGGCCCGTGGTCCTTGACCACTTTCGTTGGGCAATCACTAGCAATTCGAATATAATTACAAGATGAATACAGGAAATGCTAATGAAACAAAGTAATACCGACAAGGAAATTAACTAAAAACCGAAGGAGCACTTTGTCGGAGCTTTGTTGGCGTCGCAGCAGAGCAGCAGGACCAGCAGTAGAAGAGTTCTCAGATTGATGATTTATTCTCTGAAGCTCCTGCCTGGGGCTTCTTTTATATGTTGCTTCGGGCGCCTGGATTCCTTCCGGGCGCCTGGAATGTGACGTAGCTGCTCAAACCGTGATGCTCCACGTGGCGACGACTTGGCTGGATATAATTTGGGATCCGGGCGCCCGGACCACCTTGTTCCAGAAAACTCCCTTTTCCTGCAAAACAAAGTTAGTCCGAGGCAATATATATCCTGCAACATAGATTGTTAGCACATTTTATAATAGTATGAATTAGCACAAATAGTATGACTTAGATTCCCTCTTTCCGAGACCGGAATCTAGTCACGATCTCGACTTAGATATCCGAAATGGATCTAAGCCAGATCGACGCCTAATGTTCCCTTCCCGGGAACGCGTCCTCGCAGTCACTCCCCTCCAGTGACTTACCTCACTTACCTGCCAGACGTCCGGTCAGCCCGTCGACCCGTCTGGACTTCTCGCCAAGCGTCCGGTCAGCCCGTCGACCCGCTTGGACTTCTCACCAAGCGTCCGGTCAGCCCGTCGACCCGCTTGGACTTCTCGCTAGCTATCCGGTCAGCCCGTCGACCTAGCTGGACTTCGTGCCAGACATCCGGTCAGCCCGTCGACCTGTCTGGACTTCTCCTGCACACTCGATCAAAGTGTCAGATAACAACAAAACTAACTTAACCTATTTGTCATTCATCAAAACCTAGGTTAGACCGTTAGTGCTACCCGCACCAACAACTTCGATATCTACTAACTATGCCCTGGGCAAAACAAATATCCAGTCTCGTACACAACATTAGGCTTCCTATAGCCGAAGTATAAGGAACTGCCTTCATATCCTCTTTCTATTTTGATGTCTTCGGAGACATCTCTTTAGATAAAGATTCTCCATGTCCAAAAGGTAGAAAAACCTTTCATGGAGTCTTGCATGATTAAACGAGCTAGGATAGTATGAAGCTCGGGATAAGCACAACATTCTTTTCTTATGATCCCCTTGATCCCGAGAATACGTGCACACTCTCCCAAGTCCTTCATATTAATTGTTTGGACAACCATACCCTTACTTCCGACAACACTTTGATATTATTTCCAACTACCAAAAATGTCATCTATGTATAGTACAAGAAATACCACCACATTTCTATCGCACTTCTTGTATACGCAAGACTTATCCGGTCACTGAATAAATCCATAGGTCTAGATTACTTCATTAAACCGGATGTTCCAAGACCTTGAAGCTTTACTTCAATCCATAAATAGACCGATTGAGCTTACATACTAGATGCTCTTTGCCCTTCGCAATGAACCCCTCTAGTTGCTTCATATGGATGCTTTCTTCAAGACTTTCATTAAGGAAAGCTGTCTTGACATCCTTTTGTCAAATCACATAATCCATATGAGCAGCAATAGATAAAAGAATCCTGATAGACTTAAGCATGGCTACTGGTGAAAAGTTTTCTTTTTCAACAAGCCTTGCTTTGAAAGTTTCTACCTTCCCGTCTATCCTTCTTTTCCTATTGTAGACCTATTTTCACCCAATGGCTTTTACATAATTTGGTGGTTCTATAAGCTCCCAAACTCTATTATAATACATAAATTCTATTTCTATATTCATTGCTCTATGCTAAGATGCTGCATCTTAATCTTGGAGTGTTTTATCATATGTCTGGGGATTAGGTTCATGTTGACGAGGGATCAAGTCCAAAGATTCTCCCAAAACATAAATCTTTCAGGTTGCCTAACAAGCCTCCCACTACGACGAGACACTTTATGTAATTGTGTATCATTTATGATACGTGTTGCAGTTTCTTGTGATATTTCATCTTGTACAGCTGGTACTAGATTAGACGTGTCATTTATTATTTCCTTAAGAAAATATTTACTTATGAGCTTGTGGTTCATAACATAGTCCTCTTCTAAAAAAATCGGGCATTGGTACTTACAATGACCTTCTGATATTTAAGGACTATAAACCTCTTTTCATTTCTCTAGGATAACCTATAAACAAGTGAACTCTTGTTCTTAATTCCAACTTATTAATGTCTCCCTTCAGCACATGTGATGGACTACCCCAAATCTGAATATGCTTTAGACTAGGCTTACACCCATTCTACAATTCTATGGGAGTAGAGGGTTCTGATTTAGAAGACACTAAGTTCACTTCCGTTTCCAGAGTATATCCTCAAAACGAA
The DNA here is from genome assembly GCF_018446385.1 of Zingiber officinale. Lineage (NCBI taxonomy): Eukaryota > Viridiplantae > Streptophyta > Magnoliopsida > Zingiberales > Zingiberaceae > Zingiber > Zingiber officinale. The sequence goes on from NC_055996.1 coordinate 83,750,812, forward strand.
TTTGGTATTTTTCTGAATAACTCATTATCGATCTAATCATTTCCATAAGAGTCTTATCCCTTCGTTCTACTACACCATTCTGTTGAAGTGTACCAGGTACAGTCAGTTGGGATTGAATTCTGACTTCTGATAAGTAACTCCTAAACTCTCCTAAGAGGTACTCTTCACTACGATATCACCACAGTGTCTTGATACTTTTACCTTGACGTTTCTCCACATCAGCCCTGTACTCTTTGAACTTATCAAAGTACTTAGACTTGCGGCGCATCAAGTAAATGTACCAGTATCTCGAATAGTCATCTATTTGAAACTACCTCTTGCCTGGATAGTCATAGGTCCACACTAATCAGAATGAACCAATTCCAACACGTCTTTAGCTCTATACCCCTTAGACTTAAAAAGCCTCTCGGTCATTTTTCCTTCCAAGCAAGACTCACAGGTTGGAAAATTTTCCACCATCAATGAATCGAAAAGTTCATCGGCTATTTTCCTTTGAATCCTACTCAAGTTAATATGACCTAACCTTAGATGCCAAAGATATGATTGGTTCATTTCCGAAGGTTGCTTTCACTTATTAGAGTTAGAAGATGTGTTATTAATTTTCATTTGTTGCATCATGGAATTTATTGGATTTATATAAATTGACAACCAACGTACCAGAATAGATAACTTTCCTCTTTTTCTTGACAACAACTTTGTTATCAAAAGAGACAGAATATCAAGTTCTTTGAATAGTTTAGAGACTAAAATCTAGTTCTTTTGAAACTTGGTACATAAAGACAATTTCTCAAAATCCATGTTTTATTCCTATCATAGAATAAACATCTCCAACTGCAACAACTACTATATTTGCAGTAGTGCCCATGTAGACGGTGATTTCTCCTTCATATAACTGTCAAGTTTCCTGGAACCCCTGCAATGAATTACAGACATGATCAGTAGCTCCCATATCCACACACTAGGTACTGGTAGATAACACCACTAAATATGTTTCAACAACTAATGAATTAAATACACTTTTATTGTTCTCATTTCTGAGAGGACAGTCCACCTTAAAGTCCAAGTTTTGTTTCCTATCATAACTAGAAATACTAAGTCTATTTTATAGTATAACAGCTAGGGGATTGACAAACATTTGAAATCCTAAGAATCACAAAAATATTTGGTCAAGACTAATACATTAAAATCCCCGTGAATTTTGAATGCCACATTAGTGTGAACGTATACAAAATCAAACTTTAGTAGGAGATTTTATCCATTAATAGTTGGTCTTTCTTTGATCAAATATTTGGTCAAAACTTTGAATTTAAAATAACATTGATTCCTCAAACAATATTATTTCAATTCACCAACACCTCAAACACCGAGAATTATGCATGCCACGATAGTGTGGTCGCATATAAATTCAAACATTTGTAAGAGGAGGGTTTTACCCATTAATTATCTTGTTAATAAATCTTTATGACAAATAAAATTACCTCAAACACCGTGAATGTTGTATGCCACGATAGTGTGGACGTATACAAATTTAAATATTTGTAAGAGGGGGCTTTAATTTTATTATCTTGTCAACCTATTTTTATGACAAATTAATAGTTGGTTTTCCTTTGGTCACACAAATAATAGCAATGACTCCGATGGGGAGGATACTATTAAATGCGCCTAAGTGTATACCATTACTTGATACTAAATCTATTAAGTAGGATTGTGCCCCTTCCGATGGGGAAGATCACACGCTCCTAAATAATTTCCTATAACCATCTATAAAGAAAGTTTGATCTAGTGATCCGCAAGCAAACTCATCCAATATGGTGGGAGGCACTCAGAGCCAACACACAAGTTTGTTTGCATCACTTACAAACCAGTAATGGAGACCATGGAATCTATATACTAATCCCTCTCCCACTTAGTTATTTAAGGTGAGGAATTTTAACCTATGCAAGCATTCATCACATGCACACACACACCAATTACAGTAAATAAAAGCAATAAATTTGGAAATTAATTTTCAAACTATTATGGTCTTTTCCATCACTGTACTCCGTGTGCTCCAACCCTGGCTGCCGCCATCTTTAGCCACCGTCATCAGGTCCATGTCGTCGGGCTAATCGAGCTTCCTTTTCTGCTGTGCCTCTAGTCCTCCAATAGCACCACGCCTCGCAAAGATACGATCCGCGACAAAAATAGAATTTTACATATATCGATCCTATATTCCACAAAGGAATGTACATGTATTCTAGATTGTACAAAAAAGTAAAATTCTAAAATTAATATAGCTCCTGCTGTATTTGATACATACAATCATGCACACACAATAAAATACCCTTGACATGTCCAAGGGTCCAATCACACACAATATCTGTAAGCCATAATAGTTGGAGCCTGTAACCACAGAGTTAGCGCATCCTACTATTATCCTGCCTAAATTATGTATGACATGTGTATAATTAAACTGAAAACCAAAACACACAGAGGCAAACCCTAGCTCCGATACCAATTGTTGGTTGGTCCTAGGAAGATCGTACCGGTTCCACTGTACAAAAATTTTGTACAAGTGTCGAATCTTTCCTAAACAACCTATTGTGTTCTTTAGAAATTAAATTAGGAATCACAAACGGAGCTTAATATTATTGATTCCAAATTTAATTTATCTATTCTTAATGGTTTAGACTTAGATCGCAAGCGGAACTTAACACTATTGATCCAAGTCCGACCTATGTTACAAAGTTGATTAAATATTTATTTCTAAAATCGGCTCCCAGGTCAAACATGGCGAGGCACTAGGCCTTCTTGGTTATGGGATCATCCACCACTACCTCGACAAAGCCTTTTATAGAAATTCAATATTTAATTTCCTAAAATAACAATAGGTTTAACCAAAAAGAACAATCGAATCACAAATTCGAAAAATAAAAAAAAAGCACGAACTCGAATCACAAATTCGAAACCTAGAATTATATGCCTCTTGTGTTTGGAATTCATAAAAAGAAAAAAAAAACTAGCATGATGCGGAAAATAATTACTAGTTATACCTTTCTTTGTATGCAACGACCTCTTGATCTTCTACCGTATTCCTCTTCTTATCTCGGACATCGTGTGGGCGACGATCTACCAAGATGAGAACCACCCAAGCTCCTTCTTCTCCAAGCTAGTTTTGACCACCACAGAAGCTCCAAGAGATGTGAGGTTCGACCACCACCTCCAAGCTCCAAGGGATGCTAGAAACAAAGCCTCATATCTCTCCTTCTTCTCCAAGCAAAATCTGGCCACCAAGCTTTCTTCAAGAGGATGATGTCGCCAACCACTTGAGAGGAAGAATAGGGGAAGAGGAGAAAATAAATCCGGCCACACCAAGGAAGAGAGGAGAAGAATAGAATAGAGTTCTTAGCCATGAAGGCACCCCTACCCCCTCTTTTATAATCCTTGGTCTTGGTAAATAAGGAAAATTTAAATAAAAACTTCCTTATTACTTTGCCATGAAAAGGAAAATTTAATTTGATTTAAAATCAAATTCCTTTTCTTAAACTATATGGTCGGCCACTCTAAAACCCCAAACAAGGAAAATTTTAATCACAAGAATTAAAACTATCTAATTTGTTTCCAGAAATTTTAAATAAAAATTTCTCTAACAAATTTTCCCTTCATGGTTGGTTGTAAAAGGAAATTTCTTTAAATTAAAATCTCTCTTTTAAAACATGTGGATGATTTCCAAAAAGGAAAGTTATCTCTAAAATTAAAATCTCCTTTCAATCTACAAATAAGGAAAGATATCTAATCTTTCTCTTAATCTTTTGTAGAAGACTATAAAGGAAATAATTAATTTTAAAACTCTCTTTTTAAATCATGAACATGATTACAAAAAAGGAAAGTTTTAACAAAATTAAAATCTTCCTTTCAATCTACAAATAAGGAAAGATATCAAATCTTTTCTTAATCTTTTGTAGAAAGCTATAAAAGGAAAGATTTAAATTTTAAACTCTTTTTTAAAACCATGGAATCCACATAAGAAAATTTTAAAGAATAAAATCCTTTTTATTTATTAGGTCGGCCACCTAATCTTGGACTCAAGCTAGGATCGGCCACCACTTGGTCCATCCAAGGATTAACTTGGCCGACCCCTTGCTTGGGCTCCAAGCAAGGCTTGGCCAACCACCTTAGGATGGGTATAAAGGTGGGTATATGTGGGTATAATACTTTATAAATAAAAGGCTACGATAGGGACTGAGAGGAGGAATTGGTTTTGGTCTCCCGATGAAATTAAGCTTCCTATGTTCGCCCCGAACACCCAACTTAATTTCACCAATAATAATTCATACCACTAAAGAATTATTATTGAACTACCTCACCAATCCCAAATTACATTTTGGGCTCCTTCTTATCATGAGTGTGTTAGTCTCCCTGTGTTTAAGATGTCGGATGTCCACTAATTAATTGAGTTACTGACAACTCATTTTAATTAATGTCTTAGTCCAAGAGTAGTACCACTCAACCTTATCATCATATCGGACTAAGTCCACCTGCAGGGTTTAACATGACAATCCTTATGAGCTCCTCTTGGGGACATTATCAACCTAGATTACTAGGACACAGTTCCTTTTATAATCAACAACACACACTATAAGTAATATCATTTCGCAACTTATCGGGCCTATTGATTTATTGAGCTAAATCTCATCCTTTGATAAGTTAAAGAAATGAATACTAAATATATGTGTTTGTTATTATATTAGGATTAAGAGAACACACTTCCATAATAATTAAGGTGGTGTTCTTTTATCAAGTCAGTATAAAAAAAACTTACCTTAAATGGTGCTAGTGTAATTTATCAGTCAAGGTAAACTAACACCTAATTACACTACGATTATTCCAATGGTTTGTTCCTTTCCATCTTAGTCGCGAGTTACTGTTTATAATTTATAAAGAACTGATAACATGATCTTCTGTGTGTGACTCCACACACTATGTTATCTACAATATAAATTAATTAAACAACTACACTTAGCATATATGTAGACATTTTTGACCAATGTGATTCTTTATTTCAAAATAAATATTTACAAAAGCTAGGCTTTTAGTATACACTCTAACAAGGAGGAAGGGCACGGCCGTGTGCTTCCACACGGCCGTGTCACCTTGGCCGAGAGGAGGCAGCGCAGGGCCGTGCGAACCCGCACGGTCGTGCCACGAGCCGTGCGAAGGACCCCCTTTTTCGACCGGAAAAGCTTGTTCTCCTCTTATTCACTTTCACTTGCCATTCAAAATTCTGCCAAGTCATCAAATCCATTCTAAACCAATTAGTGCCAGTATCTTAGGTAAAGCGGAGTAAAAAAACAAAACTAAAGTTCTACATGTTCCCCAAAATAACCAAATCTCGGATCTCTTTCCATTGTTTCGCCACACACACGCACACCCCCAAGCACTGCTCCTGCTGCCTCCTCTTACTCGAGCTTTCCTTTACCTTTATCTGCAGTATAAGGAAATGCAAATCTATAAGCGAATGCTTAGTAAGTACCGTCTACTCATAAAACAATGTATTAAAAGATATCATGCTTTTTAAAAGAGAACATGCTTTCCAAATTGCTTGCGGATACACAAAACATGCACTTGTCCATAATTCACCATGAACTACATAACTCGGAAATATATATATATATATATATATATATATATATCATGCATTTTAAAATCAGTTTATCATACAAAATATCCACTTAAAATCATGCATTGAAAAACATAAAATTTGTTATGCTATAGAGATCAGACCTTGCACTCTCTAACTCTAGTTCTCAACTTAATAATGTTTTCACTTTAAGAAATCAATGAGCTTTGAAAACTTTATCTTACATACTAGTGAAAATAATAATCAACTTACTTTGGGCCCGACATTGTAACACTTTGCGTGCATCCTTAATAAGATCCGAGGTAGCTAATCTCGAACTCATTAAGGTACTACTAGGTAGTCTAGGAGCCTAGGGGCGATCTAGGAGTCCACCCATGGTCCTTGTGTCCGGTACATGCCTTTCTAAAGTAAAATACTTTCATTACCTTTAATTTCTTGTACTTGTACTTGCTTGGCATTTAACCAAACACCTTATGTGCACTTATTTCCCCCATATCTATAGGGAAGCACTTTAGGCACTTGATTATACTTCTTAGTTCTAAAACTTTATGGGAAGCAAATCAAGATAATCTAAACATACTCTTAATCCCAAAACTTTTAGGGGCATCACATATATCATAGCATCTATCTTTTCTTAACATGCAATAAACATCTCATAACATGCATCTTCCTTTACATACTTAAAACGTATCAATCTAAGTAACATCAAAGCAACTTATACTGCAGGTGAGAGATACTTACATCCTTTCGCTAGAACTTACTATTACGGAGGGTGTAGGGAAGAAAATCCTCTCTTTTGTATGGCTTGATCTCCAAAACACCCTTCACATGTGTAAGAACCTTGTGGAATTATCCTCTTAGATCCTCCCCTTGAATACTTAGAACTTTAGAAACCCTAGTCCTAGATCTAGGCTGAAAACCACAAAGGTGAAAGAGAGGATTTCGTATGACTCAACTTTCCTTTCTTTCCAAACTGCATCACTCCTTTCATAGGAGCTACTTTGAGGAACACTAAGTCCCCAACTTCAAATTCCAGTTGTCTACGGCGCACATCCACATAGCTCTTCTGCCGACTCTGAGCCGTTTCTATCCTCTTGCGAATGTTCTGAATGGATTTGGTGGTGTCCTCGATAAGGTCTGTCTGGAGTCTCATTTCTTTCTTTTCACCACCTTCATACCAACATATAGGGGATCTACATCTCCTCCCATATAGAGCCTCATAGGGTGTCATTCCCATAGTAGTTTAATAGCTATTATTGTATGCGAATTCTGCTAAGCATAGGTATCGACACCAGCTTCCTTTGAAATCTAAAGCACAAGCTCGTAGCGTATCCTCTAAAACTCGGTTCACTCGTTCTGTTTGCCCGCCAGTTTGAGGATAAAATGCGGTGCTAAACCGCAGCTTAGTGCCAAGAGCTCTCTAAACACACTCCCAGAAGTATGAAGTAAAATGACCATCTCTATCAGAAATTATGGTTTTGGTAACTCCATGCAATCGGATAACCTCTTTCACATACAAATGTGCTAATTGCTTAATAGAGTAGGATATTCTGATAGCTAGGAAATAAGCAGACTTGGTTAATCTGTCCCAGATCACATCATAACCATTCATGGTTCTGGGTAGTCATACTATAAAGTCCATAGATATATATTCCCACTTCCACTTGGGATCTGGATAGGCTGCAGAACTCCGCCTGGTTTCTGATGTTCTGCTTTAACCCGTTGACACGTCAGATAGGTACTGATGTATCTAACAACATCTCTCTTCATTCCAGACCACCAGAAGCGTTCCTTTAAATCTTGGTGGAACTAGGATGCATTGCATAGGGTGTTCTATGGGCTTCATCTAGAATTTTCCTTCGCAGTTCTTCTTGATTAGGGACACAAAGACGATTACCACAATATAACATCCAACTGTCTAATATTCAAAACTCCCCTTTTTCTTCTTCTTGTATTCCCTGCTTGATCTTCTGAATATTAGGATCTTCATCCTTCCCTTTCTGTATATCATCAAGCAAGGTTGACACTAGTGTCAAAGTGGAGAGCTGCCCAGTAATAATTTCTAGCTCAAAATTTACTACTTCCTTCCGTAGAGGTTGGGACATAGCAGATAAGGACAATAAAGTTGCGCAAGGTTTTCTACTTAGTGCATCTTCCACCTTGTTCGCCTTCCCTGGATGGTAGAGGATTTCACAATCATAGTCTTTGACTAACTCAGGCCATCACCTTTGTCTCATGTTTAGATCATTCTGAATGAAGAAATACTTCAGACTCTGGTGATCTGTGTAAATCTTACACTGAGTTCCATATAAGTATGAATTTAATTAGGCCTTTAACTAAATAATACTTCCACTGACTTGTGGGACAAGATCCACATCATACTATGACTTGAGTTAGCATTGGCTAAATCACCCAAGACTTAGTATGATCAGTAGATAATGAATTATCAATTACATCTCTATGCAACTCTTGTTTATAGGATCAAGATCCACATTTATAAGAAAACTTGAGTTAGCTTTGGCTAAATCGCTCAAGATTTAATATAAATGTGATTTGTATCCTATCTTCCAACCGTTGGAAAATGCCTATAGTTATACCCGATCAAATTGAGTTAACTAGTTATACTTAATCTAATTGAGTTTGTACTCACCATAGCTTTGATAGGCGAGACCAAGATTGTCCCTCCGCACCCTACCAAGATAATATGTGTTGCTCTGCTTTGGCAGATTCAATAACAACAAATGATATAGTGATGGGTATCAAAACTTGGTAGGCATCTTGAGTTGACTTGATTAAGATATAAACTAATTGTTAATGTGTATCATATACGCATCAAGGCACTAATTACCCAACACTAGCATGCATCACATACACACAAGCAAATATATTAAGATATATATATATATTGTGATGAGGTCATGACCCTACTACGATCTTCTCAAGCCAATGAGAAGATCGGATGGTCAACCTAGGATCAACAGCTTCTTCAAGCGTCTCCTTTGACCGCCATGTGTAGCACCCTCCTCGTAACTCCTTCTTGAGTGGACCTTCCACCGCTTCATTTTGTACATTAAAAATATGAAACTCGAGTTACATTCGAGTCTAAAATCTAATTACAACAAGAATATAAATAAAGGAGGCACGCGCGCAGGTCGCAAATCACAAACAACACGCACAATACAAAAATGGCGCACAGGCCATATTATGAATTACAACACAATTTTTGTCCAATCAAATTGGGGATTTTGGGCCATGATCATCACAATATCATACATAATTCTAAATTATGTATTTTATATAAATTTCTATAATTTTTACTACTGTTTTTATGAATTTTATGAGTTACAACTTCCCGACGGTCCCGATTAGTGATTTTCGGGCACGATCGTGGGACAATGGCCCTTGTGGGGTTAGGAGCAGCGGCCCTACTTGCGAAATAAATATTGCGAGTGTCCCATCTTGATCTAACAGTGCCTTAAGCCGCTATCCCAAAATAATTTGGGCGAGACCTTGCCGTTTCGGAAGGTTTTTCTCGGTAGTCGAAGCCTACAAGCGTCCAAACACTTGTTGCTTCGCCTCAACAAGAAAAATACTCGCAAAATCCATAAAAAATAGTAAACTTATAGAAACTTACAGATCTGAAATCTTTTCATAAAAACAAAATACAAACAAGTACATGCTTCGCACGTGGCTCTGATACCACTGTTAGCAATTCGAGTCCCAAAAACTACTTTTTGCGTTGCGAAAACCTCGAAATATTGCCACGGATCCGTGTGAAGATATATTAAATAGATCATGTACAAGTTTCTAACCTAAATCTACCTTAGATCTACATGAACAAGAAGCATTACCCTTGTTGCGAAGCCCTTCGCTTATCCCGCTCGTCCAAAAGGTTGTCGGATCTCGAGAGTGTCAAGCGTACACTCCTCTATATGTATCCACACAGACAAGAGATGGAGATAAACCACCTAGAGTGTGTTAGAACTCTTGGATGGCTCAGCAATGGAGGAGAAGGAGAATAGAGAAGAGAGGAGGAAGAAGATGACTTGATTACCTTGAATCAATGTGTGGCCGGCCACATTATTACATGGAGTGTTTTATACCTCCATGTAATACCAAGAGTCATGACTCTTGGTCTTCCTCATGAGGTGGCACACAAATGAGGTGGCTCTTGATGATGTGGAACACCATCATTGGCCGGCCCATGCCAAGTCACAAATGATGTGGCATTTAGTCAAGTCAAACTTGACCCTTCATCTTCCCTCTCAAGTCAAGTCAAACTTGACTTAAATTCTCCCATGGTTGATCAAATCTAACCATTGATTCAATTCAATTTGATTTAATGAATCTCTATTCATTAAATTAAATTGATTCAATGAGTCATAATCTAAATTAGACTCATTCAATACATGAATCAAATTGAGTCCAACTCAATTAGTCTAATTTGGATAACTCTTAATCTAATTTGGTTCATCATATGAACCTAATCCTCTTGGTTCATCATATGAATCTAATCTCCATCTAATTTCCCTTTGTGTGTGACCCTATAGGTTCTTGTAACGTTGACAATGCTCCTAAATCCATTTAGAAGCATAAGTAATGAGCGGTATCTAGCAACACATCATTACTACCCAAGTTACAAGAATGTTGAGATCCAACATCACCTTTGTGACTACTAATTGTGACTCTCACAATATGTGACAATGTCCTTCTATCCTTGACATCTAAATTGATCAAATGAGGCACAGACCGTGTCATCCTCTAATCAATTTATATCTTGAACTCCAAGTAGACTCACTCTAATCAAATGAGCTCAATATCTCATATTGACTCATTTGGGCATGGTCATGCACTTAGTGGTCTCACTCTAAAACCAAGTCATTTCTATCTGATAATTTTGAAATGAAAGATCTTGATGAAACATCCTTTATTTTAGGCATACCTAGCTGTCATGGTCATTCAGGTGGGATTTTTGGAGTTTCATAATAGGCCTATATTGAACAGGTACTTATAAGATATGGTATACAGAACTATACACTTGGTGACACACCTGTATCAAGAGGTGATAAGTTCAGTATATAGCAATGTCCATTGCTTGAACTTGAAATAAAGGAGATGGAACAATTTCCATATGTGTCAACAGTGAGAAGTCTCATGTATGAACACGTTTGTATTCGATAAGATATAACATTTATAGTGGAGATGTTAGGCAGATATGTTAGTAACTCAGGAGAATAGCACTGGAAAGTGGTCAAGAGAGTGATGCATTATTTACAAAGAACTAAAGGACATATGCTCATGTATCAGAGATCAGATCACTTGGAGGTGTTGGATATTCAGACTCTAATTTTGTTGGATGCTTGGATAGCAGGAGGTCCACTTCAGGCTATATTTCATGCTTGTTAGAGGGCCTATATCTTAGAAGAACATCATGCAGATGCTAGTAGTCACTTCTACTATAGAGGCAAGTTGGTAGTATATACTATGAAGCATCCAATCATGGGATTTGGCTACAAACTTCATCACAGTATTGCATATCGTTGATGGTATTGACAAGACACTGAGGATCTACTATGATAATAAAATTGTAGACCTTTGTGCCAAGAACAACCATAGTTCATCAAAATCTAAGCATGTCAACATCAAATTTCTAGCGGTTAGAGAAAGAGTTCAGAGTCGTCAGGTCATGATAGAGCACATGAGCACAAATTCTATATTAGACGATCCACTCACCAAAGGCTTAGTACCTAAGGTGTTTCATGTGCATGTTGTGGATATGGGAGTCCTTTTTATGGAAGAAGAACTCATCTAGTTGGAGTCTGTATTTATTTTATTGCTCTATGTTAATAAAGATAAACATTTTGTTTTGATTATAGTATGTATTTAAAGTTCAAAATATTAATGGAAATTTATATATTTTTTTTGACACTCTAACTATAATATCATAATTTTATGTTACAACTTACATTAGGTATTTGTAAATATAATACAGATTCCTTTTGTTATCTTAAAGTTTGGATCATGATTTGTTATTATAGTTTAGCATAAAGTATTTTGAAAATATGATCTAACCTCTTTTGAAATTATCCTAGGACCGGTTGAAAATTGACATATACTAATCACATTTCATATAATTTCGACTCTACACATCCACATCTTGATCATGTCATTAATAATATTGATTTTGTGATTACTGTTGTGGCTTATTACAAGTATATATAGTAGTTATGACCTCCTTAGTCTTATACCAATGAAGTTAATGGATCAGATTTTTACAAGGATATTTTGTACCCATAAAATTTGATATCAACTAAAGTTTTTCTTGTATTTCATAAACAACTCACAAGTAGCCCAAGTGAAAGATGGTTAGTTATTATCTTTAATTAATGGGGTTAATTATAAGTTATGCATATGAGTATAAACCAAATCAATTCAAATGATCTAACTTTAACTTATTAAATTTGAACAGGTGCTTTGTATTTGCTTTTAGGTTTTTGAGCAGGTGCTTTGTATTTGCTTTTAGGTTTTTGCAATTACCAGAAGCCATATGACATTATCTGGATGTTGGGTCATCTCATTTTCTTTCAAAGATAATGTCACATTCCTGCACGATAAGTGAAGTTAGTTTCGAGGTCAAGCTTAGCTTGTGCAAGGCATGACAATTCGTTACCTCCAAGGTGAAAGCTAATTTATAAATTAGCTCGCGCCTTATAAATTGTAAATTTTTAATAGCAATTTTGGAGTTATAAATACACGTACATGTTACTACTCTTTTAAAGTAAAAACTTATAATTTCTCAAAATTTGATTTGCAAATTGATAGGAAATAAGCTTGTGCCCGTTTAGTGGATCAAGTTTTAGGGTGCAAAGATGAAATCAGCTTGAACCCATACATTCATGATTTTTAACATTTTGGGAAGACTCGCGTTAAAGTAGTGAATAAAAATTTACATTTTCTCATATTTTGATCGCAAGCTAATTTGCAAAACTAATTTGCGTCCATTCTATTACACAACACTAATATAAAATTCCAAGGCACAAATTTTTTTTTAATTGTCACTATATATTCAACTTACGCCGATTAATTCTGAAATGACCGGTCCAGTCCTAAATTTAGTTCCATAAGAATTTTTTATTAGGACTCGATCTTTAAATGCTTAAAAATTGAGAAGGCATCTTATTACTATATCATTGCCTAGGGACAAGGGACAAGTTTCTTGTGACCCACAACTTCAACGTTACTAAACAAAAAAAAAACTCAATCACTTCCAAATTAAATGTGCCCAAAAAAACTCAATTTTTGTAGGTGGAATAAGAATGACGTTGTTTTCTTCTAAATCAATAGCGAGAGTAACACGTATTAATAAAGCAGATTTACATGTTTCTTGCTTTGTTACTTCCTTACGCTTATTGATGGCTCAAGAATGACGTTGTTTTCTTCTAAATCAATAGCGAGAGTAACACGTATTAATAAAGCAGATTTACATGTTTCTTGCTTTGTTACTTCCTTACGTTTATTGATGGCTCATTGATGCTGGATTGATTTAAGAAGATCTTTTGAATTTTAATGAGTCATAACTTTTAACTTGGATATCAGAATATACCATTTGCTTCGAATTGAAACTCATTCATAGACCTAAATTTGTTACTAGGTGTCACTCATATCAAGTCAAATATTGGAACTGAAAATTATCATTTAGGACCCTTTGGAGAATCCAAACATGTCTTTAACTATATTTTATTCATTTCTATTTTTTTTATATTTAGGGTATTTTTTGGTATTTCAGGTATTTATGGATTAGACTTTGTCTGTTTAAGCATTTGTTTAGCTGCTTAAGAGATTGTCCTCTATTAATGAATAAAATTTCCTTTTTTGATATAACCTTGAGGATGACGGTTTTTCTTCTTATTTTCTCCAAAAATCCTCCTTCTAGTCAGCCCGCGGGATAATCGTTATTCCGTTCGGCATCAGTTGGTACCAGAGCACATCATTGTGGCAAAAGGCGAATACGCTCGCCCCTAGCGCCCCCTGCCAACCCGTCCCAAGGCCAACATGGAAGAGGTAAGGTATCAGAGCACATCAAATCCAATAGAAGATCATCATGATCGTGGTTGCGATTGCAACAATAGGCAGGTTCTAATTGAGGAAGTCGAGCACCGTGATCGTAGTGTTCAAGACATGATGATGATTAAGGATTTATAGAGGTAAGACACAGATTTACCTCAGCATCTAGCGGCCTAAAATCTTGAGCATCATGAGATCTCAAATCGTGAATCTGAGTCTACCTTCAAGAACCGATACTGCCATCGGCCTACATACTGGGAATGCCATGGTTAGGAGGAACCTTTTGGAGAATCCAATTTTCGAGTTGATCTATCCAAATTTTCTAGTACGTTACAAGCAAAGATCTTTGTTGATTAGATCAATGAAATGGAGTGAATCTTTTATTATAAGGAAGTTTTGGATCGGATGAAAGTGAATTGTTGATTGTCATTAGACTCAAGAGTCAAGCATTGGTGTGATGGGAACAATTGTAGCACTCCCGAGACCGATAGGGCAAACCCCACTATAACAAAAATGCTAAATCCATTGTCTTTGCAATGTGTGTAGTTTATGCATGTTTTAAGTATCGTTTAGCATATATCTTGTTGCATTTTATGAGCATGATTTGTATTCGCACACCTTATTTTTACTTCATTATTTTTACTCATTTAGTTCAGAGAACTACTCTTTGCTTATTTTTATTGATAGGATGGGTTTTTGGAGTAAAAATGGAGCATTGATTGTAACGCCCGAAAATTCTCAAAACTATTTTAGAAATATTCTATGATTTTTTTGGAATTATTAGATATTTTTCCGGAATTTTTCGAGTAGCGGAAGTAGCAAAAATTATTAGAAAGGTAAACTGGCTTAAGCGGGAATCGAACCCGGGACCTCTCGGGTCCGCTAAACCTTTAGTTAGCCTTAGTAACCAGTGAACCCAGCAGGGCCGTGCTGAAAGGAAAGAGAATCAATTATATTTATAATTGGTTTGGCCGAATTAATTACTTAGTATAAATAGGAAATTTAAGTTGGGGTTTGGTTTATTTTTAATTTGGTTCGGCAACCTCTTCCCCTCCAAACCCTCACGTCGAACACCTCTCCCTCTCCTCCCTCTCTCGGCGCCAACCACAAGGAGACCTAGGGTTCTCTCCCTAGGGCCCCAAGGACATCTTCCGGCGACGATTTCAGCACAAGGAGGTTCCCCTCCGCGAGTAGAGCACGTGGACGTGAGCAAATCGTCGAGAAGTCGTCTCCACCGGAATTTCTAGCGATTAGATTTGTAAGAAATCTAGCACACAAGGTAAGAAACCCCTCACCTGCGGTATAAGTAGCTCCGTTTGGTTTTATACGCACTAGTTTAGCTATATGCAGTTTTTATCGACGCATAGGGTGAATTTGACCCTCCTCGCAGATTTAGGGATTTAGTGAGTACTTCTAGATGGGTCAGACACGTTTTTCCTCTTCAGTGGGGGTTCCTAGATGTTGTCGGGTGCCTAGAAGTGGTCTCCCTAATAGAGGAGAGAGTTGGGGCACACTAGGTGTTCGATAAAATAGCTAGTTAAGTTAAAATGCAAATTAGCATTTTTATAGCTCAGTTAAATGCATTAGAAGCATTAAATCAGTAAATCAGTTCATTTTAGCTGATATATGGGACTACGGTCCAATGGGTGGGCTCCCACAGTCGCCTCTAGGTTCAGACAACCTAGTTCTAGGTTCAGATAACCTAGATTCAGCAAAATAGTATTAGCTATTTCAGTATTTTATTTTCAGTGGCACTGTACTGGATCAGATATCCATTGGGTTGGACTCCCACAATCGTCCCTAGGTTTAGATAACCTAGTTAACCCTACTAAATTCGGGACTTGCAAACCCGGGTCTAGTTAGGGATGCGCGCACAGCAAGTACAGTTGTCGGGCCCAAACAGCATGATTATGTATTTTTACTTATTATGAATTAGTTTTCAAAGCTCAAATTAGTTATGTTAGTTGAGTTGGAATTCAGTATCGGTTTAGCTACAGTTTAGCTTATTATATGTTCAGTCAGTTATCTTTATTGATTCATATGATTAGTTGCCATGCCATGATTGTATATTTATATGTCATGCCATGTTTAGTTTATTCAGTATACTTAGCATATCTTTTCAAGCAGCATGATTTAAAATCATAATTGCATCGTATGCATGTTTTAGTGAGGTAGATGGTTTCTTACTAAGCTTTTTAGCTTACAGATACTATTTTCCTTATACTGCAGATACAGGTAAAAGAAAAATGGACTAGCAGTGGAGGCTGGAGGTCAATGCAGATCTAGATGGTGTGTGTGGCAGGAACATGGAACAAAAGATCCTTAGGGGATCTAGCAAGCTTAAACAATTGAACTTTTAGTATTTCTATTTTCATGCACTTTTAATTGTTAAATGCTACGAACTAGTAAACCATGCTTTATATCCAGTTTAGAATGCTAGCTTTATGTCATTAGAATATATTCTATAGATTGTATAAGTGAAATGTGAGATTTTGGCACGAACAAGTGCTGAAATCAGAGCTTAACTGCAAAATCAGAAACCCCAATCGATCGGTGGATCGATTGGGGGGTCCCAATCGATCAGCTGATCGATCGGGCAGATTGCTCTGCGAACAGTAGGTTTCTGGATCGATCAGCCGATCGATCCAGCAATTTCTGTCGCGAACAGAAGGTTCGGGGATCGATCATTGGATCGATTGGTCAGTCTGGATCGATCAGCCGATCGATCCAGAATATCGTCCCGAGCACAGTAGCGTGCTGGATCGATCCAACCTATGTCCCGCGTACAGTAGCCGGCTGAATCGACCCCTGGATCGATCCGACGTTCCAATCGATCAATGGATCGATTGGGAGGTCTGATAACAGCTGGAAAACATTTATTTCAGTTCCTTGACCATAGGAGATGTAGTATACGCTAGGTATACTTTAGATTACACCCTTTAGCATGGATAGAATCAAGAAATGTTAGCAGCTTAGAAAATTTCAAATTAGTACAGCTTCCGCATCTAGATTTTATGACCTCCGCGAGTTGTTAGCACAGCTTAATGTGATGATCGGCCTTACAGCCTAGTTAGTAGAAGGCGGGTCGTTACAGAGTGGTATCAAAGCAGTGTTCCATACTTCCTACACACACATCAGCATTGAACCTACAGCTTCCAAGTAAGAATATCTCTACTTTATTTATGCTCCTTGTTTTGTTATTACAGTCCATGTTTATATGCCTACTGCTTGTTAGCATGTGATAGTTTTTAAACATGATATCAGTAGTTATATAACTGTGATTACATTAGTTATGTTATGTTCTCTATGCCTTTAGAAATGGCACGAGGACGCCCAGCAAGAAGGGCACTAGCTACTGAGCCCCAACAAGAGGCAGGCAGTTCAGTGCCTCCTCCAGACCTTACAGCATTAGTGGCTCAGTTACAGCTGAACAGCAACAGAAATAGCCACCTTAAAGGCTAATCACCAGGATACCCCCACCCCGGAACCGAATTTGACGACTCCGGTAGTCTTAGAGGTTCCACCACCAGCCTACAGCACCCAGCAGATGAGCCAAGAAAGGAAGCCTATCCGATCCAGTGGCGGGTCAAGCCAGAGAACTTCTCAGCACTAGTGAACCATGGGATACACAAGCCTGGTTCAAAACACCGGAGAGCACGATGGAGCTCGGACCGCCGCAACACGAGAAGGTGAAGAGTGCCTCCTTCGCTGACAGAGACACACGCATGTGGTGGGAAAGAATCGAAACGAAGCGCCCAGTGAAGATGTCATGGGCTGACTTGAGAAGGAGTTCTTCGAGGAGTTCTTCCACATACGGGTTACGAACCGCCATTACGACGAGTTCACCGAGTTTCGTCAGGCAACCTTTCACTTGAGGAAGCCGTGAAGAAATTCAACAGTTGGCTCGTCTATGCCCGAGCTAGTCACAGAGAAGGAACGAATCCGGTTGATGCTCAAGATGCCGAGGCCGAAGATAGCATGAACGTGGCTGGTGGCATACATAGGCCACAAACCACGAGGAGTTAGTGAGCGGTGCCTTGACCACAGAGCATTACATAAAGCAGCAAAAGCAAATCTCCTCGAGTCCAAAGGCCAAGGAAATTCTCACACTCAAAACAGCAAGGCCACGGCTCTAATGGAAAGGGAACTCCAACAAGAACGCAAATCGTGGAGTGACCCAAAAGGAGGACCATCTAGCAAGCGACCCGGTTATCCAAAGTGTGTTACTTGTGGGAAATTCCACCTGGGGTTTGTCGCAAGGGCACACGAGGATGCTTTGAATGTGGACAAGAAGGGCACATGGCCAAGCAAAGGTCCGAACAAGATCGGTCTTCCTCACCACAAGATTCAAGATGCAGCCACCATTATATCGATGCAGCCGCTCTAGAAGGTCTACTTATCAGCCAGGGCAGACCAGCTACGGTGAATGCGAGGATCTACTCACTCACCGAGAGGACGTAGCCAATGCCTCGACATTTGTCACAGCATTTTACAGTATAGTGCTACCGTTCTATTTGATATTGGGGCAACCCATTCATATATAGCCGTGATGTTCTCCAAAAATTAGAAATACCCCGGAGGTACTCGGTGGTCGCTTTTGACACTACCTTGGGAGAGATCATGGCATCCACACACTCGGTGCCGGTCATTATAGCAGACAGAGAGCTCTTTTGTTATCTGATAGTGCTAGAGATGACCGACTATGACGTTATCTTTGGAATGGACTTTCTGATCAGATACGGTGCTACCATAGAGTGCCGTAAACAGAAAGTCATCTTCCAACCTGAAGCGGCAGTGCAATTTGAATACAGCAGGGAACCAAAGAGAAAGGCCAAGAAGTTTCTCTCAGCTATGAAAGCACAGAAGCTATTGGATTCAGGATGTACAAGATTCCTAGCACACGTAGTCAACGCCAGCCAGGACAAGAACCAACAGCTAGCAGAGGTTCGAGTCGTATGTGACTACCCAGCAGTCTTCCCTGAAGAGTTACCAGGCTTAGCACCAGACAGGGAGATTGACTTTGAGATAGAGCTCATTCCTGGTACAAATCCTATCTCCAAAGCGCCTTATCGCATGGCTCCAGCAGAACTGAAGGAACTTCAGGAGCAACTACAGGAGCTGCTTGACAAGGGTTTCATACGCCCGAGTCATTCACCATGGGGAGCGCCTGTATTGTTCGTGAAGAAGAAGGATGGAAGCATGCGACTGTGCATAGACTGCAGATCACTGAACCAAGTCACGATCAAGAACAGGTACCATCTTCCCAGAATCGATGACCTATTCGACTAGCTGAAGGGAGCAGCAGTGTTCTCTAAGATAGATCTCAGATCAGGTTATCATCAGGTAAAGGTTAAAGAAGGGGATATACCCAAGACAGCATTCAGAACCAGATACGTGTTGGTGCAACATCCCTCAGGTCAAGGTTGACCTGGTTGACCAAGCTGAGTCTTGGTTTGGGTTTAGATGTTTGACAATAAGAACTTGATTGAAGAAGAGTCAAGTAGGTCAAGGGAGTGACTGGATACTTGACTGGAAAGTCCTAGTGAGTGAAGCTAGGCAAAAGGAGATCCTGGTGAGTGAAGCCAGGTGAAAGTCCTAGTGAGTGAAGCTAGGCAGAAGGAAATCTTGGTGAGTGAAGCCAGGTGAAAGTCCTGGTGAGTGAAGCCAGGCAAGGGAAAATCCAGATGGATCAAGGATAATCGGACATCTGGTGTTGGGAAGTCCAAGTAGGTCAAAGGATTGACTGGATACTTGGCACGAGGAAATCCAGATGGGTCAAGGTTGACCAGACATCTGGTGGAAGTCCAAGTAGGTCAAGGGAGTGACCGGATACTTGGCACGAAGAGAAAAGTCCAAGTGGGTAAAAGGGATTGACCAGACACTTGGTGGGAAGACCTAGCAGGTCAAAGGAGTGACCAGATGCTAGGCATGATGTACCAACAGGTCAAGGTTGACCGGATGTTGGTTGGAGAGGCTTGGGACTTGGTTTTGGGCAAAAACCAGGCTCTGGATCGATCAGTGGATCGATCCAGGCCTTTCCCAGCGAACAGAGAGCCTCTGGATCGATCCGTGGATCGATTGGGACGCGGCTGCTTCGCGCGATAAGCGCTGGATCGATCCGTGGATCGATCCAGGCGTTTTTCCCAGAGCACAGAGGTGCTCTGGATCGATCCATGGATCGATCCAAAGCCTCCCCGATCGATTGGGAACATTCGAATCGATCGGGATCCGACCGTTGGCGTCGATAAAGGCCGCAGGCGAGCGTTGTCTTCGGCATCTCTTCACCGATTCAGTCCATATCTCTCGCCAGCTCCTCCACAGCACTCA
The DNA here is from genome assembly GCF_018446385.1 of Zingiber officinale. NCBI lineage: Eukaryota > Viridiplantae > Streptophyta > Magnoliopsida > Zingiberales > Zingiberaceae > Zingiber > Zingiber officinale. The sequence goes on from NC_055996.1 coordinate 83,770,823, forward strand.
AAAAGCTCAGATCGCCAGTTCTTGAAGGATCTTGGAAGTTCTCCAAGTCAAGAGGCGGATCAAAGCCAAGAAGAGAAGCTAGGATTAGGGTTTATACTCATTGTAAGCTTGTAAGCTTGTATTTCTTGTATCCTTTCCCTCTCTTCTTGTATTGAGTCTTGTAGGGCTTCTCCGCCCTTGGTAGTTACCATAAAGGAGAGTTTTATTAGTGGAGGGTGTGTGTGTTGGTGTGGATCCTTGGATTAGTCACCTCTTGTGAGGTGGATACCAAGTAAACCAACCGTGTTAGCGTTGTGTGATTGTTTGTGTATTTTCCGCTGCCATATCTTTGAAGAAACAAGCAACGCCGAGCACCGAGCGAACGCGACGAGCTTTTCACCTCCCCCTCTAGCTACTTTTGGTCCTAACAAGTGGTATCAGAGCGAGGCCGCTCTTCACCGGAATCATCGCCGGAAGGGTCAAGCATAAATAAGAAAAGCTAGAGGGTGAAGAAGTTGGAGCAAATTTTTCAAGTTCAAGACTTTATCAAGCTCAACTTCAAGATGCAATTCCAAGATTGGCTTGGATTTGACACAAGGGTGGCTCCACCATACACTTCTACGAGTTTCGATTCTTGGAAATCAAGAATCGAAAATTTTCTTATGATGGAGATAGAGTAATGGTTTGCTCTAATGGAAAGCTTCAAGGCTCCAAGAAATTCAAAGGGCAAAGTTCTAAAGAAAAGCAAATGGAGCCCGGAGCAAGTCCAAAGGTGCGAGGCAAATGACAAAGTGACCAAGCTTTTGGTCAATTTATTGCCAAGCACCATCCTTTGCAAAATTGGAGAGTTTGAAGATGCAAAGGAGCTATGGAGCAAATTGGCCAAGCTTCATGAAGAGATCCCCTCCACTGTACAAGATTATGAAGAATCCAGAGATGGTGACTCTTTGGAGCAAGACCAAGAGGAGGACTCCGAGGTTGAGAGATGCTCAACCTCCGAAGAAGAGGAAATCCAAGAAGCTTCATCCTCAAGGGAATGCAACGAAGGGAACAAGGAGGAAGCATACTCCTTGTTTCATGTTCAAGATGATGAAGCCTCCACCTCTAGGATTGAGGGGGAGCAATCCTTGGTGACGCCGGATCAAGAAGAAGGAGAAGCTTCTACATCCGGGCCAAGTGAAGAAGAAGAAGATGGTGCCACCTCCGAAATTCAAGAAATATCAAATGGAGGAGCAAGTGCCATCCCTACACAAGAAGGTATAAACATTTCAATTAATAATAAAAATCATATCATATGCTTTGAATGTAGGGAACATGGGCATTACAAAAGTAAATGCCCTAAATTGGCCAAGAAGAAGGGCCAAGTGGCACAAAAGGGCAAGGTTAAGCCAAAGGAGACCACTCCCGGAACAAAGAAGAGCAAGGAGCATATCATATGCTTCTCTTGCAATCAAAAGGGGCATTACCGGAGTCAATGCCTCAAGGGGAAGAAGATGGTCAAGGCTCAAGGAGACATTAGTCAAGGGGGAGCCTCCAAGGTAAAAAGGAAGGTATCTTTTATTGAGCCTATTCCCTCGCATTATGGTAAAAAGCATGATAGTTCTAATTTTTATCATTTTAATGCGATTTATTATAAGAATAGGAAGCATGAGGGCATTAAGGAAAAGCATGTTGCCCTACATGCCAAATCTACTACCCCTAAGGCTAGAAAGGTAGATAGAGATTTGGGCAAGAACACTAAGGATAATAGATACAAGCCTAGAAACAAAAATGCTCTTGGGTGTAATGAAAAATCAAAATCTAAGGATTTAATGATAGAAAATCAAGTCTTGAGGTCAAGACTTGACAAACTAGAAAAGACCCTAAAAAGGATGGAGAATATCCTTAAAGGGCAAAATGAGCAAAATCTAGGTTTAGGACAACAAGGGTCATCCAAGGGCCATAGAGGTTTGGGATACAAACCTAAAATCAAAAAGGATGCACCTACTTATCATAGGGTTCCATATAGCTATGGAACCAACCCTAAGTCTAGAAGTCAAGTCAAGGATACAAGGGAAGTCATCCCTAGAAGTATCTTTGCAACAACAAATGTGACTAAGACTTCTAAGAAGTCTAAGAAAGTCACTAACAAGGTCACAAGGGAGGCTATCCCTAGAGTTGACCTAGAAAAAGTGACCAAGGCTTCTAAGAAGCCAAACGAGGTCACTAGAAAGGTATCTAGGGAAGTTATCCCTAGTGAATACTTAGAGCATCCAAGGAGCACCAATAGGTTTTGGGTTCCTAGGAGCATCTTCTCTACCCCATAGATGGGTTAGAGAGTGTCAACTCTAAGAAGAAGGGTAGTTAACCCAACTTTGAAGAAATTGACACTCAAGGAGCATTTTCAAGGTTATTCTTAACCTTTGAAAATGAAGTGGATTTATGTTTACTCTTGGGAAGAGTAAAATGTGTCACAATTTGATAAATTGGATGATATTTTAAGTGACACAAATTGGAAAAAGTTAAATGTGCCTAATGGTTGAAAAATTGATTTTATCTTAAAATGGCACATATTGAGAAATCATAAGAACTACCAAGTTGGGATTTTGGTATGTTCTTAGAAAATTAAAGGAAATTGAAGCCTTATGTTGAAGTTCTACTCTTGTGGAAAAATGAAATATGCCAACATTTGAGGATATGCTTAATTTCGACTGGCATAAATTAATCAAGGGAATTAGAAATGCCAATTTAGGCTTTGGCATTTTCTTGAAGCACTTTAGGGCAATCTAGGTTTAAGTTGTAAGTTTAGCTAAGGTTTTAAGGATACTTAGATAGTTAATCTAGGTATATTTTATTTATGCTAAATCTTGCCCTGATTGTTTGCCCATCATATGTCATGACATCATGTCTATTTTTGCGTTCATGTTTTATTATGAAAAATCGAAAAATACCATGTCATGACATTCATACATCATGTAATTATAGGATATTTTCTTTTGAAAATTATTTCTTTTTGATGTATGCCATAACATTATCATGCATTAAGTTTAATTCCTTGTAATTAAGGACAAAAGGCATTTAACAACACTTATTAACAAGTGACATCCTAGGTGGGTGTCTAATATCTCCAAAATGCCTAGATAGATATGCATGATCCCTAGATTAGGGCAAAACCAAAATCTACATCTCACAAAGACCTATAAGATGACTTGTATGTGTTTTTAGTATACATTAGATACAAGTGAGATGTTATGATGATGAACAAAACTCAAGATGTTGATTTAGTGCATTCTTTTGAGTTTTAGGTTCATTAAAACACAAAGTTATGTATTTTCCCATCATTGGGAAAGCTAATGTACAAGTCATGTGCATTATGCCCAAGGAACATGATGGGATATTGGTTTTGAAAATGTTTTTAAAATGTTTTTGGAAAACCTTGGTGAAGACTATCTTTTGATAGTAATCACCATTGAATAGTTAGACACAAACTTGAAGAAAACGCTAAAGTTTTTGCAAGTTTTCAAGTTTGTGTCAATCTTTGAAAATATGAAGTATTTTCATAGAAAACTATTTTTCCATGATTAAGTATGCCCTAAATAATGTCTGCACGAAATTTCATGATTTTTGGATTTTTGTAGAATTTTCTAGGGGTTTCTGAAGTTGGCTGAATTTGAAATTCAGCAACTATCAGAGGCTCCGATCGATCCATGGATCGATTGGAGTGCCTGAATCGATCCGTGGATCGATTCAGAAGGCAACTCTTGCGAGCAGAAGCTCGCTGGATCGATCAGCCGATCGATCCACACATCCTGAATCGATCAGTGGATCGATTCAAATAGGTTGAATCGATTGGAACCCAACTCCAATCGATCCAGGACGCTGATTTTGGCTGGGAAGGTCTGATTTCAGCACTCTAAACCTATTTTAGTCTAGGTAACCATTCCAAACCCCTAAAAATACATTTGTATACATAAAACGGGTGTTTTCGTGTGGAAAACAAGGATGGATTGGTTAAGGAAGGCTAAGTTGAAGTTTAGGTTGAGGTTTGTTTCAAATTTTGAATATTTGAACCTCAAAACTTCTAAATTTGGGTTTCCTAAAGGTTTAGGGATTCCAAGTCATTGTTGGTGCAATGACAGAAGTTATCACCATGTCTTTAGGGGGAGGGACTCTTTAAAGGCATGAAAATTATTTTTCATGAACCTTGGAAGGTGGTTAACCTTCTTTAAAGAAAATGCTCATGGATGAGCTTTTGAACTTGAAATGGGGAGTGGATATCCTCATTATTTCAAGTGGGAACTCAAGTGGTTAGAAAATGCTCAAGGTTGGGTATTTGTCTACATTGAGGGAGAAGTCAAGGTAAATGAAGGGTATGAGACCTTCATTATCGTGTTGATCACAACGAGTGATGTTGTGAACAACGATGGGCAACTCTTCAGGGGGAGAGTCAACAATGGATCTGTTGAAGTGGTCCGAAATTGAGGCATGGGTTGATGTGTGCCTGAAGATGGGTTGAGCAAGCCCTACGAGGGAGTTTGATGTGTGCCAATAGGGGGAGAATGAAAGGACTTGTAAAAGGGAGTAAGTTAGACTTTCATTATCTAAGAGGGAGTTTGCCCTCTTAGGGGGAGAATGAAGAGCTTAACTTATGCTTTCATTACCTAGTGGCATGAAGAATGAGGCTATGGGATTAGCCTAACTTACATGTGGCATTGTAAGTGTTATTGTGGTATTGTTAAACATCAAAAAGGGGGAGATTGTTGGTGCAACATCCCTCAGGTCAAGGTTGACCTGGTTGACCAAGCTGAGTCTTGGTTTGGATTTAGATGTTTGACAATAAGAACTTGATTGAAGAAGAGTCAAGTAGGTCAAGGGAGTGACTGGATACTTGACTGGAAAGTCCTAGTGAGTGAAGCTAGGCAAAAGGAAATCCTGGTGAGTGAAGCCAGGTGAAAGTCCTAGTGAGTGAAGCTAGGCAGAAGGAAATCTTGGTGAGTGAAGCCAGGTGAAAGTCCTGGTGAGTGAAGCCAGGCAAGGGAAAATCCAGATGGATCAAGGATGATCGGACATCTGGTGTTGGGAAGTCCAAGTAGGTCAAAGGATTGACTGGATACTTGGCACGAGGAAATTCAGATGGGTCAAGGTTGACCAGACATCTGGTGGAAGTCCAAGTAGGTCAAGGGAGTGACCGGATACTTGGCACGAAGAGAAAAGTCCAAGTGGGTCAAAGGGATTGACCAGACACATGGTGGGAAGACCTAGCAGGTCAAAGGAGTGACCAGATGCTAGGCATGATGTACCAACAGGTCAAGGTTGACCGGATGTTGGTTGGAGAGGCTTGGGACTTGGTTTTGGGCAAAAACTAGGCTCTGGATCGATCAGTGGATCGATCCAGGAGCTGGATCGATCAGTGGATCGATCGAGGCCTTTCCCAGCGAACAGAGAGCCTCTGGATCGATCCGTGGATCGATCCAGATGTCTCAATCGATCAGTGGATCGATTGGGACGCGGCTACTTCGTGCGATAAGCGCTGGATCGATCCGTGGATCGATCCAGGCGTTTTTCCCAGAGCACAGAGGCGCTCTGGATCGATCCATGGATCGATCCAAAGCCTCCCCGATAGATTGGGAACATTCGAATCGATCGGGATCCGACCGTTGGCGTCGATAAAGGCCGCAGGCGAGCGTTGTCTTCGGCATCTCTTCACCGATTCAGTCCATATCTCTCGCCAGCTCCTCCACAGCACTCAAAAAGCTCAGATCGCCAGTTCTTGAAGGATCTTGGAAGTTCTCCAAGTCAAGAGGTGGATCAAAGCCAAGAAGAGAAGCTAGGATTAGGGTTTATACTCATTGTAAGCTTGTAAGCTTGTATTTCTTATATCCTTTCCCTCTCTTCTTGTATTGAGTCTTGTAGGGCTTCTCCGCCCTTGGTAGTTACCATAAAGGAGAGTTTTATTAGTGGAGGGTGTGTGTGTTGGTGTGGATCCTTGGATTAGTCACCTCTTGTGAGGTGGATACCAAGTAAACCAACCGTGTTAGCGTTGTGTGATTGTTTGTGTATTTTCCGCTGCCATATCTTTGAAGAAACAAGCAACGCCGAGCACCGAGCGAACGCGACGAGCTATTCACCGCCCCCTCTAGCTACTTTTAGTCCTAACAATATGGACACTACGAGTTCGTAGTCATGCCCTTTGGCGTGACCAATGCTCCAGCTACATTCATGGATCTCATGAACAGAGTATTCAGGGAGTATTTAGATAAGTTTGTTATTGTATTTATCGATGACATTCTTATCTACTCAGGAACTCAGGAAGAACACTCAGAGCACCTGAAACTAGTATTGCAGACCCTTCAGCAGAACCAGCTATACGCCAAGTTCACGAAATGTGAATTTTGGCTAAATCAGGTGTCCTTCCTGGGTCACATCATCTCAAAGGATGGTATTATGGTAGATCCCAGCAAGATAGAAGCAGTAAGTAACTGGAAGAGACCCAAGTACGCCAGCGAAATCAGGAGCTTTCTGGGATTAGCAGGATATTACAGGAAGTTTGTAGAGGACTTCTCCAGGATAGCCTCCCCACTGACAGCTCTTACCAGAAAGAACAGGAAATTTCAGTGGGCAAAGGACTGTGAGAACAGCTTCAGCGAGCTAAAGAAAAGATTGACCAGTGCTCCCATTTTGGCTCTACCAGACAACACCAGCAGCTTTGACATCTATAGTGATGCCTCTAAGTTGGGACTAGGAGCAGTACTGATGTAAAACGGCAAGGTGATCGCCTATGCCCCCAGACGACTCAAGGATTATGAGAAGAATTACCCTACTCATGACCTTGAGCTTGCAGCAGTAGTGTTCGCCCTCAAAATTTGGAGACATTATTTATATGGAGCTCAGTGCAGAGTGTATACAGATCATCAGAGTCTGAAGTACTTCTTCACTCAGAAGGATCTGAACATGCGACAGCGCAGATGGCTCGAGCTGGTCAAGGACTACGATATAGACATCCTCTACCATCTAGGGAAAGCCAATAAGGTAGCCGACGCACTTAGCAGAAAATCCAACGCTACCTTATTATCTCTTACAGCCATGTCACCGCCCCTACAGAAGGAGATCGTAGATTTTGGTCTCGAACTCATCGTTGGACGGCTCTCTACTATGACCTTAGAGTCTACCTTGCTTGGTGATATTCAGTCAGCTCAGGAGCAGGACCCTGAAATTCAGAAAATCAAGCAAGGGCTAGCAAAATCAGAAGGTAGAGAATTCAGAGTGTCCGATAGCGAGGTGTTGTATTTTGGTGATAGACTCTGTGTTCCAGATCAGGAGGAGCTACGGAGATAGATTTTAGATGAGGCTCATAAGACTCCCTATGCGATGCATCCAGGTTCCACCAAAATGTATCAAGACCTGAAGAACCATTTTTGGTGGCCCGGGATGAAGCGAGACATCGCCAAATATGTTAGCATCTGCCTCACCTGTCAGAGGGTCAAGGCAGAACATCAGCGACCAGGAGGAGTTCTGCAGCCTATACAGATTCCAGAATGGAAGTGGGAGGATATCTCTATGGATTTCATAGTGGGACTGCCCAGAACCACGAATGGTTTTGACGCCATCTGGGTAATAGTCGACAGGTTGACTAAATCAGCCCACTTCTTAGCTATCAAGATATCCTACTCCATGGAGAAGCTAGCTCAGTTGTACCTCCAGGAGATCGTCAGACTACATGGAGTCCCACGAACCATCATTTTAGACAGAGACAGCAGATTCACATCACACTTCTGGGAGTGTGTACAGTCAGCGTTGGACACTAAGTTAAAGTTCAGCACAGCATTCCATCCTCAGACAGATGGTCAGACGGAGCGAGTGAATCAGGTACTCGAAGATATGCTCCGAGCGTGTGCCCTAGACTTCAAGGGAAGTTGGTGCAAATATCTGAGCTTAGCAGAATTTGCATACAACAACAGCTATCAGGCCACTATCGGCATGGCACTTTACGAGGCTCTCTATGGGCGGAGGTGTAGATCTCCAATCTGCTGGTATGAGAGTGGTGAACAGAAAGAACTAGAACTTCAGACAGATCTAGTAGCAGATACCACAGCAGCTATACAGCAGATCCACCAGCTCAGAGCCGCCAGAAAAGCTATGCTGATACACGGCGCAGACCCTTAGAGTTTTCAGTTGGGGATACGGTGTTCCTCAGAGTAGCTCCCATGAAGGGAGTGATGCGTTTTGGGAAGAAGGGCAAACTTAGTCCCAGATATGTGGGACCATACCTTATCAGCAGAAGAGTGGGCAAGGTAGCATATGAGCTAGAGCTACCCCAGGAAATGTCAGCTGTCTACAACGTATTTCATGTCTCTATGCTGAAGAAGCATATCCCAGATGCCACCCAAGTGATTGAGCCCCAGTCGGTACAGATTCGCGAAGACCTCAGCTATGATAGTCGGCCTATTCAGATAATAGACCGAGCAGTTAAGAAATTGCAGAACAAGGAAGTACCATTAGTCAAAATCATTTGGCACAGTCACACAGCAGAAGAGGCAACTTGGGAGACAGAAGCCAGCACGAGACAGAAGTACCCAGAATTATTCTAAGTTCGAGGATGATCTTTTTATAAGGTATGGGGGATTGTAACACCCGAAAATTCTCAAAACTATTTTAGAAATATTCTATGATTTTTCTGGATTATTAGATATTTTTTCGGAATTTTCCGAGTAGCGGAAGTAGCAAAAATTATTAGAAAGGTAAACTGGCTTAAGCGGGAATCGAACCCGGGACCTCTCGGATCCGCTAAACCTTTAGTTAGCCTTAGTAACCGGTGAACCTAGCAGGGCCGTGCTGAAAGGAAAGTGAATCAATTATATTTATAATTGGTTTGGCCGAATTAATTACTTAGTATAAATAGGAAATTTAAGTTGGGGTTTGGTTTATTTTTAATTTGGTTCGGCAACCTCTTCCCCTCCAAACCCTAACGCCGAACACCTCTCCCTCTCCTCCCTCTCTCGGCGCCAACCACAAGGAGACCTAGGGTTCTCTCCCTAGGGCCCCAAGGACATCTTCCGGCGATGATTTCAGCACAAGGACGTTCCCCTCCGCGAGTAGAGCATGTGGACGCGAGCGAATCGTCAAGAAGTCGTCTCCACCGGAATTTCTAGCGATTAGATTTGTAAGAAATCTAGCACACAAGGTAAGAAACCCCTCACCTGCGGTATAAGTAGCTCCGTTTGGTTTTATACGCACTAGTTTAGCTATATGCAGTTTTTATCGACGCATAGGGTGAATTTGACCCTCCTCGCAGATTTAGGGATTTAGTGAGTACTTCTAGATGGGCCAGACACGTTTTTCCTCTTCAGTGGGGGTTCCTAGATGTTGTCGGGTGCCTAGAAGTGGTCTCCCTAATAGAGGAGAGAGTTGGGGCACACTAGGTGTTCGATAAAATAGCTAGTTAAGTTAAAATGCAAATTAGCATTTTTATAGCTCAGTTAAATGCATTAGAAGCATTAAATCAGTAAATCAGTTCATTTTAGCTGATATATGGGACTACGGTCCAATGGGTGGGCTCCCACAGTCGCCTCTAGGTTCAGACAACCTAGTTCTAGGTTCAGATAACCTAGATTCAGCAAAATAGTATTAGCTATTTCAGTATTTTATTTTCAGTGGCACTGTACTGGATCAGATATCCATTGGGTTGGACTCCCACAGTCGTCCCTAGGTTTAGATAACCTAGTTAACCCTACTAAATTCGGGACTTGCAAACCCGGGTCTAGTTAGGGATGCGCACATAGCAACCAAACAGCATGATTATGTATTTTTACTTATTATGAATTAGTTTTCAAAGCTCAAATTAGTTATGTTAGTTGAGTTGGAATTCAGTATCGGTTTAGCTACAGTTTAGCTTATTATATGTTCAGTCAGTTATCTTTATTGATTCATATGATTAGTTGCCATGCCATGATTGTATATTTATATGCCATGCCATGTTTAGTTTATTCAGTATACTTAGCATATCTTTTCAAGCAGCATGATTTAAAATCATAATTGCATCGTATGCATGTTTTAGTGAGGTAGATGGTTTCTTACTAAGCTTTTTAGCTTACAGATACTATTTTCCTTATACTGTAGATACAGGTAAAAGGAAAATGGACTAGCAGTGGAGGCTGGAGGTCAATGCAGATCTAGATGGTGTGTGTGGCAGGAACATGGAACAAAAGATCCTTAGGGGATCTAGCAAGCTTAAACAATTGAACTTTTAGTATTTCTATTTTCACGCACTTTTAATTGTTAAATGCTACGAACTAGTAAACCATGCTTTATATCCAGTTTAGAATGCTAGCTTTATGTCATTAGAATATATTCTATGGATTGTATAAGTGAAATGTGAGATTTTGGCACGAACTAGTGCTGAAATCAGAGCTTAACTGCAAAATCAGAAACTCTAATCGATAGCTGATCGATCGGGCAGATTGCTCTGCGAACAGTAGGTTTCTGATCGATCAGCCGATCGATCCAGCAATTTCTATCGCGAACAGAAGGTTCGGGGATCGATCATTGGATCGATTGGTCAGTCTGGATCGATCAGCCGATCGATCCAGAATATCCTCCCGAGCACAGTAGCGTGTTGGATCGATCACTGGATCGATCCAACCTATGTCCCGCGTACTGTAGCCGGCTGAATCGATCCCTGGATCGATCCGACGTTCCAATCGATCAATGGATCGATTGGGAGGTCTGATAACAGCTGGAAAACATTTATTTCAGTTCCTTGACCATAGGGGATGTAGTATACGCTAGGTATACTTTAGATTACACCCTTTAGCATGGATAGAATCAAGAAATGTTAGCAGCTTAGAAAATTTCAAATTAGTACAGCTTTCGCATCTAGATTTTATGACCTCCGCGAGTAGTTAGCACAGCTTAATGTGATGATCGACCTTACAGCCTAGTTAGTAAAAGGCGGGTCGTTACATTGATGCATACAATCCGCAAGTGCATGGCAGTCGTCAAGTAATAAAAGATATTGTTGGATCGAGAAGCGCTAGAGGGGGGGGGGGTGAATAGCGCTCGTGGCTATTTTGTACGTATCGGAATCGAAAACAGCGTTAGAGTAATTAAAGCAGCGGAATTAAAAACAAACAAACACAAACAGAAGGACACAGAGATTTACTTCGTTCGGAGCCTGTGACGACTCCTACTCGAAGGCCCGCAATCCTTGATCGCTTCCGGTGGGTAACAACTATAAGCTCGTTAAAATATTACAATTATGAGTACAATTAAAAGCTATAAGTATTATACCGACAACAAGAAATGCTAAATCTAAAGCTTCGGGTCGTCGGGCACTTGTAGCAGCACTTCAGAGTGTCTTTAGGAGCAGCACGTTGATGAGAGATCACTTGATATTCGTTGTTCTGAAGTGCTGGTCGAAACCCCCTTATAAAGGGTGTTCAAGGCGCCTTGAAGGCGCCTCCATGCTGCCTGGTCTTCCGCGTGGATCAAATCTAATCTGGTCGAACTTCATCCATTCAAGGCGCCTTAAACCTCACTCAAGGCGCCTTCCAAGGCGCCTTCTGCCTTCTTCAAGGCGCCTCCAATGGTGCTTCGCAGCCAGCTCATCCTTTGCACCCGAGGCGCCTCCAAGCTCCATGGAGGAGCCTCGGACACTGTTCATTCGAGGGAAAACTACCTTATTTTGTACCTGCAAGACTTGTTAGTCCCAAACAATATCCTGCAACACAAAATTAGCACAAAATAACAGTATGAATAATAAAAGAATGTTTATGACAGTCTCCGGACTGTCCGGGTCTGACTTCGGGTTTCCAACCGGAAACCCTAGGTCGACCCGACGCCTACTGTTCCCTCTATGGGGAACGCGTCCTCACCTACTCCTCTCAGGAGAGATTACCTGATGCCAGTCCGGTCCTCCAGACCGACTGGACTTTCCGCCTACGGTTACCACCCCCTAGGACCTAGGGTTACCGCCTCCTAGGGTTTTTCTCCACCTAGGGTTATCACCCCCTAGGACCTAAGGTTGCCGCCCCTTAGGGTTTTCCTCCACCTAGGGTTACCGCCCCCTAGGACCTAAGGTTGCCGCCCCTTAGGGTTTTCCTCCACCTAGGGTTACCGCCCCCTAGGACCTAAGGTTGCCCCCCCTTAGGATTTTCCTTAACCTAGGGTTACCGCCCCCTAGGACCTAAGGTTCCCCCCCCCCCCCCCCCCTTAGGATTTTCCTTCACCTAGGGTTACCACCCCTTATGACCTAAGGTTACCCCCCTTAGGATTTTCCCTTGCCTAACCGCCGTTAGGACTTTCCTGAAACCTTATTTAACCACGTTAGGTAATAAGGAATCTTAACTTTGAATCTCTTTGCCATTATCAAAACTGAGGTTCGATCGTCGGATGCTTACTGCACCAACAATCTCCCCCTTTTTGATTATGGCAACCGAAATTCAAAGTTAAGTAAAAATGAAATAAATATACGCATAAATAAGCACATGCATAAATAAAGCATAGGCACATTCACAACAAAATTTTCATTTTAATTTTAATTTATAATATTCTTTGAATTTCTTCCTACTCTCCCCCTTTGCCATATATCAAAATACCCAAGAGAGTGAAGAAAATCTGGGCCTTAGCTTAACTTTCAAAGATAATTTTCAATCTTATCTTCCAATCTTTTAATTTACTTTTGATAAACACTTAGTTTTTCTTGTAAGACTTTTAGATAGGTGAAATCATAATTTTGAAAGCAAAATTCTTCCTTTAGTTTGAGAGATACTTTTAGCTGAGATAAAGTTATTTTGTCTTTAAACAGTAACTTAGCAAATTTTTGTGATTTCAAAAAGATTTAGTTTTTTTTTAAAAAAAAAATTGTTTTGATGAAATTTTGAGAATGCTTTGGAAAATACTTAGCATTTTCAGCATAACTTAGCATTTGAAAACAATTGCTTTGAGAGATACTTAGCTAAATTTCTTTTTTTTTATTTTAAACACTTTAAAAAGTACTTAGCTAAATGTTTTTGAAAAAAAATATTTAGCTATATTTGAAAATACTTAGCTATGTTTTCAGCGTAAAAATGATTGCGTTGAGAAAATATCTTGCCAAGTAGCTAAGTTTAAAAAATAATTTAACTAAGTTTAGTTAGAGAAAACTTAATTAAGTACTCAGCTTTGAAAACATTTAGCTTATAGAGGAGTTATAATTTAAAAGTCAGGTCATAAATAATTTTAATTTTAAAGCTAAGTTAAAAATAGCTTGAATTTTCGAAGATATGCCAAAAATAGTTTTTAATTTTAAGGTCAAGTTAAAAATTTAAAAAAAAACTAATTTTAAAACCGACTCAAAATCACTCCCCCTTAATTAATGCCTTAATAAATTTTTGAGTTCAGGAGTTCAAGCATGAGAGGTTAAAAAATTATTTTCCTAATTTTTCATCTCAGTCATTCTAGATTAACAAGCATGTTTAGCATATGAGTGAGTGTGAGATGGAGTTTACTTTAATTTACAACATTGAAAATATCAGTTAGAATTCCAAATAAGTGACAATTATTTTGAAGATTTAAAAATTAATTGAGTTTAGAATTTCAAAGAATTTAATAACTTCTGAAAAGGGTTTTGAAATTAATTTTTCAGAGGATATTACAAATGATTGTTCAAATAATTTTTTAAGTAGTTTTGAAATAATTTTGAAATTAATTTTTCAAGGGATTTTTCAAATGATTTTGAAATGATCATTTTTCTAATGATTTTACAAATAACTTTTAAGTTTTAAAAGATTTTTACAAGATTCTTCAAATAATTAAGTTTTAAAGATTTTTTAAAATAATTTTTCAAAGATTTTTCTAATAATTTTTAAATGATTTTTAAAAGATTTTTCAAATAAATTTTAAAAGAATTTTGAAATTAAGTTTTAAAGATTATGAAATGATTTTGAAAAGATTTTTCAAATAAATTTTAAAAGAATTTTGAAATTCAGTTTTAAAGATTTTGAAAAGATTTTTCAAATAAATTTTAAAAGAATTTTGAAATTCAGTTTTAGAGATTTTGAAATGATTTCTTAAAAGATTTTTTAAAGAAATTTTAAAAGAATTTTGAAATTCAGTTTTAGAGATTTTGAAATGATTTTGAAAAGATTTTTCAAATAAATTTTAAATGAATTTTGAAATTAAGTTTTGAAAAGATTTTGAAATTAAGTTTTTAAAAAGATTTTGAAATTAAGTTTTAGAGAGATTTTGAAATTAAGTTTTAGATTTTTTTTTTTTTGAATAACTATCAGTTTGAATTTTTTTTTTTTAATTTCCTTAGTCATCTCACCCATCTAAATTTTCAATCAGGAAATCCTATAATTTTTGTGAGATGAATTGAGGTTCAATTTAAGGGTTTGGTTTAACTTTGTGTTAGATTCAGGTTTACCTTTGGGTTCAACAAGTAAGCATTCTTTGGATAAATTTCTGGGCTATGGTGAGTCACAAGGAACTCATTAAAGTAACCATGCCTTCGAGGTTTCCCAAATAGTCCTACCCATTGAACTTAATACTAAACTTTGGTCTAACTAGTTAGGATCCATTTAAGGGTAGCTTCGGTCAGTTCCACTTGGCCAAATGCACCAGGTCGAAGCCATATCTTCCTAGACATGCGATGCCCAAGCTTCCCTAACGTACTATCATCCAAAAACTTCACCAGTACCGTTGGTTAAGTTAAACCTAATCCATTTTAATCTAACCTTAATTACCCTGCCGGGTAATCTACTCTTGTTTAACCTTATCGGGTGGATTAATTTCAGAGGTGCCAGTTATTCTGGAGCCTCCTCCTATGTTATTGATTTACGTTTTATTAAGTTAAGTAAATAAAAGGTACTTGATTATAACTTGGTTTGTACTGTTTAAGTTTTACTTTAGATTTATAACCCAAGTCTAGATTTCGTGATTTGACTAAATTATTAACAATCTTCTCTAATTTATCAATTTTATCTTTTAAAATATTATTTTGTATTTCTACTTTTCTAAGAGTTAATTTCTTATTTTTATTTGAATTAATTTTGTTCATTACATTATTAGCATGCATATCTAATTTTGAAGAGAAATCTATACTAGAGCAAGCAGGATTAGTTAAGCTAGTGCGATCATGTGTTGCAAAAACTGGATTGTCATATAATGTAAATGTACTAACCTTGATTTCTCCCTCTGGATTCTTGGGTCTTCTTTCTGGGCATTGTCTTTTGCAGTGACCCATTAGTTTGCATTTGGAGCATTTGATGTATTTCTTCCCTCTCCTGATCATTTTCTCCTTCTCCTCCGATTGTGTCGGTCGAGTCTTACGAGTGGGGCAGTCGTTTCTATAGTGCCCTCTCCCCCTACACTTAAAACAGATTATGAGAGATTTACAATTTGAATTTACAATTTTACCTTTTAGATTCGTGATAGGATCCTCCCCCTTGACTGTTGCCATTTCAAATTCTGACTCAGATTCAGATATCTCGTCTTTGGCCATCAGTGCTATGATATCGGTTTGCTCTGATTTTTCTGAGTCTGGTTCAGAGGTTGACTCTGAGGATTCAATTTCAAATTCGGACTCAGGTTCTATTCGATCTTCTAACTCTGAAGGGATCTCATAAAGCTTGAGCACTTTCTCCCAAAGCTCCTTAGCATTGTTGAACTTTCCAACTCGATCAAGATCTGAATTTGTTAGTCCGCATAGGAGAATGTAAGTTGCTTTTGCATTTGCCTCGAATGTCCTTATTGTTTGTGCATCCCACTTGTCACAGGTGATGGGTACACCTTCTTTAGTGGGAAGAGTGAATCCAATATGGACTATGGTCCATATTTCTGCTTCGGTCTTTAATTGATGCTCCACCTGGTCTTTCCAATATCAGACAGCAGTGGTAGGCATGTGGAGTTGTACCCATCTTCGTAGGCCATTAGAAGGAATCTCGCAAAATAAACACAATAAAACTTGTTCCAAGACTTGGTCTTGGATTAGTAGTGCGGGAGAGAAATAAAAATAGTAATTCAGGAATTTCGAGAGAAAATAATAAAATATTATTAAAATATTACTACAAATTTTTGAAAACACGATATTTCACTAATTCCAATCAATGGTGAAAAGATGAAAATGGATTTTTTTAAAACAGTTTTGGAGGGAAAAAAAACGAAAGGCGTAAGGTTATATTTTCAACCTATACAAACGACAAAGCCACGAAAAATGCTTGAATGGTGGTTGCACCAGTTCAAAGCGACCCTGCTCTGATACCAATTGTTGGATCGAGAAGCGCTAGAGGGGGGGGTGAATAGCGCTCGTGGCTATTTTGTACGTATCGGAATCGAAAACAGCGTTAGAGTAATTAAAGCAGCGGAATTGAAAACAAACAAACACAAACAGAAGGACACAGAGATTTACTTCGTTCGGAGCCTGTGACGACTCCTACTCGAAGGCCCGTAATCCTTGATCGCTTTCGGTGGGCAACAACTATAAGCTCGATAAAAGATTACAATTATGAGTATAATTAAAAGCTATAAGTATTATATCGACAACAAGAAATGCTAAATCTGAAGCTTCGGGTCGTCGGGCACTTGTAGCAGCACTTCGGAGTGTCTTTTGGAGCAGCACGTTGATAAGAGATCACTTGATATTCGTTGTTCTAAAGTGCTGGTCGAAACCCCCTTATAAAGGATGTTCAAGGCGCCTTGAAGGCTGTTCAAGGTGCCTCGATGCTGCCTGGTCTTCCGCGTGGATCAAATCTGATCTGGTCGAACTTCATCCATTCAAGGCGCCTTAAACCTCACTCAAGGTGCCTTCCAAGGCGCCTTCTGCCTTCTTCAAGGCGCCTCCAATGGCGCTTCGCAGCCAGCTCATCCTTTGCACCCGAGGCGCCTCCAAGCTCCATGGAGGCGCCTCGGACACTGTTCATCCGAGGGAAAACTACCTTATTTTGTACCTGCAAGACTTGTTAGTCCCAAACAATATCCTGCAACACAAAATTAGCACAAAATAACAGTATGAATAATAAAAGAATGTTTATGACAGTCTCCGGACTGTCCGGGTCTGACTTCGGGTTTCCAACCGGAAACCCTAGGTCGACCCGACGCCTACTGTTCCCTCTATGGGGAACGCGTCCTCACCTACTCCTCTCAGGAGAGATTACCTGATGCCAGTCCGGTCCTCCAGACCGACTGGACTTTCTGCCTAGGGTTACCACCCCCTAGGACCTAGGGTTACCGCCTCCTAGGGTTTTTCTCCACCTAAGGTTACCACCCCCTATGACCTAAGGTTGCCGCCCCTTAGGGTTTTCCTCCACCTAGGGTTACCGCCCCCTAGGACCTAAGGTTGCCGCCCCTTAGGGTTTTCCTCCACCTAGGGTTACCGCCCCCTAGGACCTAAGGTTGCCCCCCCTTAGGATTTTCCTTCACCTAGGGTTACCGCCCCCTAGGACCTAAGGTTACCCCCCCCCCCCCCCTTTGGATTTTCCTTCACCTAGGGTTACCGCCCCCTAGGACCTAAGGTTACCCCCCCTTATGATTTTCCCTTGCCTAACCGCAGTTAGGACTTTCCTGAAACCTTATTTAACCACGTTAGATAACAAGGAATCTTAACTTTGAATCCCTTTTCCATTATCAAAACTGAGGTTCGATCGTCGGATGCTTACTGCACCAACAAAAGTACTAGAGATGTCGCAAAATAAGTTATCTAGAAGATCAAAAGTTATCTTTGACACTTGCGAACTAATGAGAGATATTGAAGAGAGCGAGAGAAGGTTGAGAGAAAGAGAGAGAAGAAAGAAAATTGATCTTAAGAGGGTTCAGCTTAAGAGGATGTGAGAAATGGATGGGGAAGTGATTCTAGGATTTCAGTTTCATTGTAATGCTAGGTGGTGTTATACAGATTGCCTAATTCCTATCCTCTATGTTCATTCTCTTATAGAGAACCTAAATAAATACCGACACAACCCCGCGATAGTTGCATTGGAGTTTCTATCCCATTGGCATTCAATGGTACTAAGTAGAATAGGTAATGCAGAAAGTTTGGTTAAAGAATTACCCTTTGTCACTAAGGGCTATCCGATCATACGATCTGCATCACACCATCCACTTCATAGCAAGAATTGGGATAAACCCATTAAGTTCTAATTAGCTATTATCTTGTAGAGTATTGACCTCTAATTCAAAGTAATGTTCTAGATGTCCGGTTAAAGGGATATCCTTGTTATTAGGGTCCCTCGATTATACAATCTAGAGCACCCCCCTTACATGGATATCAACCCTCCACATCATTCAATAAAACATGCAAAAGATATATAAATTCTTCATACACACATTTCATCAAACATGAACAAAGCATCGAACAAGTCATTGAATAAAAACATGTCAAACCTACATACTTTTACATCTCCGTCATATTATAAATACTCCCTAATCCTAGAAAGGGAGATCTACTCCATTGCAAGGGAAGAACAAATCCAAAACATAAAATAAATCATACTTACAACCTGAGCTGTGAGAAGAAGTGGAAGAAGAGATGTTTATCAAGGTTTTTGATGTCTTGGGGATGCCTCCTTGCTCCAAAGATGGACGAATCATTAAGGAATAGAGATGGATGAAGCCTTAGGGTTTTCCCTAAGGGGAGAAACTGTAACGACCCAATTTTCTCCATTAGGAGTTTTAAACATTCTTAAAAATATTTAGAAATGCTTTTAAAATATTCTAGAGATTTTTAGAAATTTTTAGAGTATTTTTATGGAATTTTTGGAGGTCGTTTGGTATTTTTACCAAAAAAAAGAAATTTTGACAAGAAAATGTCCAAGCCGAGGTTTGAACCAGCGACCTTTGACTCGGTCAAAACCCTGCTAACCAACTGTGCTGACGGTCATTGCTAGTAAGTTAGGAAGTGAAATATATTTAAGCTATAGTTGGAACGTTTAAAATAAATTGGAATAAAAAGTGCGCGGCGGAGGAATCGAAGCCCAAAACCTTTGATTCGGTTAAAAGCCGGCTGACCAAGTGATCCAGCCGTCGGTTTGTTTAGAAAAGGTAAGAAAATTTATTTAACAAGTTAACAGAATATGGAGTTTATAAAGAGGGATAAGTTGAGGAGGTAAATTCCCGAGCCCTAATTTCTCCCGACCCGAAACCTTTTCCCCCTCCTCGCGGCGTGACGTCGTTCTTCTCTCGGGTGGAAACACGAAGGAGCTAGGGTTTCCTCCCTCCGGCGACCGGCGAGGGCTTTTTTCGACCGGTCTTCACCCGTGCGTGACCACCTCGACGCGGGGAGCTCGGAAACACAAAGGAGCCGCGAGATTTGAAGTTCCTCCGAACCCTAGAAGTTCCTTTCTCTGGCTATAATTCTAAGAAACCCAAGGTAAGTGCTTCCTCACCTACAGTAGAGTAGCTCTGGATTCTAGTTTTTCCTTGTTTTCGAGTTTTGCCGTGGAGATTTCTGGTTTAGGGCTTGTTGCCGTGAGGTTTATAAAGAAGTTAAGAAGAGATTTTAACGGATTGTTGCAGGATTCGATGATGTTAGTTCCTTCCCATTGCTCTTGAAAGTTTCGGACAGATTGTTGGTGGATTTAGTCTTGGTTGATGATCTCTGCAAGGTCTTGAGTCCGATTGTAATTTAACCTTCTGAATAAGTTATTATTTAATATGGATGTGTGAATAATTATGTGTGCAATGGAATGTCCTTCGTTTGGTAATGTTGGTAATTTGTTGTGGTTACTAAAGTTATACAGGAATTTTTATTATGACCAGGGATAGGAAGTTTCAATTAAGCTTGGTTTAACATAGGGTACATCTAGAGGAGTATGATCAAGAACAGATATGGTGATAAATGTTTAAGGGTAGAGATTTCTCCCCATGGCTAGAAATTTACTTATTTCCGTTTAGATTTAGGCAGAGTAATTAGTTATTAAGTTCATGCTTGGTGTATGTTCTAATTGCTTGTACACGTGAAGCAGTAGGTGATGATCTGGTATGCATAGCTTTAGGGCCAGGATGTTCTTGGACATGATTTACAAGAACAATTTCAAGATTTAGTAACATAGTATGCAGAATTTAGTAGTATAGTGCATGATTTGTATTTGCCCAGTAAGCTTAATTTGGTTGTGTAGCCTTGCAAATCTAGGTTTGAGGTTTAGATATGCTCCCTTCATTCAAGTATACAGATTTGAGGTTTAGATATGCTACCTTCATTCAAGTATACAGATTTGAAGTTTAGATATGCTACTTTCATTCAAGTATACAGATTTGAGGTTTAGATATGCTATTTTCATTCAAGTATACAGATTTGAGGTTCTTTATTCTAGCATGAGGTTTAGATATGTTTTCTAGTTATACTCATTCTAGGATACAGATGTGAGTTCTTTACTCTAGCATGTGGTTTAGATATGCTTCTTTGCTACCATTCATTTAAGCATACAGATTTGAGTTTCCTTGTTACCTCAATATGCAGAACTCCAATCTTAGAGCAGATTTTATTAAGCATTTCATATGCAGAATTTCATAAGTATAGTATGCAGATTTTGTAAGTATAGTATGCAGAATTTCATAAGTATAGTATACAGATTTTATAAGTATAGTATGCAGAATTTCATAAGCATAGTATGCAGATTTTGTAAGTATAGTATGCGCAGAATTTCATAAGTATAGTATGCAGAATTTATAAGTATAGTATGCATATTTTCATAAGTATAGTATGCAGATTTTTATAAGTATGGTATGCAGATCTTTTTATAAGTATTGCATTGCAGAATTTATTTAGCATAGTAGGCAAATTTTTTGTTTAAGCATTTCAAAGTTAGAATTTGCTTAAACATTTCAGTTTCTTTTTGTAAGAAGCATTCTTTTATAAGAAAAGTATAAGAAAGATAAAGAAAAGAAAGAAAAGGCCGAGGCCTTAAGTAGATCCCAAAAGTCAAGACTTTAGGGATTTTGGCACACAAGGTGCCTATTAAAATGCCGAGGCATTAAAAGAAGAAGTAATTAAGATTATAAGTATTTTACTTTTAAGAAGAGGCTAGTACCCGACTTCCGAGGTTGTCGTTAAACAAATCCAGGTGTCCAATTCCGATGTCTTGGCCTTGGTAGGCCGAGGTCTGCTCTTTTAAGATTGGTGGCTCGCTACCCCAACCTATTAGGGAACGCGCATAAGATGGTACTATGCTTGGGCCCAAGAAGAAGTTGATTATTATTTTGAAGTATTATAAGTATAAGTTTTTGAACATGTAAAACGAGTTTTACATAAACATAAAGTATTAAAGATTAAGTTTAGAACAAATGCAATAAGATTCATATAGTTCTAAAAATCAGTAAGTTTAGTTCTTTATTCTACCATGTTTATCTAGTAGATGAGTAGTTTTCATGCTTACCTATTAGATGAGTAGCATGATTAACTATTAGAATTACATGAGTAGATTCCTTAGCTTTTCTTTGCTATTAGTTTGACATGAGCAGTTATGTTTATGCTTTATTTCTTTTTAGAGCATATAGTTTCTAGTTCTTTTCGTATACATGCACATTCGTGATTTTGTGAGTTAGATAGCACTTACTAAGCAAATTTTGCTTATAGACTACACTTCCTCTTACTGCAGATAAAGGAAAAGAAAAGATTTAGCAAGGAAGGCGACAAGGTGGCGCGGATGGTGTGTGATGCCAGGACTATGGAAGCCTTGGGACTTAGTTTAAGAATTTATTAAGATTGTCATTTATTAAGAATGTATTAGATGAGTTATTTAGTCTTCCGCTGTTAGTTAATTGTATGTTTTGAGTTCTCCGTTTACTTTGTTTCCGCTATTCATTACTTGCGTGATTTGATTTCATTAAACTGCGTGGTGATGTTATTCCTTTTGTGTGTTTGATATGTGTTCCAGCCGCCTGTGGCTGTGTATATTATGTTATGTATGTCAGTTTAAGGTCACCGGTACAGGGGAGATTCTGCCGAAATTTTTCGGTAGGGTTTCCATGTGATTTTTAATCATACCGGTTAAGTAGAGTTAGTAGTTAAGTAACGGTCATCCTTAGAGAGTAGTAGTAGTAAGAAGGGTGGTCTTTACAGTTGGTATCAGAGCAGTTCCCATTCTCCAGCATCACACATTAGCACCATCCTTGCCGTCTTCAAGTAAGAAAGTATTTAATTTTCTTTTATGCTTTCTTTATTATTTGCAGTATAGAGTATCTGCTTATATGTGCTTAGGAAAGAAGAAAATTCATGTTTTAATTTTCTATGTTTTGATACAGATGCTTAGAAAGAATAGAGACAATTTAAGTTTTGTTTCTCTTATATTCATATACATAAGTATGTTTAGAAAGGATAGTGAAGTTAACAAGTCTTCCAAGGACCACTAATGGGTACAATGCGAGATAGTTGATAATGGACAGAGAAGTTAAGAAACTAAGAAACAAAAAAGTACCATTAGTGAAGGTCATTAGAACCAGAAGCACGAGGAAATTATTTAGGAGCGTAAGGACAGTATGAGACAGAGAGATCTAGAATTATTCTAAGTTCGAGGATGAACTTTTATAAGGTATGGGGGATTGTAACGACCCAATTTTCTCCATTAGGAGTTTTAAATGTTCTTAAAAATATTTAGAAATGCTTTTAAAATATTCTAGAGATTTTTAGAAATTTTTAGAGTATTTTTATGGAATTTTTGGAGGTCGTTTGGTATTTTTACCAAAAAAAAGAAGTTTTGACAAGAAAATGTCCAAGCCAAGGTTTGAGCCAGCGACCTTTGACTCGGTCAAAACCCTGCTAACCAACTGTGCTGACGGTCATTGCTAGTAAGTTAGGAAGTGAAATATATTTAAGCTATAGTTGGAACGTTTAAAATAAATTGGAATAAAAAGTGCACGGCGGAGGAATCGAAACCCAAACCTTTGATTCGGTTAAAAGCCGGCTGACCAAGTGATCCAACCGTCGGTTTGTTTAGAAAAGGTAGGAAAATTTATTTAACAAGTTAACAGAATATGGAGATTATAAAGAGGGATAAGTTGAGGAGGTAAATTCCCGAGCCCTAATTTCTCCCGACCCGAAACCTTTTCCTCCTCCTTCTCGCGGCACGACGCCGTTCTTCTCTCGGGCGGAAACACGAAGGAGCTAGGGTTTCCTCCCTCCGGCGGCCGGCGAGGGCTTTTTCTAACCGGTCTTCACCCGTGCGTGACCACCTCGACGCGGGGAGCTCGGAAACACAAAGGAGCCGCGAGATTTGAAGTTCCTCCGAACCCTAGAAGTTCCTTTCTCCGGCTATAATTCCAAGAAACCCAAGGTAAGTGCTTCCTCACCTGCAGTAGAGTAGCTCCGGATTCTAGTTTTTCCTTGTTTTCGAGTTTTCCCGTGGAGATTTCTGGTTTAGGGCTTGTTGCCGTGAGGTTTATAAAGAAGTTAAGAAGAGATTTTAACGGATTGTTGCTGGATTCGATGATGTTAGTTCCTTCCCATTGCTCTTGAAAGTTTCGGACAGATTGTTGGTGGATTTAGTCTTGGTTGATGATCTCTGCAAGGTCTTGAGTCCGATTGTAATTTAACCTTCTGAATAAGTTATTATTTAATATGGATGTGTGAATAATTATGTGTGCAATGGAATGTCCTTCGTTTGGTAATGCTGGTAATTTGTTGTGGTTACTAAAGTTATACAGGAATTTTTATTATGACCAGGGATAGGAAGTTTCAATTAAGCTTGGTTTAACATAGGTAGAGGAGTATGATCAAGAACAGATATGGTGATAAATGTTTAAGGGTAGAGATTTCTCCCCATGGCTAGAAATTTACTTATTTCCGTTTAGATTTAGGCAGAGTAATTAGTTATTAAGTTCATGCTTGGTGTATGTTCTAATTGCTTGTACATGTGAAGCAGTAGGTGATGATCTGGTATGCATAGCTTTAGGGCCAGGATGTTCTTGGACATGATTTACAAGAACAATTTCAAGATTTAGTAACATAGTATGCAGAATTTAGTAGTATAGTGCATGATTTGTATTTGCCCAGTAAGCTTAATTTGGTTGTGTAGCCTTGCAAATCTAGGTTTGAGGTTTAGATATGCTCCCTTCATTCAAGTATACAGATTTGAGGTTTAGATATGCTACCTTCATTCAAGTATACAGATTTGAAGTTTAGATATGCTACTTTCATTCAAGTATACAGATTTGAGGTTTAGATATGCTATTTTCATTCAAGTATACAGATTTGAGGTTCTTTATTCTAGCATGAGGTTTAGATATGTTTTCTAGTTATACTCATTCTAGGATACAGATGTGAGTTCTTTACTCTAGCATGTGGTTTAGATATGCTTCTTTGCTACCATTCATTTAAGCATACAGATTTGAGTTTCCTTGTTACCTCAATATGCAGAACTCCAATCTTAGAGCAGATTTTATTAAGCATTTCATATGCAGAATTTCATAAGTATAGTATGCAGATTTTGTAAGTATAGTATGCAGAATTTCATAAGTATAGTATACAGATTTTATAAGTATAGTATGCAGAATTTCATAAGCATAGTATGCAGATTTTGTAAGTACAGTATGCAGAATTTCATAAGTATAGTATGCAGATTTTATAAGTATAGTATGCAGATTTTCATAAGTATAGTATGCAGATTTTTATAAGTATGGTATGCAGATCTTTTTATAAGTATTGCATTGCAGAATTTATTTAGCATAGTAGGCAGATTTTTGGTTTAAGCATTTCAAAGTTAGAATTTGCTTAAACATTTCAGTTTCTTTTTGTAAGAAGCATTCTTTTATAAGAAAAGTATAAGAAAGATAAAAAAAAAGAAAGAAAAGGCCGAGGCCTTAAATAGATTCCAAAAGTCAAGACTTTAGGGATTTTGGCACACAAGGTGCCTATTAAAATGTCGAGGCATTAAAAGAAGAAGTAATTAAGATTATAAGTATTTTACTTTTAAGAAGAGGCTAGTACCCGACTTCCGAGGTTGTCGTTAAACAAATCCAGGTGTCCAATTCCGATGTCTTGGCCCTGGTAGACCGAGGTCTGCTCTTTTAAGATTGGTGGCTCGCTACCCCAACCTATTAGGGAACGCGCATAAGATGATACTATGTCTGGGCCCAAGAAGAAGTTGATTATTATTTTGAAGTATTATAAGTATAAGTTTTTGAACAAATAAAACGAGTTTTACATAAACATAAAGTATTAAAGATTAAGTTTTGAACAAATGCAATAAGATTCATATAGTTCTAAAAATCAGTAAGTTTAGTTCTTTATTCTACCATGTTTATCTAGTAAATGAGTAGTTTTCATGTTTACCTATTAGATGAGCAGCATGATTAACTATTAGAATTACATGAGTAGATTCCTTAGCTTTTCTTTGCTATTAGTTTGACATGAGCAGTTATGTTTATGCTTTATTTCTTTTTAGAGCATATAGTTTCTAGTTCTTTTCGTATACATGCACATTCATGATTTTGTGAGTTAGATAGCGCTTACTAAGCAAATTTTGCTTATAGACTACACTTCCTCTTACTGCAGATAAAGGAAAAGAAAAGATTTAGCAAGGAAGGCGACAAGGTGGCGCTGATGGTGTGTGATGCCAGGACTATGGAAGCCTTGGGACTTAGTTTAAGAATTTATTAAGATTGTCATTTATTAAGAATGTATTAGATGAGTCATTTAGTTTTCCGCTGTTAGTTAATTGTATGTTTTGAGTTCTCCGTTTACTTTGTTTCCGCTATTCATTACTTGCGTGATTTAATTTCATTAAACTGTGTGGTTATGTTATTCCTTTTGTGTGTTTGATATGTGTTCCAACCGCCTGTGGCTGTGTATATTATGTTATGTATGTCAGTTTAAGGTCACCGGTACAAGGGAGACTCTGCCGAAATTTTTCGGTAGGGTTTCCATGTGATTTTTAATCATACCGGTTAAGTAGAGTTAGTAGTTAAGTAACGGTCATCCTTAGAGAGTAGTAGTAGTAAGAAGGGTGGTCTTTATAGAACCCTTCTCCAAGGAGAGGGAAAAAGTTGCAACCCAAGATGAGTCAAAGAATGAGGTTTTTAACCCTTTTATATCTCCTCCAAACTGCCCAGATTAACCAAGATTATAGAAGTCCAGTAAATTGAGTTTTTCATCCCTTAAACCTAGTTTTTTCATATTTCACCGTGAACCAAAGTTGTATCTCTTGAAATTATCTACATTCTTATATTTAGATTGAGCCCTGGTTCCAACCAAGTTAAAAATTTTGGTGATTCAAAGTTTGGTCTGCAGTCTGGGTGGAGGACCTGGTGAAGCCACGGTTAGGAGGCACTGCCATGCCTTTTAGCATGGCTAGACCTTTGCTTTCTCTCTATTGAACTTGAAGAAAAGTTGTATATCTTGAAGTTAGCTACATTTCGATATAAAGAATAGTCAATAACTCCAACCAAGTGCAAAGTTATAGCCATTTCAAAATAAGTTTGTAGTCTGCTCAAATTTAACACAACCCTATTTTCGGCATGACACGGTCTCCTCGTGTTCTCCGTCACATGGTCATGCCTGGAGGCATGGATATCCTCAGGTGGAGGGGAACGACTAAACACTGAATCGACTCTGGAAGGGGGCACGATCGTGGTCTTCCACTTCTCTGCTTGCTTGACACGGTCGTGTCTTTTGGCATGACCACGTTCTTCCTCCTCTTTGGATAATTGACACAGCCATGCCTTTTGGCAAAGTTGTGTGCTGCTTGGCCATGGGAGAAGGGGCACGACCAAGCCAAAAGGCATGACCTATGTTGATGATCTTCACAAGTTGCCCCAATGTGCATCTTTTGCTCCGTTTTCGCTACAAATTGTTTCCTATCAATAAAACATATGCAAGGAGTAGATCTCCGAATAAAAGGAGTGGAAATATGACATTATAATGAAATAGGGTACAATAAACATAGATTATGCTCATGAAATACAAATAGATGTGCGTTAAAATATACATAAAAACCTATATAATTTACGCGCATCAAACATAAATCCTTTAGAACGTGAAGTTGGATTAAGGAGCAAGCTATAGCCATGTTCCATGACATAGATGTGATCCTATGGTCAAGAAAGATAAAAAATGAAGCGACAAAAGGTTCAACACTGACTAGTTATGCCTCATCATCGAGCCTCATCATCGTTCCAACACACAAAGTATTCGGAAATAAAAAGGGATTCAAAAGATGATCAAAATGAAATTTTAATCAAGGAACATGCTTTGGCCATGTCCCATGATACTAGCATGTTCGTATAGAAGAAATCAGG
This sequence comes from Zingiber officinale, assembly GCF_018446385.1. Lineage (NCBI taxonomy): Eukaryota > Viridiplantae > Streptophyta > Magnoliopsida > Zingiberales > Zingiberaceae > Zingiber > Zingiber officinale. The sequence goes on from NC_055996.1 coordinate 83,797,982, forward strand.
TGAAAAACAATGCCAAAATGGAGCCAACAGCCTCCAACACAACTTGACCATACTAAAGAGCACGACCAAGTTCAACAATGGAGATTTTCCAAAGCTGGCCATGCCAGCTTGCCACAACTGTGTCAGCCTCCAGACGAAAACTATAGACCAAACTTCGAACGACCATAACTTTTGGCTTTGTTAGAGTTACGAGTCATACAACCAATCAAAATGTAGATAATCTCAAGATCTACAAGTTTTCTTAGGATCTAACTTGAGAAAACCCGAACAAAGGGGTGAAAAACTGATTTTCGCATAACCCTAACCTACAAATCTAGCAGATTTGGGTAGTTTGCGGAAATAAAATGGTCAAACAAACCCTTGTTTGAATTATCTCCAACCAGGGAGCTCTACTCCCTTCCTTGAGAGAGGGTTTTCCCCTCTTGGGGAAACCCTAGAACAACCATCTCCATCCATCTCGATGATTCGTCCACTGCCTGAGCAAGGATTTCATCCAAGAAAACTGAAAACGCATTGATAAGCCTCTCCCGATCCCTTGGCGTTGACAGCCATTGTTCTATCATCCCTCATGATCCTGCCTCACCACCGCCCTATCTCTCGGTCACTAGTCGTCATCCTTCGCATGAGGCTAGGACAGTGACTACACCAATCGTGTGAGAGCCGCTAATGCTCTCCCTCTTGTGGGTTTCCTTCCTCCTTGAGATGTGCCCTAGCAGTGTTGCCTCACCGCACCACCAATCGCCCACCATCGGCCCTTTGTGTGAGGCCAGTCTGGCAGAGCTATGGTACCAAAGATCTCTCCAACTAACTACCAAAAAATCACCTTGAGCCGACATTCTACAGGTACGTGCAAGGGCATATTGTGGTGCCCTAGATCCTTGCCTTTAGCTTATTATTGGTGCGAGAAGCATCCGACGATCTGTAACGACCCGCCTTCTACTAACTAGGCTGTAAGGTGAATCGTTACAATACTGTTGTACTGACTGTGCGGAAAACTGAGCTAATTTAAATTTTTGCCAAATTAATCAAACCTTAATGCTCTGGGTGTACCTAGGAGTTGTACACATGCTAAGGAAGATAATCTATGCCTCCCAGATGACCTTCTAGCTGTAATTAGGCATTTCAATCGATCCATGGATCGATTGGGCTGTCGGATCGATCCCGTGATCAATCTAGCTTGATACTAGCACGGAAAACCCTCTGGATCGTCGGCTGACCGATCCATATGCTTACCTCGCTTCTGTACGCAGCTGGATCGGTCTACCGACCGATCCAGGAGCACCCTGATCGGTCGGGAGACCGATCAGTGAGCCTCCGTGCTTCGGTCGCGTTCTGTACGCAACTGGATCGGTCCACCGACCGATCCAGGAGCGCCCTGATCGGTCGGTAGACCGATCAGTGCACTTCCTAGCTTTCTGTTCGCCTCTGGATCGGTCGGCTGACCGATCCATAATCCTTGCCAACTCTCTGTTCGTGCCTGGGTCGGTCGGCTGACCGATCCAGTGACACCAACTCATTCCTGATCGGTCGGCTGACCGATCAGGGTTTCTGATTTCGAATCAGAAACTCTGATTTCAGCACTGTTTCGTGCCAAAACCTCACACTACCACTATCTAATGCATAATAAACATTCTAGCAACATGTAGTAACAATTCTAAACTTAAGCTAAAGCAAGGTTTACTAGTTCATGGCATTCTAACAATTTAAAGTGCATGAAGGTATGAATTTCTAAAGTTCTAATTGCTTAAAACATGAAACTGAACTAATAAACTGAAAAGTGCTAAAGTAAATGCTAAATCCCCAGAGGGTCTTTTATTCCAGTTTCTTCCACACACATCCTCATCTGCATTGACCTCCAGCCTCCACTGCTAATCCATTTTCCGTTTTCCTGTATCTGCAGTATAAGGAAAATAGTATCTGTAAGCTTTAAGCTTAGTAAGAAACCATCTACCTCACAAAAAACATGCAACGATGCATTTCATGACTTTTTAAAACATGCTATTTCAAAACCGAGCTGAGCATGACAACATGGCATGGCATATAAAAGCATAAACTGGAACTGAAACATGGCATAGCATATAAATTAAACATGCTTTAAACTGAACATGTCATACTTATAAACTGAGCATGAAACTGAACTAGTCATGCATATATCTAAATCTGTACATGAACTCAAATCATGTAAACTGAACCTGAACTGAACTGAAAGCTAAATTAGTGTTCTCATCACTGGTTTCAAATTTGAAAACTATACATATAATAGATGAAAATACTAAACATGCTGCTGGGGCCCTGACAATTGTACTTACTGTGCGCGCATCCCTACGAGACCCGGGATTGCAAGTTCTGAATCCAGCAGGGTTACTAGGTTATCTGAACCTAGGGACGACTGTGGGAGTCTAGCCCTTGGATATCTGATCCAAATACAGTGCCAACTGAATAAAAGTAAAATATTGAATACTGTTTTATTTTACTTTGCTGTTCTAGGTTATCTGAACCTAGAGCTAAGTTATCTGAACCTAGAGGCTACTGTGGGAGCCCACCCAATGGATATCTGATCCATATAGCTGTAATAACTGATAATAAACTAAGTAAAAATATTTCTAATACGTTTTACATGCTGTCAGGATGCCTACTGGTGCATCCTTCTGAACTAGGCATTCTACCGAATGCTTGGTGTGCACTGAGAGCACACCCTATAACTGAAAACTATAAAACTACTAAGCTAACGCCAAAACTAACAAGCGAGAGCAATTATACTGCAGGTGAGGGGTTTCTTACCTCAATCGCAAGGTTTTCTTACGATTCTAACCGCTAGGTTTTCCGAAAAACTTCTCCGTTCGACGAACCGCTTATGTCCTTGTGTTCCTCTCGCGGAGAAGAACCTTTTTCGTGTTGGAGTCGTCGCCGGAAGATGTTCCCTTGACCCTTGGCTTGGTGTGCCGTGCGTGAGGAAGAGGGGAAGAAGGAGAGGTGCGGCGGTTTAGGTTTCGGTGAGGAAAAGCTACGGTGAGAAAATAAATCTAAAACTTCTCACTTAAATCCTTATTTATATTTACTAATTAATCCATCCAAAATCAATTATAAATATAATTGATTCCCTCTTCTTTCAGCATGGCCCTGCTGGGTTCAACTGGTTACTAGCATTATCCCTTACACCATAGGTCTCGGGTTCGATTCCCGCCTAAGCTATTTTGCGGTTCTAATTATTTTTGCTACTTCCGGTACTCCAAAAATTATGTAAAAATATCCTAAAAATCTAGAGAAATCATAGGATATTTCTAAAATAAATTCGGGAATTTTTCGGGCTTTACAATCCCCCATACCTTATAAAAAGTTCGTCCCCAAACTTAAAACAATTCTGGGTACTTCTGTCTCATGCTGGCCTCTGTCTCCCAAGTCGCCTCTGCTGCTGTGTGATTCTGCCAGCTGACTTTGACTAATGGTACTTCCTTGTTCCGTAATTTCTTTACTGCTCGGTCTATTATCTGAATAGGTCGACTGTCATAGCTGAGATCATCACGGACTTGTACCCACTGGGGTTCAATCACCTGGGTGATGTCTGGAATATGCTTCTTCAGCATGGAGACATGAAATACGTTGTGGACAGCTGACATCTCCTGAGGTAGCTCTAGCTCATATGCTACCTTGCCCACTCTCTTCGTGATAAGGTATGGTCCCACATATCTAGGAGCTAGCTTGCCCTTCTTCCCAAAACGCATGACTCCCTTCATGGGAGCTACTCGAGGCATCCCAGAAACTCTAGGGGTGCGTCAGTATCGGCATAGCTCTTCCGGCTCTGTCTTTGTCTCTATCCTCTGGCGAATCTGCTGTATGGGCTGCTGTGGTATCGCTACTAGATCTGTTTGAAGCTCTAGTTCCTTCAATTCACCACTCTCATACCAGTAGATTGGTGATCTGCACCTCCGCCCATAGAGTGCCTCATATGGTGTCATGCCGATGGTGGCACGATAGCTGTTGTTGTATGCAAATTCTGCTAGACTCGGATATTTGCACCAACTTCCTTTGAAATCTAGGGCCTGGCCGGAGCATATCTTCGAGTGCACGATTTACTCGCTCCGTCGACCATCATGCGAGGATGGAAGGCATCTTGAATTTTAGCGGGTGCCCATGGTGGTACACACTTCGAGTGTGATGTAAATCTCTTGTCTCATCGATATAATGGTTCGTGGGACTCCATGCGACTGACAATCTCCTTGAGATACAAGCGAGGCTGCTCCATGGAATAGGATATTCGATAGCTAAGAAGTGGGTGATTTAGTCAACTGTCAACTATTACCGGATGGCATCAAAACCATTCGTGGTTGGGTAATCCCACTATGAAGTCCATAGAGATATCCTCCACTTCCATTACGGAATCTGGATCGGCTCTGAACTCCTCACAGTCGCGATGTTACGCCTTAACCCTCGGCGGGTTAGGCGGATCTTGGCGTACCTGGCGATATCTCGCTTCATCCCAGGCCACCAAAATCGTTTCTTTAGATCCTGATACATTTTGGTGGAACCAGGATGCATCGCATAGGGGCTCCTGTGAGCCTCGTCTAGAATCGGTTTTCGTAGTTCCTCCTGATCTGGAACACAAAGTCTGTCACCACAGTACACTACCCCACTGGCGGACACTCCGAACTCTCCACTTTCTGATTCTGCTAACCATTGCTTGATTTTCTGGATTTCAGGATCCTGCTCCTGAGCTGTCTGGATACCATCAAGCAAGGTAGATGCTAAGGACATAGTGGAAAGCTGCCCGACTATAAGCTCGAGACTAAAATTTGTAATCTTCTTCCTTAGGGGTGGTGACATAGCTGCTAAAGATAATAAGGTAGCGTTGGACTTCCTGCTGAGTGCGTCTGCTACCTTATTAGCTTTCCCTAGATGGTAGAGGATATCTATGTCATAATCCTTGACCAGCTCTAACCATCTGCGCTATCGCATATTCAGATCCTTCTGAGTAAAGAAATACTTCAGACTTTGATGATCTGTATACACTCTGCACTGAGCTCCATACAAATAATGTCTCAAAATATTGAGAGCGAACACCACTGCTGCAAGCTCAAGGTCGTGAGTAGGATAGTCCTCTCATAATCCTTGAGTTGTCTGGAGGCATAGGCGATCACCTTGCCCTGCTGCATCAGTACTGCTCCTAATCCCAATTTAGAGGCGTCACTGTAGATGTCGAAGCTGTCTGTGTTTTCTGGTATAGCTAAAATAGAAGCCTTTGGTCAATCTCCGTTTTAGTTATTTGAAAATTCTCATGATCCTCATCCTTGAAATTTCTTGTTCTTCTGGTGAGACATCGGTGGGGAGGCTATCTGGAAAAGTCCTCTCAATTTCACTGTAGCTTTGCTAATCCCGACTTCTTATTTCACTTTGGCGTTCTGGGTCTCTTCGATTACTTCACTTCTATCTTCTTTGGGATCTACCATAACACCATCCTTGGAGATGATGTGACCTAAAAGGCTACCTGATCTAGCCAAAATTCACATTTCGTGAATTTGGCGTACAACTGCTGAAGGATCTGCAAAACTATCTTCGAATGCTCTACATGGTCCTCCCGAGTGCTGAATAGATAAGAATGTCATCGATGAACACGATAACAAACTTGTCTAAGTATTCTCTGAATACTCTGTTCATGAGGTCCATGAAAGTAGCTGGAGCATTTGTCACGCCGAAAGGCATGACTACGAACTCATAATGTCCGTATCTGGTCCCGAAAATTGTTTTAGGTATATCACCTTTCTTGACTCTAACCTGGTGATATCCCGATCTGAGGTCAATTTTAGAGAACACTGTGGCTCCCTTTAGCTGATCAAACAAGTCATCTATCACAGGGAGAGGGTACCTGTTTTTAATTGTGACCTGGTTCAAGGCACGGTAGTCTATGCATAGGCGCATGCTTCCATCCTTCTTCTTCACAAACAACACGGGTGCTCCCCATGGTGAATGACTAGGGTGTATGAAACCCTTGTCAAGCTCCTGTAATTGCTCACGAAGTTCCTTGATTCAGCTGGAGCCATGCGATGCAGTGCCTTGGAAATTGGATTTGTCTCGGGAATGAGCTCTATCTCAAATTCAATCTCACAGGTGTCCAAGCTGGTAGCTCTTCAGGGAAGACTATTGGGTAGTCACAAACGACTCGAACCTCCGATAGCTGTTGGTTCTTGTCTGGTGGTGTTGACTAGATTTGCTAAAAATCCCATGCATCCTGAATCCAATAGCTGCTGTGCTTTCGAGAGAAACCTCCGGCTTTTCTCTTTGGTTTTCCCATGTACTCAAACTGTTCTGCTTGAGGTTGGAATATGACTTTCTATTTATGGCACTCTATAGAAGCGTCGTAATCGGAAAATCCATTCAAAGATGACATCGTAGTTAGTCATTTCTAGCACTATCGGATCACCAAAAGTTCTCTGCTGTTATTGCTCTGAGCCAGTGTGTAGATGCCATGATGTCTCCTGAGGGTAGTGTTGTCAGAAACTGGCTATTGAGTACCTCTGGAGGTGTTGCTAATTTCTCGGCAAATGCCCTGGATACATAAGAGTGGGTTGCCCCAGTATCAAATAAGACAGTTGCATTATGCTGTAAAATACTGATCTGACCTGTGACAACTGTCGAGCCATTTGCTACGTCCTCTCTGGTCAGTGAGAAAATCCTGGCATTCGTGATAGCTGTGGGGGCTTCTAATCTGCCCTGACTGATCTGTGGGCCATCTAAGGCAGCATACATCTGGTGTAGCTGCGCTGGCTGAGCTCCATACTGTATCGGCTGAGGCTGAGGAAGACTGTGCTTGTTCGGGCACTACTTAGCCATGTGCCCTTCCTGTCCACATTCAAAACAACCTCGCGTACCCTTGCGGCAAACTCCTTGATGATGTTTCCCACAAGTAGCACACTTGGGATGTCTGGAATGTTTTCCAGCTGGTCCTCCTTTTGGGTCACTGCTTGCCTTACGTTTCCCCTTCTAGTTGGAGCTATGTCCCTGTTGTTTCTGCTGAGTACCTGAGCCAGCTTGTCCCTTGGGCTCTGTGAAAACCTGACATTTGGGTGATCTTTGTCTTGATAGTGCTCGGTGATCGAGCACTACTCACTAGCTCCTCGGTGGTTTGTGGCCTGAGGCCACCACATTCATTGCGATCTCAGGTCCGAGCATCTTCACATCAACCGTACTCGTTCCTTCTCGGTGACTAGTTTGGGACACAGACGAGCCAATTTGTTGAATTTCTTCACGGCCTCCTGAATCGATAGGTTGCCACGAAACTCTGTAAACTCGTCATAGTGTCGGTTCGTGACTTGCATGTGAAAGAATTCCTCGAAGAATTCTTTCTCGAAGTTAGCCCATGTCATCCGATTTACTGGCCACTTCGATTTAATCCGCTCCCACCACATGCGTGCGTCTCCTGTTAAGCGAAGGAGGCACACTTCACCTTTCGTACTCTGGCCAGTCTAGAAGCTCCATCGTGCTTTCCAGTGTTTTAAACCATGCCTGAGCATTCCATGGTTCGCTGGTGCCTGAGAAGTTCTCGGGCTTAATTCTCTGCCACTGGATAAGGTAAGCTTCTCTCTTAGCCCCTGCTACTGGGGCTACTGGGACTGGTACTGCAGGCTGAGCTGGTACAACCTCTGTGATTACTGGAGTCGTGAGGTTCGGTACTGGAGTGACTGGGGGAGTAGTCTGCTGGTTAGCCTTTAAGGAGGCTATCTCCTGCTGCTGTTCAGCTAACTGCTGCTGTAGCTGAGCCACTAATGCTGTAAGGTCTGGGGGAGGCACTGAACTACCTGCCTCATGCTGGGGCTCAGCCGCTGATGCTTTCTTAGCTGGACGTCCTCGTACCATTTTCTAAATAGCAGAGAACACATATATATAACTAGGCTATCATGTTATAGTTAACTACTGGTAACATGTTAAATACTATTACTGTAAACATGAATTAATTAACTACTAACATGAGAGCAAACATGAAAGCACATATAACTGATATGAAAGCTGAAAACAAAACTGAGTGAGAGATGTTCTTACTTGGAAGCTGTAGGCACAATGCTGATGTGTGTGTAGGAAGTATGGAACACTGCTCTGATACCACTCTGTAATGACCCGCCTTCTACTAACTAGGCTGTAAGGTGAATCGTTACAATACTGCTGTACTGACTGTGCGGAAAACTGAGCTAATTTAAATTTTTGCCAAATTAATCAAACCTTAATGCTCTGGGTGTACCTAGGAGTTGTACACATGCTAAGGAAGACAATCTATGCCTCCCAGATGACCTGCTAGCTGTAATTAGGCATTTCAATCGATCCATGGATCGATTGGGCTGTCGGATCGATCCCGTGATCAATCCAGCTTGATACTAGCACGGAAAACCCTCTGGATCGGTCGGCTGACCGATCCATATGCTTACCAGAGGTGGATCGGTCTACCGATCCGCGCCTGATCGATCGGGAGACCGATCGGTGAGCCTCCGTGCTTGATCGCGTTACACCTGGCGGATCGGTCCACCGATCCGAGGCGCTCTGATCGGTCGGTGGGCCGATCGATTACCTCTAACTTCGTTGCCTGCGGATCGATCGGCTAACGATCCATAATCCTTGCCAACTCTCATTGGTGCGGGTCGGTCGGTGACCGATCGGTGACAAACTCATTCACGATCGGTCGGTGGCCGTCGAGGTTCATTCGAATCAGAAACTCTGATTTCAGCACTGTTTCGTGCCAAAACCTCACACTACCACTATCTAATGCATAATAAATATTCTAGCAACATGTAGTAACAATTCTAAACTTAAGCTAAAGCAAGGTTTACTAGTTCATGGCATTTTAACAATTTAAAGTGCATGAAGGTATGAATTTCTAAAGTTCTAATTGCTTAAAACATGAAACTGAACTAATAAACTGAAAAGTGCTAAAGTAAATGCTAAATCCCCAGAGGGTCTTTTATTCCAGTTCCTTCCACACACATCCTCATCTGCATTGACCTCCAGCCTCCACTGCTAATCCATTTTCCTTTTTCCTGTATTTGCAGTATAAGGAAAATAGTATCTGTAAGCTTTAAGTTTAGTAAGAAACCATCTACCTCACAAAAAACATGCAACGAAGCATTTCATGACTTTTTAAAACATGCTATTTCAAAACCGAGCTGAGCATGACAACATGGCATGGCATATAAAAGCATAAACTGGAACTGAAACATGGCATAGCATATAAATTAAACATGCTTTAAACTGAACATGTCATACTTATAAACTGAGCATGAAACTGAACTAGTCATGCATATATCTAAATCTGTACATGAACTCAAATCATGTAAACTGAACCTGAACTGAACTGAAAGCTAAATTAGTGTTCTCATCACTGGTTTCAAATTTGAAAACTATACATATAATAGATGAAAATACTAAACATGCTGCTGGGGCCCTGGCAATTGTACTTACTGTGCGCGCATCCCTACGAGACCCGGGATTGCAAGTTCCGAATCCAGCAGGGTTACTAGGTTATATGAACCTAGGGACGACTGTGGGAGTCCAGCCCATGGATATCTGATCCAAATACAGTGTCAACTGAATAAAAGTAAAATACTGAATACTGTTTTATTTTACTTTGCTGTTCTAGGTTATCTGAACCTAGAGCTAGGTTATCTGAACCTAGAGGCTACTGTGGGAGCCCACCCAATGGATATCTGATCCATATAGCTATAATAACTGATAATAAACTAAGTAAAAATGTTTCTAATACGTTTTACATGCTGTTAGGACGCCTACTGGTGCATCCTTCTGAACTAGGCATTCTACCGAATGCTTGGTGTGCACTGAGAGCACACCCTATAACTGAAAACTGTAAAACTACTAAACTAACGCCAAAACTAACAAGCGAGAGCAATTATACTGCAGGTGAGGGGTTTCTTACCTCAATCGCAAGGTTTTCTTACGATTATAACCGCTAGGTTTTCCGGAAAACTGCTCCGTTCGACGAACCGCTTATGTCCTTGTGTACCTCTCGCGGAGAAGAACCTTTTTCGTGTTGGAGTCGTCGCCGGAAGATCTTCCCTTGACCCTTGGCTTGGTGTGCCGTGCGTGAGGAAGAGGGGAAGAAGGAGAGGTGCGGCGGTTTAGGTTTCGGTGAGGAAAAGCTACGGTGAGAAAATAAATCTAAAACTTCTCACTTAAATCCTTATTTATATTTACTAATTAATCCATCCAAAATCAATTATAAATATAATTGATTCCCTCTTCTTTCAGCACGGCCCTGCTGGGTTCAACTGGTTACTAGCATTATCCCTTACACCATAGGTCTCGGGTTCGATTCCCGCCTAAGCTATTTTGCGGTTCTAATTATTTTTGCTACTTCCGTTACTCCAAAACTTATGTAAAAATATCTTAAAAATCTAGAGAAATCATAGGATATTTCTAAAATAAATTCGGGAATTTTTCGGGCTTTACACGATCGAACCTAAGTTTTGATAATGAAAAAGGGTTCAAAGTTAAGGTAATTTGTTATCTAACACGTTTGAATGAGTTTGCAAGAAAGTCCTAAGTTTACTTAGGTAAAAGTCCTAGCTGCGATTAGGCAGGTTGAAAACCCTAGGGGTACTAACCCTAGGTCCTAGACGATGGTAACCCTAGACAAAAAATCTTAGCGGGTTGAGGGCTTCGGGAAAAAGTCCTAGAGTCGGGGACTCTAGGTGGAAAGTCCCGGTATTGCAAACCATATGGAAGACTTGACGGGTCGTGGAGCAGACGTCCAGCAGAAAGTCCTGGAGCCTTGGGCCCTGAGCAAAAGTCTAGTCGATTTGGAGGATCGGTGTTGCAATAGGTAAATTCTCCTGAGTGGAGTATGTGAGGATGCGTTCCCCGGTGAGGGAACAGTAGGCGTTGGTTCGACCTAGGGTTTTCGGACGGGAAATCCTAAGTCAGAATCGGGCAATCCGGAGACTATCAAATACTTTATTTATCATGTCTATATTATGCTAACTTTATTTTGCAGGGTATGGTTAGTTTCTGGGACTAACGTATTTTGTAGGAAGCGAATTGGACACATTTGCCTCGGATGAACAGTACCCGAGGCACCCTCCATGGAGCTTGGAGGCACCTCGGGGTCACTTGCAAAGACGCCCTCGAGCAAGGCACGAGGGCACCTCCATGGAGCTTGGAGGCGCCCTGGACACTGGCACGAGGGTTCCCCCTCCATGCAGGTTGGAGGTGCCCTCAGGCAGATAAGCAGCGACTAGTTCGGAGATTATCCATGCTGCGGGTTCAGTGGGATTGAGGGCACCCTCCATGGTGTTGGAGGCGCCCTCCATGGGCTACTTAAGCCCATTTCGAGCAGGAGCCAAAGCACAATGAAAACTGGCAATCCTTCTTTCCGTGTGCTACTCAAAGATAACTCGACACCGACGACCTAAAGCTCCAAACTCTCTATTTTTCATTGTCGGTATAATTTCCATTTTACTTTATATTGTAAATCAAAATTGTATATTTCTGAGCTTATAGTGATTGTCCAAAGTAACGCTCAATGAGCGTAGGCCTTGGAGTAGGAGTCACCCCAGGCTCTGAACCAAGTAAAACGCTTGGTGTTCATGTGTTTACAATTATTTTATTTATTTCCATTGCATAGTTTACTCAATAGTTTTTCGAAACGAAAGTGAAAGCCACGAGCGCTATTCACCCCCCCCCCCTCCCTTAGCTCTTTCGATCCTATAGTTGGTACAGAGTGGGGTCGCTTCAAATTGGTGAAACCACCAATCAAACAAATTTTTCGTGGTGATTTTTAGTTTTTCGGAGTCAATCGAAATGGGTAAAATTGCCTCCTTCCAATCTATTCTAATCACAATCAAATTTTTTCCTCGAAGTTGGTGCAACACCACTCGAATTTGCATATTAATTTCTTAATCCCGCACTACTAATCCAAGACTAAGTCTTGGAATAAGTTTCTCGTTTCTTTTATGTGTGCAAGGTTTTCTTCTACATGACCCATCAAGAAGGCTATAACACAGCCCGCCCATCGCTCTTTTCTGGCAAAGATTTCGGCTTACTGGAAGGGCCAAATGGAGTCTTACCTCCAAACCTAGTTCGAGAAGTGGATGATCATCAAAACCTACATCACACTCCTACTCAACGACACGGGAAAACTAGTTTCATGTGAGAACTGGGACGCAAGTATAATAAATAAGGTCAAGGCCAACGCTAAAGCGGCATGTACCCTTCTGTGTGGCCTAACAAAGGAGGAGCTGAACCGAGTTGACTCATTCTCAAGCGTGAAAGAGCTGTGGAAAAAATTGATCAAGCTGCACAAGGGCACTTGCGACACGAAGGTAAGCAAGCGTGATTTACTTTTTAATAAACTATATAACATCAAAATGCAGGAAGGTGAGATGGCTAGCCAACTTCACGCGCGCATTCAAGACCTCCTCAATGACCTCCACACAATCGAACAGAAGGTGGAGGATCGAGATGTAATAAGGTACGCACTTAACACTTTTCCGAGGAATACATTGTAGGCATCAAAGGTAGACACCTACAAGGTATCTAAGGACTTATCTTTAATTAAACTAGATGAGTTATTTTCTGAATTTGAATTACAAGAACAGACTAATGCACGTCCAGATGAGAAAGGTATTGCATTGATTATAGGTACAAGCAAGGCAAAGGAGGCTAGAAAGAAGCATCAAATTGAACCCGAGTCCGAAGAAGAACCGGACTCAGACGATGATGATGATAAAATAACAGCTGAACTCATCAACCTAGTACGCAGACTCTACAAAAAGAAGAAGGGATTCACAAATAAGGACATCAAAAAGGTGATTCAATCCAAGAAAGTATAAACAAGTCCAAAGGTGAAGCTCGAAGTAACCTGCTATGGCTGAAATCAAAAGGGGCACGTCAAAGCCAATTGTCCAAACAAAAAGGAAGCAAAGAAGCAGAGGAAGAAGAAAGCACTGCAAGCAACTTGGGATGAGTCCTCGTTAGAAGATTCCGATGAAGAGCTCGGGGAGACAAGCTTCCTTGCGTTGACAGCCCGGGAACAAATCGACGAACTGAAGACCAAGAGCGAATCGGAAACAGAGTCCGAGAGAAGTCACGGATCCGTATCCGTTTCTGAAAGGCCTAAACTCACTGTAAGTATTTCTCAAGTAAATAAACTTTATAATTTAGTCAATTACCTTATGCGCAAATTAGCTAAATCCAATGTCTGGGTCAAATCACTTCAAAAGGAGGTAACACCTCTTAAAGAAGTGACTAACCCTAGCTCCTTGACTGACCTCATTCAGACTGGAACCTCAACTCAAGTCCAAAATCTTGAGGAAGAGAATTCTAGCCTAAAAAATCAAGTCAAGGAACTAAAGGATACGTTAGAATGGTCCACCTTGGGTTCCAAGAATCTTGATCTGATTCTTGGGAAACAGTGAACCATTTACAACCGATCCGGACTTGGATTTAAGAATAAACGAAAATACAAGTCTTATTTATCAATTATAAATAGAACTAATAGAAAAATAATCCAAGCATGGGTCCCCAAGTTGAACTTGGTTAATCAAGTTGGACTTGGACAATATTGGGTCCCCAAGGATCAAATTCACTATCTTGAGAGACCTTATCGAGGCTACGATCCAAAGGGAGCCAATAGAAAGACTATTTTTTATTAATAAATAGATTTGCCTGATGATTGCTTTTACTGCTTTTTCATTATACATGCTTAGATTAGGCTAGATAAGGACCTAGGCTTAATTTACACTTGACTAGTTAGACCTAGGGGTTTCAAAAGGAAAATTAAATATCCAATTTTTTTTTTTGAAAGACTTTGTCTAGAAGTGGTGGATGATCTCATACCCAAGAAGGTCTAGTGTTTCGCCACAGCCTGGAAGTCAATCTTTGAAATGAATATTTAATTGACTAATTGAAAAACTTGAATCTAACTCAAATGTAAATTAATCCTTAGATGGTTATCTAAATTAAAGATAAAATTAACCATCTCACAAAAATCCATAAGATTCTCTGATTGATAACTTAGAAAAGGATGAGATAGACTTAGGTAAAAAAATAGAATAATTTAATTTAACCTAATTAATTAATTTAATTTAACCTAATTAATTAATTTAATTTAACCTAATCAATTAATTTAATTTAATTTAACCTAATTAATTAATTTAATTTAACCTAATTAATTAATTTAATCAATTTAACCTAATTAATTTAATTTAACCTAATCAATTAATTTAATTTAACCTAATTATTTAATTTAATTTAACATAATTAATTTAATTAAATTTAACCTAATCAATTAATTAAATTTAATTTAATTTAACCTAATTAATTAATCTAATCAATTTAACCTAATTAATTAATTTAATTTAATTTAACCTAATTAATTATTTTAATTTAATTTAACCTAATCAATCAATTAATTAAATCTTAATTAATTAATACTACTTATCTCTAAATTAACCTAATCCAAATTAGAACTTAAAAAAAAATACAATTTAACTTAAAAAAAAAAAAATATTCAGAAGGGCCATCGAAGGGTCCCTCTCGAAGGCGCCTCCAGCACTGAAAGGAGGTGCCCTCAAGAGCGGTGGGAAAAACTCCTGCCGAAACTAAGGAGGGCACCTCCCAACAGGTCGAAGGCGCCTCCCATAAACATTGAGGGTGCCCTCAACTAGATTAAAGGTGACCTCAACGTTGATTTTTCCAGCGAACAGAACTTTCTCTGTTCATGTTTTTTCACGACTCAACTCACACCAAGGCGTCCTCTGCAACCCGATTTTCTCCCCTTCAACCCAAAATGTCTCCTAGGTATACCCTATTTCATTATATTGCTCCAATATATTTTTTTTTTACATTTTTGTTACATTTTTGTGTATATAAATCTAGGGCAAGACGAAACATAGACCTTGCTACTAGTAGCACCCCATCCACGGATCCTAGGTTTCCTACTGAGCGGCATAGGCTAGAGTTCATTAGGCATACATTTACTCCATTAAAATGTAGATATTTGAGTAGATCCTTTTTTGCTAGATATTACACTCCTATTGTCCAGATGATTGAGCACTACCAACTAGATAGACTAGTTTACTGCAACCATGCAGTTAATCATGACCTGTGCGCTTAGTTTTATAATAACCTAGATAGAGTAGATGATTTGACTTACTCCACCAGAGTTGGTGGAAAGGACTTTTAGTTTTCTCTGGCCCTCTTACACACTAGCCTAGGACTTAGGCCATCCACTTGTTCATTTTTGTATTACCCTAGTATAGACCTCCGATTTGGTGAGCCCTATTCTCATATTACATTAGATGCTATCTATATATATCTTTTTGGGGAGGAGAGATCACCTGTGGTGACTGACTTCAGGTCACTCTCTCTTAGGGTCCAGGGCTATATTATGTATCGGGTCCTGACAACCTGCATTTTGTCGATCGCAAGCATGTACCCCTAGGTTTCAGCAAGAGCATCTCACAAGCACATTAGGATTACCTTCCTTGTGTATGAAAGATACTTAGAATGGTGTGAGATGCATAGGGTGTTGCCTGGACTTCAAAATACTTATGTCTGTGCATCGACATAAGTCTGGACAATAAATACCAAAATCATATTAATCAAATTAAGTTATCCATGCTTAGTCAAACTAACTGTAACAATTACTTAATTTGACTAACCAAGTGAAAGTCACTACCTCATGGTAAACGACTAGTAACTAAAGGTTAGACATTTGTTTGAAAGTACGTATTTTTGTTTACTCATGCTTCGACTCTAGGCCTTTAAAGAATAGTGTTTTTTTTAAAAAAAAAAATAGCTGGCATTAATCAAGGGGGAGAGGAAGCAGAGTTTTCTTTGAAATTAGTTGTGAAATAATATTCTTAAAAAATAATAATAAAAACTATTTTAACTTAGTTTTGAAATTCAATTATTTTCTTAGTTTTCAAAATAAAAATTATTTTTGAAACAGGAAATTATTTTTGACATAGTGTTGAAATAAAAATTTTTACTTGTTTTATCTTAGTGTTGAAATACAAATTATTTCTAACTTGATGTTGAAATTATGTTTTGACTTAGTCGTAATGTTGCATTAAAATTATTTTTAAACTTAATGTTAATTTTGTTGCTTTTTATTTTTTTTGAGCTTCTTTTTCCACATCTTTTAAAGCTAAAATCCTTAACTTGCAAAACTAATATTTTTACTAAAGTCAAAAATTTATGAAACTAATATTTTTTTGCTACAAAACTAATATGTCTTAACTGAAAAGCTACCTTTTAGAGGGAGCTAATTATCTTTTCTCTTACACTCCTTTCTCTATTATTTTTGAAGTGGTATTTTTGATATATGACAAAGGGGGAGAGGAAAGTGAAAGTTAAGTAGCAAAGTGATTAAGGGGGAGATACAACAAACAAATTTTTATGTTATGCTTCATTTATGCTATGATCTTGCTACGTTGTTATGCTATGTTGCATTTATGCTATGATTTTATGTTTTTAATTAACTTTAAATTTTATTGTCATAATAAAAAAGGGGGAGATTGTTGGTGCGGGAAGTATCCAACGATCGAACCTAAGTTTTGATAATGGAAAAGAGTTCAAAGTTAAGGTAATTTGTTGTCTAACATGTTTGAATGAGTTTGTAGGAAAATCCTAAGTGTACTAAGGCAAAAGTCCAAGCTACGGTTAGGAAGGTTGAAAACTCTAGGAGGTGGTAACCCTAGGTGGAAAGTCTTGGTGGGTCGAGGGCTTCGGGCAAAAGTCCTAGAGTCGGGGACTCTAGGTGGAAAGTCCTGGTGTCGTGAACTAGGTGGAAGACTAGACGGGTCATGGAGCAGGCGTCCACGAGAAAGTCCTGGAGCCTCGGACGCTAAGCAAAAGTCCAGTCAGTCTGGAGGACCGGTCTGGCAACAGGTAAATTTTCCTGAGTGGAGTAGGTGAGGACGCATTCCCCGGTGAGGGAACAGTAGGTGTCGGTTTGACCTAGGGTTTTCAGACGGGAAATCCGAAGTTAGAATTGGATAGTCCGGAGACTGTTAAATACTTTATTTATCATGTCTATATTGTGCTAACTTTGTTTTGCAGGATATGGTTAGTTTCTGGGACTAACGTATTTTATAGAAAGTGAATTGGACACATTTACCTCGGATGAACAGTACCCGAGGCGCCCTCCATGGAGCTTGGAGGCACATCGGGGTCACTTGCAAAGACGGCCTCGCAGCAAGGCACGAGGGCACCTCCATGGAGCTTGGAGGTGCCCTGGACACTGCCGCGAGGGTGCCCTCCATGCAGGTTGGAGGCGCCCTCAAGCAGATAAGCAGCGACGGTTCAACGGGATTGAGGTCGCCCTCCATGGGGTACTTAAACCCAGTTCAAGCAGGAGCCAAAGCACAACGAAAACTAACAATCCTTCTTCCGTGCGCTGCTCAAAGATCGATTCTACAAAGCTGTAACTCGACACCCACGACCTGAAGCTCCAAACTCTCTATTTTTCATTATCGATATAATTTCCATTTTGCTTTATATTGTAAATCAAAATTGTATATTTCTGAGCTTATAGTGATTGCCCAAAGTAAACGCTTAACGAGCGTGGGTCTTGGAGTAGGAGTCACCCCAAGCTCCGGAACAAGTAAAACTCTTGGTGTTCGTGTGTTTGTAATTATTTTATTTATTTTCGCTGCATATTTTACTTGATAGTTTTCCGAAACGAAAGTGAAAGCCACGAACGCTATTCACCCCCCCCCCTCTCTAGCGCTTTCGATCCTGCACTTACTCCTCCTCTACTCCCATTGGTAATAAAAATTCCTTCTTCCCCACACCGTAAGATATCATCCCTGTATTTGTGCAAGATTTGTCCTCTGGGCATCGGCGGTGAGAAGAATCAGGATCGAGTAGAAATGGGGATTAGCCTTTTATATTAATACTTAGGGTTTAATTAATTAAATCCTAAGTTAATATCTCAATGAACTCCCACTTAAATGGTTATTTCAAACATGCTTTCTCTTAGCCCAATATATCTATTCTCTTAAATATGTCATACAAACTCCGTTTAAATCCCGAAAAATTTTTAAAATCCTCAAAAAAAAATCCAATAAGGCTATTTATCTAATAACACTTATCCTTAAATTTTTGTATCTTACAAATAAAGTTTGTAAAAACAATTATAACTAAAATATAACATTTAAGTACAAGTATTAAACATAAATATTTAAATTACAATTAAATATTATCTCCTTCTAAACTTAACATCTAGTTATTTTCTTCCTTTGATCATATAAAAAATAAGACAAAAAAATATAAAAAATTTTCTATGGGTAGGAAAACAATTACTCAAGAATGTATCTTTTTATCGAAATTATTTTACAAAAAAATAATTTTTAGACATTAGAAATTTAGAGCCATAGCGAAAGTTCTAATCGTTGGCGTTGGCACTAGAGAGAGTGTTGTCGACAATGAAGTAGAGGTAGTCCGCCTATGAGTACGGTATGAGGCCATGCTCTAGCATCTCACACAAAACCTCAATCTGCAGTTGCTTGCCTCCGGTGTTGACTAAGGGTATGCCACCGTGGAGGACATATCAATCTGGTCCTAGCAGCCACTGCCGAGGGCAGTCATGTTGATGAATACGCCTCTAACGGAGAGTGTTGGCCGCAAGCGGTGATAGAGAAAGGGCATGGGGATGAGTTAGCGAGGCAGAGGAGAGAGGCGATTGTTGGAGAAACCAATCTATTGCTGGAGATATTGAGAATTAGCTGAATTTAAATACACCAAATTAAATCTAACTTATCTATCGAGATGATCTGAACAGATAATCTCAGGCTACCAGCAGGGGTTGGATTTTGCCAAGTGTTGAGCGTAGACTGGTCAAGCGGATAGAGAGTCTTGTTGGTGCAACCTTAGGTCAAGGTTGACCTGGTTGACCCGACTCGAGTTGACCTGACTCGAGGTATATTTTGATGTTTGACAAGAATAGAGAATTTGTATTTTGATGTTTGACAAGAATAAGAACTTGGGAGTGTGGGTGCAACCTTTGGTTAAGGTTGACCTGATTCGGGAAAAGTCCAAGTATGGAGACTTGGCACGGGAAAAGTCCAAGAAGGGAGCTTGGCACGGGAAAAGCCCAAGTATGGAGACTTGGCACGGAAAAGTCCAAGTATGGAGACTTGGCACGGAAAAGTCCAAGCAGGGAGCTTGGCACGGGAAAAGACACGGAAAAGTCCAAGTATAGAGACTTGGCACGGAAAAGTCCAAGCAGGGAGCTTGGCACGGGAAAAGCCCAAGTATGGAGACTTGGCACGGAAAAGTCCAAGTATGGAGACTTGGCACGGAAAAATCCAAGCAGGGAGCTTGGCACGGGAAAAGACCAAGCAGGGAGCTTGGCACAGGGAAAAGTCCAAGTATGGAAGCTTGGCATGGGAAGTCAGAGAGGGCTCGGTAGCTCGTTCTCTGAACTGGATGGAGTCGGAGAGGGCTCGGTAGCTCGTGTTGGAAGATCGGTGGCTGGCTTAAAGGGGGGTTGGATAGACGGCACCCCCAAATCGTTCGCTTTCTATGTATTTGTTAGTTGCGCAGCGGAATATAAATAATACAAACACAAATACGAAAGCTAAATACAATAAGAAAGAGCAAGCAAACCGCTAACACGTTCGTTTAACGTGGTTCGGAGATTAGGGCTCCTACTCCACGGCTTGTCCTTGAGGTGGACGATCCCTCAATCCGTCGGTGGATTAGTCCCCGGAAAACTCCGGCTAGCTCAACCTCCTTGTGGGTGGAGAAACCTCACCACAACACTCTCCAAAAACACTTGGACACAAGGGAACCTTTGAGCACTTAGTGACTACTAATTAGGCTTTAACCAAGTCTAATTTCGTCGCCTTGGCCGGCCATACCAAGCTCCTTCTTATAGAGCTTGGGGAAATTAGCCTTGCTGATTTGCCCATTATCAGTCGACTGGTCCATGCACCAGTCGACTGGTGCCAGCCCAACGGCACTCCAACGGCTATCTATCAGTCGACTGGTCCCATGACCAGTCGACTGATCCCAGCCATTTCGGGCACAGAATGCTTCTGTGCTCACCACCAGTCGACTGGTCACAGTACCAGTCGACTGGTACAACCCTAAACTTAGGTCCCGAGTACATTTCACTCGCACTCGGACCCTCATGACTCACTTGACTCTTCTTTGCAGCCTTGACCTCTTGCCTTCAAGCCTACTTCCTTTGGCTCTCGTCCCTCGGATGCATCCAAGCCCGCGGCTTGTCTCCAATGCCATCCTTCGCGTATGCCTCGAAGTCGCTTCCCTCGGCCCTTGTCCTTGCTGCCTTGTCCACGGTCCCTCGGATGCTCCATCCTTCATCGGACCCGAAGCTGTCAACCTGAGTCACATGTGTTACCTGCAGTCCTGCACAACTCAAGTACACATATCAAATAACGAGGGTAAACCTAACTTAAACCCTTTGCCCAAACACCAAAACACATGGTCCCACGAACCATTGGGATTGCTCCAACAATCTCCCCCTTTTTGGTGTTTGGCAATACGTTTAAGTTAGGGAAAACATATAGCAAATAAACATGCTAAAAACAAATGGACTTACGTTGCCAAGGCTACACACTTGGACTTACACCGCCGAATGGACTTACGATGCCAAGGCTACACACTTGGACTTATAATGCCGAATGGACTTACGTTGCCAAGGCTACACACTTGACAACCGCCGAATCAAAATGCAAACATGCATTGAAACCTATCACAAGGCTCCCCCTACACCTAAGCTCCCCGTTGAGCTAGAATTTTATCACAAGGCTTTTTAAGAACCTATCCCAAGGCTCCCCCTACGCAAAGGCACTAAAGGTTTTCCCAATTTAAACCTTACTTCTCCCCCTTTGCCTAACATCCAAAAAGTTCTCCAACAATATCCCAATTGTTGAAAATTTCTCATCCAAACTGACCCTAAACTCATGTATTAATCCCCCTTGGATCCCATACATCTAAGTGAGTTGACATGGTCACAAACCAATCTTGGCAGTTTGGTGGTATCGGTCATCGTCCCAAGTGCCGATCGCCCCTTCGAGAACCTTACGAAGCATTACGTGGTGAAATCTCTTGTTACCGGTCGGTGGTATCGGCCAATCGGTATCGACAAAATGAGCTTCTGAGACATTACTGCTCAAAACCTTATTACCGATCGGTATACGCACGATCGGTACCTTAATTCTGCAAAAATCAGCCTTTTCAGGCCAACTTCAGAAATGCACCAGAAATTCCCTAGACCTCCAAAAATTTCCAAATTTTGTGGAGAGGTCTATTGTACCAGTGTCTACTTGGAAAAAATACATTACAAAATGTATCTATCACCAATCCCAAGATTGACACAAAATCCAAAACTAGCTAAATGGTTCAATTGAACCTTGACCTAAAGTCCTAGTTTTGGCTTCCTTTTGATGTATTTGCCCATACCAACCCACAATGCATCCCTAGCATTGGTTTATATGGCATCTATACATCCAAAACCAATTATCATGCTATATGACCCCAAATGTCATATTTCTTGCATGAAACACAAATCATGTGTGCCAAATCCCTAGGTTTGAGACTCAAGTCCGTCTCTAAACCACTTGGCACACTCCATGGCTCCTCTAGACCCCCAAGTATAACCCACCTGAGATCCATTGGCCATGGGTCCCTAATTGACACTTGGAGCTCCCCCTAGAGCTCTTAACCTTAGCCACCTCCCTAGGTGACTCATCTATTGTGGCCAAACCACAATGATGTCCCTTAGAAGATCTCCTTATCTTCTTGACCTTGGACACATCATCCTTGCCATAATCATATGCAACCCTAGCATATTTATTTTTATTGGCTTTGGATGACTCTCCCTTGCCCTTATCATGTGCCACCCTAGCACATGGTCTTCTTTTAACCTTGGAGGGACTAGATCGGTATCCCAAACCCGATCTATCATTGTTGGGTTTTTGGCTACCCAACACCATACTTAATCCCTTAGATCCAATAGTTAATCTCTTAAGGAATTTCTCTAAACCATCAAGCTTTGCCTTCAAAGCTTGATTCTCCCTTTCTAGGTTCCTAACCCTAGAGTCAACATGTCCACCTTGGACATTCCTAGACCTACCCTTCCTAGGCATGTGTCTCCCCTTCTTGGGATTAATGCCTTGGTTCTCCATTACCTTCTTCTCCTTAGGTAATAAGAATTTAACATGTCTAGGTCTATCATGTATAGGTCTCCTAGGGTTATGATCTACATTTACCCTATTTCTATCATGATATCTGAAACCAAAATTTTGCATGGTCATATAATGATTAACATTATTTTTCCGAGCATGCATGGAGGAGTTTAAATTTGAATTAACCTTCAAGTTAGGGTATACCTCCCTTACCCTTGAAGCTCCCCCTTGACTTGAGCTCCTCTTCTTCTTCTCCCACTTCTTTAGATGCTCCAACTTCTTGAACTCTCCCTTCCTCGAGCATCTTGTGTGGTAGTGTCCAAGTTCTCCACACGTGAAGCATCTAATGTGCTTCTTCTCCTTCTTCTTCCTACAACTCAAATTAGATTCTAAAGAGATTGAATTGAGTTTAGGAGATACCTTCTTCTTACCCATTGGACACCTACTCTTGTAGTGTCCCTTTTTATTGCACCCGAAGCATACTATGTGATCTTTTGACATTGCTTCGGTGGAAGTGCTCACTAGGTTGGCCACTTCCAAGACCTCTTCTTCTTCTTCACTTACCTTGGAATTTTCTTCAATTCTTGAGGATGTAGATGATGCCTCATCTTCCTTCTCCTCCTCGGATGTTGAGCATGACTCAACTTACGGTTGCTCCTTCTCCTCTTCTTGAGCTACTAAGCTCATCTCCTTGGGCTCCACATCCGATTGGTCCTTCTTCTCCTCTTGGACCACTTCATCACTTTCTTCGGATTTTTCTTCTTCTTCTTGTGTAGGCAAAAATTCCTCCCATGGAAATTTCTTCACTTTGCTCCACAATTCATGGGCGTTCTCATATTTACCTACACCACTTATCACATTAGGAGGCAATAAATCAATTAAAATTGCTATTAGCTTTGAGTTTGCCTCCGATCGTGAGGTTTGCTCCTCCGTCCAATGTCGTGTTCGGAGCTTCTTCCCTTTCTTATCTTTAGGGACTTCAAACGGGTACTTGATCACCATCATGGTGTCCCAATCCGTGTTGAAGAAGACTTCCATCTTCATCATCCAAAATGTGATGTCCCCAAGGCTTCCTCCTTCAAACTTTGGAGGGGCAATCAACCCGGCCATCTTCTTATGCGTTGCTCTTCTCGGCGGTTAGTCCGATGGAGAACGTCCTCGCTCTGATACCACTTGTTGGAAGATCGGTGGCCGGCTTAAAGGGGGGTTGGATAGACGGCACCCCCAAATCGTTCGCTTTCTACGTATTTGTTAGTTGTGCAGCGGAATACAAATAATACAAACACAAATACGAAAGCTAAATACAATAAGAAAGAGCAAGCAAACCGTTAACACGTTC
Source organism: Zingiber officinale (assembly GCF_018446385.1). NCBI lineage: Eukaryota > Viridiplantae > Streptophyta > Magnoliopsida > Zingiberales > Zingiberaceae > Zingiber > Zingiber officinale. The sequence continues at coordinate 83,821,475 of NC_055996.1, forward strand.
ATTTAACGTGGTTCGGAGATTAGGGCTCCTACTCCACGGCTTGTCCTTGAGGTGGACGATCCCTCAATCCGTCGGCGGATTAGTCCCCGGCAAATTCCGGCTAGCTCAACCTCCTTGTGGGTGGAGAAACCTCACCACAACACTCTCCAAAAACACTTGGACACAAGGGAACCTTTGAGCACTTAGTGACTACTAATTAGGCTTTAACCAAGTCTAATTTCGTCGCCTTGGCCGGCCATACCAAGCTCCTTCTTATAGAGCTTTGGGAAATCAGCCTTGCTAATTTGCCCGTTACCAGTCGACTGGTCCATGCACCAGTCGACTGGTGCCAGCCCAACGGCACTCCAACGACTATCTATCAGTCGACTGGTCCCATGACCAGTCGACTGATCCCAGCCATTTCGGGCACAGAATGCTTCTGTGCTCACCACCAGTCGACTGGTCCCAGTACCAGTCGACTGGTACAACCCTAAACTTAGGGTTTCCCATCCCGAGTACATTTCACTCGCACTCGGACCCTCACGACTCACTTGACTCTTCTTTGTAGCCTTGACCTCTTGCCTTCAAGCCTACTTCCTTTGGCTCTCGTCCCTCGGATGCATCCAAGCCCGCGGCTTCTCTCCAATGCCATCCTTCGCGTATGCCTCGAAGTCGCTTCCCTCGGCCCTTGTCCTTGCTGCCTTGTCCACGATCCCTCAGATGCATTCAAGCCCGCGGCTTGTCCTCAATGCCATCCTTCATCGGACCCGAAGCTGTCAACCTGAGTCACATGTGTTACCTGCAGTCCTGCACAACTCAAGTACACATATCAAATAATGAGGGTAAACCTAACTTAAACCCTTTGCCCAAACACCAAAACACATGGTCCCACGAACCATTGGGATTGCTCCAACAGCTCATTCTCCGGACTAGGTCAGAGAGGGCTCGGGAGCTCGTTCTCTAGACCAGACGAAGTCGGAGAAGGCTCGGTAGCTCGTTCTCCGGACTAGATCAGAGAGGGCTCGGGAGCTCGTTCTCTGGACCAGACGTGGAAGTCGGAGAGGGCTCGGTAGCTCGTTCTCCGGACTAGGTCAAAGAGGGCTCGGGAGCTCGTTCTCTGGACCGGACGAAGTCGGAGAGGGCTCGGTAGCTCGTTCTCCGGACTAGGGCAGAAAGGGCTTGGGAGCTCGTTCTCTGGACCAGACAGAGTTGGAGAGGGCTCGGTAGCTCGTTCTCCGGACTAGGTCAGAGAGGGCTCGGTAGCTCGTTCTCTGGACCGGATGAGGAAGTTGGAGATGGCTCGGTAGCTCGTTCTCCGGACTAGGTCAGAGAGGGCTCGGTAGCTCGTTCTCAAGACCAGGAAGGCCTTAGGATTTAGGGATAAGAAGCTCTAAATCCACATGGGCATTGGATCGGTCAGCAGACCGATCCAGTGATACTCAGGTTTATCTGATCGGTCTGGTGACCGATCAGTAACCAAACAGAGGTCACTGTGAGCTATCTGATCGGTCTGTAGACAGATCAAGAAGCCTACTGATCGGTCCACAGACCGATCAGGAAGCGATCAGAAATGAGAACAAGTATGGGGATCGATCTGGGGACCGATCAGCCTAGGGCCTGATCGGTCCACAGACCGATTAGGAGACTCCCAGACCGATCAGGTTGGAGCCTGATCGGTCCAGGCCTAGCCGTTGCGACACAACGGCTAGATTTCTGTGTTTCTCTTTGTCTTCTTCGCAGGTGCAGGATATAAGGCTGCTACAGGAGAAGAAATAACTCTCTCACAAAACAACCTTCTTCTTCCTCACTCTTGCGATCTGAGCTTTGCTGAGCTCCCTATTCCTGAAGCTTCGTGTGAGCTTCCCTCGACTGGTTTGCTGATCAGTTGCTGCTGGCATCGTGAAGTTGTTCCTTCATCGAACTCCAGTCGACAAGAAGGCAAGCAAAGTGTTGTTACATTCATATTCTTCTTGTTTTCTTGCTCTATCTTGTACTCCATTATTGCTGTTGCAAAAGAGTTTGTGGCGAGGTTTCTCCACCCAGAAGGAGTTGTTGTTAGCCGGTTTTCCGGGGTCTCATCCACCGATGGATTGATAGGCTTCGTCCACCTTACGGACACGCCGAGGAGTAGGAGTATCATCTCCGAACCTCGTTACATCATCGTGTTTGAGGTTTGATCTTCTCCACTTTCGTTTCTACATTGTATTTCCGCTGCGCTAACCTAAATTGTAGGAGGAAACGATAATTTGAGGTCGGCTATTCACACCCCCCCCTCTCTAGCCGCTATCCGAAGGTCCTAACAAGTCTAAGCGAGCAGATTGGCCGAGAGGGTAGTATAGCCGACCACACTATGTAGCAGATCAGGTAGAGCGACCGAATGAGCAAACGATCGGACGGGCGTGCAACCGAGAGGAGGAAGAGGTCGAGCAAGCGACCGGGGCAAGTGGTCGGCGGGGTGGACTGACCAAGCGGGCGGTCAGGCAATTGAAACCTACACATGAATCCAAGTTAACATGTAATGCTAACACAACTAGAAATCATCTACAACGAAGTCCAAAACCCTAAATTTTACCTCAAACTCACAGCCAGATAGTTTCTACCGGAGAAGGGTTGTTTTGCTGCTGTAAACAAAAACAAGCAAACCTCACAATTGTTACACAAAGCTTACAACCTTATAAAACTTCCACTGACAGCTACCTAAAATCACCAAATTCTTACCTCGTTGCTGCTGGATTAAGATTTGTGGCCGAATTGGGCTGTCCGCCAGTAGAAGGTGGCTGCCTGTTGCTTCCTCTGCCGAGACTTCACTGTAGGAGGTGGCTGAAGGAAGACTTAACAATGGAATTAGGGCACGGACGGAACCACCAAGGCTTGGGTTGCTGCTCCCAACTGAAGACCTACTCAAGCCTCTGGATTCAGGCGATCTAGGGCACAGATGAACCTCGGCGTCGGTAGTGCTCGGCTAACCAGTCGGTGCAAGAGGGAAGCAAGCGGCGTCGGCTGTGGCACTGTGGTGGCAGCCGGCGCTAGGGCAAAGTGAAAGAGAGGCGGCGTCGGTAGTGGTGGCGGCGCGAGGTGGCTAGGCGCTAGGGCAGCGGCAAGGGACTGGCGGTGTCGCACGGGCACAAGCACTGAGAGAAGAAGCACAGAGAGAAGAAGGAGTCGGCTTCTCCCTTGGTCCGGCTTATGCACGCGTGGGAGAGGAGAGGAGGGAACCGCCGAGTGGTCGGCGGTTAGGGCACGGAGGAATCGGGCACAGAGAAATCGGCGTCGACGCGAGGAGAAAGGGTGCGCTCGGGTAAGAGAGAAATGGCGAGGGAAAGAAAACAAATAAGAAAAAGGAAAAAGAAATAATTAAATAAATCTTTTCCTCACTTAAATGGGTAGCCAAAACAGGCTTTTCCGGACCCCATTTTGTCCCCATTAACTCGTCCATACGAGCTATGAAAAATTCCCGGAAAATTTCTAAAAATTCTGAAAAATTCCCTTATTAATATTCACCTATTTTCCGGTATTTTACATCTATGGGGGGAGCTAAGGTAAACCCTAAGGTATCTTTTAAGGCACATTATTGCAATTCTAATAAGAAACATGCTAGTAGCTTTATTGCAAATGCCAATGATGATAAGCATGATAACCATAGAAACTGATACATGTGCTTAGGTGCCAAACATGTTAGTCTAGATAAGGATGATACTAGAAATGCCAACCCTAGAATTAACTCATCTAAGGTTAAGGAAAACCTAGATAGGAATCCCAAAACAACTAGACATATGCCTAGCAATACCTCAAAGAAAAATGGAAAATTAAAGCTTGAGGTATTAGAGAAGGAAAATCAAGTCTTGAGGTCAAGACTTGACACTTTAGAAAAGGCTCTTAAGAATTTGGAAAAGTCAACTCTAGGGTCTAAAGGTCAAAAATCAAAGCCCAAGAACATGAGAGGTTTGGGTCACAAACCTAAGTCTCAAGTGGTCAAGCCCACTTATCATAATGTTTCATTCGATTATGGAACAAGATCTAGGGCTAGGAAGACCATCACCAAGGTCACAAGGGGAGTCACCTCTAGAGTTGATCTTGATGAGTCCCAAATGACCAAGGCTTTAAAGCCTAGGAGGGTCATTAGGAGGGTTGCTAGGGAAGTCATCCCTAGTGAATATTTAGTGAACCCAATGAGCTCAAATAGGTATTGGGTTCCTAGGAGTGTGATTCCTTCATGCTAGATGGTTTAGGGTGTGCCAACCTTAATTGGATAGGTAGTTAACCTACTCATGGCAAAAGGTGGCATTTTAGGAATATTCAAGGTGTAATCAAGCCTTGAAAATGAAATTAAGAACTATTCCTAAGGTGATTAGGATGTGCCAACCACACTTGAGGAATTTTCTAGGGTCAATCTAATTGGCACATAGTGATCTAAAAATCTTTAGTATATGATTTTAGATCTATTACACCTAGGAATATAGAATTTATGGCAAAATGATCAAAATTATCAAAAATGGCAACTAAGGCTAGAATTAGGTATTTTCTATACCTTTATATGTTATTTGTCATATATTGTTTGTCATATGCCATGTCATGACATCATATTTATTTTATTATCATTTGAAATGTCATGATAATGCTTAGGTTAGTTATATGTCATGTCTTATTTAAGTTTCATACTTTATGACATGACATCATGACATTGGCACATGTTTTCACTTATGATATTATTTTATGTCATGTCATCATCTCTTGCATTTATGATCAATTAAATTGATTTAAGGATAAAAACTCAATTTGATATGGAAATCAAATTGTTGTCTAGAAAATGCATGAAAATTTAGCTTAAGATGACCTAAACCCATATCTCACATCAAAATTGACTTGGATGTGTTTGATACACCTTAGATGTGTGTGAGATATTAGGATTATGAGTTAGGATCAAGGTGCATAGGTCTTGTACCTAGATGAGCCTAATTCTAAATTGAGGATCATAGGGAAAGCTTGTGTACAAGTCATGTACATTTAGCCCTAAGATTGTGGTCCTAAATTGAATGGTTTAAAATCATTTCAAAATTGATTTGAAAAACCTTGATGAAGCTTTTCGATACAAAAATGGATTAACCTTGAGCTATTTCAAAGTTTTTCGAACTTTGTATCAAGATTTGAAAATGGAAGTTATTTTCATAGAAAACTATTTTTCCATGATAATATATGTTATGAAGAATGTATTCTCAAAATTTTACAATTTTTGGAATTTTCTATAAATTTTTAGGGGTTTTTGAATTTCGGGAGAAAAATCAGAAATTCCTATCAGAGCTTTGTGGACCGATCAGAGGGGATGCTGATCGGTCCAGGGAGGTCTGGATCGGTCACTGGACCGATCCAGGGAAGTGTGGATCGGTCTGGTGACCGATCCAATAAAGGGCTGAGCGTGCTAAAATGCTGATTTTCGACTGATTGTCTGAAATTTCAGCTGGAAGTTTGTGTTTTAGATTTCTAAAGGGTTGAAACTCTCCAAGACATTGTTGGTGCAATGGTCAAGGGGGAGTTGACCTTTAGGGGGAGTTTTACCTAATGGTCAAAGGGGAGTTGACTTTTAGGGGGAGTTTTTAATCGATTTCTGAGGATGAGTGATATGCAATTATCACTAAGTTGATTATTGTCTTTAGTATCAAGGGGGAAATTAAGGGTTTCAATGAAAGGTATGGGACTTTCATTAGGAAGAAACTCTTAACCTTGATTCACTCTTTTTGATGTGTGTCAAAAAGGGGGAGAAATGTCTAGAGAATGTTCAAGGAAGAACATTGGAGTTTGGGGAGAATGTTCAAGGAAGAACATTGATTGGAGAACTATTGAAAACCTAAGTTAGGTTATCGGGTTAACCTAACTTGATTATGGTTTTTTGTCAAACATCAAAAAGGGGGAGATTGTTGGTGCAACCTTAGGTCAAGGTTGACCTGGTTGACCCGACTCGAGTTGACCTGACTCGAGGTATATTTTGATGTTTGACAAGAATAGAGAAGTTGTATTTTGATGTTTGACAAATATAGGAACTTGGGAGTGTGGGTGCAACCTTTGGTCAAGGTTGACCTGGTTGACCCGACTTGAGTTGACCTGATTCGGGAAAAGGCCAAGTATGGAGACTTGGCACGAGAAAAGTCCAAGCAGGGAGCTTGGCACGGGAAAAGCCCAAGTATGGAGACTTGGCACGGAAAAGTCCAAGTATGGAGACTTGGCACGGAAAAGTCCAAGCAGGGAGCTTGGCACGGGAAAAGACACGGAAAAGTCCAAGTATGGAGACTTGGCACGGAAAAGTCCAAGCAGGGAGCTTGGCACGGGAAAAGCCCAAGTATGGAGACTCGGCACAAAAAAGTCCAAGTATGGAGACTTGGCACGGAAAAGTCCAAGCAGGGAGCTTGGCACGGGAAAAGACCAAGCAGGGAGCTTGGCACGGGGAAAAGTCCAAGTATGGAAGCTTGGCATGAGAAGTCAGAGAGGGCTCGGTAGCTCGTTCTCTGAAATGGATGGAGTTGGAGAGAGCTCGGTAGCTCGTTCTCCGGACTAGGTCAGAGAGGGCTCGGGAGCTCGTTCTCTGGACCAGACGAAGTCGGAGAGGGCTCGGTAGCTCGTTCTCCGGACTAGGTCAGAGAGGGCTCGAGAGCTCGTTCTCTGGACCGGACGTGGAAGTCGGAGAGGGTTCGGTAGCTCGTTCTCCGGACTAGGTCAGAGAGGGCTCGGGAGCTCGTTATCTGGACCGGACGAAGTCGGAGAGGGCTCGGTAGCTCGTTCTCCGGACTAGGTCAGAGAGGGCTCGGGAGCTCGTTCTCTGGACCGGACGTGGAAGTCGGAGAGGGCTCGGTAGCTCGTTCTCCGGACTAGGTCAGAGAGGGCTCGGGAGCTCGTTCTCTGGACCGGACGAAGTCGGAGAGGGATCGGTGGCTCGTTCTCCGGACTAGGTCAGAGAGGGCTCGGGAGCTCGTTCTCGACGGACGGGAAGTCGGAGATGGAGACTTGGCTCGGACTAGGTCGAGGATGGAGCTTGGCACGGGAAGTCGGAGAGGGATCGGTAGCTCGTTCTCCGGACTAGGTCAGAGAGGGCTCGGGAGCTCGTTCTCTGGACCAGACAGAGTTGGAGAGGGCTCGGTAGCTCGTTATCCGGACTAGGTCAGAGAGGGCTCGGTAGCTCGTTCTCTGGACCGGATGAGGAAGTCGGAGAGGGCTCGGTAGCTCGTTCTCCGGATTAGGTCAGAGAGGGCTCGGTAGCTCGTTCTCAAGACCAGGAAGGCCTTAGGATTTAGGGATGAGAAGCTCTAAAGCCACATGGGCATTGGATCGGTCAGCAGACCGATCCAGTGATACTCAGGTTTATCTGATCGGTCTGGTGACCGATCAGTAACCAAACAGAGGTCACTGTGAGCTATCTGATCGGTTTGTAGACTGATCAGGAAGCCTACTGATCGGTCCACAGACCGATCAGGAAGCGATCAGAAACGAGAACAAGTATGGGGATCGGTCTGGGGACCGATCAGCTTAGGGCCTTATCGGTCCACCGACCGATCAGGAGACTCCCAGACCGATTAGGTTGGAGCCTGATCGGTCCAGCCTAGCCGTTGCGACACAACGGCTAGATTTCTGTGTTGCTCTTTGTCTTCTTCGCAGGTGCAGGATATAAGGCTGCTACAGGAGAAGAAATAACTCTCTCTCGAAAGAACCTTCTTCTTCCTCACTCTTGCGATCTGAGCTTTGTTGAGCTCCCTATTCCTGAAGCTTCGTGTGAGCTTCCCTCGACTGGTTTGCTGATCAGTTGCTGCTGGCATCGTGAAGTTGTTGCTTCATCGAACTCCAGTCGACAAGAAGGCAAGCAAAGTGTTGTTACATTCATATTCTTCTTGTTTTCTTGCCCTATCTTGTACTCCTTTATTGCTGTTGCAAAAGAGTTTGTGGCGAGGTTTCTCCACCCAGAAGGAGTTGTTGTTAGCCGGTTTTCCGGGGTCTCATCCACCGACGGATTGATAGGCTTCGTCCACCTTACGGACACGCCGAGGAGTAGGAGTATCATCTCCGAACCTCGTTACATCATCGTGTTTGAGATTTGATCTTCTCCACTTTCGTTTCTACATTGTATTTCCGCTGCGCTAACCTAAATTGTAGGAAGAAACGATAATTTGAGGTCGGCTATTCACACCCCCCCTCTCTAGCCGCTATCCGAAGGTCCTAACAAGTGGTATCAGAGCAAGGTTGCTCTTCGTCGGATTAACACCCGGGGGAGCACGAGCTAGAGAATGGATCAACTTGGAGAAGACATCACGATTCCACCCTTCTACGATCGCGACGACTTCGCGTATTGGAAGGTAAGAATGAAGTATTTTCTTATGGCTAACCTAGTGAATTGGAATTGTGTACAAGTAGGTTTTACTCCTCCGGTGGATAAAAAGGGAGAACCTCTCGAGAAGAAGAAGTGGACGAAGGAACAAATCCACCAATCCACAATCAACGACGAGGTAACGAAAATCCTTGAATTTTCATTACCTAATGATACCTTGTGTAAGATAGGTGGATACAACGATGCCAAGGAGTTGTGGAACAACTTGGCTAAGTTCCATGAGGAGAGCTCCAATTCAAGTCATGAAGAGGAGTCAAGTGAGCCAAGTAGCTCACATCATAGAGGTATGGAATTAGAAGTTGAGGGCTACTCAACATCTAAGGAAGAAGAGGAGGAGAGTTCTTCATCAAGATTGGTGCAAGAAGAAGCCTCTACCTCCACAAGGGATGAAGAAGAGAGTTTATGTTCATCCTCAACCCTAGGTAACTCAAGCAACTTAATTTCAAGTAAATTACATATAATGTGCTTTGAGTGTAGGGAATATGGGCATTACAAGAGTAAATGTCCAAAGAGGATTAGGAAGACTCCACCAGCACCAAAAGTCAAGGAAGTCGGAGTCCCGATACGCAAGGGCAAGGAGCACGTGGTGTGCTTCCAATGCAAGCAAAGGGGACATTATAGGAGCCAATGTCCGAGGGGGAGGCAACCTCACAAGGACAAGAGACCAAGCACATCTATTGTCACGCCCCAGAGGAGTCCCTGTCCGAAGAAATTTCGGCAGCATCTCCCCTGCACGGCGGACAATCTGAAACTTCTACATAACCCATATACCTCAGCCACAGGCAGCTGGAATAATAACAATAAATAAAAATAATCACCACGCAGTTTATATAGATATTCAGCCTCTGGTTGTCACAACCACGCAGTTAATAATAGTAATCACAATACTACACTGACTCGAAAACCACCCTACTCCACTATACTCGTAAAACTCAAATCCGACGAAACTCACCTCTACTGCCGTCCAGGCAGGCATGTAGTAAAAACATATCGAATAGAACATCCATCAATATCAAAAGAAAAACATACGATGTCCAAGTATCCAAATAACCAAGTATACACATAAGCAAATAAAAACCAAACCAAATGGTAAATAAATCCTCAAGGTCTGCAGGGATCTAACACTACGTGCAGTGAGGACTAGCGACTGGAACTCCCTCCGGACAGCATCAACCTGAAAATAACAATAATGGAGGCGGGGTGAGTCCAACACTCAGCAGGTACAATTGATATGCAAAGTAAAGAAATAACACCTAGCACTAATCATGCATCTCCGATAAGAAAGATAAAATTCATCTGAAGTAAGCAGAGAATCTTGTACTAACGAGTCCCAGTATAAGGTTAAACAATCAGAAATAGGAAATCACATGCATGTCAAACATAGGTATCGAACAATATGCAGCATATAAATGCAGCAAACACAAACACAAGCAATAAATGCATCATGCATATGATGCCAATGATGCGTCCGGTCACCCGACGCCAGTCGATCATCTCACACAATAGTGAGGCCGAGTGGGTAGGGATGTGACAACCATGCACTCTGTCGTCACTACTCCCGATGAGTGACCGAGTGGACGGGATCTTGTCGGAGTACAACTATCCTCCTACCCCAAATCATAAATGGGGGCCTAATGCTCTCACCCGGTACACGATGACGGGAGGAATCCTGCGGATAACACGTTGTGTCACACTACCCATGAGCGGACCAACGGTGCCTAACAGAGTCCTAGCTGCAACACACTCTCAGAATCGACCACTAACCCATGGTGGTGGTGTGTGCAGATCCATGTAACGGCGATGTGCTCAACAATAATGGGCGGACTATCGCACACATGCAATCATGCAAATGGTGCATGGCATAACCATAAAAATCCCGACCTAATCCATATATATAGAAAAGTGCACCCTAGATCAACGAATCATATCGAATCAAAGGTACACAGAAGGTATAAAAACCTAGGTCCTGAACATGGTGAAGCATGGTATATCACTACCCCCTATAAGCATGTATAAACAGGTAAAATATACATGAGATGCAAACCAATCAATCAATCAAGCATGTACCAAGATTTGGGTAGTGATTAACCGAAACAGATAAGAAACACAATTAATGCAACATGTTAATTTCATTACTAAGCATATCAAAGACAAAAAGTCAAAAGTACCCGCCTCCGTAAATAGAAAGGTCCAATCTGACTCCGAGGTCCTGTATATTAAACATAAGGCCTAGTTTTGCTAAATTTAATTATAAGCAAAATAGCTAAACCAAAGTATTTTCCTTCAAGAACCCTAATTAAATTGAACTCAAAATCAATTAGGATTAGCTCCATTAACCCTAACCATTCCACTATTCGATTTCAATTGAAACCTACACATGAATCCAAGTTAACATGTAATGCTAACACAACTAGAAATCATCTACAACGAAGTCCAAAACCCTAAATTTTACCTCAAACTCACAGCCAGATAGTTTCTACCGGAGAAGGGTTGTTTTGCTGCTGTAAACAAAAACAAGCAAACCTCACAATTGTTACACAAAGCTTACAACCTTATAAAACTTCCACTGACAGCTACCTAAAATCACCAAATTCTTACCTTGTTGCAGCTGGATCAAGATTTGTGGCCGAATTGGGCTGTCCGCCACTAGAAGGTGGCTGCCTGTTGCTTCCTCTGCCGAGACTTCACTGTAGGAGGTGGCTGAAGGAAGACTTAACAGTGGAATTAGGGCACGGACGGAACCACCAAGGCTTGGGTTGTTGCTCCAAACTGAAGACCTACTCAAGCCTCGGATTCCGGTGAGGAGAGATGTCGGCGTCGGTAGAGGAAGCTCTGCTCGGCTGTGCCTGAGTGCCAGCGAGGAGGCACCGGCGACGAAGGGCGCAAAGTGGCGTCGAGATGCGGTGGTGGCGCGAGGTGGCTAGGCGCTAGGGCGGCGGCAAGGGACCGGCGGTGTCGCACGGCACAAGCACAGAGAGAAGAAGGAGTCGGCTTCTCCTTGGTCCGGCTTATGCACGCGTGGGAGAGGAGAGGAGGGAACCGCGAGTGGTCGGCGGTTAGGGCACGGAGGAATCGGCGTCGGCGCGAGGAGAAAGGGTGCGCTCGGGTAAGAGAGAAACGGCGAAGGAAAGAAAACAAATAAGAAAAAGGAAAAAGAAATAATTAAATAAATCTTTTCCTCACTTAAATGGGTAGCCAAAACAGGCTTTTCCGGACCCCATTTTGTCCCCGTTAACTCGTCCATACGAGCTATGAAAAATTCCCGGAAAATTTCCAAAAATTCTGAAAAATTCCCTTATTAATATTCACCTATTTTCCGGTATTTTACATCTATGGGGGGAGCTAAGGCAAACCCTAAGGTATCTTTTAAGGCACATTATTGCAATTCTAATAAGAAACATGCTAGTAGCTTTATTGCAATTGCCAATGATGATAAGCATGATAACCATAGAAACTGATACATGTGCTTAGGTGCCAAACATGTTAGTCTAGGTAAGGATGATACTAGAAATGCCAACCCTAGAATTAACTCATCTAAGGTTAAGGAAAACCTAGATAGGAATCCCAAAACAACTAGACATATGCCTAGGAATACCTCAAAGAAAAATGGAAAATTAAAGCTTGAGGTATTAGAGAAGGAAAATCAAGTCTTGAGGTCAAGACTTGACACTTTAGAAAAGGCTCTTAAGAATTTGGAAAAGCCAACTCTAGGGTCTAAAGGTCAAAAATCAAAGCCCAAGGACATGAGAGGTTTGGGTCACAAACCTAAGTCTCAAGTGGTCAAGCCCACTTATCATAATGTTTCATTCGATTATGGAACAAGATCTAGGGCTAGGAAGACCATCACCAAGGTCACAAGGGGAGTCACCTCTAGAGTTGATCTTGATGAGTCCCAAATGACCAAGGCTTTAAAGCCTAGGAGGGTCATTAGGAGGGTTGCTAGGGAAGTCATCCCTAGTGAATATTTAGTGAACCCAATGAGCTCAAATAGGTATTGGGTTCCTAGGAGCGTGATTCCTTCATGCTAGATGGTTTAGGGTGTGCCAACCTTAATTGGATAGGTAGTTAACCTACTCATGGCAAAAGGTGGCATTTTAGAAATATTCAAGGTGTAATCAAGCCTTGAAAATGAAATTAAGAACTATTCCTAAGGTGATTAGGATGTGCCAACCACACTTGAGGAATTTTCTAGGGTCAATCTAATTGGCACATAGTGATCTAAAAATCTTTAGTATATGATTTTAGATCTATTACACCTAGGAATATAGAATTTATGGAAAAATGATCAAAATTATCAAAAATGGCAACTAAGGCTAGAATTAGGTATTTTTTATACCTTTATATGTTATTTGCCATATATTGTTTGTCATATGCTATGTCAAGACATCATATTTATTTTATTATCATTTGAAATGTCATGATAATGCTTAGGTTAGTTATATGTCATGCCTTATTTAAGTTTCATACTTTATGACATGACATCATGACATTGGCACATGTTTTCACTTATGATATTATTTTATGTCATGTCATCATCTCTTGCATTTATGATCAATTAAATTGATTTAAGGATAAAAACTCAATTTGATATGGAAATCAAATTGTTGTCTAGAAAATGCATGAAAACTTAGCTTAAGATGACCTAAACCCATATCTCACATCACAATTGACTTGGATGTTTTTGATACACCTTAGATGTGTGTGAGATATTAGGATTATAAGTTAGGATCAAGGTGCATAGGTCTTGTACCTAGATGAGCCTAATTCTAAATTGAGGATCATAGGGAAAGCTTGTGTACAAGTCATGTACATTTAGCCCTAAGATTGTGGTTCTAAATTGAATGGTTTAAAATCATTTCAAAATTGATTTGAAAAACCTTGATGAAGCTTTTCGATACAAAGATGGATTAACCTTGAGCTATTTCAAAGTTTTTCGAACTTTGTATCAAGATTTGAAAATGGAAGTTATTTTCATAGAAAACTATTTTTCCATGATAATATATGTTATGAAGATTGTATCCTCAAAATTTTACAATTTTTGGAATTTTCTGTGAATTTTTAGGGGTTTTTGAATTTCGGGAGAAAAATCAGAAATTCCTATCAGAGCTTTGTGGACCGATCAGAGGGGATGCTGATCGGTCCAGGGAGGTCTGGATCGGTCACTGGACCGATCCAGGGAAGTGTGGATCGGTCTGGTGGCCAATCCAATAAAGGGCTGAGCGTGCTAAAATGCTGATTTTCGACTGATTGTCTGAAATTTCAGCTGGAAGTTTGTGTTTTAGATTTCTAAAGGGTTGAAACTCTCCAAGACATTGTTGGTGCAATGGTCAAGGGGGAGTTGACCTTTAGGGGGAGTTTTACCTATTGGTCAAAGGGGAGTTGACTTTTAGGGGGAGTTTTTACTCGATTTCTGAGGATGAGTGATATGGGATTATCACTAAGTTGATTATTGTCTTTAGTATCAAGGGGGAAATTAAGGGTTTCAATGAAAGGTATGGGACTTTCATTAGGAAGAAACTCTTAACCTTGATTCACTCTTTTTGATGTGTGTCAAAAAGGGGGAGAAATGTCTAGAGAATGTTCAAGGAAGAACATTGGAGTTTGGGGAGAATGTTCAAGGAAGAACATTGATTGGAGAACTATTGAAAACCTAAGTTAGGTTATCAGGTTAACCTAACTTGATTATGGTTTTTTGTCAAACATCAAAAAGGGGGAGATTGTTGGTGCAACCTTAGGTCAAGGTTGACCTGGTTGACCCGACTCGAGTTGACCTGACTCGAGGTATATTTTGATGTTTGACAAGAATAGAGAAGTTGTATTTTGATGTTTGACAAGAATAGGAACTTGGGAGTGTGGGTGCAACCTTTGGTCAAGGTTGACCTGGTTGACCCGACTTGAGTTGACCTGATTCGGGAAAAGTCCAAGTATGGAGACTTGGCACGATAAAAGTCCAAGCAGGGAGCTTGGCACGGGAAAAGCCCAAGTATGGAGACTTGGCACGGAAAAGTCCAAGTATGGAGACTTGGCACGGAAAAGTCCAAGCAGGGAGCTTGGCACGGGAAAAGACACGGAAAAGTCCAAGTATGGAGACTTGGCACGAAAAAGTCCAAGCAGGGAGCTTGGCACGGGAAAAATCCAAGTATGGAGACTCGGCACGGAAAAGTCCAAGTATGGAGACTTGGCACGGAAAAGTCCAAGCAGGGAGCTTGGCACGGGAAAAGACCAAGCAGGGAGCTTGGCACGGGGAAAAGTCCAAGTATGGAAGCTTGGCATGGGAAGTCAGAGAGGGCTCGGTAGCTCGTTCTCTGAAATGGATGGAGTCGGAGAGGGCTCGGTAGCTCGTTCTCCGGACTAGGTCAGAGAGGGCTCGGGAGCTCGTTCTCTGGACCAGACGAAGTCGGAGAGGGCTCGGTAGCTCATTCTCCGGACTAGGTCAGAGAGGGCTCGAGAGCTCGTTCTCTGGACCGGATGTGGAAGTCGGAGAGGGCTCGGTAGCTCGTTCTCCGGACTAGGTCAGAGAGGGCTCGGGAGCTCGTTCTCTGGACCGGACGAAGTCAGAGAGGGCTCGGTAGCTCGTTCTCCGGACTAGGTCAGAGAGGGCTCGGGAGCTCGTTCTCTGGACCGGACGTGGAAGTCGGAGAGGGCTCGGTAGCTCGTTGTCCGGACTAGGTCAGAGAGGGCTCGGGAGCTCGTTCTCTGGACCGGACGAAGTCGGAGAGGGCTCGGGAGCTCGTTCTCTGGACCGAACGTGGAAGTCGGAGAGGGCTCGGTAGCTCGTTCTCCGGACTAGGTCAGAGAGGGCTCGGAAGCTCGTCTCTGGACCAGACGAAGTCGGAGAGGGCTCGGTAGCTCGTTCTCCGGACTAGGTCAGAGAGGGCTCGGGAGCTCGTTCTCTGGACCAGACAGAGTTGGAGAGGGCTCGGTAGCTCGTTATCCGGACTAGGTCAGAGAGGGCTCGGTAGCTCGTTCTCTGGATCGGATGAGGAAGTCGGAGAGGGCTCGGTAGCTCGTTCTCCGGACTAGGTCAGAGAGGGCTCGGTAGCTCGTTCTCAAGACCAGGAAGGCCTTAGGATTTAGGGATGAGAAGCTCTAAATCCACATGGGCATTGGATCGGTCAGCAGACCGATCCAGCGATACTCAGGTTTATCTGATCGGTCTGGTGACCGATCAGTAACCAAACAGAGGTCACTGTGAGCTATCTGATCGGTCTGAAGACCGATCAGGAAGCGATCAGAAACGAGAACAAGTATGGGGATCGGTCTGGGGACCGATCAGCGTAGGGCCTGATCGGTCCACAGACCGATCAGGAGACTCCCAGACCGATCAGGTTGGAGCCTGATCGGTCCAGGCCTAGCCGTTGCGACACAACGGCTAGATTTCTGTGTTGCTCTTTGTCTTCTTCGCAGGTGCAGGATATAAGGCTGCTACAGGAGAAGAAATAACTCTCTCTCGAAAGAACCTTCTTCTTCCTCACTCTTGCGATCTGAGCTTTGCTGAGCTCCCTATTCCTGAAGCTTCGTGTGAGCTTCCCTCGACTGGTTTGCTGATCAGTTGCTGCTGGCATCGTGAAGTTGTTGCTTCATCGAACTCCAGTCGACAAGAAGGCAAGCAAAGTGTTGTTACATTCATATTCTTCTTGTTTTCTTGCTCTATCTTGTACTCCTTTATTGCTGTTGCAAAAGAGTTTGTGGCGAGGTTTCTCCACCCAGAAGGAGTTGTTGTTAGCCGGTTTTCCGGGGTCTCATCCACCGACGGATTGATAGGCTTCGTCCACCTTACGGACATGTCGAGGAGTAGGAGTATCATCTCCGAACCTCGTTACATCATCGTGTTTGAGGTTTGATCTTCTCCACTTTCGTTTCTACATTGTATTTCCGCTGCGCTAACCTAAATTGTAGGAAGAAACGATAATTTGAGGTCGGCTATTCACACCCCCCCCCTCTCTAGCCGCTATCCGAAGGTCCTAACAAGTCTAAGCGAGCAGATTGGCCGAGAGGGTAGTATAGCCGACCACGCTATGTAGCAGATCAGGTAGAGCGACCGAATGAGCAAACGATCGGACGGGCGTGCAACTGAGAGGAGGAAGAGGTCGAGCAAGCGACCGGGGCAAGTGGTCGGCGGGGTGGACTGACCAAGCGGGCGGTCGGGCAAGTGAACGAACGTCTAAGCGAACTGGGCGAGCGACCGAGCAAACTGAGGGAGCGACCGAACGAAATAAGCGGCCGGACGGGCGAGTCACAGACCAAGTGACCGAGTGACCAAATAAGCATGCAACCGACCAGATGAAATGGCCAACCCAGTTAGCGGCCAAGCCAACCCAAAGGCTGACCGAGTTAGTGGCCGAGCAAATGCGGAATTTGAGCAGCTGAATGAACCGAGCTAGGCATGCGAGGGTCGCAGTTCCTTGAAATAGATTTAACCCACATTCGGCTGTGCTTTGAGGTTTCCTCGGGTCGTCTGTTTCCAGGATACAACGGTGAACCATGATCCTCACCAAGCACTGATGGTCTCAGCGAATTAAGAGATACCCGTCTGTTATCACTGGCACACCATCTAGCAAGAGATGCATGACAAAAGAGAAGAGAAACGTAAGTGGAGAGTGATAACTATCATTTTATCATAACATTTTGATCCATATAGGCATACATTTTAATCTTCTCATATGTTAAAGTCATGTTTACACCATGTTTCATGAGTTAGAGTCATTTGTGGACTTAATTACAAATTATATCATATTTGTGGTATTTGATGCTAATATTTGGATATAATCTTTGTAGGCATCAAGGGATCATGGATCCGAGGTTGATCAAACCAGATTGAACTCAAATCTGAGCTTGAAGGGGAAGATCAAGCTTTGAAGCCACATGAACCGTTCGTTCAAGATTAAGAGAGATCTGACAGATCCGTGAAGAATCTGATCCATCCAAGCAAAGGGGAAGTAGATCATAACCAGTGATCAAGATCTGAAGATTTGGATCAGATTTGGAGCAAGTTCGACCGTTGGATCGATACGAAAGAATCACATCCGTTTGTCACAGATCTGAGATCTGATTTAAATCACAAGAGAAGCTACAGTTCGTTCGTCAATTTTCTACAGTAGCTTCGCGTCAAGAACAGAGGAGCACGATCCTTCTCCGGGATTCCGATCCACTCCACCGCCGGCAAGCTGCTGAGGTCAAGGGCGTTTCCCTTCCTCCGGTGATCTTCCATCTTCGAGCCGGCGATGCCATTTCAACAACCTGATCCAGATTTGACTGCATTTTCTGCCGCGATTCTGAGAGGGAGAAGAAGAACGGAGAAGTGGAGCGATTTGGAGGTTTCAGCCGAATTCTCTTCCTCCTTCCAACCGGCGACCTTCTTCCTCGAAGCTCTGTTTAGTATTTGCTTCGGACTTCTCTAATTTCTGCATCGATTTCTAATTCTAGCTGCATTTCATCTGATTCAATTGGTTATTCACCACTTGTGTGCTGTGGACATCTTCGTCCAATCCAATGAGTATTTGGGAATGCCCTAGCTCACTTTGGTTCAATACTTTTCTCTTTAATTTCTGCATTTCTGTTTTCCAATTTCCAGCTTCGTTTATTGTCTCTTGGTTGTTTAGTTTCATAGATCTGAATTGGTAAGGTTACACGAAGTTTAGATCTGTTTCTTGTTGTCTTCGATGCATCTGAATGTTTGTTAACTCTTTGAGTGGAGATATGATTTGTTCTTGAGTTCATTGTTTAGTTCATAAATGCAAGAATCTGAATTGTTTGCTTTGTTCTTGTCTTGTTCTTATTTTGCTCTTGTTTAGTTTCTAATTTGTTCGGATCTGTTAATGATGAAATTCACAGCATAGTGTAACAATATGTTGTGGGTTCATGATTAATAGATAGATAGATAGGATTTCTTCCATTGCGTTAGATTTAGTTTCATACTTGTCTTGCTATTTCATTCCTTAATCCAAGAAGTCAATAAAACCCAAAACCCCAAGAAAAATAACAATTCAATCCTAAAATATTAAGCATTGGCTACATTCATTGGGAGACGACCCGAGTTATCTCTATGCTACATTAGTGTAGAATGGATTCGGTTACTTAATTCTTTTGATACCCATTTCACGACAAAATTAGGGTTTATCAAAATTGGCACCGTTGCCGGGGAATGTAGCGGTGTTTGATACCTTAGGATTGTTTCTTTTTCTTTTTACATAAAAATTTGAAAAAAATTGTTTCAATTGCTTTCATGTTCATATATCCATGTGTTTGATCTTATATGTTCCTGTGTCTCCTAATTTTATTTGCTAGTGTTTTAGTGTAAGAGCAGGAAATTTCTTTGACCATGGATCCATATTATCAGCATTTTGGAGGTGAGATGGAGAGTCGGTATTATCAGCCTAATCAACCTCAATACTATCATCCTGAGCCTCAGTATTATCATCCTCAGACTCAGTACTATCAATCTGGACCTCAATATTATCCACCCATAGAGCAGCCAAATAGGTATGGGTTATTTCCAAATTCATATAATTCTAATTGGTTGGATCAATCACATTTCAGGTATGAGGATACACAAGGACAATTCGCTGAGTCATATCCAGCATATCAGAGTCCAGAGGGATTTCAGGGAGATTACTCACCTACTTGGCCACATCCAGTCCATCAGAGTGATCCAACTCCATGGGGAACATTTCAAGATGAAGCTCCTTCTCCTAATTCAACACAGGACCTTAAAGAGATTATCCAGCAAATGATAGAGTATCAAAAGCAACAATTTGCAGAGATACAAAACTTTCAGATACAAGTAGACCAATTTGCATCATCCATTAGCCAGCAACAAGCACCATGCTTCAGTGAGAAGAGGGATTGTAGTGTTTTGGATAGACCTGATATTGTTTCCAATACTCCACAAGACTCTTCTAATATTTCTTATTATGATTCTGTAGTTGTAAGGAATTCTAATTCTACTGATATTGTTGTTATAGATGTTGTTGATGATGCAGGTACTGATGTAGATGATGATGTAAGTGTAGGGGATTGCATATTGGAAGCAATACCCCAAGAATCACCTGAACCAGATGTTGATGATGAGAGTGTAGGGACTTATGCTGTGGAAGCAGAGCCCCAAGAATCACTTCCCTTAGATACACAACCTGAGCTAGAGTCTGAGCTATTATCTGATGATGAGGAGGTCACAGTCACCATTTTAGAACCTCCAGGTACCTTCCAACATGAAAAGGTTAGTATTTCGTGTGATTCATCAGAAAATTTCATGAAGGTACCATGGATTGACTTCATTGGATGTGATTTGTTCCTTGATACATTTTCTGCAAAAACTAATATTTTTCTGTCTTCTTCTTATCCTACATGCATGTGGGAGGTGTTATTTTTCTTTGGCTTTGTAGGTCGTCGTAGGCCTCCAAAATGGTTGCTCCATCTAAACCGCCTTCGACCTCCGGGAAGAATTTTCAAAGGAAAAATGTTGGACGAAGTGGACTTGACTGCAACTACAAGTATTCCACTTCCAACTTAGATTTTGCACCTTAATCGACTCCAACCACCCGGAATTAAGGGGAGTTCGTTCCTTGCTTTTATTTTTGCTCTATACTTTTCTTTAGTTTCATACTTTATATTTGCATTTTGTTTCTATACTTTGCATGTTGTTTAGTCTACATAGCATTTCATTTTGAATAAAACTCTCCATGAAATTGTTCTAGTAATACTTTTAAGATGGTAAAGCTTCTTAAATTTGACCATCAAGCTTTAGGTCATTTGACATGATTGAATGCTTTATTTACATGATATTAGTTAGTATGGTGATGGATTTCATTTTGATCGATTGAGTTTGATTGCACTTATAACATTACCTAGAGAGGACTACTACATGCTTATCCTTTATGTTTATTTTGTGTGGCATGCACTCATAGCAAATTAAACTCTAGAACTTGCTCTGCTTCTTTCAAAGTCACAATAGCATATGTATGCGTGGTAATGAAGGATTTTATCATTCTTGTGCAATCATAATTTCCAATTTCTTTCTCCACAATTTTCTTGAAACATTCTCATCAAGCTCTTGATAACTTTGCTTGCCTTCATTCTATTGGGAGTGTTGGTTGAATTTTTGATGAGTTTGATCAACAAGATGGATTAAGGTTTAAGTGTGGGGGAGGATTGCTTATGCTTGAGGTTTATGGAAGTTTCTTACTACTAATTGGCTGTGTTGAACAAGACTGGATCTGAACATTTGAAGTTCTGCAACTATTCTGCTGTGTTTAATTCTGGACAGTGCTACTATAATATAGAAGTTGGTGTGCAGAAATGAAATGTTTGTTGTGCAGGAATGTATTAGAATATCTATTTGGGAGTGGTTGAATAGCAAACTAATAAATTCTGTAAATGAAGAGTGGTATGCTTTTAAATGGCTGCTTTTGGACTGGAAACACAGAACTGAGTTTGGATATGCAAAAACAGAAAGTAAGGATAAAATCAGCAGGAATGGATTCGAAAATAAGCGGAAAATTGTATCAGAACACTTCAAAGTTCAGATTCTGGATCTATTGAAGTTCATGGAGGCATCCTACTGCTTTGGAATGTTTAGAAGTCAGAATTTAGAATTTGGAAGTTTCTGAAAATGTAAAGGTAGGAATTTAAGAGCTTGAGGTCATCAATATGCAGGGAGGGCAGTGAGAACAGCCACAACCACAACTCTTTGAAACAAATGCTTACTGAAATGTTCAGTTCTGAATTTTTGGAAGAGCAAATGTTAGGAATTGTTAGACAAAGGGTGAAGTTGATACAATGTAGCAATTAGGAGAGAAAATTGGTACACTTTAGTCATTGAAGAAGTATCAGATGAGCTTTTGATGGAATTTAATCTGAATTAGTTATGGAAAGGAGATGTTACAGTGCTTAATTCTGCAGATGTAGATATTCCAGTTATGAGCATTGATAAGAGAGGAAGCTTAGTGGTTTGTTGTTAACAGATTGCAAATCGGTTAAGTTTCTTGTGTGCAAGACTTTGAAGCTGCTAGATATCAAAATTCTGATACTAAACCTGGAAAGTGTCCTGCTATTTCTGAAGCTGAAACTGAGTGTTCAGTTTCTAAAAATTTCAGAAACATGAACACTAAGGAGTTCAGTAATTCTGAGGAGCTGTGTATATAAAGGAATAATGGTTGTTCTCCATTATTATGCTAGAGCAAACCTATTTCTGCATTTGTTAGAAGCACATCATTCTTAGTTGGTGTGGATCTTGAATCTGGTTATTAGTTTGAGAAGCTGAATTCTGATTTTGACAGAATGAAGCCAATGTACCAACTAGTACATGTTGAGTGCCATTCATCAAGAATATTCACAGTATCCTAAATGAATCAGTATCAACAGAATGCAAATCCAGGGATTGGAAATTGAACTTATAGAGTATATTTTGTTGGTGTTAGTTTAACTGAGCTTCCGGAATGAAGTTCATTTTTTTTGCAAAACTTGAGTTGAGGAGATATATGAGATAAATTTTTGAGAAGTTAGCAGTGACCATTGATAGTAACGAAGGCTGATGTTAAATGTCGAAGCAGGAATTCAGGAAATAAATAACTCTGCAGAATAAGACATGTTGCATTGTTGTGCCAATTAAGGAAATGAATTATAACTAGCTAGAGTTGTTGAAATTTGAATTCTAAGTTTGGGAAGGCAGTGGTAATGTTGCTGCATTTGTTGCATTGCAGTTTAGATTAAGGTGATCATTTGGCACAAGGAAACAGTGGTAATGAAGGTAGGGGTGCTGAATCTGATTTGCTGAGAAAGAGTGCTGATTTCTGGAATTGGTCAGCTGCATGACAGTTTTTATATGAAGAAAATAAAGGCAGAAACAGAGGAAGTATCAAGAACCTTTCCAAGTACTGAGAAGATTAAACAGTGAGTGTTAGAAGCTATATGCTAGATGTAGGGTTCCTGTAATTGGAAAAAAAAACTAGCTACTGTTTGATTTTCTGGAAGTGGGATTCTTGAAATCAGAAATTTAGAAATCAGAGTCAGTTCTGAAATTGATCAAAATCTGCAGAAATTAAGCAGGATACTGGATAAATAGATTGCAATTCAGAAATAAAACTTTGAATCAAAGTTGTATCAGAAATCAGGAGCAACATCTAAGCCAGGAAGGAAATCAAGTGAAGCTTTGTATTGAACTGGAACAAATGGTATTCTACTTTCTAGGGCATCTGCAGAATTGAGCTGACAGGAACAATAAATGTGGAATGTTGTAATGTTTATTGAATTCCTTGGAATCACAATTTCGAATTTGAAACTAAGATTTGGAATTCTGAAAGTTCCTGCTGAAATTGTCATGCCCCCAGAGGAGTCCCTGTCCGAGAAAATTTCGGCAGCATCTCCCCTGTATGGTGGACAATCTGAAACTTTTCTACATCTCATATACCTCAGCCACAGGCAGCTGGAATAATAACAGAAAATAAAATTAATCACCACGCAGTTTATATATGTATTCAGCCTCTGGCTGTCACAACCACGCAGTTAATAAAATAAACAACATAGTAATACTCTGACTCGAAATCAACCCTACTCAACTACACTCGTAAAGCCCAAATCCGATTTTTTTTCTTACCTCTTCTGCCGTCCAGGCAGGCATGTAGTAGTATAAAATCGAAGTCAAATCCATCAACGAGACAAATTATATAATATCTAAGTATTCAACATCCAAATCCAAATATAGTCAAGTGAGAATCAAAAAAAATACAAACGATAGCAAATAGCTGGAGGTCTGCAGGGGACTAGCAACTGGAACTCCCTCCTGACAACATCAACCTGAAAATAACAACAATGGAGGCGGGGTGAGTCCAACACTCAGCAGGTACAGTTGATATGCAAAGTAAAGAAATAACACCTAGCACTAATCATGCGGTCTCGATAAAGATAAAGGTAACTACAAACCGAAGAAGGCGGAGAGAATCAGACTAACCAGGGACCGGTAAAAGGACAAACATCAAAGGTATAGAAGACTGTATGCATGTCAATCAAGGTATCCAAGCAATGCGACATATAAGTGCAACAAACACAAACACAAAGAAATGCATCATGCATATGATGCGATAATGGTCACCGACGCCGACTCACAACAACATGGGACCGAGTGGGTAGGGTGACAACCGTGCATTCTGCAACACTACTCCCGATGAGTGATCGAGTGGACGGGATGTTGTCGAGTACATACGTACTCTACCCCAAATCATAAATGGGGGCCAATGCTCTCATCTCCGTACACTATGACGGAGAGGAATCTCTAACGTGCTACTGCGTCACACTACCCATGAGCGGATCAACGGAGCAGGAAGAGTCAACCGACGTGCTACTGTCCCGCCCCATGAGGCGTCACAGACCGAGCAGGTGATGGGCGGAAAGTGCTCGACAATAAAGGAGCAATCAATCACTCGGCATGCAAATGGTGCATGTCACTAATCATGGTAATATACTAAACCAATCTCGGATATATCATAATACGCACCAAAGCGAATGAATCATATCAAGGTATCGGATCCTATAAGGTAAACCTAGGTCCTGACATGGTAAAATATGGTTATATCACTACCCATGAGCATGTGGAATCAGGTACATATCCATACCAGATGTAAACAAACAATCAATCAACAGGTAGATGTATTGGGCAGTGATTAACCGAAACAAGTAAGAAACATAATTAATGCATCTTGTTAATTTAATTACTAAGCATATCAAAGACAATAAGTCAAAAGTACCCGCCTCCAATCGAAATGGTCCAATCCGACAATCGAGACACTCGTCTCGAATCAAAGTCCTGTAATAAACCGTATAGTTTAGCTAAATTTATTTATAAGCATAATAGCTAAACCAAAAATTATTTTTCTCCAGGAACCCTAATTAAATAGTTAATCACAGTTAACTATCCCTAATCCAAAGCTTAGGATTCCATTCCTAACTTAACCACAAGTCGACCAAACTTCACATGAACCACCAACTATATAATGAATCAAACATATCCAAACAAACTCAATTAAGTATCTTACCCAATTTAAATCTGCACCACTCTAAAGATTCTGTCAACCGCACAACTGAAGATCAACTTGTCGCCGCTAGCAACTAAATAAATTGCTGGATCAAGGAAACCACAGCAAATCCCATTAGAATTCTTTCCCACTGTCCAATTAAGATGAGGACATCATAAAATCAGCAACACCTAATTTTTCTTACCCAACTCGTAGCCGTGCTTGTTGATCCACACCAGAACTGTGGCTACCAGCACAAATGGGTTGCTGCTGGAACAAATTGAACAAACCAAAACAGCAATTAATCCAGATTCTTAAACCCACAGGATTTCCAACCAAACTAAATCTCACCGTGGATTTGCTCAAGGCAGAGAGCACTAGGGCAGCGGCGTCGGCAGGCACAGAGGTGGTGGCAACTGGCGTCAGGGCAGAAAAATCTCGGTCGACAGCAGCGGCTCGAGTTCTAGGGCAGAGGAGCAAAGGGCGCAGCCCGCGCGGAGGAGAGGACCAGGATGTGGCTCGTTCGGCGGTGGCTCTGTGCAGAACTCGGCGTGGAGAAGATCGGCGTCGCGAGAGATGAGGGAAAAAGGAGAGTTCGGCTCTGATGTGAGGTGATCGGAGATAGGGTGCCGAGAAGGGGAAAAACCGGCAATGGCTTGAGCGTTGCCGGCGCGTTTCCTGATCTCAGCGGCGGAGAGGGCTCGCAATCCAAGCTAGGGCAAGGCAATTAACCGGCTGCCGGCGCTGGGGTTCCTGGCGGTTAGGGCACAGGTGGTTCGGCGGCTCGGCGCGAGGAGGAAGAGAGATCGCCGAGCGAAGGGAAAGGCTAGGGCATGCGGGAAGAATAAGAGGAAAAGAAAAAGAATAAGAAAAGAAAAAGGAAAATAAAAATAAAACTTTTCCTCATTAAAACAGGGTAGCCTAAACAGGCTTTTCCGAGCCCTGTTTTTATCCCCGTCAACTCGTCCTTACGAGCTCCGAAAAATTCCAGAAAAATTTCCAAAAATTCTGGAAAATTCCCTTATTAATATTCGCCTATTTCCGGTATTTTACAGAAATTGAGGTTTGGAATCAGATTGCTTGTTTACTTGAGTTCCAACAGAATGAAAACAGAGAGAATAAAACTTGCAAATTGAAAATAGAAACAGTGGCTAGATATATCAGTTTTTGGATACATGATTATGGCATTGTCCGAGACGGCCAACAATTTAAGTGTGGGGGAGGGAATTCTTCCTCTTTATAAGTTGATTGAGATTATTTTAGTCTTTAAATGCTGAAATTTAAGTGGAAAAACAAGAAAAACAGTGGCAAATCAAGATGTATTAAAGGTGGAGATAGAGTATCAAGATTCTTTGTTGGTCATTAAATTGAAGGGGAGGTTAGCTTGATACTTTGAATTGGTAATAACAAATGGTATTCATCTCTTTTCACATCGACATGGTCAACTCATCAAGTATATTCCTCCAATACTCTTATCTTCTCATTTTTCTTCATTGAGCCTTTTCTTTTGCCATTTTTATTCACTTTCATTGTTCTTTTTACTTCCATTTCAATTCTTGATGATAAAATCCTTTTGATTTATGTATGCTATGTTTTATGGTGGTGGAGAATTAGAACATAAGCAAGTTTATGGTAGTGAAATGTTGTGAGTTGCATTGAGTTGAACTCCACTAATATGCATGTTTGAGTGTGAGGGCTAGAATAGGTGAATACCTTGAGAGATTGCAATTTGCTTAATTTTTCAATTGGATTGAAACTACCATACCTACTGATTATTGTTTGGATCGAATTCATGATTGTTTGTGATCTTTAGATGGTCTTAGTTAAATTCCTATTACTATCTTCTAGGTATTGCTAGGAGATTATTATGGAGATGATTTTTAATTGTTTCTTTGTTTTGTTTGTTTGCCCAGGACGTGCAAGAATAAGTGTGGGGGAATTTGATAACTATCATTTTATCATAACATTTTGATCCATATAGGCATACATTTTAATCTTCTCATATGTTAAAGTCATGTTTACACCATGTTTCATGAGTTAGAGTCATTTGTGGACTTAATTACAAATTATATCATATTTGTGGTATTTGATGCTAATATTTGGATATAATCTTTGTAGGCATCAAGGGATCATGGATCCGAGGTTGATCAAACCAGATTGAACTCAAATCCGAGCTTGAATGGGAAGATCAAGCTTTGAAGCCACATGAACTGTTCGTTCAAGATTAAGAGAGATTTGACAGATCCGTGAAGAATCTGATCCATCCAAGCAAAGGGGAAGTAGATCATAACCAGTGATCAAGATCTGAAGATTTGGATCAGATTTGGAGCAAGTTCAACCGTTGGATCGATCCGGAAGAATCACAACCGTTTGTCACAGATCTGAGATCTGATTTAAATCACAAGAGAAGCTACAGTTCGTTCGTCAATTTTCTACAGTGTGAGCGTCAAGAACAATCGCGAGGCGTGAGTCTCCGGCGATCTTCTTCGATCCATTCCACCTCCGGCGAGCTTCTTCGAGTCGGCGATGCCATTTCAATAACCTGATCCAGATTTGACTGCATTTTCTGCCGCGATTCTGAGAGGGAGAAGAAGAACGGAGAAGTGGAGCGATTTGGAGGTTTTAGCCGAATTCTCTTCCTCCTTCCAACCGACGACCTTCTTCCTCGAAGCTCTATTTAGTATTTGCTTTGGACTTCTCTGATTTCTGCATCGATTTCTAATTCTAGCTGCGTTTCATCTGATTCGATTGGTTATTCACCACTTGTGTGCTGTGGACATCTTCGTCCAATCCAATGAGTATTTGGGAATGCCCTAGCTCACTTCGGTTCAATACTTTTCTCTTTAATTTCTGCATTTCTGTTTTCCGATTTCCAGCTTCGTTTATTGTCTCTTGGCTGTTTAGTTTCATAGATCTGAATTGGTAAGGTTACACGAAGTTTAGATCTGTTTCTTGTTGTCTTCGATGCATCTGAATGTTTGTTAACTCTTTGAGTGGAGATATGATTTGTTCTTGAGTTCATTGTTTAGTTCATAAATGCAAGAATCTGAATTGCTTGCTTTGTTCTTGTCTTGTTCTTATTTTTCTCTTGTTTAGTTTCTAATTTGTTCGGATCTGTTAATGATGAAATTCACAGCATAGTGTGACAATATGTTGTGGGTTCATGATTAATAGATAGATAGATAGGATTTCTTCCATTGCGTTAGATTTAGTTTCATACTTGTCTTGCTATTTCATTCCTTAATCCAAGAAGTCAATAAAACCCAAAACCCCAAGAAAAATAACAATTCAATCCTAAAATATTAAGCATTGGCTACATTCATTGGGAGACGACCCGAGTTATCTCTATGCTACATTAGTGTAGAATGGATTCGGTTACTTAATTCTTTTGATACCCATTTCACGACAAAATTAGGGTTTATCAGAGAGCTTCAACTTTTTGAGCATGTAACCTTTTGCTTGTGGACGCAGCCTTTTTATATGGCATCGATAATGATCATTATTCGTCAACTGTGAAATGCCAATGTTTTCTCGACTGTATTAATTTTTAATTTAATGCATCTGTTACACCTTAAATATGTAGCAAAAAGTTTATGTGGCAAAATGTTGATTGTTCTACTTGGACAAATTTTGCCCCGACCAGTCTGGCATTCGACATGAGCAGGTCGTGTGTCCGAGCTTGCCTCCCCCTCGGACAATGGCTCCGATAATTAAGGGTTTCAATGAAAGGTATGGGACTTTCATTAGGAAGAAACTCTTGACCTTGATTCACTCCTTTTGATGTGTGTCAAAAAGGAGAAGAATGTCTAGAGAATGTTCAAGGAAGAACATTGGAATTAGTGGGAGAGTTTGTTGATCACGACGAGTGAAGTTGTGAACAACGATAACTTACTCTTCAGGGGGAGAGTTTGTTGATGTGTGCCAATAGGGGGAGAATGAAGGGGTTAAGTTAGGCCTTCATTATCTAAGAAGGAGGTTGTCTTCTTAGAAGGAGAATGTAAGGTTATAACTTATGTTTCATTACCTAGTGGCATGAGGAAAGTTGAGTCTATTGGATTAGCCTAACTTAAAGGTATTGTCAAACATCAAAAAGGGGGAGATTGTTGATGCAACCTTAGGTCAAGGTTGACCTGGTTGACCCGACTCGAGTTGACCTGACTCGAGTTGTATTTTGATGTTTGACAAGAACAAAAGAGTTGTATTTTGATGGGAGATTATGGGTGCAACCTTTGGTCAAGGTTGACCTGGTTGACCCAAGGTGAGTTGACCTGACTCAGAAAAGTCCAAGCAGGGGGTTTGGCATGTGAAAAGTCCAAGCAGGGAGCTTGGCACGGGAAAAGTCCAAGTATGGAGACTTGGCACGGAGAAGTCCAAGTATGGAAGCTTGGCACATGGGAAGTCGGAGAGGGCTCGGTAGCTCGTTCTCCGGACTGTGGTCAGAGAGGGCTCGGGAGCTCGTTCTCTGGACCGAATGGAAGTCGGAGAGGGCTCGGCAGCTCGTTCTCCGGACTGTGGTCAGAGAGGGCTCGGGAGCTCGTTCTCTGGACCGAATGGAAGTCGGAGAGGGCTCGGTAGCTCGTTCTCCGGACTGTGGTCAGAGAGGGCTCGGGAGCTCGTTCTCTGGATCGGATGGAAGTCGGAGAGGGCTCGGTAGCTCGTTCTCCGAACTGTGGTCAAAGAGGGCTCGGTAGCTCGTTCTCTGGACCGGATGTGGAAAAGTCCTGGTGAGTGAAGCCAGGCAGTTGGGAAGTCCTGGTGAGTGAAGGAAGGTAGTTGGGAAGTCCTGGTGAGTGAAGCTGGGCAGATTGGAAATCCTGGTGAGTGAAGCCAGGTGAAAACCCTAGTGAGTGAAGGTAGGTGAAAGTCCTGGTGAGTGAAGCCAGGCAGTTGGGAAGTCCTGGTGAGTGAAGCCGGGCAGATTGGAAATCCTGGTGAGTGAAGCCAGGTGAAAACCCTAGTGAGTGAAGCTAGGTGAAAGTCCTGGTGAGTGAAGCCGGGCAAGGGAAAATCCAGATGGATCAAGGGTGATCGGACATCTGGTGTTGAGAAGGTCAAGTAGGTCAAGGGAGTGACCGGATACTTGACACGAAGAGAAAAGTCCAAGTGGGTCAAAGGGATTGACCGGACACTTGGTGGGGAGTCTTAGCAGGTCAAGGGAGTGACCGGACAATAAGCATGATGTACCAACAGGTCAAGGTTGACCGGATGTTGGTGAGGGAGACTTGGGACTTGGTATTGGGAAAAACCAAGCTCTGGATCGATCTGGGGACCGATCCAGTGATACGGCTGATCGGTCTGGTGACCGATCAGTAACCACACAGTGAGCTTCTGTGTGTTATCTGATCGGTCTGGAGACCGATCAGTGATCGATCAGAAGGAGATCACCTTCGGGAGGGAAAGGTCCTGATCGGTCATGTGACCGATCAGGGAAGGACCTGATCGGTCACCATGACCGATCAGGGAAGGGCCTGATCGGTCTTGTGACCGATCAGGACCCTTGTGGACCGATCAGGATGAAGCCTGATCGGTCCACGTCCTAGCCGTTGCGTAGCAACGGCTAGTTTCTTCTGTATCTTCTTCGCAGATTATAAAAGGGGCTACTGTTCTAAAGAGGTGACTTCTTCTCTTCTTGCTCTTCTTCCTACTGAGCTGCTGCTGTGCTCTTGAGCTTTGTTGAGTTCCGAAGCTTCGTGTGAGCTTCTTCGACTGGGTTCCTGCTGTTGAAGGCGTCTCGTGAAGTTGCTGCTTCAACCAGTCGACGAGAAGGCAAGCGTGTTTGTTTTACATTCATATTGTCTTGTGCTTCTTTGTATTTTGTGTACTTCTATCTTGCTGTTGCAAGAGTTATTGTGGCGAGGTTTCTCCACCCACAAGGAGTATATATTAGCCGGTTCTCCGGGGACTCATCAACCGACGGATTGATAGGCTTCGTCCACCTTACGGACACGCCGAGGAGTAGGAGTTTCATCTCCGAACCTCGTTACGTCGACGCGTATTGATGTTTGATTTCTTGTCTTCGTTTCTTGTTTTTATTTCCGCTGCGCTAACCCTAGTTTGTAGAAAGAAACGCGAAGATTTGGGGTCGGCTATTCACACCCCCCTCTCTAGCCGCGATCATCGGTCCTAACACATGCGAAATGATAAACAGAATAAGAGAAACTTTTAAGGTATTAATGATGCCCCAGGACATAACGTAGATAGTAGATATATAGTATTGTTGGCGTAATGGTCAGAGATTGGTCCTCATAAATTGACGATTTGAGATTTATTCCATCATATGTTTATGGCCTGTGTATCTGTATGTACAATCCTCTATATCCGTGGGACCGACGCTAAAGGGCTGCTAAAATAATGAACATATTTTTTAAAGATATTAATGATGCTAAATTAGTAGAATATGATAACCTTACTTATTTGTTATTCCTGGATTCCTTTATTAAATATTTTATATTATGCATATCGCTCTTATAACCCCTTTTCATTTCTATACTCATTTTTGAAGTGTTTGTCCTCCAGACGATTTATTGAGATATATATTCATAGTATTGATGAAATTTTCTTCTAAGGTATGCATTTGCATTTGTTTGATTAGTTGCATGTTTTGTTTTGACACTGTTACAATTCATGCACGATAATCGAAGCTAGTTTCATGGCCAAGCTTAGCTCGAGCGAAGTGTGACAATTTGTTACCTCCAAGGTGAAAGCCAATTTATAAATTAGCTCCCGCCTTATAACTTATAGATTTTTTTAATAACAATTTTGAAGTTACAACTACACGTCCTTTTAAAGTCAAAAATTCAAAAAACTTATGATTTCTCAAAATTTGACTTGCAATTTGATAGGAAATGAGTTTGGTCCTATCAAGATTTTGGGTGCAAAGTTGAAATCAGCTTGCGCCCATAACTTCATAATTTTAACATATAAAACTGGGAAGCATCCCATTAAAGTAATGAATAAAAAATTACAATTTCTCACATTTTGATCGCAAGTTAATTTGCAAAACTAATTTGCGTCCATTCTATAATAGTACACTAATATAAAATTCCAAGTCACATTTTTTTAATAATTCAAGTATCTGAACTTTGAGCTCAATTAATCATACAGATAGTTGGCACATGTTTCGTGTGACTCATAACTTGAAGGTTATTATCATTTTTGGATTCACATACCCTTTAAAAAAACCCCAATCACTTCAAAATGTATCATAAAAATTGACATGGTAACAACTTGTAATATCATTTTTCGATCCACATACCCTTTAAAAAAAAAAACCAATCACTTCCAAATGTATCATAAAAATTGACATTGTAACAACTAGTAACATACACTAAGACTATCTCCAGTCCAAAAGCGGAGAAGATGGTAAGCTGAGAAAGATAGCTCTGATGTTGACTGAGTGAAGGCTCCTCACTCTTCAAAGTTAACTCCGAAGTGCTCCAGTGTATCAAAAAGAGCATTAGTAATCGAGTCAGGAAAGAGGTTCCTGACACAGATACTCTGATGCTCTTTTTGATACACAAGAGTACTTCGGAGTTAGCTTTGGAGAGTGAGGAGTCTTCATTCGATCAACATTAGAGCCAACTTTCTCAGTCTATCATCTTCTCTACTTTTGGACAGGATCATATTTGACATCGTCTATGGAAACTTCACCTACATCCAAAACATAAAGATGGACGAGACTGGACGACTCATCACTGTAACCCTGTCGCAAGAGGATTTAGAACTATTGATAGTCGTCCCAAGTAGCTAGAATGGTGCAATAGAAATAAGTGGTGACTAAGTTCCCTTTGCTGAATGACCTGGCTATATTTGCAACCGGCTAGCCGGTCGAACGCGAGACCTAAGTGGAAGGCCCAACTGGGTTCCAATCGATCCACCTTCCACCGACCGCCTTCCCGCAAGCACCCATGCTGTCGACCAGCCTTCCACCCGTGCCTCCATTGTTGATTGCATATCATCGGGCGTTGCTCCAAATGCCCATTGATGACATGGGTCGAGCAGAAAGGCCCCATGGATCATTTTCTGAAAATGCACCGTCCAAGGACCATCGTAAAGTAAAGCCCCAATAGTCAGCAGCTCCCCCGAGTGGGCAAGTATGTCATTTTCCCAAGAGATCTTGGAAGATAAATTGTTGGCTCATTTTTGACCCCTGTCAATTAGGGAATATGGAGGGTCAACCGACCTTGAGGATTACCTACTCAAATTTGAGAACGCATCTATCCTCCATCAATGCATAGACGGAGTTAAGTGTCGAGTGTTCCTACCACCCTTTCTGGCTCTGCACAAAGATGGTTTAACAGGCTCCCATTCGAATCCATATGTTGTTCAAAGATTTTCATCAGTCGTTTCTTTATCATTTTGCGAGCAGTCGTCGCTACATTAAGACGATGTTGAGTATGTTCTCACTCAAGCAAGGGCCCAAGGAGACATCGAGGGCTTACATCAAAAAATTCAATCAAGTGGCTATGGACGTCCCATCAGGCGCCCAAGAAATTTTAGTAAGTGTCTTCTCCCAAGGGCTCACAGATAGTGATTTTTTCCGGTCCCTTATTAAGAAGCCTCCAAGAGACTTCAATCATCTTCAATCACCAAGTACATCAACATTGAAGAAGCTTAGTCCGGCTCTAGGGGGGCCGCTGATGTGGCGGTTCCACATTTTTATTGAAGAAGCTCAATCCACAGGGAAAAAGAAGGTGGTTCCTTCTGCTCCTACCGTCGCTCCCGAGCGTCGAGTGCCTCCTCCTACTTTGCCACGTAAAGGACCCCGACTGGGCCACCCACCACATCACCATGAGATGAGACTACATGCAGTCCAACATGTGGAAGTCGAACGTGTTGGTGCAATTTGTACTAATGATTTAACTCATATTTTGATGAATGACAAGGGGTCTAAAGTTAGAGTGTTTCGTTGTCTAACCTTTCTAGCAAGTGTGCAGGAGTTGACTAGTCTAAAGGACCTGACACCAAGCTGGTGGAAAGTCTAGATAGGTCCGCGAGGTTCGATATCTGGCGGAAAGTCTGGTTAGGTCTATGGGACCTGACAACCGACCAAGTCTAGTTGGGTCGACGAACCTGACAACTGGTAGGAAGATCTGGTGGGTCAAAGGCAAGTCAAGTGACTGCAAGTGGTAAGTGCAGGCAAGCAACTGGAGGAGATATCTAGTGAGGATGTGTTATCCGTTGAGAGAACTGTAGGCATCAATCCAGCTTAGGTCCATTTGGGAAACCTAAGCTTAGACATTGACTAGATCCTAGTTTCGAGAAGATAAGATCTAATTACTACTCATATTTCATTATGATGTGCTAACTATGTTTTACAGGGTAAATATTTTTTTTATTGCCTAAACTAATGGTTTCTTGTAGGGAGGAAATTGCTAAAAAAAAAAGGAGTCCGGGCACCGGGAAGGGGTCCGGGAGCCCTGACTAGCCTCGCCCCGGGCGGGCCTTGGGTACCTTGGTGATCCGAGCACTCGGAGTTGGTCCAGGCGCTTAGACCGCAAAAGTCATCCATAAGCTGATGTGAAGCGCAGCTTATGGAGCGCATCGATAGGCTTAGCCACATGATCTAGGCGCCCAAAGGGGTTCCAAGCGCCCGTAATGGACCTATTTAAAGGCCTTCGACTAGGATCTTGACAACGACAACTTCTATGACTTTCTCTCTTGCTCAGTGCTCATAAAAAGCTCCTACGACGCTGTGACACTCCTCTGACAACCGGCGATCAAGATCCTTTTCTTTTGTTGTTGGTAACATTGTTTTGTAGTTCTTGTACTTGAAATTTATAACCATTTCGAACTATTAGTGGATTTCCCAATGAAAGCACTCGTTGAATGTGGGCCTTGGAGTAGAAGTCATCGAAGGCTTTGAACCAAGTAATAACAACTTGTGTTAGTATTGTCTTTTTACTTCCATTTTCCGCTGCGTAATTTAGTTTCAAATCAAATTTTTGACGATTGTTGTTCCCCCCCCCCCCCCCCCCTCTAGTGAATTTCCAATCATATAAGTGGTATTAGAGTGGGTACCACTCTAAATTGGTACAACCACCAATTAGGCAAGGGATGATTTTTTTGTTCCTCTCTCTTTCAATTTTTTAGCTTTTTCGATATAATCCAAACTAGTACAATTACCTTTTTGGATAATTTTTTTCGTTAGAAACTACTCTGAGTTGGTGTAACACCAATCGAGTCTTAATATTTTCTTTCTTTCTTCTCCTACACTACTAATCCAAGACCTAGTCTTGGAACTTCTTTTTTTTTCCTTTTTTTGTGCAAGGCTTATGGCCCAAAATGAGGAATACAATATCGTACATCCTCTCCTCTTTAACGATGACGACTTTCCATATTGGAAGAAACGGATGGAGGTGTACCTGAAGATCGACTTCGACCATTGGTTCAGTGTCACCAAAGGATACAAGGTGCCCGTCGACAATGCCGAATTCCAATCGACTCGAAAAATTTGAATCCGGAAATGAAGAAGAAGGCTCAGATTGACTCTTAGCACAATCCAATGCGGATTAACAAAGGAGGAGCTAAATTGCGTCGGCCCACACGGAAACGCAAAGGAGCTATAGACAAACTCATTGAACTACACGAGGGAACCAACGACACAAAGGTAACAAAAAGGGATTTATTTTTAAATAAAATATTTAATATAAAAATACAGGAAGGAGAATCTGTGAGTTAACTACATGCAAAAATAAAGGACATTCTCAACGGACTCCACACAATCGGCTGTCAAATGAAGAACCAAGATTTGATAAGGTATGCTCTAAACGCGTTTCCTCGAAATGCAATGTGGGCATCCATCATGGATGCCTACAAAATTTTGAGGAACCTATCTAAATTAAAACTAGATGAGTTGTTTTATGAACTTGAACTCCATGAACAGACTAACTCAAAGTAGGTCGAGAAAGGTATTGCACTTTTTACAAGTCCCTCAAAAGAAGCTAAACACAAGAACAAACCAGAGCTAGAATCTGAATCTGACTCAGAAGACGAAGAAGAACAACTCATGAGCATGGTCAGAAAAATGTTCACAAGAAGAAAGAATAATTTTTAGAAGAAGGACCTACAAAAGGTAATTAAGTTAAATGACTTGAAGGTGAAAATCACATGTTACGGGTGTAACAAGAAAGGACACTCCAAGCATGAGTGTCCAAAGATGAAAGACGACACACCCAAAACAACCAGAAAGAATAAGGCACTCAAGGCGATGTGGGGCGAATCATCTTCAGAAGAATCGGATGTAAAAGATTAGAAGCATCACAACTACCTTACATTGATGGCAACAGAACTAGAATCAGAAAGCGAGTCGGAGCAAGACAACAAGTCCAAAGATGAATCAATCCATGAGTCCGCACTCGTTTCTGAAGGTTCGAACGAGGTATCTTCTATCTTAGCCTCTAAATTTTTTAGAATAATTACATGTTTAAACAAAAAATTAATTATGTCTAAAAAAAAATGAATAACTTCTTGAGGAAAATCAACACCTCAAGGAACAAATTGAAAATATAAATCCAAATCAAGATGTAACACTTGAAGAGGAAAACACAAATTTAAAATGTGAAATTAATAAACTTAAAGGATTATTAGAAACTTTCACCACTATATCACAAAACATAGACTTAATTCCTAAAACTCAAAAAACTATATATAATAAGTCCGGATTCACATACAAGTCTAACTCAATAAATAAAACTTTTATATCACTGATAAGTCAAAACAATAACCTAACTAAAGCTTGGGTTCCGAAAGCGTGTCTAACCACGCAAGTAGGACTCAATCAATTCTATGTACCTAAAACTGAAATTCATTATCTAAAACCAAATCCAACAAAACCTATTAACTCAAAACTAAATCAAAATAAACCTTCAAAAGCTAAATTTCAAATTTAAGAAAAAAAAAATTAAATAAAATAATAGAGAAAATAAATTCAAATAAAAAAACTTTAAAGCTAATTTAAATTACCATCAAGTCTATTTTAACTACAAAAATAATTGACATAAATCTAAAATCTAAAAGTTCAATAATTCAAAGGGAGGCTTCAAATTAGTTGGCACATCCAAACTAATAATTTATCCGGTTGGATAATTATGATTAGGTTAAAAAGGGACAAATGTTTAACTTGAAAAATAGCACTGGAGAAGTTTTGGATGATAGTAGGTTAGAGAAGCTCTGTCTATGAATGTCTAGGAAGATATGGCTTCTACCTAGTGCATTTGTCATAGTGGAACTAACTGAGCTACCTCTTACCAATCCTAGATGGTTAGACCAAAGTTTTGTTATTATGTTCAGTGGATATGACTATTTGGAAAACCCCGAATGAGTGGTTACTCTAATAATGTCCAGGTGACTCGCCACAGCTTAGAAGTTTATCTAAAGAATGTCTGTTTGTTGAACCTAAAACTAAACTTGAATCTAACACAAGTTTAAACCAAATCCTGAAATTCAACTTAAACTTATCTCACGAAATCATAGGATCCCTTTGTCTGAAAAGTTAGATTGGTGAGATGAATAAGGAGAAACTAAATTAAATATAAATAATTAATCTAAAATTAAATAATTAATTCCTTAAAAAATTGTAAATAATCATAAAGATATAGGTTGTGCTTGAAAAATCTTAGATTAAGGTGGAAGGTATTTATTCAGATGATTTTTAAATCCTAGGAAAATTATTTACTTATGTTTTCAAAAAAAAAAATCCTATTTCTTTAGTGTTCCAAAATTGATTTTGGCCTTAGCCTAGATTAAATCGATAGAAAGCATGATCATATAGATCTAGGAATTGAGCATCTCATAAACATACTAGCTTTATCTTGATTGTGTATTTACAAACATAGAATAGTGTGAGATGCGTAAACATTTTGCCTAGACTTCAGATGGTTATATCAGTACATCAACATAAGTTTGGGCAAAAAATACAATAGTATATTGATCAAGTCAAGTAGTCCTTTTTTAGCAAATATCTAATTGGAGACAAATACTTGACTTGACTAACCAAGTAAATACTGCTTTCTTCAGATAGTTAGCTATTAACCAAGGGTTAAACAGTTAAAGACTAATAGTAGATGAGTATATTTAACTAAGCTTTTATTACTACTATTTTTAATTTTAATCTTTGACTTAATCAATTACTGACTCAAATTAATTTTTAATTAATTAATTAAATAAATTAACTTAAAATAACTTTTAAATTTGAATTAGTTTATTAATTAATCCTCAATTTAAATTAATTTAGTTAACTACTAATTCTTAATTTGTGTTTGTCTTAAAATTTAATTAACTCTAAATTAACTTCATAAGTTAATCAATCTTCAAATTAATTAATCTTTAACTTAACTTAGTTTTTTTTTAACTCAATTTTAATAGTTTGTTAAATAACTCAATAATTTTTTATTAACCTTAACTTAACTTAATTTTTCTTAATTAATTTTAAAACAAACTCATTTTCTACTTACTTAATTTCCATAGCAACTTAATTTAACTAATCTGCAACTCAAATAAAATTTTTAATTAATCCTCGATTTAAATTATAAACTTAACTCAAAATATTTCTCAAACTTAAATTAATTTCTCAATGCTCAACTTAAATTAATTAACTGTTAATTCTTAATCAACTTTTAATTCTTGTCTGTAATTATTTTTTTAATTAATTAATCTTTAACTAATTCTTAAATTAACTTCTAAAACTTAATAAAGTCCTAACTTAAATCAATTTGTTAACTTGGTCAATTTTAATTTCTTAATTTGCTCAAATTTAAAACTAATTAATCTTTAACTTAATTAATTTTATTATTAATTTTTAACTTAAATAAATGTTTAAACTTAACTCAAACCCTAATTAATTAAATTAAAAAAAACACAAACCAGATGCCCAAAACTAGGGCGGGCGCCCTTGGTATAGGAATCTAGGCACACAGACGAGTCTGGGTGCCCCGCCACCCTATCCAAGCGCACGAACACAATTCGGGAGCCCGGACGACCCTATAAAAGGGGTGGTAGGGGCGCCCCTACCCTTGCCCCCCACCATTTTCTCTTTTGCAAAATGCCCCTCACCGGACTTTACGAGCAAAAACAAGAAAAGGAAAAACATTTTTTTCCTAATCTTTTCTACTTCAGTTCTCAAGCCATGCATTGTGGATCAACCGAGGTCGTCAGTTCTTTTATAAATATTCACGATGCGTTAGTAAAATTTTTAAACTTAAACTTTATTTTATTATTTGTTGCTTAGAATTTTATTTTTAAGATGGTGTTGTTAATTAGGAAACGATCACATCCTGGCGCTGGCCCCTCGACTGCTAGTATAGACACTATATTTTCCACTGATGAATTTAGGATAGGTTTTCCTCTACTATATATGTTCCTTTACCTTCTAGACATTTAGATAGACACTTTTTTATGCTATTATGTATTCCTTCTGTAAAGGTTATTGATTATTACATCTTGCAGCGATTAGTTTATTGTTCTAGTTTAGTTAACATAGGTTTGTGTATTGAGCTGTAAAACAACCTAGTTAGAGTTGATGATCTTACCTACACCACTAGGGTTGTCGATATAGATATGACATTATCCTCCACTATTATTTATGACTTTTTAGGATTGCATCCATTCGCATGTCCCTTCTAGTGCTACCCTCCTCGGGATCCACCATTTGGTGATCCCTACTCGCATATCACACTTGATATGATCTATTCGTATTTTTTCGGGTGTCAGCGTGTACCAACTGTGACTCTATTAAGATCAGTCACCCTTAGAGTCTAAGACTATTTATGGAGTCCTAGTCACATGCATTTTGCTCCTGACCACTCGCAACATAGCGATGATGCGTCCTTTTCATTCATTTCTCCTTTATGCATTATGTCATAGGTTAGATATAGACATTAGTTTGCACATATTTTATATCATCCTCTATTCAGCTAGTATTACCACTAGTCGGCGGGTCCACATGCCCTATTACCATATTTTGACCGCCTACATCGCCTCATTGGCCATTGATGTCACCACAGGTGATGTCAGAGCCCTAAATGAGTTTGATATGGTAGGTGCTAGGAACTTCTTCTTAGGTGGTGTACATATAGATGATGAGGATGTCCTATCCTAGAGGAGAGAGACCCAGCACCAGCATGATCCAGCTGCTCAACCTCCACCTGATCTGGCAGCCCAACCCTAGCCTGATCCTACTCCAAGAGAAGAGGCAGAGCTAGATGCATACATTGCTGATCTTTTTGGGGTACCCACACCTCCAGTCCCTCGTACGTTAGACGATCGAGTAACCAGACTTGAGGGATCCATGATGAGTCTTCGCCAGGAGGCCTTCGATCTTCGACAGGAGAGTCAACCTTGCCATACTGAGTTGCTGGAGTTATTACACTCTCGGGATTCTGGCCCATCTTCCTTTTCTTCGTAGTAGTACAATTTTTTACTTCTATTTTGTTGTCTTTTACTCACTTCCTGCTTTACATAGACTTGATGTTATTTTACTCTTTCTTCTATTACTAGTTTTCAGTTTCCCTTTAGCTACTTTCCCTTTAGTTATTTGACTTGGTGTTGCCTATTACAAAATGTTTGATATTTCATTATGACTTTATTATGTCAGATTAAGGGGGAGGATTTGTCTAAATAATTTAAAAATATTTTTTATCTCTCTTACTAAAAAATACTTTAAAAATTTATCTTAAAAAGTTATTTCTTTAAAAGTACTTTGAATTTTTTTCTTTACAATCACTTTGTAAATAATTTCCTAGAAAAGTTTTTTTTTAAATCACTTTGAAATTGTTACTTAAGGAATTTTGTTATTTTGACAACGTTACTTTAAAAACTTAAAAGAAGTTTACTTTGAAAATAGTTTTTTGCAAAAGCTTTACTTCAAAATGCTCCTAAAAATAATTCCTTAGAAGATTTTTTTTACCTTTGAATTTACTACTTTTGACAATTTTTTTTAGAAAAATGTTCTTCAAACTTATTTTGAAAATTTTGACAAGTTTACTTAGAAATCTTTGCAAAATCAGATCTTTTTGAAACTATATATAATTTTTTTTGAAATCTTTTTTTGAAAGTCTAAATGGTTTCAAGGAAATATTTTTTAGAAAAGTTTCTCCTTTAAAATGGTTTGAAAATCTTACTAGCAAATCATTGAAAATATTTACTAAGCATAATATTCCTTTGCAAATATTTACTTAGACCTTCACTTAAATTTAAAAATTCTTGACAAACTCTGAAATCTTTGAATACTTTACTCAAATTTCTTGATTTTTTTTTCAAAATGTTTTTAAACCTCTCCCTAAAGACTGAGATATACAACATATGTGTTTTCAATTATATTTTTTATATTTATGCCTGCCTTTTATATTTCTGAGAAATACAATTATTGCTAATTTTGTCAGCACTTTTCCACTATTATGTTGTCTTCTACCTTAGTATTTCTTTGATGAATGTCAAAAGGGGAGGGTAAGAGTTAATATAGAAACTTAATATAGAAAAAGAAACAAACAAACTTAAAAAATAAAACTCATCAGTTGTTTGTATTTAACATATTGTTGTCAATATTATATTTTTTCTAACTTTAACCCATGTTGTTATTGCATCAAAAAAGAAAAGATTGTTGGTGCAATTTGCACTAATAATCTAACTCATGTTTTGATGAATGACATGGGATCTAAAGTTAGAGTGTTTTATTGTCTAACCTTTCTACCAAGTGTGCAGGAGTTGACTGATCTAAAGGACCTGCCACCAGGCTGAAATTCAGCTAGGTCCGTGGGACTCGATAGCTAGTGGGAAGTCCAAATAGGTCCGCGAGGCCTGATAACTAGCGGGAAGTTTGGTCAGGTCTGAGGGACCTGAAAATCGATCGAAATCCAGTTGGGTCTGCAGACCTGACAGCTAACAAGAAGACCTGGTGGGTCAAAGGCAAGTCAAGTGACTACAAGTGGTAAGTGAAGGTAAGTAACTAAAGGAGAGATCTAATGACTGAGGGAAGTATAGGCGTCGGTCCAGCTTAGGTCCATTTGGGAAACCTAAGATGAGACCTTGACTAGATCTTGATCTCAGGGAGATATGATCTAATTACTACTCATATTTCATTATGTTGTGCCAACTCTATTTTGCAGGATAAATGTTTTTTCTATTGCCTGAACTAATCGTTTCTTGCAAGGAGGAAATTGCTGAAAAAAGGAGTCCGGACACCTAGAAGGGGTCTAGGCGCACAAAGTTCGAGCACCCGTACCAGCCTCGCCCATGGCAAGCCTAGGGTGCCATGGCGATCTGGGTGCTCGGAGTCGGTCCAGGCGCCCAGACCACAAAAGTCATCCATAAGCTGATGTGGAGTGCAACTTATAGAGCGCGTCAATTAGCCGACCCACGTGGTCCATGAGCCTAGAGGGGTTCTAAGCGCCCGAGTGGACCTATTTAAAGGCCTTCGACCAAGATCTTGACAATGACAACTGCTATGACTTCCTCTCTTGCTCGGTGCTCATAAAAAGCTCCTACGATGCTGTGATGCTCCTCCGACAACCAGCGATCACGATCCTTTTCTTTTGTTCTCGATAACATTGTTTTGTAGTTCTTGTACTTGAAATTTGTAACCATTTTAAACTATTAGTGGATTGTCCAACAAAATCACTCAACGAGTGCAGGCCTTGGAGTACGAGTCATCAAAGGCTCCGAACCAAGTAAAAGTAACTTGTGTTAGCATTGTCTTTTTTCTTCCATTTTCGCTGCGTAACTTAGTTTCAAATCAAATTTTCGACAATTGCTATTTAACCCTCCTCTAGTGAATTTTTGATCCTACAAAATGAACACACTCCCCAAAGCCCCAACAATGGGCTCATATGTTTTGCACCTACCACCTCTCGATAACTCACAATATAGAAGATTGCTACCATTATAATCAAGAGCTACACCGACCAGCTGATTGAGGATTTTGCCAATAATCCCCTTCTCTTAACTGCCATGTCATCATCAATTGAATGAACCCCCGGGCTGGAGCCCTGCAAGGGCTAATCGAAACCAACAAAGGCCCCAAGAAAGAAACAACCGAGCATCGGCATGGGCATCTGTAGAATAGCAGCACTAGTTGACCCGAGAAGAAGAAGAAAATCATAGTAATGCTGACCCGAGTGACATTGGTATGATAGTGGGTGGCCCAACTGATGGTGATTGCAATTGAGCCAGAAAGTCACATGCACACCAACTGAAGATTTATGAAGTTGGTTGCAGCAAGGAGAAGGCACAGGGGCTAAAAATTAGTTTTAGCCCAAAAGATTTAGACGGGGTGGAGATACCCTACGATGATGCTTTAATTATTTAAGTTGTGGTAACTAACTATAACATTCATCATACTTTTATTGACACAGGCAGTTCGGTCTGTTGTCCCAGATGGGCTGGAAGGAGGGGAGGTGAACTAGTTATTAAGAAAAAAGATCTTCCTCGACCTTTAACTCAGATTACAAAAAAAAAAATAGAATAAATGAACAACTAAAAAATATGAGGCCAAAAGAGCTACTTGGTTATAACTGAAGAGGTTGCTAATCCAAGGCAAGTAAACGTACTAATGATCTCCTTCTTTGAAGGCAGAGAAGCTTCTTACACTCGTTGGAAGCTTAGAAAGTAATTAGGAAATGAATACAGAAGTTGTTATATATTTCCTAAGTTAGGAGTTTTTTATAGGCCCTGAAAAATCTTATCCGTGGCTGGAAGGCGGCTTCCATAGAGCTGGAAGGCACCTCCAGTGAGGCGCAGTGGATAAAATTTTATCCACTACCAACGGCAAAATCTACCTGGTCGAAGGAGCCTTCCATAGGGCTGGAAGGTGCCTTCGTACTGTTCATCGAAGGAACCTTCCACTCTAAGGTGCGGAGGTGCCTCGGAGGTGCCTTCAATTCCCTTTGAAGGTGCCTCCAGCAGAGTTTCTATCCTCCCTTAGCTCTTTTGCTGCTCTAATCACCTAGGTGATTGCGACCATCCGAAATAGGGCTCACCCAAATTCTTTTGTCGGCCTTCTCCTAGAGCAGGCTTCCATCCTGACTTCTCATCCCTCGGACTGCCGCACGCGTCTTTCTTGTCCGCCGGTGTATTCTTCCGCAACATCTCGTCCCTCGGACGCACCAAACCCATCGGTTCTCTCCCGTGCTGTCCTTCTCGCTAGCCGTGTCTTCCGCTCGATTTCTTATACTCCTAAGCTCCTGCACACTTAGACATAGGGTTAAACACCAATAGGACCTAACCTGACTTGGTCAATCACATCAAAACTACCACAGGGTACTAATAATCTCTCCCTTTTTATGTGATCAAACCCAAGTTAAGTTAGGGTAATTAAAAATTTTCTCAGTTTTGTAAGTATGTGAGCAAGAAAATATTTCCCAAAAAAACTTTAGTAACAAAAAAATTTTCAAGTTGATACCATAAGAAAATTTTTCAAAAAAAAGTTTTAGTAAAAAAATTTGCAAGCACCCTCTAGACTTGTTCTTCCTACTCCCCCTTTTGATCATATTAAAAATGGGGTTCTTTTAAAAGTCTGAAAACTAGAAAAAAGAATTCTAACTATTTTAAGAAGATAAGAATTAATTAAAAAATATTTAATTGATTTTTAACAGAAAATTAAGGTATTTTTATAACTTCTAAATGCTTAACAGTAAGTCAATTAAATACTTATTTCAATAATTGGCTTCCAGGCTGTGGCGAGGCACTAGGCCTTCTTGGTTACTGAAACAACAACCATTTTCTAGACAAAACCTCTTAAATAAATTTAATATTTAATTTATTTACTCTGAAAGCCATAATTTAAATACATTCAGTCCAAATATGATTTTTGAACCCAATATAGGTTCCTTCCTACTGGGTTAATTAAAAATTTCTTAGGTACATATTTTTTTTAAAATTTTCTAATTTGGCCCTTATGGTATTTAATGTACCAATTAAATCTATTATATTTTTTAATATGTTGAATATTTGAGCATGTGTGATTTTTTAAAGTTTCTATCTCTTTTTGCAATTTTTCATTCATAATTTTAATTTTATCAAATTTTTCTAATTGACAAGATTTAGCTAGTATTGATTTTAATTCCTTAACTTCTTTTTCTAATTTATAGTATTTTGTATCAATAATTTAATAAATTGAAATAATTTGTCAGGAGAAAGAGATCATACCTAGGGCTATAAACAAGCCAAGTCGAGCCGAGCTTTGGGGTGTTCAAGCTTGTTTGATAAGGTAACTAAGCTGAGCCGAGCCAAACTTAAAATGAACCAAGCTTTTGAAATGAGTATTCAAGCTTGGCTTGGTTTATTTTTTATGAGCTTGAGCTTGTTTGAAGCTTGGCTTGAGCTTAGTTCATTTATATGTTATCAAGCTCTCAATTCAAGCTTGGTTCGAGCTTGACTTAAGCTTGGTTCAAGCTTAGTTCGTTTAAATGTTATCAAGCTCTTAATTCAAGCTTATTTAATTGTTTGAAACTTTTAGTTGTTTGATTGATTATTGAGCTCGATAATTTTAATTAATTAATTATTTTATTTTATTATTTATTTAGCATATTGAAAAGAGTTTTATTAATGAATACAGTTCGTGAACGTTGTTTATGAACATTGTTCACGAACATTGCTCATGAACGTTGTTCACGAACATTAACG
Organism: Zingiber officinale; assembly: GCF_018446385.1. Classification (NCBI taxonomy): domain Eukaryota; kingdom Viridiplantae; phylum Streptophyta; class Magnoliopsida; order Zingiberales; family Zingiberaceae; genus Zingiber; species Zingiber officinale. Next base: position 83,866,442 of record NC_055996.1, read on the forward strand.
AGCTAAACACATATGTGTTCAAGCTTGTTTATTTAGTTTAACGAATTGTTTAAGCTTGTTTGTTTAATTAATATTATGTATATTGAACGAACATAAACAAGCTCTTACCAAGTCGAACACCAAGCTTGTTCACGAATGCTTGGTTCATTTATATCCCTAATCGTACCTGACTTACCTTGTTGATCTTCTGATCCGAAGCTCCCCCTGAAGTACTTCTTTCTTCTGATGTCGCTCCCCCTTCATTGATGCTTTTGATACTCATTTCGGACGAGCTTGCTTCTTCTCCTTCTTCTTGGTGACTTGCTACTAGCGTAAGTCCGGCAATGGCTTCAATTCCTGATTCGGACGACGTTTTGTCCCACGTCGTAATGATATTCTTCTACTTGTTCGCTTGGGTTGGCTTCTTGTTCTTGCTCTCGTCCTTGTCTTTCAATTTAGGGTAATTATCTTACACGTGCCCTTATTCATTACAGTGGTAGCATCTTATCCTTCTTTTTCTACCTTGTACTTGATTAAATCTTTTAGTTTTAAATAACATTTTAAACTTACGTATCATCAGTGCTATTTCATTATTGTTGAGAGAAGATTCTGAATCTTGTTTGTCCGCCTTTGCTTTTAAGGCAATGTTGTGTTCCTCATTTCATGGACTTTAAAAGTTGAAAATAATTCTTCTAAAGTAGTTGAATCTAGATCCTTAGATATATAATAAGCATCTACTAATGATGCTCATTCATTATTTCTAGGGAATGCATTAAAATCGTACCTTAGCGAATCTTAGTTACTTACCTTTTCTCCGAGATTCGTGAGTCTAGTGATGAGCTCCTTAATCCTTGAGTGAATGTGTGCAACGTTTTCACCTTTTTCCAGTTTGATGTTGTTGATCTGGTTTCTAAGTTGATCCCGTCTCGCAAGTTTCGCCTCCGAGGTTTCTTCGTGTAGTTCCAAGAATTTTTCCCAGAGCTCCTTCACAGACTCATAGGCTCCGATCCGGTTAACTTCTTGTGGTGGTAAGATGCTTAGCAGATGGAACTCTGCTTCACCGTTTGCCACGAAATCGGTCTTCTCCTTTTTGGTCTAGTGGTATTTTTCTTTACCTTCGGGTGCTATAAAATCAAATTCCATTATTAAAAGTAAATCGAAATCAGTTTTGAAAAATACCTCCCTCTTTTTCTTCTAATTGGTGAAATCCCCCTTGGACTTCGGTGGGTAGATGCTTGATCCAGCCATCTTGTATGCTTCATTCGGTGATTAGTCCTCCTGAAGCGAACCTTGCTCTGATACCACTTATTATCCCAAGTAGGCCGGAAGGAGGGAGGTAAACTAGCTGTTAAGAAAAAAAACCTTCCTCGACCTTTAACTCAGATTAAAAAAACATAAAATAAATGAATAACTAAAAAATACGAGACCAAAAGAGTTACTTGGTTACAACCGGGAAGGTTATTAATCCAAGGCAAGTAAACGCACTAAGGCGGAGAAGCCTCTTACACTCGTTGGAAGCTCAGAAAGTAGCTAGGAAATGAATACAGAAGCTATTACATATTTCCTAGGTATGGGGGTCTTTTTATAACTCTTGGAAAATCTTATCCGTGGCTGGAAGGTGCCTTCCATAGAGCTGGAAGGCACCTCCAGCGAGGCATAGTGGATAAAAGTTTATCCACTGCCAATGGAAAAATCTGCCTGGTCGAAGGCGCCTTTCATAGGGCTAGAAGGCGCCTTCGTACTGTTCATCGAAGGCACCTTCCAGTCATGGAAGACACCTTCCATAGTGAGGCGCGGAGGAGCCTTGGAGGCGCCTTCAATTCCCTTTGAAGGTGCCTCCAACAGAGTTTCCATCCTCTCTTAGCTCTTCTGCTGCTCCAATCGCCTGGGCGATTGCGGTCATCCGAAATAGGGCTCACCCGAACCCTTTTTCTGGCCTTCTCCTCGAGCAGGCTTTTGGCCCGGCTTCTCACCCCTCGGACCGCCGTGCATGTTATTCTCGTCCATCGGTGTACTCTTCCGCAACACCTCGTCCCTCGGACTCACCGAGCCCATTGGCTCTCTCCCGTGCCGTCCTTCTCGCTAGCCACATCTTCTGCTCGATTTCCTGTACTCCTAAGCTCCTGCACACTTAGACACAGTGTTAAACACCAACAGGACCTAATCTGACTTGGTTGATCATATCAAAACTACCACGGGCTACCAACACGGTCAACATCATTTTCAAGAAGGCTTTTGAGCAACTTTAGATAGAAAAGAGTGAGTTCTAGTCAATGACTACACCTCTGTATGGGTTGTTGGGGAATGAGATGCAGCCGATCAGACAAGTCCGACTGGCTATATCTCTTGGGAAGGAGCCACTCAAGAGGACTCGCCGGTCAAACTTTATAGTGGTGGACGCACCTTCAGCTTATAATGTGACTCTAGGTCAACCGACTCTAAATGAGTTTCAAGTTGTCCTTTTCATATTTTGCCAGAAGATCAAATTCCTAGTAGATGACTCGAACGGCAAAATAAAAGGAGAGTAGTTGGTGTCACATAAGTGCTACATGGAAGTGGTGAAAACCGAAGCTCGTGCCTCTCAGAAAGCTCAACGAGTAGAAGTTAACACTATTCAAGAGGCTCCTCTGACCTTGGTTTATAAAAAAATGAAGAGGTACAAATTCATCCCGCTCGATCGGAGGCCGTCACACAAATAACGGTCAAACTATGCCCCGAGAACAAAGCAGAATTGATCACCTATTTGATGCACGATAATAACATCTTCATTTGGACACCCCATGAGCTCCTAGGTATCTCATTGACAGTAATGGAGCATGAGCTTCATGTCATTTAAAGCGCTCAACCGGTTAAACATAGAAAAAGAGATTTCGGAGCCAAGTAGAACCAAATTATCTGAGTGGAGGTAGACAAGCTACTTAAAGCTGGGCATATCCGTGAAATACAATTCTTGAGCTAGTTAGTGAATGTGGTGTTGGTGTCCAAGCTCGGCAACAAATGGTGGGTTTTCATGGATTTTAGAGATTTAAATAAGGTGTGCCCAAAAGACTACTACCTGTTACCAGCATTGATCAAGTGGTAGATGTTAGGATCGATGATCACGGCTAGAGAGGGGGGGTGTGAATAGCCGACCCCAAATTCTCGTTTCTTTCTACAATTAGAGTTAGCGCAGCGGAAATAAAACGAATAGAAACGAAGGCGGAAAGATCAAACCTCAAACTCGTCGATGTAACGAGGTTCGGAGATAAACTCCTACTCCTCGGCGTGTCCGTAAGGTGGACGAAGCCTATCAATCCGTCGGTGGATGAGTCCCCGGAGAACCGACTAATATATATACTCCTTTTGGGTGGAGAAACCTCGCCACAATAACTCTTGCAACAGCAAGAATGGAGTACAAGATAGAGCAAGAAAATAAGAAGAATATGAATGTAAAAACACTACCAAGTTTTCTTACCTTCTCGTTGTCAACTGAAGTCCATTGATGAAGCAACAACTTCACGGATTCAAGCACAGCAGCTAGACAACCAGCCGACGGAAGCTCACACGAAGCTTCAGCAATGGAGAGCTCAACAAAGCTCAGATCGTAGGAGCAAGAACAAGAAGAAGAACTCCAGTTCTTCAACTGTAGAGGCCATCGACCCCTTTTATATCCTCCACCCCTGAACCTGTGAACCTGCGAAGAAGAAGACACATAAACTAGCCGTTGTGTCGCAACGGCTATGGCCTGGACCGATCAGGCACACTCCTGATCGGTCCAGGAGTGTTATGATCGGTCTTGGGGACCGATCAGGCTAAGCCTGGACCGATCAGGCTATGTCCTGATCGGTCCAGGAGGAGTCTGATCGGTCCCTGGACCGATCAGCCTTTTTCCTTCTTCTTCTTCTGTTTGCTTTCTGATCGGTCTCCAGACCGATCAGATAATCCACAGAAGCATTCTTCGGTCACCAGACCGATCAGCCGAGCTACCGAGCTACTGAGCTACCGAGCCCTCTCTGACCTAGTCCGGAGAACGAGCTGCCGAGCCCTCTCCGACTTCGTCCGGTCCAGAGAATGAGCTATGGAGCTACCGAGCCCTCTCCGACTCCATTCGGTCCAGATAACGAGCTACCGAGCCCTCTCTGACCTAGTCCGGAGAACAAGCTGCCGAGCTATGAGCTACCGAGCTACCGAGCCCTCTCTGACCTAGTCCGGAGAACGAGCTGTCGAGCCCTCTCCGACTTCGTCCGGTCCAGAGAATGAGCTACCGAGCTACCGAGCTCTCTCCGACTCCATTCGGTCCAGAGAACGAGCTACCGAGCTACCGAGCTACCGAACTACTGAGCTACCGAGCTACCGAGCCCTCTCTGACTTCTCATGCCAAGCTTTCATTCTTGGACTTCTCCCGTGCCAAGCTCCCTACTTGGACTTTTCCGTGCCAAGTCTCCATACTTGGACTTTTCTCGTGCCAAGCTCCCTACTTGGACTTTTCACCAGATGTCTGGTCAACCTTGACCTATCTGGATTTCCCTTGCCTGGCTTCACTCACCAGAACTTTCCAACTGCCTGGCTTCACTCACCAGGACTTTCCAATTGCCTGGCTTCACTCATCAGGACTTTCCATCTGCCTGGCTTCACTCACCAGGACTTCCAAACTGCCTAGCTTCACTCACTAGGTCTTTCCCCTGCCTGGCTTCACTCACCAGGACTTTCACTTTCACCTAGCTTCACTCACTAGGATTTTCACCTGGCTTTACTCACCAGGATTTCCCGACTGCCTGGCTTCACTCACCAGGTCTATCCCCTGCCTGGCTTCACTCACCAGGACTTTCACTTTCACCTAGCTTCACTCACTAGGATTTTCACCTGGCTTTACTCACCATTTTCTGGCTTCACTCACGGGACTTTTCTGCCCGGCTTCACTCACGGGACTTTCCAACTGCCTGCACTCAGGACTTTCCAACTGCTGGTTTCACTCACCAGGACTTTCCGAACTGGCTGTTTCACGGGACTTTCCAAACGCCTAACATCCCGTTAGGACTTCCCGATGTATCCGGTCAGCCTTGACCTACTTGACTCTTCTTCATCCAACCTGATCAGACCCTGATCAGTATCTCTCCGCATGGACAACTGCACCTGCATTGTCCATGTCTACATGTCTTTCTGTATTGTCAAACATCGAAACCATGACCAAGGTTTACGCTTGGTCAACTAGGTCAACCTTGACCTACTGGAAATTGCACCAACAATCTCCCCCTTTTTGATGTTTGGCAATACCTTTAAGTTAGGCTAATCCAATAGCCTCAACTTTCTTCATGCCACTAGGTAATGAAACATAAGTTACAACCTTACATTCTCCTTCTAAGAAGACAATCTCCTTCTTAGATAATGAACACCTAACTTAAACCCTTCATTCTCCCCCTATTGGCACACATCAACAAACTCTCCCCCTGAAGAGTAAGTTACCGTTGTTCACAGCTTCACTCGTTGTGATCAACAAACTCTCCCACTAACTCCAATGTTCTTCCTTGAACATTCTCTAGACATTCTCCATTCTCCCCCTTTTTGACACACATCAAAAAGAGTGAATCAAGGTCAAGAGTTTCTTCCTAATGAAAGTCCCATACCTTTCATTGAAACCCTTAATTTCCCCCTTAATACTAATGTCAATAGTCAATTTAGTGATAATCCCATATCACTCATGACAACTCCCCCTAAAGGTCAACTCCCCTTAACCAATAGGTAAAACTCTCCCTAAAGGTCAACTCCCCCTTGACCATTGCACCAACAATGTCTTGGAGAGTTTCAACCCTTTAGAAATTCAAAACTCCAACTTCATTGCTGAAATTTCAGAAATTTTAGATAGCACAGTCGAAACTGGCACGCCCTGATCGGTCACCAGACCGATCAGGTCTTCCCTGGATCGGTCACAGTGACCGACTACCTAGACCGATCAGACTCCCTTCTGATCGGTCCACAACCTCTGATATCAGTTTCTGAATTTCCTTCCAAAATTCAGAAACCCCTACAAAATTCCAGAAAATTCCAGAAATTATAAAACTTTGAGGATACATTCCTCATAACATATACTATCAAGGAAAAATAGTTTTCTATGAAAATAGCTTCCATTTTTCAATCTTGATACAAAGTTCACAAGTCTTTGAAATAGCTCAAAGTTAACTCATCTTTGTATCACCTTGTTCAATGATGAATGCTATCACTAGAAAAGCTTCATCAAGGTTTTTCAAATCAATTTTGAAATGATTTTAAACCCTTCAATATAGGATCATAATCTTAGGGCTAAATGTACATGACTTGTACAAAGGCTTTCCCTATGATCCCCAATTAGAATTAGGCTCATCTAGGTACAAGAACTATGCACCTTGATCCTAACTTATCATCCTAATATCTCACACACATCTAAGGTGTATCAAAAACACATCCAAGTCAATTTTGATGTGAGATATGGGTTTAGGTTAGCTTAATCTAAGGTCTCATGCATTTTCTAAACATCAATTTGATCTCCATATCAAATTGTGTTTTTAACCTTAAATCAATTCCATTGATTATAAATGCAAGAAATGATGACATGGCATAAAATGATATCATACATAATAACATGTGCCAATGTCATGATGTCATGGCATAAAGTATGAAACTTAAATAAAGCATGACATTTAACTAACCTAAGCATTATCATGACATTTTAAATGATCATAAAATAAATATGATGTCATGACATGGCATATGACAAACAATATATGGCAAATAGCATATAAAGGTATAGAAAATACCTAATTCTAGCCTTAATTACCATTTTTGATAGTTTTGATTATTTTGCCATAGGTTCTATATTCCTAAGAGTAATAGATCTAAAATCATATACCAAAGATTTTTAGATCACTATGTGCCAATTAGATTGACTCTAGAAAACTCCTCAAATATGATTGGCACATCCTAATCACCTTAGGAATAATTCTTAATTTCATTTTCAAGGCTTGATCACACCTTGAAAATTCCTAAAGTGCCACCTTTTGCCATGATTAGGTTAACTACCTATTCAAGTAAGGTTGGCACACCCTAACTCATCTAGCGTGATGAGATCACGCTCCTAGGAACCCAATACCTATTGGAGCTCATTGGGTTCACTAAATATTCACTAGGGATGACTTCCCTAGCAACCCTTCTAATGACCCTCCTAGGCTTTGAAACCTTGGTCATTTGGGACTCATCAAGATCAACTCTAGGGGTGACTCCCCTTGTGACCTTGGTGATGGTCTTCCTAGCCCTAGATTTTGTTCCATAATCGAATGGAACATTGTGATAAGTGGGCTTGACCATTTGGGACTTAGGTTTGTGACCCAAACCTCTCTTGTCCTTTGTCTTCGGTTTTTGACCCTTAGACCATATATTTGACTTTTTCAAATTTTTAAGGGTCTTTTCTAACATGTCAAGTCTTGACCTCAAGACTTGATTTTCCTTCTTTAATACCTCAAGACTTGATTTGTCATTTTTCTTTGAGGCATTCCTAGGCATGTGTCTAGTTGATTTGGGATTCCTACCTAGGTTTCCCTTAACCTTAGATGAGTTAATCCTAGGGTTGACATTTCTAGAGTTGTCCTTATTCAAGCTAACATGTTTAGCACCTAAGCATGTGTATCGATTTCTATAATTATCATGCTTATCATTATTGTCCATTGCAATCAAACTACTAGCATGCATCTTACTAGTATTGTAATAATGTGCCTTAGAGATTACCTTAGGGTTTACCTTAGCTCCCTCTATCGATGTGCTCGGTCTCTTGTCCTTGTGAGATTGCCTCCCCCTCGGACATTGGCTCCGATAATGTCCCCTTCGCTTGCATTGGAAGCACACCACGTGCTCCTTACCCTTGCGTGTTGGGACTCCGGCTTCCTTGACCTTTGGCGCCGGTGGAGTCTTTCTAACCCTCTTCGGACATTTACTCTTGTAATGCCCAAATTCCCTACACTCAAAGCACATTATGTGTAATTTATTTGAAATTAAATGGCTTGAGTTACCTAGGGTTGAGGATGGTTGTATGCTTTCTTCTTCATCCCTTCCGGAAGTAGAGGCTTCTTCTTCTTGCTCCAATCTTGAAGTAGAACTCTCCTCCTCTTCTTCCATAAATGTTGAGTAGCCCTCAACTTCTAATTCCTTACCTCCATGATGTGAGCTACTTGGCTCACTTGACTCCTCTTCATGACTTAAATTGGAGCTCTCCTCATGGAACTTAGCCAAGTTGTTCCACAACTCCTTGGCATTGCTGTATCCACCTATCTTACACAAGATATCACTAGGTAATGAAAATTCAAGGATTTTCGTTACCTCGTCGTTGATTGTGGATTGGTGGATTTGTTCTTTTGTCCACTTCTTTTTCTTGAGAAGTTCTCCCTTTCTATCCACCGGAGGAATAAAACCTACTTGTACACAATTCCAATTTGCTAGGTTAGTCATAAGAAAATACTTCATTCTTACCTTCCAATACGCGAAGTCGCAGCACTCGTAGAAGGGTGGAATCGTGATGTCTTCTCCGAGTCGATCCATTCTCTAGCTCGTGCTCCCCCGGGTGTTGATCTAACGAAGAGCAACCTTGCTCTGATACCACTTGTTAGGATCGATGATCGCGGCTAGAGAGGGGGGGTGTGAATAGCCGACCCCAAATTCTCGTTTCTTTCTACAATTAGAGTTAGCGCAGCGGAAATAAAACGAATAGAAACGAAGGCGGAAAGATCAAACCTCAAACTTGTCGATGTAACGAGGTTCGGAGATAAACTCCTACTCCTTGGCGTGTCCGTAAGGTGGACGAAGCCTATCAATCCGTCGGTGGATGAATCCCCGGAGAACCGGCTAATATATATACTCCTTTTGGGTGGAGAAACCTCGCCACAATAACTCTTGCAACAGCAAGAATGGAGTACAAGATAGAGCAAGAAAATAAGAAGAATATGAATGTAAAAACACTACCAAGTTTTCTTGCCTTCTCGTTGTCGACTGAAGTCCGTTGATGAAGCAACAACTTCACGGATTCAAGCACAGCAGCTAGACAACCAGCCGACGGAAGCTCACACGAAGCTTCAGCAATGGAGAGCTCAACAAAGCTCAGATCGTAGGAGCAAGAACAAGAAGAAGAACTCCAGTTCTTCAACTGTAGAGGCCATCGACCCCTTTTATATCCTCCACCCCTGAACCTGTGAACCTGCGAAGAAGAAGACACATAAACTAGCCGTTGTGTCGCAACGGCTATGGCCTGGACCGATCAGGCACACTCCTGATCGGTCCAGGAGTGTTCTGATCGGTCTTGGGGACCGATCAGGCTAAGCCTGGACCGATCAGGCTATATCCTGATCGATCCAGGAGGAGTCTGATCGGTCCCTGGACCGATCAGCCTTTCTCCTTCTTCTTCTTCTGTTTGCTTTCTGATCGGTCTCCAGACCGATCAGATAATCCACAGAAGCATTCTGTTTGGTTACTGATCGGTCACCTGACCGATCAGCCGAGCTACCGAGCTACTGAGCTACCGAGCCCTCTCTGACCTAGTCCGGAGAACGAGCTGCCGAGCCCTCTCCGACTTCGTCCGATCCAGAGAATGAGCTATCGAGCTACCGAGCCCTCTCCGACTCCATTCGGTCCAGAGAACGAGCTACCGAGCCCTCTCTGACCTAGTCCGGAGAGCAAGCTGCCGAGCTATGAGCTACCGAGCTACCGAGCTACCGAGCTACCGAGACCTCTCTGACCTAGTCCGGAGAACGAGCTGTCGAGCCCTCTCCGACTTCGTCCGGTCCAGAGAATGAGCTACCGAGCTACCGAGCCCTCTCCGACTCCATTCGGTCCAGAGAACGAGCTACCGAGCTACCGAATTACCGAACTACCGAGCTACCGAGCCCTCTCTGACTTCTCATGCCAAGCTTTCATACTTGGACTTCTCCCGTGCCAAGCTCCCTGCTTCGACTTTTCCGTGCCAAGTCTCCATACTTGGACTTTTCTCGTGCCAAGCTCCCTACTTGGACTTTTCACCAGATGTTTGGTCAACCTTGACCTATCTGGATTTCCCTTGCCTGGCTTCACTCACCAGGACTTTCCAACTGCCTGGCTTCACTCACTAGGACTTTCCAATTGCCTGGCTTCACTCACCAGGACTTTCCATCTACCTGGCTTCACTCACCAGGACTTCCAAACTGCCTAGCTTCACTCACTAGGTCTTTCCCCTGCCTAGCTTCACTCACCAGGACTTTCACTTTCACCTAGCTTCACTCACTAGGATTTTCACCTGGCTTTACTCACCAGGATTTCCCGACTGTCTGGCTTCACTCACCAGGTCTATCCCCTACCTGGCTTCACTCACCAGGACTTTCACTTTCACCTAGCTTCACTCACTAGGATTTTCACCTGGCTTTACTCACCAGGATTTCCCGACTGCCTGGTTTCACTCACCAGGACTTTCCGAACTGCCTGGTTTCACTCACCAGGACTTTCCGAACTGCCTAGTTTCACTCACCAGGACTTTCCGAACTGCCTGGCTTCACTCACCAGGACTTTCCGAACTGCCTAACATCCCAGTTAGGACTTCCCAGTCAAGTATCCGGTCAACCTTGACCTACTTGACTCTTCTTCATCCAACCTGATCAGACCCTGATCAGTATCTCTCCGCATGGACAACTGCACCTGCATTGTCCATGTCTACATGTCTTTCTGTATTGTCAAACATCGAAACCATGACCAAGGTTTACGCTTGGTCAACTAGGTCAACCTTGACCTATTGGAAATTGCACCAACAGTAGATTCCACTGTCGGCTACAAGATGATATGCATGCAGGATGCATATCAAGGCTATTATCAAGTCCCCCTAGCAAAAGAAGATCAAGAAAAGGTTAGCTTTATCACCACTGAAGGAATATACTATTATAATGACATGTCCTTCGGATTAAAGAATGCAAGAGCAACATACTAGCGACTTATGAACAAGGTGTTCCGAAGGTAAATTGACAGAAACATTGAGGTATATGTAGATGATATACTAATCAAATTCCTCTGAGCTACTGATTTATGTGCAGATATAGAGGAGACGTGCTAAACTCTAAGGAAGTATGGACTCAAGCTAAACCCCAACAAATCCATACTTGGGGCTAAGAGCGGACATTTCCTTGACTATATCGTGACATAATGGTGAATTGAAACCAGCCCGAGCAAGGTGAAGGTTCTTCAAGACATGTCCCCACCTCGCAATTTGAAGAAAGTACAACGTCTAAGTAGACAAATCATGGCTCTATCTCGATTCATCTCAAGGTCATCCAATCAAAGCCTCCCATTCTTCAAGATTCTTCATCAAGCCACAAAAGTCCAATAGGACGTCAAGTGTGACAAGGCACTGCAAGAGCTTAAGTATTATTTCTCTTCTTTACCTGACTTGCAAGAATTATAGCTGGTGAGCCACTCTGGGTATACTTTTTCTCCAATAAAAAGGTTGTCAGATCAGTGTTGGTTGATGTGTGGCAAATCCACAAGTGTACGGAGATGCCATCAAATAATAAAAGATCAAATTCACAGGGACTATGAATCAAACTAGTCAGAATAGCAAAATAAGTTATCTAGAGAATCAAGGGTGGTTAAAGTCATGAACAAACTTAAGAGAATGAGAGTTGAGAGAGTTGGGGGAGATTTAAGGGAGAGGCAGAGAGATCAAGGAAGGTTCAATGGTGAAGGCCATTCTAGGGCTTTAGTTTCACCTAATTGATTGTAAACATCTAATTTATGTTTGGCTTCCTATTCTCAATGAGTATTTAAGTAGATAACTATCTTATGATATCTAATGTGAACTTTTGCTTCTACAATGACGAATCAACCCTAATAATGGTCTATAATGAATTAAGTTTGATCCATTAAGCTCTATGATGGCCTAGGGCTCGTCACGGCAAAATGAATTGAATTTTCATTTCTGACTCTCCGCATTTTGGTTTTCTATGGGTCAAAGGGTCAGGTTCTCCTTTCAATTCATCCCAAAATTCTCATGGGATATGAATCTCATGCTTTTAGCATCAAGATCATGTTAATGTGGTAGATCTGGACCATAAATATATATTTCATCAAATAAGAAATATGCAAACATATAGATTAACCGAAAAGATATTCACGTAGCAAAAGGGATACTCCCTATATCCTAGAATCATGAAAACTACTCCATAACAAAGGAATTATAATCCAAAGACACAAATGAAAGCATTTATATAGATGAAACAATGAATAGAGATAGAGAGATGCTTAAGGAGAAGATTTCAGTGTCTTTAGAGTAGTTCCTTGCGTTGGAGGTGGATGGATCATCGGAGTGGATCAAAATGATGGCTCTAGGGTTTCTCCTAAAGGTCCCTTCATCCAAGTCCCCAGAGCCATGGGGTCGGATCCACTTTTATAGGGGATAAAGTTGGTCACATGACACGGGTTGTGCTGCTTGGCACGGCAGCCATGTTGCACAAGAGATCTCATATCCAGTGGCCACGAGTGCTTGTGGTGAGATGGCAGAAGAGGGCATGGCTCGTGCCGCTAGGCACGGGCCTCCCGTGGTGCGACGACAGTAGCAGGCACGGCCCGTGGCGCGGGTCATGCCAAATTGTGAGATGGTAGCCAAGCCTGCCATTGACAATGGCGTTGGCCACAACTGCCCATGGTAGGGTAGCCAAACCTGCCACGAATGCTCATGGCAGGGCAAGTCTCTTTCCTTAGTCTTTTTGATCCAGTTTCGCTCCATCCTTCACCTATGTCATCAAAATTATATGAAAGCAGTATCTAGGAGTAGGAAATCATAATAAAGATGAATACAAGTGGAATATCATGGAGTTCATACATGCAAAGCTGATCCAAAATAGCGTGAAAACATAGTAAAAACCCTATATGCTTTACGCTTATCAAAATCTCCCAGATTGAACTTTGTTTGTCCCAAAGTAAACATCAATATTGAGAATGCATGTGAATTCATATCTCCCAAACTTTAATAAGTTCATCTAATCCTAGACTCTCATGATATTTGGTCAAGTTATAAGTAAGATTACTCTCAAGACTAAGTCCCAGACTCTCGCGTTGAGCGACCGAATTATAAGTGAGCTTGCTCTCATGACTAAGTCCTAAACTCTCATGCCAATCGGTTGAGTTATAAGTGAGTGTACTCTCATGACCAACTCTAGACTCTCGTGTCATTCAGCCAAGTTATAAGTGAGCTTGGTCTCACGACTAAGTTTCAGACTCTCATGCCAATTGGCTGCGTTATAAATGAACTTGCTCTCAGGACTAACTCCATACTCTGGTGTCGTTCGATTAAATTATAAGTGAACTTGCTCTCATAACTAAATCTCAGACTCTCATGTTAATCGACCGAATTATAAGTGGGCTTGCTCTCATGACTAAGTCTCTAATGCCCGTGTCATTTAACTACATTTTAGAGACACTCACTCACATGCTTGAATGTAGTATACTTATAACTTTGTAGGATCAATGGTTATATAGGGGCTCTTTGAGCCTTCGAATCATGGAGTTACCTGAGTCGAGATTAGCTTAAAATAGTGTTTGAATAAACTCGAAGATGCAAGTCTAAGGAAAGTAAAAGGCGTGGCAAAATGCTAAGGCATAAAAAGCGTTAAAAGCCTAAAAGCAAAGGAAAGTATATACAACCACAAAGTTGTTAAAGTTCTTACAGAGCCACAGAAAATTTTTACAAAGCATATTATGCAAAATTGGGAATGACATTATCCAAGATGCTCTCCATGATCTTCTGGAATTGGATGAAATTCCTAGGAATGGTAACAGTTAGATAGCCACCTTCCCTTAACTGCTATATGGCCCCCTCTATGCCCAAGCCAAATATTTTGGTAGTCTGATTAGAAAGCATTTGATTAAAGTCCTTTGAGCGTAGATATTCTATTCTAAAAGCTTCTAGCCGATTGAGCTCCCCTTCCTTGTTAGTAAACTCAGTCTTTAAGGCCTCCAACTTGGCCTTCAAAGCCTCCAAATTAGAGTCTTTTACATCAATAGCCTGTTGTTTTTCCTCGAGCTGAAGTTCCTTAACAACTTGCTCAGTCGCTCGGCTGGTTTACTCGACAAGGAGAGTGGCCTCTACTTCTTCTAGTTTCATGGTCAGGACCCGTGCTTCTTTGTTCTTGATATCCAAGTCATCTATGGCCCTAAGCTTCCTAGCATTCGTCGAGTGGAGACGCGACTCGAATGTTTGAGCTTATTTTTGTAGCCTCTCAAGTTGGCCAGATTGGTCATGATTCTTATCTTGTTCCATAGCAAGGGCTTGCATGGCCCCCAATAGTAACTTTGACTTATTTTCCAACTCTTTCTTTAGTTGAGCAACCTCTCTTGATAGTCCCTCAGCTGAGCCTTATAATGTGCTTGCTCCCCCCGACCAAGCCCATAGAGGTTTGTGTTCGTGGTTCAACTTAGCCAATTTTTAGCATAAGGCTTGGCCATCCATCCAAAACTATTAAATTAAAGAGAGGGTGGGGTTGGTTGAAGTATACAAGAAAGAGAAACGTATAAGTGCAAGGAAGGTTTACCATGGTGATGTCTTGACTGAAGTGGTTGACTAACTCTTCTAGTGAGGTCGACGCCACTCGGGCTCAGAAATCTGCCCAAGTTTGGCAATGAGCCTTGTATCTTTATTGTGTGATCTAGAGCCAACAACTCAGTCAAGTGGGTGTAGAGTCATTCATGGGAGGATAACCTAATGATAGCTCTGATATGCTTATGTTTACCCTATTCACTAGGTTCCAAGTTGGACTTTGATTTGGTCTTGGTCTTGGACTTGGAAAGGGCGGCGGAGTGTATGGTTGAATGGAGGGGAGCCAGTTCAGTTGGGGGTGACAATAGGAAGGAGACAGGTTATGAATAGCATTGGCCAGTAGCTTGGAAAGTGAGGGCGTCTGCTCGGACAAAGTTGGAGTATGTCGACCAGCTACAACTTTAGGAACAGCTGAAGTAGAACTCTCCCCTCTTTCTGATGGAGCTCATGCTGCCGAGGCTTCGGCAGAGGCTTATGGTAAAGGTGTGGTCGATCGAATAGGTGTAGTCGATCGACATCTTTTGCGGTGTTGATGTTGAATCAGGAGTTCGACGGAGGTGGTTGACTCTGAGGGAATAGCTGCATGTAGCAACGAAGGTCGTCGAGGTGGCAACTCCTCGGTGTTGTCAATCGCGCCACTCTATGCGACTTTGGCATGCTCTCGTCGATCGTATCCTCAGAGGGTCTGATTGGCAAAGCCTGTGGCTCTCCAGTTCGGCTTCACCTTGAGTATTCATCTCTTCATCTGTCAACTTAGTGGAGTCACTCAGCAAGGCCTTCCATATGGTTTTAGCTGCAACAAAGAAAAAGAAATCAGTTAAATACAACAACAGGAGGATGAATGGCTCACGGAAGGTGTCGGACAGTCATGTTTGTATGGGACTCAAGCCAAATATGTATAGTACTCTTTTAGTCAGCAACTTATGAATATGATACTTCATACCAGCTAGCTGAGCAGATGTCTTGAGGTAGACCAACTCCTATTTATACTTGAATAACTCGGGAGGGTTATGCAATTCCATTTGCCACCTGGTCAGAAATGTTACTGGATGGGCTAGTCGGAGGTAGAAGTAGCGGGGCTTCCAGACTTTATTAGAAGAGGACATTTTATCAAAAAAATGTTGCACCCACTCAGGTTTGGAAGATAAAAATGCCTTGCTCGAATTTCTTGGATAGTAAAAGTAGTGGAAGATGCAAGGGTGCAAGGGGACTCATTATAGACGGAATAACACTATAACCCCGCACAATAACCTGATGGAATTATGTGCTAATTGTTGCAAAGAAATGTGGAAATAAGAACAAACTTCATAAAGAAAAGGGTGCAGAGGAAAATGGAGGCCGACTAAGAATGGATCTTTGAAGAAAGAAATGAACCCGACCAGAGGAAGATGAGGGCGGTCATATCCATTGGGGATGACAATGTGATGATTGGGAGGAATATGATAAGAAAGACGAATCTCGTCGACCTTCTCACCATTAAAATCAGAGGCCGTGGAGGTGTACCAAAGGTCGTGGGTTGTGAGAGGGGGACCGGAAGTCATGAAGAGAGGGCAAGGAGAATCGGAAGAGGGAAAGGAATAAAACTTACTAGAAACTAGAGAAGCAAAAGGTTCAAACGATCGCTGACAACAACAAGCAGGAGACAAGGAAGATGAAGATGAAGAGATAAATGCAAAAATGATAAATTGGCATCGAAACATAAAACTTAAAAACCCTAGTGACGGCCACTCACAACCGTTTGATCAAAGAGATGAGGGGGAGAGAGAGTTAATCCAAATCATTGAATTTAAACTGCCAATGGACACATTGAATCTCAACAGTGCCTGTCATCATATATTCTTTTAGTAGGCATGTGACATGTGTCAACTAGACATGAGCGACATTTTTGAGGGATGGGAGGCAATAAGCAGGCTTATGACAAAAAAAAATGCGTGCTTTTCATGTTTAGCATTAATGATAAGTAACGTGTCTTTTTTCCAAGGTATCAGAGTGATGTCAACTAGAACCGACTGATAGTACAAAGAAGGGGTCTCTGATCAAGAAACATGGGATCCCTAAAGCACCGACAATTTAGTGTAGCATCAACTCAAGCCAAGCAGCGGCACGAAGAATGAATGTCTAATCAGAGGATAAGGAGCACAAACAATACAATTATTCAGTCAGTCAGACTTATAGACTTCTTCATCTAGACTTGAAGGGAGGCTTGTGATACAGCTGATAATGTGTAGAGGCTTTGAGTCGAGTCAAAGTCAAGAAGGATGGTTGATGTTGTAGTCAAAATCAATGAGGGGTCAACCCTCGAAGCTAGCGCAATTGATCGTCATGGTTGAGAGTTCGTCCGACCAGACCGAGGGGTCGGTCAAACACCGATCCACTAAATATTGATGAATAGTTGAAGAAGAGTCAACACTTGCTAGAGCCAAGACTTCTTTGTCACCCGAAGATAGCAGGATTAACTAGCTCGGTCAAGCAGTCCAGCCGATCGGAACTATAGTCCGATCGGGTAGACTAGACGCTTGGTCTGATTGAGCTCTTTGGCTAAACAGATAAGTCAAGTGAGGGATGAGCCCCCGGTAACATTGTATAAATCCGATCGGCATGTCCAACAAAGAGATTGTTGATCAGGTCACAAGAGGAACTCAGTCGGCTTGCCAGATAAGCATGTGGTAGGTCCCTCAACTCAACGACCTGATATTCCTTTTTGTCATTTTATACCACGAAAAATAGAGAATATTTTATCTACAGATTGTACACTAGAAGCTTCTTCTCTGTCAAACACAGAGATTGTAGGTCCATTATGGGAAAGATGTCAAAACATCTTTATATTATGTCCTTTTTTAAAAATATTTTGAGATTCGTGCATAGATAAAATAATAACACTATAAAAAGAGATCTCCATTTATTAACGTAGATATGCAATGCTATGAGATTTTATACCCTGCTAGCCACTGTTCATTATTATTATTCACTTTAGTTGACTTGACTCAACTTAACCACTGACTTGAACATCCGAATATTGATATCAGGGATCTCTTCCTAACTAAGTTACTAACGTTCTTTTTAATATACAAAAACACTTCAAAATTAACAGAAAATTCAGTCGGTCAACATCAAAATTATCTTTTCCAGCCTATCATCTCCTTCACAACCGGATCAGTATGCATTTGCATTTGTTTGATTAATTGCATGTTTTGCTTTGACACTGTTACAATTCATGCGCAATAATCGAAGCTAGTTTCTTGGCCAAGCTTAGCTCGTGCGAAGCGTGACAATTTGTTTCCTCCAAGGTGAAAGCCAATTTATAAATTAGCTCCCGCCTTATAAATTATTGATTTTTTAATAACAATTTTAAAGTTACAAATACACATTACTACTCTTTTAAAATAAAAAATTCAAAAAACTTAGGAGCGTTAGTTTAGTTTACTTGTATTTTCATTTTTATTTTCAAAAAATTATATTTTTTAATTTTTGAAAAATAATTTTTCTATAATTTTCATTTTTCTTAATAAATGCTCTCTCTCTTTTTTTGAAGAAAACGAACGTAAAAAATGTCTAAATCTATTTTTCATTTTCTCAAAAAATAAAAATAAAAAATAACGTCAAAAATACAAACCAAATGCTCTCTTATGATTTCTCAAAAATATAAACCAAGTGCTCTCTTATGATTTCTCAAAATTTGACTTGCAATTTGATAGGAAATGAGTTCGGGTCCTATCAAGATTTAGGGTGCAAAGATGAAATTATTGGATAATATATTGCCGGAGATATTAGAGAAATTACAGAATTGAAATCACACAAAATCAATTCTAACTTGTCTGTTGAGATGACCTGGACGGATAATCTCAGGCTGTCAGCTGGGTTGGTTCTGCCAAGCTTCCGGTGGTCCGAGTTGTGGAGTTGATGCGATGTGTAGAAGAATCCGGAGTCAATCGTCGAATCGAAAAGAGAATTCGCTGACTAAGATATTGAGGCCTGCGTTCAACGTTATTTCCTTGAAATATATTCGTCCCACCTCCGGCTGTGCTTCGAGGTTCTCTCAGGTCATCTGTTTCCCAGGATACAATGACAAAACCATACACACAACCAAACATTAGTTGTTCGCGGCGAACTGAGAATGCACTCGAGTGCTATCACGAGTAGTTCAACCAAACGGATGCACGACTAAGAGAAAAGACTTGGGGAATGAAGGTGGAGGAACTATTTTACTTTCTCTTTCGCTCTCGCTCTATATTTGCTCAAGATCCAGCTTCCTGATATAGAAGCTTTTACCTTGCCTGCAATTAATAACCAAATTATGGTCATTTAATGTTGGGTTTAATGTCATCATTAATATCGAGACGCTACAGAATCACCATTAATTTCATATTAATGCTTCCGTTATACTCTTGAGCAGGTAAAAAAAATATTCAGATGGCAAAATGTTGGTTCATCCACTTGGGCAAATCTTGCCTCGACCGGTCCGGCATTCAACGTGCACAAGTCGTGCTCACACACGAGTAAACCTTGGTTCAGTACAATATGGACCCTGGATTTGTACCCACCCTTGTGTACCCATGCGTGAGAGAGTCTCTCCCCATGCATAGGTTTACAACATCAATGCATGTGCCTTAATTTAAATCAACAATAAAGCCAAGAGACTTCTAATGTAGAACTAACAACCCATGGATAATAGAGTCTCTTCGTCTCTACCTCTTTATTCCATTCACATTTCCAACAATCCTCCACATGAATGGAATACATGGTATGTGATAACATTCAACAATTGAGCCAAGTATAGGATAGGTAGGTTTTATCCTTTGAATCTTTCCTTATGAAGATTTATTTGCTTACTGGCTGACAGTAGACATGATGCCCTTGAACTGTTCTGTCGTCTGTGTAAGCATTAACAAATCTCACCCAAGACTCTCCCTAATACAACTCAGTTTTCATGAGTGTATTCATTCTTGGCCATGAATATGTCTGGTTCTGTGAGAATCTCTAAGAATTGTGCCTCTAATTCTCTTGGAAGCGGCCCTACTTCTTTCTCACATAGGTGATTTCTCGAGAGTAACCATATACTCTTCTTGATCATTAAAAGCCCATTGGTTTACCCTGGTCTGGTCACTATTTTATTAGGTTATCCCCCACAGTGTATTTAGTCAGTACAAATTAGTTGTCCCTTTGAGCCTAGTTCTTGGGATCTCTAGTCAGTATAGGTTGGGTGTCCTCTGCACTAATCGCTGACAACGACATCAAACCCATTCCACATAATGAGCTTGTAACTAACTCTCAATTTAACCCTTTCATTAGCAGATCCGCTAGGTTATCCTTTGACTTTATATTGTCAACAGTGATAACTCCCATTAAGAGTAGTTATCTAATGGTATTATGTCTACGACGTATATGTTTATACTTACTATTATACAGATGTCTCTGTGCCCGATCAATTACTAATTGACTATTGCAATGTATGCAAATTGCCAGCACAGGTTTCGACCATTTTAGAATATCTTCTAAGAATTGTTGTAGTCATTCAGCCTCTTTACCACATTTGTCAAAAGCTATAAACTCAGATTCCATCGTGAATCTGGTTATTCCCATTCGCTTAGAAGATTTCTAGGAAATGGCTCCACCTCCTAGAGTGAATACATATCCACTCGTAGTCTTAAAGTCTTTTATATCAGATATCTAACTTGCATTGCTGTATCCTTCGATCATAGCAGGATATCTCGTATAGTGCAATCCATATTCATGAGTATATCTCAAGTACCTCAGTACTCTTGTTATCCCTTTCCAATGCTCAACATCAGAATTACTCGTGTATCTACTCAGTTTACTGACTATGTAGATCAAGTCTGGTCGTGTACAACTTATCAGGTATATTAGACTTCTACTCACTCGAGAGTACTCTATTTGAGATATACTTTCTCCTTGATTTTTTGATAGATGTTAACTTATATCTATCGACGTTCGTGCCAACGCAGTATCACCCTTGGTGAATTTTTTAAGAATTTTATCCACGTAACGAGACTAACTAAGAACAAGTCCTTCTGTTGTTCTAAGAATTTTGATTCCTAGAATCACATCAACTAGGCTCATGTCTTTCATGTCAAATCTTGAGTTCAACAAATCTTTAGTGAATTTTATTATCTTATCATTGTAGGACTGTTAGGCCGGCTAGAAGGGGGGAGTTGAATAACCCTGTAAAAAAAACAAAAGCAACCCTTCTCGAACTCTTAAACTAACACTTGTATAAAATTAGCTAAGCAGAAATACAAGAAAGAAACGAGGCACCGTGTTTGACTTGGTTACAACCGGGGAGGTTGTTAATCCAAGGAAAGTGATCGCACTAAAAACTCCTTCGGGCGGAGAAGCCTCTTACACCAGTGAAAGCACAAAAACAGAAGCTAAACTAGAACAGTGAGCGCACAAGTGTTTGGAATGCTAATTACTGAGTTGATGAAAAGCTTCTGGACCAAGGCTATATTTATAGCCTTGGTTGGGGCGCCTGGAAGGGTTCCGGGTGCCCTGGGGGGATAAAACTTTATCCCCCAATGTTCAGATCGCGTAAATCGCGATCCTGGTCAAAATCAGGGTCCGGGCGCCCCGGAGCCCAAAGTCAACAGCGTTGACTTTTTCGTCTGGGACCTCTTCTCTGGTTCAGTCCCTCCTCGGTCCGGTTCTTCTCCTCCGGATCCGCTCGCTTGGGTGATCTCTGCCATCCGGAAAAGGGCTCACCCGAACCCAACTTCCGGTCTTCTCGAGCGAGCTTCCCTCCGGCTTCTCATCCCTCGGAATCGCTGCGTGTTTCCTTCTCGTCCGCCGGCGTACTCATCCGCAGTCTTCCTCCCTCGGACGCACCGCATGCCGTCCTTCTCGCTAGCGGCGTCTCTTGCTCCCCGAGCAATCTTCCGCTCCAGCTTTCGTCCCTCAGAACCACCGCACACTTCCTTCTCGTCTGCCGGTGTACTCTTCCGCAGCACCTTGTCCCTCGGACTGCCGTCCTTCTCGCTAGCTGCGTCTTCCGCTCGACTACCTGTGTTCCTAAGCTCCTGCACACTTAGACACAAGGTTAAAACACACATGACCTACCTTAACTTGTTGATCACACCAAAAAACTTTGGGGTTCCAACAATCTCCCCCTTTTTGGTGTGATCAACCCAAGTTAAGCTAGGGTTAAAATAAACATAAAATAGAATTAATTAAATTAACTTAAATTGCAATTTAAGTGCAAAAAGATAGAAAAGATAAAATCAAATTAAATCTATCTACCTCCCCCTAGACTTATACTTTCCCTTCTCCCCCTTTGATCACAAAAAAAATGGGGTTCCAAGAAAAACAATCTAAGGGTTAAAGATTTAGTAAATTTGAAAAAAAAAATCATAAAAACAATTTTAAATTTTTGCAAGAATTATTTTGAGAAATATTTCCAAAAAAAATTTCTAAGTAAAGTTCTTAAAAAAATCTGACTTGAAAAAAAAAATTCTAAGTAATTTGAGCATAAATTTCTAATTTCAGAAAATCTTTTAACTTAAGAAAGAATGATTTTTGAGAATTTTTTAAGTACATTTTTAAAACACATGACTTAGTCAATTAAAAATTCTAAGTAAGTAGATTTCTAAATTGAAATAAAATGTTTTGAGTAACCCTTTTTAAAGCTCTAATTAATTCTTATATTAATGCTTCATTAGTAAGTTAATTAAACATTTATTTCAATTATTTTGGCTTCCAGGTCGTGGCTAGGCACTAGGCCTTCTTGGTTATTGGAGCAACAACCACTTTCTTAGACAAAGCCTCATAAAGAAATTCTTTGTTTAATTTTCTCACTTAAAGCGCTAATTTTAATTTTAAAATTAATTTAAGCATGACTTCGGAACCCAATATAGGTTCCAGCCTACTGGATTAATCAAAAAAAATTTAGGGACATATTTTCTTGAAATGTTCTTAATTTATCCCGGGTGATATTTAAAGTACCAATTTAAATTATTAAATCTTCTAAAATTAGTTTTAGATGAACATGCATAGTTTTTCAAGTTATCTACTTGAATTTTCAAATCATCATTTTCAAGTTTCAATTTTTCATTTGCTAGTTTTAATTTATCTAATTCTTCTAAGGGACAAGACTTAGCTAGAATTACTTTTAAATTTTTATTTTCACTTTCTAATTTGCAGCAATTTTTGTTAAAAGTTTAACGAACTTAAACATTTTATCGGGAGGAAGAGATCGTACCTGACTTACCTTGTCAATCTCGTTGTCCGTTTCTCCCCCTGAGCTGCTGCTTTCTTCTGACGTGTCTCCCCCTTTATCGATGCTCTCGATGCTCATTTCGGAAGAGCTTGAATCGCAGTCGTCGTCTTGATGACTCGCCATCAGTGCGAGTCCAGAGAAAGCTTCGACTTCCGATTCGGACGATGTATCGTCCCACGTCGCCTTTAGGGCCTTTCGCTTTTGGATAGGTTTCTTACCCTTCTCCTTGTCCTTGTTCTTCAGCTTGGGGCAATTGTCCTTGACGTGCCCTTCTTCGTCGTAGTGGTAGCAACGGATCATTCTTCTCTTCTTTCCCTGCGGATGGTTAGTAGATCTGGATTTACAAAGTTTCTTGAATCTTCTTACCATCATTACCATTTCCTCGTCGTCGAGAGAGGATTCCGATTCTAGTTCGTCTCTCGAGGCTTTGAGGGCGACGTTGTTTTTAGGCTCCTTCATTCCTGCACATCTTGACTCATGCACTTCAAATGTTGAAAAGAATTCTTCTAATGAAATCTTTTCTAAATCTTTATAAATGTAAAATGCATCTACTAATGATGCCCATTTGGTATTTCTAGGAAAGGAATTTAGAACGTACCTGAGCGAATCTCGGTTACTTACCTTTTCTCCGAGATTCGAAAGTCCGATGATAATTTCTTTTATTCTCGAGTGCAGATGCGCGACTGACTCGTCTTCCCCAAGTCGCAGGCTGGTGAGCTGATTGCGAAGCAAATCTCTTCTGGCGAGCTTTGCTTCGGACGTTCCTTCGTGCAGCTCGAGGAACTTCTCCCAAAATTCCTTTGCAGAGTTGTATTTACCAATCCTGTTGACTTCTTGAGGCGGAAGAATGCTTAGTAGATGGTACTCTGCTTTGTCGTTCGCTACGAAGTCGGCATGCTCCTTTTTTGTCCATTTATCTATTTCCTTGTCCTCTGGAGCTTGAAAACCAAGTTTCATTGTTAAAAATAATTCAATATCTGTTGTAAGAAATACCTGCATATGTTTTTTCCAAGTGGCAAAATCCCCGTCGAATGTCGGCGGGTGAATGCTTGGTTCGGCCATCTCGTTGCTTCGTTCGGCGGTTAGTCCTCCTGAAGCGCCTTGACTCTGATACCACTTGTAGGATCGTTGGGTCGGCTAGAAGGGGGGGTTGAATAGCCCTGTAAAAAAAATAAAAGCAACCCTTCTCGAACTCTTAAACTAACACTTGTATAAAATTAGCTAAGCAGAAATACAAGAAAGAAACGAGGCGCCGTGTTTGACTTGGTTACAACCGGGGAGGTTGTTAATCCAAGGAAAGTGATCGCACTAAAAACTCCTTCGGGCGGAGAAGCCTCTTACACCGGTGAAAGCACAAAAACAGAAGCTAAACTAGAACAGTAAGCGCACAAGTGTTTGGAATGCTAATTACTGAGTTGATGAAAAGCTTCTGGACCAAGGCTATATTTATAGCCTTGGTCGGGGCGCCTGAAGGGTTCCGGGCGCCCTGGAGGTCCGGGCGCCCGGAAGGGTTCCGGGCGCCCCGGATGGCTCCGGGCGCCCCGGAGCCCAAAGTCAACAGCGTTGACTTTTTCATCCGGGACCTCTTCTCTGGTTCAGTCCCTCCTCGGTCCGGTTCTTCTCCTCCGAATCCGCTCGCTTGGGTGATCTCTGCCATCCGGAAAAGAGCTCACCCGAACCCAACTTCCGGTCTTCTCGAGCGAGCTTCCCTCCGGCTTCTCGTCCCTCGGAATCGCTGCGTGTTTCCTTCTCTTCCGCCGGCGTACTCATCTGCAGTCTTCCTCCCTCGGACGCACCGCGTGCTGTCCTTCTCGCTAGCTGCGTCTCTTGCTCCCCGAGCAATTTTCCGCTCCAGCTTTTGTCCCTCGGAACCACCGCACACTTCCTTCTCGTTTGCCGGTGTACTCTTCCGCAGCACCTCGTCCCTCGGACTGCCGTCCTTCTCGCTAGCTGCGTCTTCCGCTCGACTACCTGTGTTCCTAAGCTCCTACACACTTAGACACAAGGTTAAAGCACACAGGACCTACCTTAACTTGTTGATCACACCAAAATAATCTTGGGGTTCCAACAATCATTACTCTCAATGATAAGTATGTCATTTACATATAGGCATAAGATGGCATAGCCATTCTCTGTGGCTTTCATGTAGATACATTTATCACATTCATTGATCTTGAATCCACATTCCTTCATGGCATTATCAAATTTCTCATGTCATTGCTTTGGTGCTTGTTTCAAGCCATATAATGACTTCACCAATCTACTAAATTATTTTCCTGTCCTGTCACAAAAATCCCTTCAAGTTGCTCTATGTAGATTTTCTCTTCTAAATCCCTATTTAGAAAAGATATTTTTACATCCATCTGATGTATTTTATGGTTCGATAGAGCGACTATAGTCAACAATACTCTAATGGAAGTTATTCTCAACATTGAAGAATATGTATCAAAGTAATCAAGGCCTTCTCGTTGTCAGTATCCTTTGGTTACCAATCTGGCCTTATACTTATTAATTGTGCCATCTGACTTCATTTTCTTCTTGAAGATCCATTTGCAATCTAGTGGTTTACTTCCTGGAGGAAGATCCGCAAGTTCTCAACTGTGATTTTGCAAGATAGATTTTATCTCAAATGTAATTATCTCTCTCAAGTGAGATCTGTCAGAAGAGCTTACAGCTTCAGAGTAACTTCAGGGCTCACTTTCCAACATGAAAGTGATAAAATATGATCCGTAGGATTTTTTCACCCGAGCTCTTTTGCTCCGTCTAAGCTCAACCTCGACTGGCTCATCATCATCTTCTTCGCCTTGTGTTTCATATGCCCATTTTGAGGAGCTAGCGTCATCTCGGGTCTTATACGGAAACACATGCTCGAAGAATGAGACATTTCTTAATTCTATTATCGAGTTCTTGTTGTTGGTGCAATCATAGGTCAAGGTTGACCTGGTTGACCTGACTCGAGTTGTGTTTTGATGTTTGACGATATTTGACGAAAAGAGAGTTGTATTCTTGATGTTTGACAAGAATAGGTGTTTGGGAGATTGTAGGTGCAATCTTAGGTCAAGGTTGACCTGGTTGACCTGATTCGGGAAAAGTCCAAGCAGGGAGCTTGGCACGCGAAAAGTCCAAGTATGGAGACTTGGCACTGGAAAAGTCCAAGTACGGAGACTTGGCACGGGGAAAAGACCAAGCAGGTAGCTTGGCACGCGAAAAGTCCAAGTATGGAGACTTGGCACTGGAAAAGTCCAAGTACGGAGACTTAGCACGGGGAAAAGACCAAGCAGGTAGCTTGGCACGCGGAAAGTCCAAGTATGGAGACTTGGCACGGGGAAAGTCCAAGTATGGAGACTTGGCACGGAGAAGTCCAAGCAGGGAGCTTGGCACGAGGGAAAGTCCTAACTGGGATGTTAGGCATGTGGAAAGTCCTGGTGAGTGAAGCCAGGCAGTGGGAAAGTCCTAACTGGGATGTTAGGCAGTTGGAAAGTCCTGGTGAGTGAAGCCAGGCAGTGAGAAAGTCCTAACTGGGATGTTAGGCAGTGTGGAAATCCTGGTGAGTGAAGCCAGGTGAGAGTCCGGGTGAGTGAAGCCAGGCAAGGGAAAATCCAGATGGATCAGGGATGATCGGACATCTGGTGTTGAGGAAAGTCCAAGTAGGTCAAAGGGATTGACCGGACACTTGGCGGGGAATTCTAGCAGGTCAAGGGAGTGACCAGATGCTAGGAATGAAGTACCAACAGGTCGAGGTTGACCGAATGTTGGTTTGGAAGGCTTGGGACTTGGTTTGGGCAAAAACCAAGTCACTAGTTATCTGATCGGTCTGGTGACCGATCAGTTGTGGACCGATCAGGAGCTTCCCTGATCGGTCGTGGCGACCGATCAGGAGACGATGTCGCGGAAGGAAGAGAGAGTTGGGATCGGTCTGTGGACCGATCCAGCTGTGGCCTGATCGGTCCACAGACCGATCAGAGTACGCACAGAAGGGCTCTGTGCACTGACTGATCGGTCTGGGGACCGATCAGCACAGGGCCTGATCGGTCCCCACGACCGATCAGGCAAGCCCCAGACCGATCAGGCTGAAACCTGATCGGTCCAGGTCCTAGCCGTTGCGTAGCAACGGCTAGTTTCTTCGCTGTCTTCTTCGCAGGTATAAAGGGGTCGAGGGCTGCTGCTGCACTGTAGCTTCTTCTTCTTTTCTAGAACTTCTGTTCTTCTACTGCTGAAGCTTCTGCTTCAACTGAGCTTTGATTGAGCTCGCCTCCGAAGCTTCGCGTGAGCTTCCAGTCGTCGACCAGCTGCTGCGTTTGGGTTGTGAAGTTGCTGCTTCACCTCCAGTCGACAAGAAAGCAAGCAATTGGTAGAGTGCTATTGTATTCATATTGTATTGCTTTTCTTACTGTTCTTGTACTCTTTGTTTGCTGCTGCAAACGTTTGTGGCGAGGTTTCTCCACCCACAAGGAGTATATTGTATTAGCCGGTTCTCCGGGGACTCATCCACCGACGGATTGACTGGACTCGTCCACCTTACGGACACGCCGAGGAGTAGGAGCCCTAATCTCCGAACCTCGTTACATCCTTGTGTTAAGGTTTGGTTTTCTTCTCTTTCGTTTCCTTGTATTTTCCGCTGCACTAACAGGTTTTGTAGAAAGAAACGACGATTTGGGGTCGGCTATTCACACCCCCCCTCTAGCCGAGTACGAACGATCCTAACAAGTGGTATCAGAGCGAGGTTGCTCTTCATCGGATTCACACCCGTGGGAGCACAAGCTAGAGATGGATCAATTCGGAGAAGACATCACCATTCCACCCTTCTACAACGACAACTTCGCATATTGGAAGGTAAGGATGATGTATTTTCTTAGGACTAATATGTGGAACTGGTTTTGTGTACAAGAAGGGTTTACTCCTCCAATGGATAAAGAAGGAGAGCCTCTAGAGAAGAACAAGTGGACGAAGGAACAAGTCCACCAATCCACGATCAACAATGAGGTAACTAAAACAATTGAATTTTCATTACCTACTAATGTTTTGTGTAAGATAGGTAAATACAACAATGCCAAGGAGTTGTG
Organism: Zingiber officinale; assembly: GCF_018446385.1. Lineage (NCBI taxonomy): Eukaryota > Viridiplantae > Streptophyta > Magnoliopsida > Zingiberales > Zingiberaceae > Zingiber > Zingiber officinale. The sequence goes on from NC_055996.1 coordinate 83,894,256, forward strand.
GGATAACTTGGCCAAGTACCATGAGGAGAGCTCCACTTCAAGCCATGAAGTGGAGCCTAGTGAGCCAAGTAGCTCACATCATGGAGGGAGCGAATTGGGAGTTGAGGGCTACTCAACATCCAAGGAAGAAGAGGAGGAGAGTTCCTCTTGTTCAAGTTCGGAGCAAGAAGAAGAAGTTCCCACCTCCGGAAGGGTGGAAGAAGAAAGCTCATCTCCATCCACAACCCTAGGTAACTCAAACACTGTGATTTCTAGCAAATTACACATAATGTGTTTTGAGTGTAGGAAACATGGACATTACAAGAGCAAATGTCCAAAGAAGGTTAGGAAGACTCCACCGGCACCAAAGGTCAAGGAAGCCGGAGTCCCAACACGCAAAGGCAAGAAGCACGTGGTGTGCTTTCAATGCAAGCAACGGGGACACTATAGGAGCCAATGTCCGAAGGGGAGGAAACCTCACAAGGACAAGGGATGCACATCGATAGGGGGAGCTAAGGCAAACCCTAAGGTATCTTTTAAGGCTCACTCGTGCAATTCTAGTAGGATACATGCTAGTAATTTTATTGCATTAGTCAATAATGATAAGCATGTTAACACTAAAAATCAATACATGTGCTTAGGTGCTAAACATGTCAACCTAGATAGGGATACTACTAGGAATGCTAACCCTAGGATTAACACTTCTAAGGTTAAGGAAAACCTAGGTAGAAACCCTAAATCAACTAGACACATGCCTAGGAACACCTCAAGAAAGAATGACAAATCAAAACTTGAGGTATTAGAAAAGGAGAATCAAGTCTTGAGGTCAAGGCTTGATACCCTAGAAAAGGCCCTTAAAAATTTAGAGAAGTCAACTCTAGGGCCTAAGGGTCAAAAGTCTCAGGACAAGAAAGGTTTGGGTCACAAATCTAAGTCCCAAGTGGTCAAGCCCACTTACCACAATGTTCTATTCGATTATGGAACAAAACCTAGGGCTAGGAAGACCATTACCAAGGTTACAAGGGGAGTCACCCCTATAGTTGACCTTGATGAGACCCAAATGACCAAGGCTTCAAAGCCTAAGAGGGTCATTAGGAGGGTTGCTAGGGAAGTCATCCCTAGTGAATATTTAGTGAACCCAATGAGCTCTAATAGGTATTGGGTTCCTAGGAGCATCTTCTCTACCCCATAGATGGGTTAGAGAGTGTCAACTCCGATTAGAAGGGTAGTTAACCCAACTTTGAGGAAATTGACACTCAAGGAGCATTTTCAAGGTTTTGAGAACTTTTGAAAATGAAATGGAATTATCATTTACTCCTTTGAAGAGTTAAATGTGCCTAAAAGATTGGAAATTTCATTTTTAATCTCAATTGGCACAATTTGGGAAAATCTAGAGGACTCTCGAGGAAAAATGAAACATGCCAAGTTTTGAGGATAAAGTTGATCTTTAAGTGGCATGAATTAATCTAGAGTTCAAGAAGTGTCAAAATTAGGATTTTGGCATTTTAGGGCAATCTAGGATTAAATTTGAAGTTAGCCAAGTGGTTAAGGATACTTAGATAGGTAATCTAGGTATATTTATTTATGCTAAATCTTGCCATGATTGTTTGCCCTCACATGTCATGACATCATGTTTAGTTTTATTATCATTTGAAATGTCATGATAATGCTTAGGCTAGTTTTTATGTCATGGTTATTTAAGTTTCAAACTTTATGCCATGACATCATGACATTGGCACATGTCTTCATTTATGATACCATTTTATGCCATGTCATCATCTCTTGCATTAATAATCAATTGAATTGATTTAAGGATGAAAAACACATTTTGATATTGAGATCAAATTTGTGTTTAGAAAATGCATGAGACCTTAGTCTAAGATACCTAAACTCATATCCCACATCAAAATTGCCATGGATGTGTTTGATACACTTTAGATGTGTGTGAGATATTAGGATCATGAATTAGGATCAAGGTGCATAGTTCTTGTACCTAGATGAGACTAATTCAAGAAATGGGGGATCATAGGGAAAGCTTATGTACAAGTCATGTACATGTAGCCCAAAGATTGTGGTCCTAAATTAAATGGTTTAAAATCTTTTTAAAATTGATTTGAAAAACCTTGATGAAGCTTTCCTAGTGATAGCATTCATCATTGAACATTGTGATACAAAGTTGAGTTAAACTTGAACTATTTCAAAGTTTTTGAACTTTGTATCAAGATTAAAAAATGGAAACTATTTTCATAGAAAACTATTTTTCCTTGATAGTGTATGATATGAGGAATGTATCCTCAAGGTTTTATAATTTTTGAAATTTTCTGTGATTTTCTAGAGGTTTCTGAATTTCGGGAGAAGAAATCAGAAATCTGATATCAGACTTGTGGACCGATCAAGAGGTTGCCTGATCGGTCCAGGGGATGCTGGATCGGTCACTGTGACCGATCCAGGGAATCCCTGATCAGGGCGTGCCAAATGCTGATTTTTCGACTGTTTTGTCTGAAATTTCAGCTGGGAGTTGGTGTTTTGGATTTCTAAAGGTTTGAAACTCACCAAGACATTGTTGGTGCAATGGTCAAGGAGGAGTTAACCTTTAGGGGGAGTTTTACCTATTAGTCAAGGGGGAGTTGACTTTTAGGGGGAGTTTTTACTTCTAAAAGACTTGAGTGATATGAGATTATCACTAAGTTAATTATTAACTCTAGTGTCAAGGGGGAGATTAAGAGTTTCAATGAAAGGTATGGGACTTTCATTAGGAAGAAACTCTTGACCTTGATTCCCTCTTTTTGATGTGTGTCAAAAAGGGGGAGAGATGTCCCAAGGGGGAGAGTGTAGGTTTTGGAAGAATGTTCAAAGGAAGAACATTGGAAAACCTAAGTTACGTTATCGGGTTAACCTAACTTGATTTTGGATTTTGTCAAACATCAAAAAGGGGGAGATTGTTGGTGCAATCTTAGGTCAAGGTTGACCTGGTTGACCTGACTCGAGTTGTGTTTTGATGTTTGACGATGTTTGACGAAAAGAGAGTTGTATTCTTGATGTTTGACAAGAATAGGTGTTTGGAGATTGTAGGTGCAACCTTAGGTCAAGGTTGACCTGGTTGACCTAATTCGGGAAAAGTCCAAGCAGGGAGCTTGGCACGCGAAAAGTCCAAGTATGGAGACTTGGCACTAGAAAAGTCCAAGTACGGAGACTTGGCACGGGGAAAAGACCAAGCAGGTAGCTTGGCACGCGAAAAGTCCAAGTATGGAGACTTGGCACTGGAAAAGTCCAAGTACGAAGACTTGGCACGGGGAAAAGACCAAGCAGGTAGCTTGGCACGCGGAAAGTCCAAGTATGGAGACTTGGCACGGGGAAAGTCCAAGTATGGAGACTTGGCACGGAGAAGTCCAAGCAGGGAGCTTGGCACGAGGGAAAGTCCTAACTGGGATGTTAGGCATGTGGAAAGTCCTGGTGAGTGAAGCCAGGCAGTGGGAAAGTCCTAACTGGGATGTTAGGCAGTTGGAAAGTCCCGTGAGTGAAGCCAACGGAGAAAGTCCTAACTGGGATGTTAGGCGGTGTGAAATCCTGGTGAGTGAAGCCGGTGAGAGTCCGGGTGAGTGAAGCCGAGCAAGAAAATCCAGATGGATCGGGATGATCGGACATCCGGTGTTGAGGAAAGTCCAAGTAGGTCAAAGGGATTGACCGGACATTGGGAATTCTAGCAGTCAAGGGAGTGACCGATGCTAGAATGAAGTACCAACAGTCGAGGTTGACCGAATGTTGGTTTGGAAGGCTTGGGACTTGGTTTGGGCAAAACCAAGTCACTAGTTATCTGATCGGTCTGGACCACCGACCGATCAGGACATGGCCTGATCGTTCTGTGGACCGATCAGAGCTTCGATCGCGACACCTGATCGGTCGTGGGACCGATCAGGGAGAGTTGGGATCGGTCCGTGGACCGATCCAACGGTGATCGGTCCACGCATCGATCGAGACCGATCAGGGGTTACTGATCGACTCGATCGGTCCGGGACCGATCAGGCCTGATCGGTCCCCACGACCGATCGGGTCAAAGCAGATCGATCAGAAACCTGATCGGTCGATCTAACCAGCAGCTAGTTCGCCGCTGGTATAAAGGGGTCGAGGGCTGCTGCTGCACTGTAGCTTCTTCTTCTTTTCTAGAACTTCTGTTCTTCTGCTGCTGAAGCTTCGCTTCAACCGAGCTTTGATTGAGCTCGCCTCCGAAGCTTCCAGTCGTCGACTTGCTGCGTTTGGGTTGTGAAGTTGCTGCTTCACCTCCAGTCGACAAGAAAGCAAGCAATTGGTAGAGTGCTATTGTATTCATATTGTATTGCTTTTCTTACTGTTCTTGTACTCTTTGTTTGCTGTTGCAAACGTTTGTGGCGAGGTTTCTCCACCCACAAGGAGTATATTGTATTAGCCGGTTCTCCGGGGACTCATCCACCGACGGATTGACTGGACTCGTCCACCTTACGGACACGCCGAAGAGTAGGAGCCCTAATCTCCGAACCTCGTTACATCCTTGTGTTAAGGTTTGGTTTTCTTCTCTTTCGTTTCCTTGTATTTTCCGCTGCGCTAACACGTTTTGTAGAAAGAAACGACGATTTGGGGTCGGCTATTCACACCCCCCCCTCTAGCCGAGTACGAACGATCCTAACACTTGTGTATATATAGTATTTGTGACTCATACACAAAAAAATGATACGCACTACTATTATATGATATCCAATAAATATGCAATCAGCAGTCTTTGGTCCTCTCTTAATCCTTTTTAGATCAGGCACCAACACTTTGGTAAGACACCCTCATATTCATAAATATTTATAAGACGGTTGTCTTTCATTCCACAACTTATAAGGGCTCTTATCTATCTTCTTCGAGGACACCTTATTTAAAAGGTAATTAGCTGTTAACACACCTTCCTCCCACATGAACTCTGTAGTCCATAGTTCAATAGAAGAGTATTCATCATCTCCTTTAGAGTTTGATTCTTCCTCTCAGCAACTCTATCTTGTTGAGGAGTATAAAGAGCTATTATTTTGTGTCTAAACCTATGTTCAACACACAACTCAGCGAACGATGATATATATTCACTGTCTCAACCACTTCGAAACACCTTAATCTTCTTATTAAGTTAGTTTTCAACCTCATTCTTATATAGAGTAAATCTCTCTATAACTTCATCCTTACTTTTGAGAAGATACACATAATAATATTCTGTATTATCATCTGCAAAAGTAATGAAGTATTTATTTCCACCACGTGTTGGTGTACCTTTGAGGTCACACACGTCGATGTGAATTAGCCCAACTGGTTCATTGCTTCTCTCAACATGTTGAAAGGATGACCTTATCATTTTTGCTTCAACACAAATCTCACATTTATATTTTGGGTCAAGGTGGAATGTAGGTATGCTTCGCATATTTATTAATGTATGTAACACATTATAGTTAGCATGCCCTAGTATACCATGCCACAAACATGAAGACTCAAGCATATAAGTGGAAAATATTTTATCTTTATTTATCTTTGGTCTAATGGTCATTACATTAAGCTTGAACAATCCATCAGATACATAGCATCTTCCTACAAACATTCCATTCTTTGACAGTACAACTATGTCTGACTCAAAAATAATGTGAAAGTGATGCTTGCTTAACAGTGATCCGAACACTAGATTCTTCTGAATAACTAGAATATACAACACATTATTTAGAGTAAGGTCTTTGCCCGAGGTCATTCAGCACCACTTTTCTTTGGGTCATGATGTCTGAGGTTGCTGAGTTCTCCATGAATAGCTTATCTCCATTGACTTCTTCAAAGTTGTAGAGAAGCTCCTTATTACAGCAGACATGTCTGGTGGCTCCAGTATCGATCCACCATTGCCATGGGTTGAACTGACCAAGTTCAGTTTGGAGACTACAGTGCAGAGGTAGTCCACTTCTGGTCCCTCGTTCAGGCCTCCTGCTTCTTCTTCGGCTTTCTGCATTCCAAAGATTTGTGACCAGCTCGATCACAGTTGAAGCACTTCACAAAGAATTTTTTTAATGCCTCCTCTGGGTCCCATATTGGAAGTCTTTGGTTCTTCTGCATCATGTTTTGACCGTGCTCAACCACGTTGGCTTTCACAATAATTTGAGAGAATAGCTTTCTCTCTGAATTCTTGTTGTTTTCTTTGATACAAAGTCTAACAATGAGTTCTTCCAGCCTAGAGGTAACTTCTCAATAATAGCAGCCACCTGGAAGGTTTCACTCAGAATCATCCCTTCTGAGTGGATCTCGTGCAAGATCATCTGAAGCTTCTGGACTTGGCTTATCACCATCTTGGAGTTAACCATCTTATAGTCCAGGAATCAACCCACGACGAACTTCTGGGCCCCTACATCCTCTGTCTTATACTTCCTATCAGGGACTCCCATAGCTCCTTAGTCGTTCTCTTCATGCTATACACAGAGTGCAGCTAGTCGGCAAGATAGTTGAGGATGTAGTTTTGGCAAAGGAACTCAGAATGAGTCCATGCCTCCGTTGTTGATGGTCTGCACATCAGCATCCTCAGCACGCTTGGGAGGGTCCTCGGTCAAGAATTGAGCTAGATTGAGCATGGTCAAGTAGAAGAGCATCTTCTGCTGTCACCTCTTGAAGTTCACTCTAGTGAACTTTTCTGGCCTTTCCCCATGGTTGATTAGCACAGTTCTAATCAGGGCGGAAGGAGCCTTAAGGTGTTGAGTTTGTTGCACATCAATACTTTGTTCTGTGGTCATCTCAATAGAACTCGAGTTTGTTTCAAGATTGTTGGATAATCTGTTGCCGGAGATATTGGGAAAATTATAGAATTGAAATTATACAAAATCAATTCTAACATATCTATTAAGATAACTTGAGCGAATAATCTCATGCTGCTAGCTTGGGTTAGTTCTGCCAAGCTTCCCGTGATCTGAGTTGTGGAGTTGATGCGATGCGTAACAGAATCAAGAGTCGATCGTCGAATCAGAAAGAGAATTCAATGACTAAGATATCGAGGCATGCGCTTAATACAATTTCCTTAAAACAGATTTGTCCCACCTCCGGTTGTACTTCAAGGTTCTCTCGGGTCATCTGTTTCCCAGGATGCAACGGCAAAATCATGTACGCAACCAAGCACTAGTTGTTTGTGGAGAACTGAGAATGCACTCGAGTGCTATCACGAGTAGTTCAGCCGAACAAATGCACAACTGAGAGAAAAGAATCGGGGAACGAAGGTGGATTAACTCTTTTACTTTCGCTTTTGTTCTCACTCTATCTTTGCTCAAGATCCAGCCTTCTTATATATGAGCTCTCACCTTGCCTGCAATGAATAACCAAATTATGGTCATTTATGTTGGGTTTAATGTCACCATTAATGTCGAGACGTTACAAAATCATCATTAATTTTATATTAATATTTTCGTTACACTCTTGAGCAGGTAGCAAAAAGAAATTCAAGTGGTAAAATATTAGTTGTTCATTTACTTGGGCAAATCTTGGCTCGATCGATCCGACATTCAACGTTCGAATGTCATGCTCGCACACGAGTCAACCTTGATTCAATACAATATGGGCCCTGGATTTACACCCACCCTTCCACACTCACATGTGAGAGAGTCTCTCCCTATGCATATATTTACAATATCAATATATGTATCATAATTTAAACTAACAATAAATCCAAAAAAAACTTCTAATTCGAGAATAAACAACGTAACCCATATACAATAAAATCTAGCTCTTCATCTCTACCTTTTATTCCATTTACATTTCCAACAGAAATCAGCTTGCTCCCATAAATTCATAATTTTTAACATATAAAATTGGGAACCATCGCATTAAAGTAATGAATAAAAAAATTACAATTTCGCACATTTTGATCACAAGTTAATTTGCAAAACTAATTTGCGTCCATTCTATAATAGTACACTAAAATAAAATTTCAAGTCACGTCTTTTTTTAATAATTCAAGTATCTAAACTTCAATTAATCATAGAGATAGTTGGCACATGTTTCTTGTGACCCGTAACTTCAAGGTTATTATCATTTTTGGATCCACATACCCTTTAAAAAAAAACCCAATCACTTCCAAATGTACCATAAAAATTGACATTGTAACAACTTGTAACATACACTAAGACTATCTCCTGTCCAAAATAAACAAATCATTTCCAAATGTATCATGAAAATTGGCATTGTAACAACTTGTAACATAGGTCTATGACACTAAGACTATCATAAAAATTGGCATTGTAAAATTTTATATTAACTATCATTATTAATATGATATTTTACTGCATAAGGAAATTTCAATATTATCCATTTTATGTATTTAATTTTCATAATTCCAAAAACACATATTAAACTGTCCTTATACCCCTTCCTTACGAAATAATTACTTGGGTTTGTGTGTGTGCATCTTTATATTTTTGCTCTACTAGTTCAAAATTTCACCGCTTTCCATTTATGCTATTGAATTAAGCTTTAAGGGCATAGATACATTAAAAAAATTTATAGGAGTACATTAATTTTAATTTAAAATGATTTAGAGTTCCTTAAGTCACTAACTGTTTTTATACATAAGTAAAAGGTTTTATAAATGATCATTTCTAGGTGGAATTATTGGGTCCGGTATCTCCCGGAGAACGCAAACTGATATGGATCGTCGGCTAGTGTTCGATACTATCTCTGTAAACGATATTGCTCCGCTACGGTGCGCTAACGGATAGCAGTAATTCGTTCCCAAGATACAACGACGAACGTCTCGGAATCGTAGCACTCCGAATTCCGAGACCAGCGAACCTTCTCGTAGGCTTTTTGGACTCTTTATGCACAAGATGAGATGAATGCTCAAGAGAGAATAGAATAGATGAATTCGATGATTCGAATGAATTTTCCTGCACTGCAATGTCATCTGGAGCATAAATTTAAGCTCCTCAATGTTCCTCACAACGATGCATACGTGCAAAGTGCCGGGCTCACAGGTGCTCCCTGAGAAGAGAGCACCTGGTCTTTTTCTGAGTTAACTCTATTAACATAGCATCATTAATAAGCAAAGAATGCACATCGAAAATTTCCGATGTGGGACTATTCTCCCATACATTTCCTTATATATCATTAATGAGTAATTAATGTTTATTTGGGCCGACTTTAAACAATTAATTTCTCATTCACTTTTAATCGGTTTTGAGCAAATTAATAGTCTAAATCTATCTACGCGAAACGTAGATTTCAATTTTGAAGTCAATTATGACTTCTATCTATTGATGACATTCCGATTTTTTCATAAAACCGATATTAGTCCATTAAGGCTCCAATATCCATTAGGAATAAGAATGACATTTTTTTCCTTCTAAATCAACACTGAGAGGAGCACGTTTGAATGCAAATTTACAAGTTTCTTACTTTATTGATTGCTTATTCTCCGCATCTTGTCTATCCGACAACCTTCCTCAAGTTTTGTCACATTGAGCACGCATTCATTTCAGAGACACATGTTAAACTTGGCCATGTGCAGTGCTAAACTTGAGGGCCTTTAATTCCCTCTATAAAACGCGATCATCATCACCTTTACTAACACAATATAGACACTGCACGACCTTTTTACCCGTTTGCTTTGTTGAGTAGACATGGCTCTAAATAGGATTTCAAATTACGAGGATGATCAGGTATATATATTGTTATCTGCAACTTCATTTCTTTTTTCTTGTTTTGGCCCTCAATTAGCAGCTTGAATGAGTGTTAAGCATATAATTTTAGATTGCAAGGAGCTAGGAGAACCACTGTATGTTACAACTGTTCTAATACTGCATAAGTTAGATGAGATATACTGCTGGACATGTCTCCACAAACTAAACTAAATTTGTTTGTTTTTTTCTCCTTTGTTTTTTAGTAGATATGGCTACAAATAAACCTTCAAATTACTAGGATGATCAGGTATATATATATTGTTATCTGCAACTTCATTTCTTTTTGCTTGTTTTGCCACTCAATTAGCTGCTAGCTAGGATGACTGTTAAGCCTGTATTTTTAGATTGGTAGGAGTTAGGAGCATGGTTTATCAGACCGGACGTGTGGAGTCAAATTTCCAATAGATAACGTTCTAGACAGCTCAGGACTTTATTTTAATTTATTTTTTCAAATAAAATAATATAAATTTATATAATAAAAAATAAATATTGTGACGAATAAGTTCTACCTAACTTTGCAAATTAAATGCAATATAAAGTGATTGTCCTTTACGTCTATTTAACTTTGCAAATCTGAATAATTAGATTCTTGTCCCATTGGCATGGCATAGCGGTTAAGGCGGTGTCATAGTTTGATCTTCTACTGAGACATGTGTTGGTGCTAAATTTAGTGGAAAAACATAGGCTGGGCGGCAGTGGGCTGAAATATCCATGGGTGGAAAAAGCATACAAGTTTGTCTTCGTTAGCGAAGTATCGATTCGGTATTGGACGGTCTTATAAGGATGACAAGACCATGAGGGTCCACTGTCAACGACTTTCTGCAGTGCTTCTGTAATTTACTTTGAGGATTGATGGGAAACTACCATGGATTGAATTTATCTTTTTCAGAATTAGTTGGATCGTAAGAACCGGACACCTGGGTTATCAATAAATAATAATAATAATAATAATAATAATAATATAACTAGATTCTTATCCTCAGGTAAAATATGGTGGTAAGAAGCTAAGGGCATGCTCTCATGCAACGCAGCTTGAGCCTCTTGCAAGATGTATCATATTGTGTTATTTGAACCACTAGTGACTTTGGACCACCCATATGTACTTTCCGGATTTCTCATGGTAATCGATATAAAATTTTCGTTGGTTCGAGCTAATCACCTCCGATTACTAGACACAAAAAGTTAGATACGTGTATTATAAAAAAAAATCACAGATATTATATCTATTGAAATCAATAGCTTATTACATATACAAGGATAAAGACAATTAGCAATAAATTAAAGGATTAATTCCCTTGATTATTATTGAATATTTTTAGATTTATTTGAAATTTCTAACCTTTTGTTTCTACTTTTTGCAAGGTTTTGGTGGAAGGAAACTCTCATATAAAGACAATGATACTAAATAGGCCTCTAAAATTCAACGCCCTCAACTATCGAATGGTTCGTTAATCCTTAGTCTCAATTATACCAAGCATTTAAAAAATATTATTTTTGATAAATTACATGCCATTATTAATGCTTTAAAATTAAGCCAAACAAATGAATTAAAAGTTTGATTTCTTTATCTCCGTCCAATTTAAAACATTTAGAAGCATTCCATTTATAAGTTGCCCAAGAGTTAGTACCTATAGTTTATAGAACTCCAAATACCGTTACATAAATATAAAACCATTTTAAAGATAAATTTACTTATTCACTCTTACATTTACTAGTGGTAATAAATATTCCACTGTTATTATATTTTTCTTTTTTGCTTTTAATTTTCGATTCATGTTGAATTAGGTTTCTGATTTCTATTAAAAACAAATCTTGTTTTCAAGGTTTTGCAATTGTCGAAGGAGTTCCAGAAGTTGGAAAATGATCCTGCTGTTGGGTTGGTAATTGTAAAGGTACATACATATTACATGCAATCAATTGCCTTGCATAAACTTTCAACTTCTTTTATGAAGAAAATATTATTATTCTCCGGATCAAATTCAATATTTATAAGTGTCTCATTAACGAATATTTCATCATGGATTGAAGGCAAATGGAAAAGTATTTTGTGTGGGAGGAGATGTTATTGAATGCTATCGTTGCTCGCTCACAGGTATTATTCAAAACGGTTATATTAATTATCTGGAAGCTTTTGTGATACTGTATTATTCATTTTTATCTGAAATTTGATACGAGCAACTAATTGTTAACCTAAATATGAGAAGGTGAGTGGGCACTGGCAGCTAAAATTTATCAAAAGCAACTCACCTTGGACTACCTAGTGGCAACATACATTAAGCCCGTGGTCAGTTCTAACAATAGAATTACTGAAACAATATTTTTCAAATATGTTTTGTAACATTTCGAGTTAAACACATTTCTACTTGAAGGTTTTCCTGATCAATGGGGCAGCGATGGGAGGTGGTGCTGGACTTTCTATGAACGCAAGCTACCGAGTTGTTACCGAAAATACGGTATGATCAATTGGCCATTTATGCTAACATTTGTAGTTTTGAACATGTGCTTTGTATTTGCTTTTAGGTCTTTGCAATGCCAGAAGCAGCTATAGGACATTATCCGGATGTTGGAGCATCTTATTTTCTTTCTAAGCTTCCTGGCTTCTTAGGTTACTATTTAGTTAACAACTCTATGATTACATATGTGATTATATTGAAAATATATGATGATCTTTAAACTTTGTGATTGTTCATTTTAGGGGAATATCTTGGCCTTACTGGTGCAAGACTGAATGGTGCTGAGATGGTAGCATGTGGACTTGCCACTCACTTTGTTCCTTCAAAAGTATTGTTTCTTGTTTTACCAAAATAGATTTATTTATTTTTCCTTTAACAACATCATTGTTCTTACACTATTATTTCTGACCAATAAGTAGAATTTACTTTTGTTGGAGAAATCATTGCATGAGGTGGATGTTGCTGAACCAAATACAATCCAGGGAATTATTAGCAAATATACTCAGCAAGTGCCATTGAAAGAACACAGTGTTCTTCATAGGTGAGCCATACATCACTACATGCACATTTTCTCTTTCCCACAAATATATATATATACTCAGCATCTTTCTATTCATATCATTTTGTAGGCTTAACCTCATCGACCACTTTTTCTCAAAACAAACAGTTGAACAAATCTTATCTTCTTTGGTAAGAATACAACACAACACATGTATTTATTTATGCATGTATATGTTTGTATATATACCTTGTTAATTGAGTCATAATTTAAATAAAGATATGTATTCATTACTTCCTATTTATGATTGCTTAGGAACATGAGAATGCAACTTTGAAACAAGAGTGGATTACTAAGTCAATAAGATCAATGAAGGCAGCATCACCAATAAATCTTAAGATCTTCCTTATGTCGGTAAATTATCTATATCTTTCTTTTCTTTTCTTTTAAGAGTTTATTTACTTGGATAGAGAGAAAAGGACAAGTGATATAAAAGATACATATAAATATGTAATTAGATATCTCTTATCTTATTCATAGATTAGGAAAGGTCGATTTGAACCACTAGAAGACTGCCTAACTCGAGAAAGTAGAATATCTAGTCATATTCTTCGACGAACAGTGTCGAACGACTTCCTTGCGGTATTCACTAATTTACCTTTATTTGGATAGAGTTTATTTCTTTTTTCTCATTTTTGAAAAAAGTGCTGATATATATATTGTTGAATGTAGGGTGTTAGGGCAACACTATTGGAGAAAAATTACAAACCAGAGGTGATATATCTACATGCACAAGTTGTACCAAAATTCTTCTAAATAACCTTTCACATATATTTTTGTTTTTTTTCATATTAATTTCTTTCTTCATTTTGTTATCATACTTGGTAGTGGGAGCCTTCGAAATTGGAACTGGTTAGCAATGATATGGTGGAGACATATCTGACAAAGATACCTGAGATTGAAGGCTGGAAAGAACTCCAACTTCCTACCAGAGACATGCTTGAGAAGGCACTCAGAGCTAAACTCTAGTGTCTCGTTTACTTGAAGAGAAATAAAAGGAGAAATAAGCAAGTAAACGCCAATTAATTTCTATCTTTATTGTGTTATCTTTTGAATAAAATGTGCAATGGTGGACAATATGACTGTTATCTCAAATGTAGACATTCAAATAACTTGACAGAAACATTGTACTCTTTCTCATCGAGACATTCAAAAGGTCCTAAATGAGATAAAAAAAAACACTCGACTAGTGAGAAACGTTGTACTCCTTCCCATATGAACTAAAGTTTGTGAGAAAGGAAGAGAATTTTGAACAGCTAGAACCGGAATTCTTCAGAAGTTGGACGAGCATAATAATCGAAAGACTTAAGGGGGAAAAAATAAAATTTAAAAAAAACAACGATGTAAGTATGAAAAACTAACATACTGTTTGAATCGTAAAATGTGATTACATAAAGTTGGAATGTTCTCGTTCCTAAGAAGATGAAAAGAGTTAATAACATCTTCATACCGTCAAAAGGAAGAATATATCACAATTGCGATCAAGATGACTAACAAATATGAAATATATGTTGTATGTGACTTTGAAAATCTGACCCACTATAAAGTGATTGTCCTCTGTATAGTTTCTCTAACGGCAACAATAATTAGATTCATCCTCTTATATTGTTTTAAAAAGTACCAGGCGGGAGGCCACTCACCGCCTAGCCGTCTAGGCAACTGCCTAAGCGGGTTTTTTTAATATTTTAATTAATTATAAAAATAATTTCATAATTATAATATTTTAATATTTTAACAATATATTGATCCAGGCTTTTAATTTTGAAAGGTAATCTATGCATCATAATATTTGATTTCATTTATATATCTTAAATTCTTGATGATCTCCTATATTAAAAAAAATCTTTCTTCTTTCTTGGCATTATACATAAAAAATAATACATTCATAAGTTGAGTGGAGTTTAAATAAGGGTGTCAATTCGGGTGGGTCGGGTCGGGTTGGGTCGGGTTAAATTTTTTTTTTTTTTTTTATAACCCAACCCGAACCCGACCCGAACCCGAATTCAACCCGAAACTCCTAAACCCGAACCCGAACCCGCCCAACCCGAACCCAACCCGTGTAACCCGAAAATTCGATTCAAAATGACTTTTTGGAGTTATTTTCCCTATAATTCTTCACTTTTATCTCAATATTTCATCATTATCATACTAACTTGATATTAATATACATAAAACATCTTAATTTTCAAAATAAAATTTGATTTAACCCTAAAAAAACCCCACTAAACCCTATATTTGGGTCAACCCGGGTCAACCCGGGTCAACCCGAACCCGACCCGACCCAACCCGAAAATCTTCAACCCGAATACCCTCCAACCCGAACCCGACCCGAACCCGAAAATGTCCAACCCGAACCTGATTTTTTTCGGGTCGATTCGGGTTGGGTCGTCGGGTCGGGTTCATTTTTGACACCCCTAAGTTTAAAGCTGATAAATTATAAAATAATATGTCAATGCAATAGCCAATAAATAATAATATAGCACAACTAAGAAGCAATATCTCATTATCTCCTAAATATCTAGCTTTAAGCAAAAGCTAAAAATCATCTAATTTAAGGAAATTTACGGGATTTATTGCTTCTATATCACCAATAAATGATGCGACAGGAGCGATGGAGGCCAATAGCGAGAGAGGCAGCGATGCGATAGTGAGAGAGGCGGCATTCGACAGGCGATATCCGACGGCGACTGAAATGGGGAAGAATCGAAGAGGTGGAACACTCTTTTTCTCCATCTTTTAATTTTCTCACTTGTTTGAGGTGTTTCTCGCTTGTTTGAGTTTTAAAGCTTCTAATTTTTTTTAAAAAAAAATCAGATTTAAGAAATAAAGTAAAAATGCTCACCGCCTAGGTAGATTTCGAGCTGCTTAGGCGGCGAGAGCATCCTCTAGGCGGCCGATTAATTCGACAACGTTCAGAGACATCTCCATTGTAAAAAGCAGGGCGATAGGCAGCTCCTAGACTGTTCTAAGCTAGTCCTTTTAAATCCTCATATATATATATATATATATATAAAGGAAAAAAGAATTCACAGATATTATATCTATTGAAATCAATAGTTATTACATATAGAAGGATTAGAAAATTAGTAATAAATTAAAGGATTCATTCCCTTGATTATTATTGAATATTTTAGCTTTATTTCAAATTTCTAACATTTGGTTTTTACTTCTTGCAAGGTTTTGATGGCAGGAAACTCTCATGTAAAGACAAGAATACTAAATAGGCTTAATGGCCACAATTATCAAATGGTTTGTTCGTCCTTAATCTTAATTATACATGTCATTTAAATATTTTCGATAAGTTACATGTCATAATTAATTGCACTATTAATGCTTTAATTAAAATTGTCGCTTCCAATAATATCGAAAGGTACCCTCACCTAACGGCAATATATAATTTACAGCTTTTTACTGAACCATGTATTTAAGTTTGTAAAATACTCATTCCACGTAGGGAAGTTTCAAAATGATCAAATCACATACTTATTTTTGATTTTATCCTTATCAATCGACTGGTGTTTTAGAGCAGTCGAATCGATCTGTTTCTATATCGAAACATTCAATTTTTAATCAAATCAGTCGAACTGATTTGCTTTTTTTGTTTTTTTAAATCAAAATCGATTTTAGATCAAATTGGTTGATAGATCAAACGACCTCGAATTGACCCAATATAAAATCGACTAATGGACTAAATGACCTCGTATTGATATAAAACTAGATTCTATGTGTTTGGCTAGTTCTCTTGATTATATCCATACTCTCAAATATCAATTTAACCCAATATATTGAGAGCAATAATTTTTTAAACTTAAAAATATTTAAAAAAATTCAATTCGTGTTCAAAATAGGTTGATGGACCAAATGACCTCGGATTGACATGAAATAAGTTCTTATATGTTCATCTACCTCTCCTGATTATATCCATTTCTCAAACTTTAATTTGATCCAATATATTGAGAGCAATAATTTTTTGAACATATATATATTTGAAAAATTCAATCCGTATTCAAAAAATTATTGTTCTCAATATATTTGGTCAAATTAAAGTTTGAGGCTAGGGATATAATCAGGAGAGGTAGACAAACATATAAGAACTTATTTCATGTCAATCCGAAATCATTTGATCAATTAGCTATTTTTGCCCAAAATCGGCTGATGAATCAAATGACCTCGGATTGACATGAAACATGTTCTTATATGTTTGTCTACCTCTCCTGATTATATCAATGCCCTCAAACTTCAATTTACTCAATATATTGAGAGCAATAATTTTTTAAAGATGAATATATTTGAAAATTTTAATCTGTGTTCAAAAAATTATTGCTCTTAAAATCAATATATTGAGACCAAACTTAATTGATGTTTGAGGCCATGAATATAATCAGGAGAGGTAGACGAACATATAAGAATTTGTTTCATGTAAATCCGAGGTCATTTGATCCATCAGCCAGTTTTGAGCAAAAACGACTGATGTACCAAATATCAAATTGACATTTAAGGGCATAAATATAATCAAGAAAGATAGATGAACACATAGGAACTAGTTTAATATCAATCCGATGTCGTTTGGTCTATCAATTAATTTGATCTAAAATTGACTTTGATTTTAAAAAATAAATCAGTTCTACTGATTTAAAAAATCAGTCAATTGATTTGATTAAAAATTGAAGTCGTTTCGATATGGAACCAAATCGATTCAACTGTTTCAAAACATCAGTCGACTGATAAGGATAAAATTAGAAATAGGTACATGATTCGATATTTTGAAAGTTCCTTATGTGAAATGGGTATTTTACAAACTTAAATACATGATTTAGTAAAAAGCTGTATGATTTAAAGCATTCCATTTACGATGCGATAGTTTCTAGAACTCCAAACACCCTTACATAAATATCAAACCATTGTGATTAATAATCCATTGTTATTTTACTTTTTGCTTTTAATTTGTGATTCATGTTGAATTAAGTTTCTTATTAATTTCTTTTAAAAACAAATCTTGTTTTCAAGGTTTTGCAACTGTCTGAGGAGTTCAAGAAGTTGGAAAATGATCCTGTTGGGTTGGTAATTGTAAAGGTACATGCAATCAATTGCCTTATGTGAACTTTCAACTTCTTTTATGAAAATATTATTATTATTATTATTATTATTATTATTATTATTATTATTATTCAGGCCAAATTCATTATATGTAAGTGTCTAATTTCCTAATATTTCATCATCGATTGAAGGCAAATGGAAAAGTATTTTTTCTGGAGGAGATGTTATTGAATATTATCATTACGCGCTTACAGGTATTATATATTCAACCTGACTATATTTTTCTAGAAGTTTTTGTGATACTGTATTTATTTGAAATTTGATAAGAACAACTAATTGTTAACCTAATTATGAGAAAAGGTGAGTGGGCACTAGCAGCTCAAATTTATCAAAAGCAACTCACCTTGGACTACCTAGTGGCAACATACACTAAGCCCCTGGTAAATTCATATCATATATAACAATAAAATTACTGAGACAAATGTTTTATAACAATAGTCGGCCAAATTTCTACTGGAAGGTTTTTCTGATCAATGGGCCAGTTATGGGAGGTGGTGCTGGACTTTCTATGAACACAAGATACTGAGTCATTACCGAAAATACGGTATGATTAGTTGGGCATTTATGCTAAGATTTGTGGTTCTGAACAGGTGCTTTGTATTTACTTTTAGGTTTTTGCAATGCCAGAAGCAGGCAAGGCCGATCCTACTAGTTTTTTGGTCTGAGTCTAACTTAGAAAACAGGCCCCTATATTAATCATGCTGTTTTATAGTGATTTTTTTTTTGAATTAAATCAACAAATTTAAAGACAATATATAATACAATACAATACAATACCATGTACAATAGTCTAAATATTTCAATCATAACTAAGTAATAATGACAAACTTATTGAAAACTGTCAGTTAAAGACAACTCGCCTTACAGTTTTGGCGGCAAAAATATTAATCAAGTCTGTATAATCAAGTTGTTCAATAATTTCTTTTTCAATTGATAACATAGCTAGCCCATTCAATCTTTCTTGTGACATGGTCGATCGAAGAAAAGTTTTGATAAGCTTCAACTTTGAGAAACTTCTTTCTGCACTTGCTACTGTAACTGGTATTGTCAGCAAGATTTTGTAAGCAACATGAGCATTTGGAAAACAACCATCCATCTTTTTCAAATAATCTAATACATCAATAGCTGATTTCGATTCCTCTGGTAAAGAGCACTTTAAAAATGTTAACTCTGAAAACAAATCATCTCCATTAACGTCAGAACAACCATTATGTGCAAGAGAATTTTCAAGATTCTTGCAAGACCTCAACAAGCTTTCATCATCAGAACATTGTAACCTCTCCACATTGAATAGAAAACCAAATATTTCCTGATATTCTTTAAATTGTGCAAATCGAGACTCAATAGATGAATGAGCTTGATCAACTATAAAGAGAAAGTAGTTAACTCTGAAGGACTCCTCTGCTGACAATGCTATTTCTGTACTAGTACTTTCATCAAATTATTTTTTTCTACGAACAACTCGCTTTTCTCGAAATACTGCTTCAATGCCCATTTCACTTGCCATTTCTTTAGCTTCAACCATTGCCTTATCAAAACCAGATTCTCTATACTCTTTAAGAAATATAATAATTCCTTGCAAGAGTTTGATAGCAGCATCAATATCCATATTTTCGGATTGAAGAAATTTACTCATAGTGTTAATTGCGAAAAACAACTTATACCAAATTACTACACCAAGTAAGAATTCAAACTTCTCAAGTTCATATAATGCCAAGGACTCTGCTTCACTTTTTGTTTTGGGATCTTCAGTATCATTTGTTAAGTCAAGTAAAACATCTCTAATTTGGGCAGTTTGTTCTTTTATAGGTTTCACGCTCTCAACATGGCTTTCCCAGCGTGTTTGTGACAATGGCTTAACTGTCAAACCCTTTACATGATTTTTAAAAATTCTCCATCTCTTCGTAGAAGAGGAGAATAATGTATAAATGCGTTGTATTACTCCAAAAAATGACATAGCTTGAGGACAACAGTTCACCATATCACATAATGCCAAATTAAGGCTATGACAACCACAAGGAGTATAAAAGGCTCTGGGATTTATTTCAAGCAACCTTCTTTGTACACCTTTGTGTTTCCCTTTCATGTTAGATCCGTTGTCATATCCTTGAACTCGTATATCATCAATATCAAGCTCAAGATGGATTAAAGCATCCTTAAGATGCGTAAAAAGTCCAAGCCCAGAAGTGTCATCCACCTCTAAAAATTCTATCCAATATTCTTTCACTTTTATTGAATTTTCTGACTCATCCAAACACCGTATGACAAGAGACATTTGCTCCTTATGACTAATATCTGGAGTACAATCTAAGATGACTGAAAAGTATTTTGCCTTTTTGACTTTTGCAAGTAATTTCTTTCTTACCTCACCTGCCAACATTTCTATCAATTCATTTTGAATTCTGCTACCAAGATATGTAGTATAAGTTTCATGGTCTTTAATACGCCGAAGGTGCTCATTCATTATTGGATCAAACTCAGCAATCATTTCAACCATTTGCAGAAAGAGACCATTGTTTTCAACATAAAGCTTCTCACAACTTCCTCTAAAGGCCAAGTTATTTTTTGCTAGTCTTTGCACAATAGCAATTATCCTATGTAACACATGTTTCCAGTGTTCTTTTTCTTTGTTCAATTGTACTTGTGCTCTTGCATCAATTGTCTGATTCTTTTGCAACCTTCTTTCTAATTCAAGCCAATCAGTCATACACTCCATATGCTCCTTACTCGCTTCATGGGATGTAAGACAACGACTCAAATTATGCCAGTCGTTGTATCCTTCATTAGCTAACTGAGTACCAATCTTGTGCTTTTGCTTTTTAAATAGTTTACAACAAAAGCAAAAAATTTTGTCCAAAGAAATTGAATATAATAGCCATCTTCTATCATTTTCCTCTCCGTTTGACAAAATTCTTTTATAATGCAATACATTAAAATGTCTGTTGGTACTATCTTTTGGAAACAACGTACAAGCATCTCTCTTTGGACCTCTCTCCACTAAAAAGTCTCTAATTTTTTGATCAATATTATCCCACTTTCCTGGATCATCAGAACAAGTCTCTTGACTTAAAGTTTCATGTTGAACTTGCTCATCATCTTTCTCAAAAAAATTAGATTCATCTACAATGAGAGATTCAAGAATCTCTTCATTATTATTGTTAACCATTTCATCCATATTGACAGGTTCAAGCACTTTATCATCATCATTTAATCCCATATCCTCTTCGTTATTCAACAAATTTTCAGCCACATTTTTACTCTCTACAAGATTGGGAGTAAAGTACTTATTGATATCTCCAGCTTGACTTTGAATTAATGATTCTATTCTCAGCTTTCTTTTCTTCTTTTGATATCCAGACATGTACTTGGGAGGCATGGTATATGAATTTGCTTAACAAACAAAGAAAAATATAATTTCAAGTTACAGATAAATGCTCAAGTTTAGTTAAGTTAAGACATATATATTCATATTGATATAAATACACAAATTTCCTATAGCACAAAATTACAATTCACATATTCTACACAATACTAAGCTGGTGGTTATCCAATTCCTAAATCTAAAAATTAATTTCAGAATATTAATTCACTATAAAATTTCTCAATTCTAAAATCTACAAATTAATTTCAGCATCATAATTTAAGCAAGAGGTACAAAGAAAGATTTCATATATTATATATACTAACCTATAAAGTGTAGACAGTAGGTTTTACAATTTTGATGAAGTTCTCTACACTAATTCTGAATTTATGATGAAAAGCTCAAACACTCCAAAGTAGCAAATTAAATAAATTAAAAGCAATTCAAGGAAAAACGAACACAGAAGAATTGTCTTCATCTGACAAGGATCCATACAAACCAACGACCAACCATCAAATTAATGAAAAATCAATAAGAAATAGATGAATATTTACTATTTTACTTCAAAGACCAATAATCAATCCTTCAAGTTAAAAGGAAAATTAAACTACATTAAAAGCAACCTAAATACCTAATAACCTAATCCAACATGAAAATTGTCATCACTTAAATCTAAGCAGCTAGCATATATTTGCGTCATTCTAAAAACTAATCTTGTTGAAATTTCAACCATATAGATCTTTGGTATGCAGTATGTTAGGGCACACGAAGCAAAAACTTTGTACACTTGACAACCTAATAAATAAATCATCAAAATAATTTTTTTGCACATTAATTAATGTGGAGAGATGGAAGAGCACTCACCGTGTGTAGCAGTTGAAAATTCTCAAAATTGGAAGTACGAATGGCAAAGAGAGAATTTACGAGCTTTTTTTTGCAGAACTAAAGGGTTTCAGAAACTCGACAAGTTTTTTTGTAGAACTAAAGGGTTTCGACAACTCGGCTTTTTGCAGAACTCAAAGGTTTTGGTAGAGGAAAATGTTTCGGCAACTCGGCAAGCTTTTTTGCAGTTGCAGAACTCAAAGGTTTTGGCAGAGGAAAAGGTTTCGGCAACTCGGCAAGTTTTTTTGCAGTTGCAGAACTCAAAGGTTTCGGCAGAGGAAAAGGTTTCGGCAACTCGACAAGCTTTTTTGCAGAATTCGGCAGAGGAAAAGACACGGTTTTTTAAAAATAAAACATATAGGTATTAGGTAAATAAGTTAAGTGGATTGTAGAATATGGGCCTATTAAGCTATTAATTTTCATTAACACAAACTCTAAAAAAATGGGCCCTAAAAAATATGAGGTCTGAGTCCATTGACTCTGTAGCCTCATGCAAGGAGCGGCCCTGGAAGCAGGTGTAGGGTATTATCCAGATGTTGGAGCATCTTATTTTCTTTCTAGGCTTCCGGGTTTCTTTGGTTATCACTTAATTGACAACTCTATGGTCACATATACTTTGTGATTATATTGAAAATATATTGTGATTGTTCATTTTAGGGGAATATATTGGCCTTACTGGTGCAAGACTGAATGGTGTTGAGATGGTAGCATGTGGACTTGCCACTCACTTTGTTCCTTCAAAAGTATTCTATATATCTTGTTTTATCAAAAAAGAATATGTAGCTAGAAACTAGTTTTGTTTTTTTTTCTTGAACAAAAATCAGAATCTATTTTGAACATCATTGACCTTACACTATTATTTCTAACCAATGAATAGAATTTAATTTTGTTGGAGAAATCATTATATGAGGTGGATGTTGTTGAACCAAATATAATCCAGGGAATTATTAGCAAATATACTCAGCCAGTGCTATTGAAAGAAGACAGTGTTCTTCATAGGTGAACCATGCCTCAATACATACACATTTTCGCTTAATTTCCCACAAATATATATATATATATATATATATATATATATATATATATATATATATATATATATATTTATATATTTGATATGCTGGGCGACGCCTTATGCGCGACCGTGAGCGACGCGCAGACGTGGCGTTGCCAACTCGGTTTCTCTATAAATAAAATATTCCTACTATTCTCTCTCTCCCCCTCGCTTCTGCCGTCTCCCTCCCCGCTCTCTCTCTCCCTCGCTCCCTCCGTCTCCGGCGTCCTGTGTCCGGGCGACATCTCTCTCCCGCCAATGGCTGTTTAATATTAAAATCTCCCTCGCCGCTCTCACTCCCCCTTTCTCGCTCTCTCCTTCAAAGTCCTCCCTTGAAACTCGTCCCTCGCTCCCCCTTTCTCGCTCTCGGCGGGAAAGTTTCTCCGGCGTCTTCTATCGCACAGCTGCTGTGAGCTCCTACCACCTCACTCCAATTTAATTTGTGTATCCACACCGTTATAGCCTTCAAGAATTGTACAATTGTATAAAGAAGCACCGCGCCGCTGAAGTTCTAAACGTTCCATCAACTACTTCGCAGGAAACCGTCCTTGTAGCAGCTCATCTTGGATTGATCGTTGTAGAAGATCGGAAGGATTTACGCTACGACGTAGAAGGCCGACGGCTGCAACAACCGCAAGTCGGAAGGATTTATGCTACGACGTGGAAGGCCGATGGCTGCAACAACCACCTGCTCTACTTCGGACCTTACTTTGCTGCTACAAGGTGTAGCAGCTATACGGAGAGGTAGCTGCTACAATGTGCAGCAATTAACTCTCCGTGTAGCTGCGAGACATTGCAGCAGCTAACTTCGTAAGTCATTTTTCTAGTAGCCCTATTTTCTAGCCGAGATTAACCCAGCAGCACGACTTTTCATATTGCTCAGTTTCCCCACAAATAAAATATACCTTTTATTTTCTCTCCCCTTCGCCACTCTGTTCAAAAGTTCCGTCGTGGAAATTACCCAAATTAAAATCTCCCTTGCCGACCTCTCTCTCTCCCTCGCTCCCTTCCCTCTCCCTCGCCGCTCTCTCTCTCTCCCTCGCTACCTCCCTCTCCGGAGTCCGACGTCCGGCCGACCTCGCGCTTCCGCCGGGAAAGTGTAGTATTAAAATCTCCCTCGCCGCACACTCTCCCCCTCGCCCCCTCCATCCTTCAACATCCTGCGTCGAAACTCGTCCCTCGCTCTCCCGTCGGAAAAGTTTCTCCGGTGTCTTCAATCGCAAAGCTGGCAGTGAGACCCTACCACCTCACTTCATTTTAATTTGTTAATCCACACCATTATAGCCTACAAAAATTGTATAATTGTATTTCCCAATCACCTCGCCGTTGCTTCGCTTCTAAACGTTGCATCAACAACTTCGCAGGAAACCGTCCATGTAGCAGCTCATCTTCGATTGGTCGTTGTAGATGGTGGGAAGGATTTATGCTACGACGAAATTATGCTAGGCCGATGGCTGCAACAACCGCTTGCTCTACTTCGGACCTTACTTTGCTGCTACAATGTGTAGCAGCTACACGGAGAGGTAGCTGCTACAACGTGCAGCAGTTAACTCTCCGTGTAGCTGCGACACGTTGTAGTAGCTAACTTCGTAAGTCGTCTATCTCGCACCCCTATTTTCTAGCAGAGAGATTACCGCAGTAGCCATACTTTTCGTATTGTGTATATCAACTTGATTCAAAAATTATTTTTGCTCATATTTTCCGCTGCCTTCAGCGCCCTTGGTTTGTTGTCCTGCTACAGATTGCGAATGGATATATATATATATATATATATATATATATATATATATACTCATAACTACTACACCTTGTAGCAACTATCTCAGTAAGTCATTTTTTTAGTAAGGCCTATTTTCCAGCAGAAGTTAACCCAGTAGGCATATTTTTGTAGCAGTGTATCAACATGCTACAAAAATGATTTAAAAAGATTTCCGCTACTGCTCTGCCTTTTCTTTGCTACCATGCTACACTTTCCGAATGGCTACTTCCACTATATAACAGGCTATTAACAGGTTCACCTTGTAGAAGCTACTTCGACTCATAACTACTACTCCTTCGAGTAGCTAACTCCCTATGTAGCTGCCACAACTTGGGGCAGTTAACTCATTTAGTCGTTTTTGTATAAGCCATATTTTTGTAGCAATATAAAAACTTGCTAAAAAATTGAATTAAAAATATTTTCACTGCTACAGCGCCTTTGATTCTCTTTGCTTTGTTGCCATGCTACACCTTGTAGCAGCTATTTCGACTCATAACTGCTACACAATGTAGCGGCTAACTCCCTATGTAGCTGCCACACCTTGTGCAGTTAACTGCCTGCATTTTTAACCAAAAATTGATCATAACAATCGCGGTTTTTTAGATAGATCAAGTAAATGAGGTATCTTACATTTCGTTGTAGAAACAAATGCACAAGGGTGAAGCAGCTAGTCGTCAGAAGCTGCTACACGTTGTAGGAGATAACGGTCCAAATAACCTTTTCTTATACAAAGTGATTTGTGATGTTGGCTCTCCTTTGCTTTGGTTTGCTGCGACGCGTTGTAACAGCTACTTAGACTAATAACTGCTACACATGGTAGCAGTTACATCTACATGTAGCTGCCACAACTTGTTGGAACTAAATCGGTAAGTCATTATTTTAGTATCCGTATTTCGGTAAAAACATTAAACAGTAAAATATTTAATTGTCGTGTCCCTATTTAAACTTGCTTATGTTGGTGCAAACTGCACCAGAATTAAACCTGAGTTTTGATGTTGTCAAAGGTTCAAGTTAAGTCTTGTTATGATCTAACAAGTTGTCTGAGTGTGCAGGATGCTTACTCAACCGGGAAAGTCCTAGCTGGAGGCTAGGCAGAAAACTCTTAGCAGATCGTGGAACCTAGGTGCAAGTCCAAGCAGGTCAAGGGGACCCAATGCTTGGCGGTATGATCGAGAAGTCTGGAGGACTAAAGATCAAGAGAAAAGTCCTGGGGAGCCGATCAAGGCTGAGTGAAAAGTCCAAACTGGATCTGGAGGATCAAAGTTTGGCAGGTAGGTTGAGGTAAGCAAACTGGAGGAGCGACAGTGAGGTCGGGTTCCCAGAGGGAACAACCTTAGGTCGCTGATCCAACTGAAGAAACCGGGAAGGTTTCCAAGTTGAGATCAAGACAGCTCTACTGTTTATATTACTCATGCATTATATTACTGTGCTAACACTTGTTTTGCAGGAATATTGTTTAAACTCTATTTTACAGATTCGGCTTGATC
This sequence comes from Zingiber officinale, assembly GCF_018446385.1. Classification (NCBI taxonomy): domain Eukaryota; kingdom Viridiplantae; phylum Streptophyta; class Magnoliopsida; order Zingiberales; family Zingiberaceae; genus Zingiber; species Zingiber officinale. The sequence continues at coordinate 83,920,582 of NC_055996.1, forward strand.
GGTCGACCGAACAGGAGGATTGGTCGACCGAACCAGCTTAACTCAGACCAGAGATCAGTTCAGATCAGGCAAAGCAGAGTTCAGTCCGGTCAAAAGCTTGATCGGTCGACCGAACCATAGTGACTCAGCACAGGACAGATCATCAGCACCGATCAGCAGCAAAGGAAATAGAAGCTGATCGGTCAACCGAACCTGGGGATCAATCGACCGATCCAATCAGCATTTAATCAATATTAAAGGGTGATCTCGGCAGATTTCAGCGAACAAGGAAAAACCTTGTTCGGTCGACCGATAAAAGGGTTCGGTCGACCGAACCATTGAAGGCCAATTAATGCAGAATTTACGAGCCAACGTCAGACTCCAACTGTGGGTGATTGGAGCTGGTTCGGTCGACCGAACAGAGGGATCGGTCGACCGAACCTCAGTGCACCTATAAATTAAGGCTCGAGGTCAGAGGCCAGGAACAACTTTTCTGATCACAAGTTACTGCTCTGCAAGTGACTCATCTTCATCAGTACAGCAAGCTGCATCATTCGAAAGCACCGACCTACGATAAATCTTCGATTCATTTGTCGGTATATATATTTTGTTTTTCACTTAATTGCAAATAAGATAGTAGGCTTGTTACTATCTTATTCTATTGTACCTGTACGATCTGCTTCTCTCCGAGGACTTCGGAGAGAAGAGTTTTAGTGTTTTGCCTATCGGTGCGGTCAAGGACCGTGAGCCTTCGAGTAGGAGTCGAGCTAGGCTCCGAACGAAGTAAACAAACTGTCTCTGTTTACTTTCCGCTGTGCATGACTTTGATTTCAAAGAAACGATTAGTTTTAAAAGGACACGATATTCACCCCCCCTCTATCGCGCTACTCTATCCTATCAGCTTAAACAATGATTATAAATTATTTTCGCTGATGCAGCGCCTTTGTTTTGGTTTGCTGCGACATGTTGTAGCAGCTACTTCGACTAATAACTAATACACTTGTAGCAGCTACCTCTACATATAGCTGCCAAAACTTGTGGCAGGTAAATCCGTAAGTCCTTTTTTTATAGCCATATTTTTGTTCAAAGATTATCAACTTTGAAATAAAAAGATTTAAAATAATTTCCATTGTTGGAGCGCGTTCAGGTTGCTTTGCTGCTACATGTTGAAGAAGCTCATTTGACTAATAACTGCTACACCTTGTAGCAGCTAGATCTTCATGTAGCTACAACAAGCTGTGGCAGCTAAAACCGTAAGCCCTTTTTTTAGCAGCCATATTTTTGTACAAAGATTATTTACTTGAAAAAAAAAATTATTTCCGCTCCCTGAGCGCCTTCGTTTTACTTTGCTGCTACATGCTGAAGAAGCTACTTCGACTAATGACTGCTACACCTTGTAGCAGCTACCATGAGCAACATGTAGCTGCAACAACCTGTGGCAGCTAACTCAGGAGGTTAGCTGCTAAAACGTTCTAACAATTCTTTCTTCATTTACGCTCCAACAAGATGGTATTCTGTAGTTTCAACCAATAATAGTTGATAGCAATATCTGATTTTTATTAAGATTAATGAAATGAGGTTCTTCAAGTGGTAGAAGCAACTGCACGTTGAAAAAGTTAGTCTTCATAAGCTGCTACATGTTGTAGCAGTGTGACGGGGCAAATAACCTTATCTACCCAATTACCTTTTTTCATTTATTGTGCGAATATATATATAGTGTGCAATTACATTTTTACCCTCATAGTCCAAAGTTTTAACCCCTAAACTTGTCGTGTGACAACTATTTCTAAGGAATTTCCTTGATAGTTCATCGGTGCCCCCACGGAGTGTTAATCAGTCAACCTCACCGCGACGACTTGTTTCTCATCAAAATCTTCGCCTCAATCGTAAGTATTGTCTTAGGGTTTATCAGTCAAAGCTTCGCCTACTTTGATAGTTTGAATTTTTAAGGTTTTGATATGTCTCATAGCTGCTACAATGGGGTTTAAGGTTTTTAGGTCATTATTCAATGAGTGTTTACTTTGAAGGAAACAAGAGGTTTTAAATTTTGTTTTTAGATTTGATGTCGTAGCTCCTGTTGTTGAACTGCTACAAAATGATACAACGTGTTTAAACCCTACATTGTCGATTGCCTTCTCACTATTGTAGCAGCTAATTGACACTAACTGCTACAACGTATAGAGTATTATTGTTTACCAGCAACAAGTTACAATGAACTACATAACAGAAATTATAGACATTGTAATGTATTAGATTATGGTTTAAAAAGAAGAGGGGCAGGTATCATAGTATGGGTGAAAATCAATTGCATTGGAGTGATCGCAATTGTGTATCATTAATATCTGTTGTATTTTTTGGACAGAACTAAATGGCGAGCCAAAGAACACTGCTTGCCGTGCATATCGCAAGAAAGTGCACTGGTAAAGTAACTACCCTCACTTCAAGGGGTTTATATCATCACTCCACATAAACGACCGACAGATGGAGATGATTAATGGATCCCCATTTGCTTTGGCAGTAGCCATGCCTGAAATTGCAAATATCCGAAACCTTATTCAAAATATGTTTGACAATTGGGACGTGCAAGCCAGATGCTTCATCTTTCATAATAAGGAGATTAGCTTCACTAGGAAAGATGTTTCATTAATTCTGTCACTCCCAGACTAAGGCGTTGAAGTAAATCTGCAATAGCATGTAGCCACCTCCCTACTATTTCCTCAACACTTCTAGAATGTGGAGTGTACACAGAAGGAGCTAGAGAACATGATGATCAACCTCAGCAAACAACCCCCCTCTGCCGAATCCGATACTCTATTTTGCCAATTGTTAATACTGTATTTTTTTGTTACTGTTTTATTTACTACTACTAGCAGTATATCTAGATTACTAGTACAATCACTAATAGATTGCGTAGATGATTTTGCCAATTTAGGTAGGTATAATTGGTGTAAAGCTGTATATGACTATATCAGCCCACAGCTGGCGGCCATTGGTCTGATGCTTTCACTGAGGCCAAAACCAGAGGGCCTATCGGGATATCAAGCTCCCATGCTCAGAGGGTTCGCACATCTCCTGGCGGTAATTCCCTGAATATAGTGATAGTCTCATAAGATTTATGCAGAGAGTATCATACCTAAACCATTTTATTTTATTGTATTGTAGGTCTGGATGTGTGAACATGTCAGAATAATGGATCCTTACAGACAGCATGTCCTTCCAAGAATATGAAGATGGAAGTGGTTAGGCTCCCGGGTGGAGAGAATAAAGTCTAGGATCGCAGAAATATCGCCTGCCAATATAATTATTGATTTAAGTCCATCGGACCTAGAGACACACCTACTCTCAAATGATTCCATAGAAGATATTGTAGAGTATATTGATCAACAAATTGCTGAGGGTTTTTACAATTAGCTGGTGAGGGGAATTCTGAACCACTTCCTGAGCAATTTCCTGAAGAGGCAGCCTATGCTAAGGAAATTCCCCACCCAGTTCCTGCACAGGCAGTAGAAGCTCTTGATAAGCCTGATCAAGTTACTGAGCAAATAACTCCGGAAGATATTCAGGACGAAGATGCTTGCACCAATTGTCAAGCAAAGGACGCCGACATTTCTCGATTGGAGTCCGTGGTTGAGGGCAAGGACCAGATCATTGCCCAGATGGATGTTGGGATTTTTGGGCCGCAAAAACCGCTGTTTCGCTTTGCGGAAACCCCGAATCTCCCATGCCACCGGATCCGTGCGAAGTTTATAAAACAAAATTTCATGTACGAGTTTACTAAAGCCTAGATCTACACTAGGAGAAGGAATTTACCCTCGATGCGATGCCCTTCGCAATCTCGCTCGTCCAACGGTTCACCGGATCTCGAGATCGTCAAGTGTACGATCCTCTAGAAGTATCCACATGAACAAACTAGGTGCAGAAGACCAAACAAAGGTGTGCTAGCACCTTAGATGGTTTGGCCAAGGAGGAGGAGAGGGAGAGCAAGAAGAGAGGAAGAAGGAGGAATGAATGCCTTGAATGAAAATCAAAATTTTCATCCACACCATAAGTGATCGGCCACAATTGTAACCCCCATTCCATTTAATGTGGCCGACCATTAAAGAGGGGATTTGTAACTTCCATGAGGTGGCACACACATGTGCCAACTATGATGATGTGGCACATCATCATTAGTCCTCCTAATGCCAACTCACAAATGAGGTGACAAATAGTCAAGTCAAACTTGACTCTTCCTCTTCCTCTCAAGTCAAGTCAAATTTGATATTATAACTCCCATGGTTGATCAAATCCAACCATTTGATTCAAGCAAATTTAATATAATGAATCTAATTCATTTAATTAAATTGATTCAATGAGTCATAATCTAAATTAGACTCATTGAACACATGAATCAAATTGAATCCAACTCAATTAGTTCAATTAGGATTACTCTTAATCCAATTTGATTCATCACATGAATCTAATCTACTTGGTTCATCATATGAACCTAATCTCCATCTAATTGTCCTTTGTGTGTGACCCTATAGGTTCTTATAACGTTGGCAATGCTCCTAAACCCATTTAGAAGCATAAGTAATGAGCGGTATCTAGCAACACATTATTACTACCCAAGTTATAAGAATGTAGAGATCCAACATCACCTTGTGACTACTAATTGTGACTCCTCACAATATATGACAAGTGTCCTTCTATCCTAGATATCTAGATTGATCAATGTGAGACATAGACCGTGTCATGCTCTAATCAATCTAAATCTTGAACTCCAAGTAGACTCACTCAATAAAATGAGCGCAATATCTCATATTGACTCATTTGGGCATGGTCATGCACTTCGTGGTCTCACTCTATCAAGAATATCGATGTCGCTCCCGTCATATAGGAGGGATAGATCCCATCTACATCACTCACATCCCTCTGCATAATTCGTTACTTACCCAGTAATCGCCTTTATAGTCCACCCAGTTACGGGTGACGTTTGACGAAGCCAAAGTACGTAACTCCTTATGTAGGGATCCATGGTGACTTCAGGTCCAAGGACTAGTAGTCATACTAATAGCCACATGAGAAAGTATATGACACTCATATAAGGATCCATGATACTTTCTCATGGCGGGTCATTCAGTATACATTCTCCAATGCATACCCATGTGTCAACTTGATATCTCTATATCCATGACTTGTGAGATCAAGTCATCGAGTTGACCTAAATGCTAGTCTCGTCGCATTAACATTGTCCCTGAATGTTAATACTCGACTAGGAATGATTAAGAGTAATGTTCCCTATATCATCTCACTATCGGTTCAACTAACCGATTGATATAGGTAAAAACCCTCTACTCAAGGACGTTATTATACTTAGTTTATTTGGCACCAATACAAGTAAGCATAATAACAAAAAAAAAACCAAATGCCTTTATATATAAGAATATGATACAATGAGTCCATACAATAATAATCAAATGATTAGCTCTAGGGCTCTAACTAACAATCTCCCACTAGCACTAGTGCCAATCAGTATAAGCTCTAGGCCCCAATGACCTAGTGTGACCATCATGCTTTCTCTGTGCCAAAGCCTTGGTCAAGGTATCTGTGATGTTAGCATCTGTAGGTACTCTGCAAATCTTCACATCTCCTCTCTCGATAATCTCTCGAAGGAGATGGAAGCGCCATAGTATGTGTTTGGTCCGCTGGTGTGAGCGAAGTTCCTTAGCCTGTGCTACAGCTTCATTGTTGTCACAATAGAGCTCAATAGGGTCAGCAATACTGGGAACCACCCCAATTTCAGTGATGAACTTGTGGATCCAAACTGCCTCCTTTGCTGCCTCTGATGCAGCAATGTACTTGGCCTCTGTCGTAGAATCAGCTACTGTGTTCTGCTTCGAACTCTTCCAGCTCACAGCACCACCATTAATGCAAAACACGAACCCAGACTGCGATCGATAATCATCCTGGTCGGTCTGGAAGCTAGCATCACTGTAACCCTTTACAGCTAGCTCGTCATCGCCTCTATATATCAAGAAATATTCTTTAGTCCTTCTCAAGTACTTAAGAATATTCTTGACCGCTATCCAATGACTCTCACCTGGATCAGACTGGTATCTGCTTGTCATGATCAAAGCATACGAGACATCAGGTCGAGTACATAGCATGGCGTACATGACAGATCTTATGGCTGAGGAATAAGGGATCTGATCCATGCGGTCTCTCTCCTCTCTAGAAGAGGGACCTTGAGTCTTCGAAAGACTCACACCATGTGACATCGATAGAAATCCCTTCTTGGAGTTCTGCATAGCAAACCGTAGGAGTACCTTGTCAATATATGTACTCTGACTTAGACCAAGCAATCTCTTAGATCTATCTCTATAGATCTGTATCCCTAGAATGCGGGATGCTTCACCTAAGTCCTACATTGAGAAACATGTCCCTAGCCAAGTCTTGACAAACTATAGCAAAGGGATGTCTTTCCCAATGAGTAGTATGTCATCCACATACAATATGAGGAAGACAACTATGTCCCTTACAACCTTTTTGTAGACACAAGGTTCATCTTCATTCTTGATGAAACCAAACTGTTTGATTACATCATCGAATCAAAGATTCCAGCTTCGAGAAGCTTGCTTTAGTCCATAAATGGACCTATGCAGCTTGCATACTCTGCCAGTATGCTGTGGATCTACAAAACCCTCAGGTTGTGTCATGTACACATCCTCGAGCAGGTTTCCATTCAGAAACGCGGTTTTGACATCCATCTGTCATATCTCATAGTCATGGTATGCTGCAATAGCAAGCATGATCCGAATGGACTTAAACATCGCTGCTGGAGAAAAGGTTTCATCATAGTCAATACCATGAATCTGCTTGAAACCTTTAGCTACCAAGCGACCCTTATATATAAGTCCATCCATGTCAGTCTTTCTCTTAAAGATCCACTTACACCCTATGGGTTTTACCCCTTCAGGTGGATCAACCAAAGTCCATACTTGGTTAGTGTACATGGATTCCATCTCGGATCTCATGGCCTCTAGCCATTTCTCAGAATCTGGTCTCATCACAGCTTCCTGATAGGTGGTAGGCTCATCCTTTATGAGCACAACATCATCATGGTCAGTCAAGAGAAAAGAGTATCTCTCAGGCTGACGACGTACCCTATCAGACCTGCGAAGAGGTATGTCTACTTGAACTGGTTGTTGTTCCTCAACCCCTTGTGGAACAACATCATCCACAACACTTTGTGGTTCCAGTTTAACTTCCATCGAGGCTTCAGTGCTATTGTTCGCATCTTGAACTTCTTCAAGATCGAACATACTCCCACTAGTCTTTCTAAAAACAAAATCCCTTTTTAGAAAGACCCCAGTGTTTGCCACAACTACCTTGTGCTGACTGGGAATGTAGAAGTAATATCCCTTAGTTTCCTTGGGATATCCAATAAAGTAGCACTTGTCGGATTTGGGTCCTAATTTGTCTGAGACTTGACGTCGAACGTAAGCCTCACAACCCCAAATCCTCATAAAAGACACCTAGGCATCTCTCCTAGTCCATATCCTATATGGTGTCTTTATCACGGCCTTGGATGGAACTCGGTTGAGTATAAAAGCTACCGTGTCTAGAGCGTAGCCCCAAAGAAATGTAGGAAGATCTGTGTTACTCATCATAGACCGCACCATATCTAATAGAGTACGGTTCCTCCTTTCGGATACACCATTCCACTGTGGTGTTCCAGGAGGAGTGAATTGGGATAGAATCCCACACTCAGCTAGATAGTCACGAAACTCATTGCTAAGGTATTCTCCATCTCGATCTGATTGAAGTATCTTAATACTCTTACCAAGCTGGTTCTGTACTTCATTCTTGAATTCTTTGAACTTTTCAAAGGATTCTGACTTATGTGTCATCAAGAACACATAACCATGTCTACTGAAGTCATCAGTAAATGTAATGAAGTACCTATAACCGCCTCTAGCAGCGACATTGAAAGGGCCACATACATCACTATGTATAAGTCCTAACAAATCAGTTGCTCTTTCGTTGTGTCCACTAAAGGGAGTCTTGGTCATCTTGCCTAATAGGCATGACGCGCACGTCTCAAAAGATTCAAAATCAAATGAGTCCAGCAAACCATCCTTATGAAGCTGGGATAAGCGCTTGTCATTTATATTACCTAAGCGACAGTGCCAGAGATAGGTTTGGTTCATGTCATTTGACTTGAACCTCTTGGTATTTATACTATAGATAGGGCTCTCAAGGTCTAGAATATAGAGTCCGTTCATCAGAGGTGCACTACAATAGAACATATCTTTTAAATAAACAGAACAACATTTGTCCTTTATTATAAAAGAGAAACCTTTCTTGTCCAAACAAGAAACTAAAATTATGTTCTTAGTTAAAGCAGGCACATAACAACATTCATCTAATTCTAATACAAGCCCAGAGGGCAGAGATAGAAAATAAGTCCCTACAACAACAGCAGCAACCCGTGCTCCATTGCCTACGCGTAGGTCCACCTCGCCCTTCGTCAATGTCCTGCTATTTCTCAGCGCCTGCACATTAGTACAAATGTGAGAAGCACATCCGGTATCTAATACCCATGATGAAGAAATAGATAGATTGACTTCTATAACATATATACCTGAAGTGGAAGTCTCACTTCGCTTCTTCTTAAGATCTTCTAGGTACACCTTGCAGTTTCTCTTTCAGTGCCCGGTCCTTAGCGACCCCTCCTTTAGGCTTCAGTGCCTTGCCTTTGCCCTTGGCTTGGGATTTTCCTTTGCCTTTGGGCTTGCCCTTACCCTTGTGTTTCTGAACCATCGAACAGAGTGGGGCTTAACATGCTAAGCAGCTCGGGCAGTGGCTTGTCAATTTCGTTCATGTTGTAGTTTAGAATGAATTGACTATAGCTATCCGGCAAGGATTACAAGATCAGGTCAGTGGCCAGCTCTTGGCCAAGTGGGAACCCCAACCTCTGTAGGTTTTCTATGTACCCAATCATCTTGAGTACATATGGACCTACGGGAGCCCCATCTGACATCTTGCACTGAAATAGTGCCCTTGAGATCTCAAATCTCTCGTGCTGCGCTTGTCCTTGATATAGTTGACGAAGATGTTCAACCATATCATAAGCACCCATTAACTCATGTTGCTTCTAAAGCTCAGAGTTCATGGTCGCGAGCATTAGACATGATACATCTAATGCGTCATCTTGATGCTTCTTGTAAGCATCTTTGTCTGCTCGCGTGGCATTGGCAGGAGGAGCCTCCGGAATGGGTTGCTCCAGAACGTACAGTTTACGTTCCTGAGTGAGAACTATTCTCAGATTCTTGTACCAGTCCAGGAAATTTGCTCCGTTGAGCTTGTCCTTGTCAAGGACAGAACGCAGAGAGAAGGTATTCGTGTTTGACGTCATGGTTATCTATAACAGAAAAAAATGCAGAAAATAAATAAACATCATATTCTAGTAATCATTTAATTAGGCCTTTAATTAAATGATGCTCCCACTGAATTCTATAATTCATGTGGGACAAGATCCACATCATACTAACCCTTGAGTTAGCTTTGGCTAATACGCCCAAGATTTAGTATGATCGGTAGGTAACGATTTACCAATTACATCTCTATGCAACCCTTGTTTATAGGATCATTATCCGTAGTTATATTAAAACTTGAGTTAGCTTTGGCTAATACGCCTAAGAATTAATATAAATGTGATTTATGTCCTATCTTTCCAACCGTTGGAAGAATGCCTACAGTTAAACACGATTTAACTAGTTGTACTCAATCAAATTGAGTCTCTACTCACCCATGCGTTGATAGGCGGGACCAAGATTGTCCCTCCGTACCCTACCAAGATAATATGTGTTGCTCTACTTTGGCAGATTCAACAACACATGTGATCGAGGTAGTGATAGGTATCACGGCATGGTAGGCATTTTAGAGTTGACGCGATTGAGATCTAATCTAATCGTAGGGTGCATCTTGTACACGATTTAGATCTAATCTAATCGTTAAGGCGCTAATTAACTACTTTACTAGCATGCATCAAATACACACACACAAGCAATTAATTATACTATTTGTGATTATTCATGGCCCTACTACGATCTTCTCAAGCCAATGAGAAGATTGGATGGTCAACCTAGGGTCAACAGCTTCTCAAGCTCCTCCCTTTGACCACCTTGTGTTGCTCGCGCCCTCCTAGTAACTCCGTCTCGAGTGGACCTTCCACGGCTCCAATTTTGTACATTACAATTTTGAAACTCGAGTTACATTCGAGTCTAAACTAATTTACAACAAGAATAAATGGAGAAAGGCACGACGCGCAGGTCGCGTATCAAGTATACAGCACACACAACACAAATGATGGCGCGCAAGCCGTAATATGAATTACAACACAATTTTCAAATCCAATTTGGGTCTTTTGGGCCATGACTATCATAAAATAATATATAATTCTAAATTATGTATTTTCTATAAAATTTCTATAATTTTTACTACAATTTTTATGATTTTTATGAGTAAAATTCCCAGCGGTCCCGTTTAGCGGGTTTTCGGGCGCAATCGCGGAACGAATCCCCTTGCGGGGCGAGGGGCAGTACCCCTACCCGTGATATAACCATCGCGAGTGTTCCTTAGTGATCCTACAGTGCCTTAGCCCACTGTCCCAAAATGTTTTGGGGCGAAATCTTGCCGTTTCGGAAAAATCTTCTCGGTAGTCGAAGCCTACAAGTGTCAAAACACTTGTGCTTCGCTTCTACGAGAAAAATACCCATAAAAACCATAAAATTACAGAAAGTTACATAACTGATATTTTTCTAAAAAATACAAATTAAACTTGTACAAGATTTCTCACGTGGCTCTGATACCACTGTGGAGATTTTCGGGCAGCAAAAACCGCTTTTTCGCGTTGCGGAAACCCCGAATCTCCCATGCCACCGGATCCGTGCGAAGTTTATAAAACAAAATTTCATGTACGAGTTTACTAAAGCCTAGATCTACACTAGGAGAAGGAATTTACCCTCGATGCGATGCCCTTTGCAATCCCCCTCGTCCAACGGTTCGCCGGATCTAGAGATCATCAAGTGTACGATCCTCTAGAAGTATCCACACGAACAAACTAGATGGAGAAGACCAAACAAAGGTGTGCTAGCACCTTAGATGGTTCGGCCAAGGAGGAGGAGAGGGAGAGCAAGAAGAGAGGAAGAAGGAGGAATGAATGCCTTGAATGAAAATTAAAATTTTCATCCACACCATAAGTGGCCGGCCACAATTGTAACCCCCATTCCATTTAATGTGGCCGACCATTAAAGAGGGGATTTGTAACCTCCATGAGGTGGCACACACATGTGCCAACTATGATGATGTGGCACATCATCATTATTCCTCCTAATGCCAACTCACAAATGAGGTGGCAAATAGTCAAGTCAAACTTGACTCTTCCTCTTCCTCTCAAGTCAAGTCAAACTTGACATTATAACTCCCATGGTTGATCAAATCCAACCATTTGATTCAAGACAATTTAATAAAATGAATCTAATTCATTTAATTAAATTGATTCAATGAGTCATAATCTAAATTAGACTCATTGAACACATGAATCAAATTGAGTCCAACTCAATTAGTCCAATTAGGATTACTCTTAATCCAATTTGATTCATCACATGAATCTAATCATCTTGGTTCATCATATGAACCTAATCTCCATCTAATTGTCCTTTGTGTATGACCCTATAGGTTCTTATAACGTTGGCAATGCTCCTAAACCCTTTTAGAAGCATAAGTAATGAGCGGTATCTAGCAACACATCATTACTACCCAAGTTATAAGAATATTGAGATCCAATATCACCTTGTGACTACTAATTGTGATTCCTCACAATATATGACAAGTGTCCTTCTATCCTAGACATCTAGATTGATCAATGTGAGGCATAGACCGTGTCATCCTCTAATCAATCTAAATCTTGAACTTCAAGTAGACTCACTCAATCAAATGAGCTCAATATCTCATATTGACTCATTTGGGCATGACCATGCACTTCGTGGTCTCACTCTATCATGAATATGGATTTCGCTCCCGTCATATAGGAGGGATAGATCCCATCAACATCACTCACATCCCTCTGGATAATTCGTTACATACCCAGTAATCACCTTTATAGTCCACCCAGTTACGGGTGACGTTTGACGAAACCAAAGTACGTAACTCCTTATGTAGGGATCCATGGTGACTTCAGGTCCAAGGACTAGTAGTCATACTAATAGCCACATGAGAAAGTATATGACACTCATATAATGATCCATGATACTTTCTCATTTCGGGTCATTCAATATACATTCTCCAATGCATACCCATGTGTCAACTTGATATCTCTATATCCATGACTTGTGAGATCAAGTCATCGAGTTGACCTACATGCTAGTCTCATCACATTAACATTGTCCCTGAATGTTAATACTCGACTAGGAATGATTAAGAGTAATGTTCCCTATATCATCTCACTATCGGTTCAACTAACCGATTGATATAGGTAAGAACCCTCTACTCAAGGAAGCTATTATACTTAGTTTATTTGGCACCAATACATGTAAGCATAATAACAAAAAAAAAAACCAAATGCCTTTATATATAAGAATATGATATAATGAGTCCATACAATAATCATCAAATGATTGGCTCTAGGGCTCTAACTAACAATGGAGGCCACAATTAGTGAGTTAACTAAGGAGAATAAAAAAGGTGCCAGGGATGCAGAAAGTTTAATAGCTTCAAGGAGAAAATAATTGATGAGAAGGATAGAATTATACAAGTAAGAGAGCAAATTATAGCAGAGCAAGAGAGAAAAATTATAGATCTTCAAAGTCAGTTAATTGGCAAAGATATAGTGGCATTACCTGCTAAACAACCAATAACAAGGACAAAGAGTTGTGCTACAAAGAGAATGAGACCTCGAACTGCCAAAGAGATTAAGGGAGCGCCCTTAGCCAAAAGGAGTAAAAGAGTAACTTTTCAAGATGTGCATGAGTCAAAGATGGCCAAGGGCAAAGGAGAGGAATTTGTTGTGCCTCTTGTTAAAGCACAAGAAGGTCATATACCATCTACTGATGTAGCTGCCACATCTTCATCAAAAAAACTATTGTCTATGCTTGCCAAACAAAAATCCAAAATAATTAAGGTACGGTTTTGATTGGTGATATGAGTTAGGTTTAGTAGGTCCCCGGTGAAAAGGGGAAAGGAGATAGCAAAATTAAGCAAACATGAATATCGGTCGGGGTAACATGCTTAAGAAAAATAGGTCAATATCAGCCTGGATAATATGCTTAAAGAAAAATAGGTCAATATCGGTCGGGATAATATGCTTAAGGAAAATAGGTCAGTATCGGCCGGGATAATATGCTTAAGGAAAATAGGTCAATATCGGCCAGTATAAGACCTTAAGAAAGATAGGTCAAGTATCGACCGGGTTTACACGTTTAAGATAGATAAACTAAGATTGTTTGAATTAGTACGTCTGGATGTATATTAGCATTGGGCGGGCTTATATGATCGCCTGGATATGAAAAGATACAAGGCCTTACAAGATCTATAGTATATTATCGGACGATTAGGACGTATGTTGAACAATAGTAGTAACACATGCGGACATAACTCAGGTTCAATTCCGTCCGATACAAATCATAGTATAAGATCGGACTGTCCGTAACATAATAAAAACAGGGTAAGCAGGTATGGACGATAAATATATCTCCATATAGCTTATAAGACAGGGCGAGAATAAATATTTCAAGAATATTCATAAATAGATTAATGAAGATATCTGTAGTATGTGATTATATAACAGGTTTGCTAATTTAACGGGAAGAATATTTTTAGACTCTTCTACAGGCACTAGGCGACAAAGAAGGTACATTTGGGGTACAAAAAAGATTCCTTAAAAGCTATTTTATGCAAGTACTTGACTTACGTCATCTCATAACAAACTCTAACAAACCGAGGTCCACTTTATGACTACGGAGGTTATATGAAGTGGTATAAAAAGGGGAATCCTCTTCGTTGGCCAGGTATGCTTATGCTCACCACACTCACAACTATCCAGGAAAAACCCTAATTTCAATCACTGTTCATCTTCTTTCTTCCTTCCACAATAAGAAAGATCACTGACTTGAGCGTCGGAGGGCCTAGCCAGGGATTCCCACCCCGGTCTTAGGTCACTGACAATAGTGTTGGTTGGTTTCTTGTGCGCAGGAAGTCAGGGAAGCTCCAGATCTTGGTGTTCTTCAGTGGATCCCTCCTTTCGTCCTTGAGTCTTCGTATAAGGAGGGTGTTCGGTGACTTTATTCTTCTGGATCCGCTTTGGTTTTCTTGGATCGGATGTTCTCAGGTGTTCTTCTTCATCAGCAATAAGTTCTCTCCCCAACTTTCTATTTTGTCAAGCTTCTTAGACAGGATTAAATTTGGCGCCGTCTGTGGGAATTCACTTGAATTTGAGATCGCAAGATGGAAGACGTTGGAAAATCGAACCTACTCACTATTAGTCGTGAAGATATGGATTTCCCTGTTAGCACTCATGTGCAGAAGGCTCTACAACAACAACAGCAATAACAGCAAGCTCATACTGGAGCTACTCTGCCAGTAGCTCATAATCTAGCGATCTTGACTACTGATCATCGGAAGGAAAGAGAGTTGGAAGAGGAAGATCGTGTGTATATTACTCCGACCATTGCTTCTTCGACTAGACGCCCTCGAGCTTTCTTCATACTCCTTTCGAACAGGGAGGACGAAGGCCTGCATTTCAAGAATCCTCTGGCGAGGCACCGGACAAGGAGAAGCACAAAGCTAAAATGATGGTGGCTAGTGATAGCTCACCAGAAAGAATTATTTCTCCATTTTCTCAAGGTGTAATGGATGATCCGCTCCCTAAATGATATCAAAATCTCCAGATTGACGAATACACTGGAACTACAGATCCAGAGGATCATTTATTAAAATTTAAGAACGTAGCATTATTACAACAATTTTCTGATGGAGTAAAGTATTGGATGTTCCTTACAACACTTGGAGGAGCTGCTCAATGCTGGTTTAAAAGATTGCCTGAAAATTCTATCCGAAGGTTTAAGGATTTCAAGAAGGTTTTCTTGCATCATTTTTCCAGCAACAAGAGGTATCATAAAACTCCCTGGAGCTTATTCTCAATTAAACAAGGATCTAAAGAGTCCATTAGAGCCTATATTAAGAGATTCAATCAGGTAGCCATTGATGTACCCAATGCTATTACTGAGATATCAGTAAGTACTTTTTCTCAAGGCTTGAATGATAATGATTTTTTTAAAGATCTGGTGAGAAATCCTCCTGCAAATTTTGACTCATTAATTGAATGTGCTACTGAATTCATTAATGTTGAAGAAGCTCAGGCTGCACGCAGAAAACGAGATACTACTTCTTCTCCTGCTCTTGTTAAGGAGAAGGCTCTTGCTCCCATTCCTCCACCGAGGGGGCCTCGAGTAATCCCTCCACCCCATCGTCATACAGAGTATCGTCCATAAGCCGTACAACATGTGGAGATGCAACAAGAAGCACCAAGAAGATGGTGCACTTATCACAAGACCAGCAGTCATCATACAAAAGAATGTTATGTTTTGAAAAATAAGAAAGCAAATAGGGATCGTTATCAAAGGAAAAACTACTATCAACAACAATATCCTAGGCAGCAGAGTCCACTCAAGATAGAATACCGCCCGGTAGAACCTCAACAAGGTGTATTACCAAACCCGACCGGTACAACTCAGGTGCCTGAGAAAATTCAGCCGGAGACCATGACAGCCTGACAAGAAGAGAATAGAAGCAATGCTGCTCGGGTTAGCATTAATATGATCACGGGTGGGCCCACTGATGGAGATTCCAATAGGGCCAGGAAGGCACACGCAAGAAGACTTGAGATCCATGCTGTGGGATGCAGCATGGAAAGAGCAGCAGGGATGGAAATCAGTTTTGAGCCCAGAGATCTTGAAGGGGTAGAAATACCCCATGATGATGCGTTAATAATTAAGGCTGTGATAGCCAATTACACTATTTCTCGTACCTTTAAAGACACTGGTAGTTCCGTAAATATTATTTTCAAAAAAGCTTTTGATCAACTGTAGATTGACCCAAGCGAACTTCAACAGATGGTGACTTCTTTATATGGATTCACTGGTAATGAGGTACAACCGCTTGGTCAAATAAAGTTGACCATATCCTTGGGGGAGGAGCCCTTAATGAGAACAAGGAGATCTCATTTCATGGTGGTGGATGCCCTGTCCACCTATAATGTGATACTGGGTTGACCGACCTTAAATGAGTTTAGGGCGGTCGTTTCTACTTTTTGCTAGAAAATTAAATTTCCTGTTAATGACCAGGTCGGAGAAGTACATGGTGATCAGAAGATGACTTGTAAGTGTTATGTGGAGATTGTCAGAATTGAAGCTAGTGCCGCCCGAAAAATGCAAAGAATGGAAGTCAATGTCATTCAAGAGAAGTCACCTGTCCTGGTTTATGGGGAGAAGGAAGAAGTCCAGATACAGATCGGTCGACCTGAAGCCGTCACTTATGTCGCGGCCGATCTTGATCCTATACTGAAAACAGAGCTGGTTCAATGCTTAAATAAAAACAATGATGTCTTTGCTTGGACGACCAAGGAAGCCACAGGCGTTTCTCCTTCAGTAATGTAACATTCTTTACATGTCTTCCCAGATGCTCAGCCTGTCATGCAAAGAAAGAGGAATTTCAGTACAGAGCAAAATCAAATCATTAGAGAAGAAGTGGCTAAACTAATGGAGGTCGGTTACATCAGGGAGGTGCAATTCCCTAGCTGGTTAGCTAATGTCGTCCTGGTATCTAAATCAGGAAATAAATGGAGGGTATGTATTGATTTCCGCCATCTTAACAAGGCTTGCCCAAAAGATTATTATCCTTTACCCCGAATCGATCAATTAGTAGATTCCACGACCGAGTGTGAATATATTTCTATGCTAGATGCCTATCAAGGCTATCATCAGGTCCCTCTTGCTAAAGAGGATCAAGAGAAGGTCGGTTTTGTGATATATGAAGGTACTTATTGTTATAATGTCATTCCTTTCAGACTAAAAAATACAGGAGCAACTTATCAAAGACTTATGAATAAGATCTTCCAGAAACAGATTGGAAGGAATATGGAAGTATATGTTGATGATATTTTAATTAAGTCTCTTCAGGCTACTGATCTCTGCAGGGATGTAGAAGAAACTTGTGGAACATTGAGGAAGTATGGTCTCATGTTGAACCTGGACAAATGTCTGTTTGGAGCAAAAGGTGAATAGAGGCCAACCCAAGTAAAGTTAAAGCACTCCAAAACATGGAGCCACCACGCAATATGAGGGAAGCTCAAAGACTCACTAGCCAGGGATTCCCACCCCATTTTTAGGTCACTGACAATAGTATTGGTTGGTCTCTTGTGCGCAAGAAGTCGGGGAAGCTCCAGATCTTGGTGTTCTTCAGTGGATCCCTCCTTTCATCCTTGAGTCTTCGTATAAGGAGGGTGTTCAGTGACTTTATTCTTCCGGATCCGCTTTAGTTTTCTCAGATTGGAAGTTCTCAGGTGTTCTTCTTCATCAGCAGTAAGTTCTCTCCCCAACTTTCCATTTTGTCAAGTTTCTCAGACAGGATCAGTTGGGTTAATGTGTTGTCTTTCCTAGTCATAATTCACATATTATTACTCACACCGAAAACTTGTCTCTATGTATTTCTTCAGCAAGCGAAGTCATATTTTAAGAAAAATAAAGATGATTTGGTGGTAGAGGCATTGGTGAAACTTAGCCAGCTAAAGTGAGTTATTTGTTTTTTGAGTTATACATTGGCTGTAATGCACCTAATATGATGGATTATATCTATGAACTTTTATTGTGAATATAAGGTTAAATAATTTTGGCATTATTTGCTTATTTAACATTGAAACAAACGTTTCATTATTGTTGAATAAAATCATCCATGTCTAATTTTGAAGTTGCTATAACACATATAATTTTTGTAACTGTTTTAATTATAGTAGCAATAGGCACTGTTGATGTATAACCAAGTTAACGGAGATCTTGTATTTTTGGTGTATGCAGGGTCACGACAAACCCAATATGATCCAATGAAACGATAACATTGAATATGTCATCTTTCCTAGGTATATTTGATTGGACTGTCGGTAGAGATGGTGATTGCATAAATGCATATTTTGCAATCATTGCAGAGGAAGCCAAGTCTTCCGGCATACCCTATCGGCCTTGTGTATTTTGTCCTATTGGTTTTTTTGTAAGTATAACACCAACTCCTACTATCTTGGTTTTTATTATCCAAATACGCTTCCAACAATCTTTGTATGCATACACAGGATTTGTTTTCATTGACATCATTTGAGGCATTTGAGTTATCAGCAATCACTGACACCAACAGGCCTCTCAGGTATATATTCTGTCCATTAAATAATGCAAATGATCACTGGTTCCTACTTATAATAGACCTCCAAGAAGCTAAATACATGCACTATAACTCCCTTGGATCCTCAGAATTATACACCTCAATGTTTAAAAAAACTGTGAGTACCCACCATGTTGAGTAGCTCATAATCTACTAGATGTATGTCTGTATTGGTTAACAACTTCATACTCGTGCAGGTTGATGTTTTTAAAAATATGGACCCAACCTACTGTGAAATGTGGTATCCAGGGCTACCGTCCCTAATGTCAAGGGACTTTGAGGTATCTACGATCCTGGGTCTAACACAAGTAAAATCGTAAGTACATATATTTAATCATAATATTTATACATCTCCATACTTCCGCTAGCAAATATAATATTAACAGTGTGAAATTAATTGTATCTTTCAGGTTAGATTGTGCATTTTTGTGATGCGATATGCTGAGAGTTTAATGTACCGGAGGCCACCAGATTTTTGACAAGATGGAATGAGAGAATTTAGTTTTCTTGTTAGTCATAAAATTTTTAATAGCAAACACTGGATTAATGATAAGGTGGGGGTGTAAACGTGTTGATACACAGATTGTAATGACTTTGTGATTCCCATAAAATAAGCCTAGGATGTGTACATGTTTTGTAATATACTGCTGTCTCGTGACCCTTGCGAAGCTAATACAGGGTATAAAAGCCAAATATTATGTATATGCTGACAGATGGCCAAATACAAGTGTATATTTTTTTTGTATAATACCAAGTGGCAAAATACAATTATATACTTTTGCTGATCCCCATAACTAGTCGCAGGGTGTAGCAGCTACCCCTGAAAAGCTGCAACAATTTGTAGAAGCTAATCCACACTATCTGCTACAAAGTGTAGCAGCTACTATTGAGAAGCTGCTCCAATTTGTAGGAGATCACTTTAATACTATATATTGATAAATTATAAATATAATTCACCACCCTTTCCGGTAGCATTTAATGTGTTATGCGGAAATGATAGTTAAGTTACTTCAAGGGTGTAGCAGTTACTATATTTATTGATTGTGAAGCTGGCGAGTCCACTTCGTTGCGCCACATCAAGAGCTAGTAATAATAATAAACATAATATTGTTATGAATATTATATTGATTATTAAATACTTGATATTATTTTACTATCACTATAGGTTCTACAACACCGTAGCATGTATTGCAATAGGTGATGCACGTTGTAGTAGCTAGTGCAATATTAAATGGTACACATTGTAGCAGCTAATCATTAGTAGCTGCAACAACGTGTAACAGCTTACCGCCAGTTACTGTAACACATTGTAGTAGCTAGTTTTTTGTTGCTTCTATCTGTCCTTGCAGCAGCTATTACTGCACAATGGCTTGTTAGCTATTACTGCGACATGTTGTAGCAGCTTTTGTACAATAAATGCTCTTTATAATTCAATACACGACTTTTGGTTAATCCTTGTCTTTACTATCTGTCTTACGATCATTATCTTTGTCCAGGTCATAATGGGTTGTAGTGAGTGTTTCGATTACCCATGGACTCGAAAAGTGTGGATTGCTTTTCCCACCTTGTATACTATTCTCACCTCCTGGCCCAATCTTGATTTTACCTTTATACCCTACCTTATACTCACATTCATGTGTAATTAAAGATAGTGATAATTTTTGTTAAGAGTCATGTGTAATTAAAAAATAAAGCAAAATATAAATTAAATAGAATTAAAATTTAAAATTCTTTAATTTAAGTAAACAAATAAATGTAAATAAAATTTTAAAATACATAATTATTGATGAATATATAATAAAAATTTTTTATTAATAAAATAAATTTAAATTGAAAAAACCTAAGTAAAAGGGTAGAAATGGTATTTAACAGGGAGAGAGAGTGCAAAGGGGAGTGGTGAGGCGGTTTTGGGGGGGGGGAGGTGGGAGAAATTAACTTAAGTTGTAGGGTTTGCAAGGGCCTCTTTTCCTATAAATAGGCGATTGACATAAGTGACTCTACCATTCCACTTTGTCTTGCCTTTGGTCCACATTATAGCTCTTTCATGATCATGTCTATTTATAGCAGGAAGACGAAACCCACTATGGGTGGGGTTAAAGAACCCCCTATCGAAGAGGAATCAAGCGCTGCGTCTTCCCCACTGGAAATATCATCTGCATCAATAGACTCGTCAGATTCTCGGTTTGTATTATTCAATTTTATTGTATGTTACATATATCTTTCTTTATGTTGGATTTATAATTCTAGCTAAAATATTCATACCAGGTATCTCAATTTAGCCATGGAACATCATGTATTTTGTAGCTATATTCAGATTCTCACAGAATAACGGAACTAGGTGAGGAAGGATTTAGAAGCTGCTCTGTTGCGAGAGAAAAAGAGGCACACTGAACTTGTGCAGATGTGATGACAACTCTCGCAATTGAAAGGGGCAATAGATGATGCTACAAATCAAAACAATGAGTGAAATATCACTCTTTTTTGAAGCTCAGCCTCATATCTGCATATTGATGCTGCTTGTCTATGAGACCAAAAGAATAAAATTGTATTTGTCCAAGTGCGATGATAACTATGTCAATATAATGTATCACTAAAGAATGCTATAAGCAAATGACTTACACAGTAGTGTTTGTATTAACTATTTGCCTTAACATTTTGTTTGTCTGGTGTTATTTTCAAACCGAAATTTAGTCTCCAAGTGGAACTTTTTTTTTACGATGACCAAGAGTTGTAGTCCCTCGATCTCAGTTTTGCATTTAGATCACCTAATTGATCTTCTATACACGTTACCGATTTGGCTAGAAATAGGCAGAAGCTACTACAACTTGTAGCAGCTACTGCATCACGTTTTTGAATTAACAAAAAAGGAGTTGTTCGAAAGTGGTACCAAGTGTACCATCTTATTAACAGTACCTGCGAAATTGTGTCGCTGTTACTGCGGATCACGTATTCGAATTGGTTACTACATAGTTTTCCCACTAATTATAACATATAGTACAATAATTAGCTTTGTTTTTACCAGTTGCAAACATGTTGGCCTTACCAGATCACGTATCCGAATTAGCTGCTCCACAATTTCCGCTAATCCTCACTACCAGCTATATAGTGTAGCAGCTAAAATTCAGTAGCTGCTACCCCTTGTAGTAGTTATTATTGATAAGCTGCTACAATTTATAGCAGCTAAACCACACTCAATGCTACCGTGTGTAGCATCTAATATTTAGAAAATGTTAAAATTTGTAGCAATCTAAGCTGCACTAATTGCTACAGACCGTCGCAGCTAATCTTGTGTAGTAGCTACAATTTATAATATATCATTTTATTACTGAATCTGGAAAATAGTATAATTATTTATGATCGTCCATTTTGATTACATTTAATGAGTTATCTGGAAATGATGTTTCAGTTGGTAGATGGATATAGCAGTTAACACACTCTAGTTGCAAAACCTTGGACAGCATGTTCATTGTTCGTGCGTTAGTTCAGGAGTCAATGTGTTAATAGACTTTAAGTTACCGCATTATGATATCCAACAAATCTAAGAAACAAAAAAGTAATAATCTATTAACTATAAATCTTGCAAAGATTACATTGTCTACTCTAATATTATCAAGACAACAAAATAATAGGTCTGTCCATTAGGCTGTAAATGTAATATTGAACACAGAAAAGACAGTAATATGAACCCCCGACCCCTCACATTGTCCTCTATTGTTTTTCACCTGCCTTACGTCATTTCGTTGGCGATGGGAGAAGTGGGAGAAGTTCGTGGAGGCTTGAATCCTATGCTTACTCCATTAGGATTCCTCATTGAACTCCCAAGGGTCTTCATTGCGAACACAGGATTTTGGGGGGATGATGGACAACTACATAATCCGCCTAACCTTACCAACATCATTTGGTTAAGATTGGGAGAAGTTCGTCGTGACAAGCATCATATGGAGCGTACATGAGGATTTCAAAGACCTCAGTGCATGAGGGAAACACTTGAATAAGTAGGCTAGATGCAATAAAATATAAGATGAAGGTGGTGTCACAAAAATGGCGTCAATCCAACTACTCATTTATAAAAGATGTAATGAAACGAGGCTCCATGCCTCTGTTATATAGGAATACAGAGGCGCTTACTATTCATTATGGGAATAGTTGGATTGATGCATCCACGACAGTGTGCTTCTGACAAGGCCGGTTTTGTAAGTCTTCAATAGTCATGATTTATGATAGTTATGAGTAGTCAAAGCTGTCATAAAAACTGCTATGAGTGGTCATTCTATGGACGCCACAGATGAATGTGTTGGTGCAACCTTAGGTCAAGGTTGACCTGGTTGACTAGACTCGAGTTGACTTAACTCGAGTTGTGTTTTGATGTTTGACGAGTTATGTTTGACAATGTTTGACGTGAACAGAAAAGTTGTATCTTGATGTTTTACAAGGATACAAGCTTGGGAGATTGTGGGTGCAACCCGTGGTCAAGGTTGACCTGGTTGACCCGAGGTGAGTTGACCTGACTCGGAAAAATCCAAGCAAGGAGCTTGGCACGGGAAAAGTCCAAGCAGGGAGCTTGGCATGGGAAAAGTCCAAGCAGGGAGTTTGGCATGGTGAAAAGTCCAAGCAGGGAGTTTGGCACGGGAAAAGTCCAAGTATGGAGACTTGGCACGGAGAAGTCCAAGTATGGAAGCTTGGCACATGGGAAGTCGGAGAGGGCTCGGTAGCTCGTTCTCCGGACTGTGGTCAGAGAGGGCTCGGGAGCTCGTTCTCTGGACCTGATGGAAGTCGGAGAGGGCTCGGTAGCTCGTTCTCCGAACTGTGGTCAGAGAGGGCTCGGTAGCTCGTTCTCTGGACCGGATGTGGAAAGTCCTGGTGAGTGAAGCCAGGCAGACGGATAAGTCCTGGTGAGTGAAGCCAGGCAGTGGGAAAGTCCTGGTGAGTGAAGCCAGGCAGTTGTGAAAACCCTAGTGAGTGAAGCTAGGTGAAAGTCCTGGTGAGTGAAGCCAGGCAGTGGGAAAGTCCTGGTGAGTGAAGCCAGGCGGTTGGAAAGTCCTGGTGAGTGAAGCTAGGTGAAGGGTGAAAACCCTAGTGAGTGAAGCTAGGTGAAAGTCCTGGTGAGTGAAGCCGGGCAAGGGAAAATCCAGATGGATCAAGGGTGATCAGACATCTGGTGTTGAGAAGGTCAAGTAGGTCAAGGGAGTGACCGGATACTTGACACGAAGAGAAAAGTCCAAGTGGGTCAAAGGGATTGACCGGACACTTGGTGGGGAGTCTTAGCAGGTCAAGGGAGTGACCGGATGCTAAGCATGATGTACCAACAGGTCAAGGTTGACCGGATGTTGGTTTGGGAGACTTGGGACTTGGTTTGGGCAAAAACCAAGCTCTGGATCGGTCTGCAGACCGATCCAGTGATACGTTTGTGTATCTGATCGGTCTGGTGACCAATCAGATAACAAACAGAAGGCTGTGGCATTACTAATCGGTCTGCAGACCGATCAGGAAACAACGATCAGAAGGCAAAAAGTTCGGGAGAAAAGGAAGGGACATGCATGCTGATCGGTCCCTGGACCGATCAGAGGAAGCTCTGATCGGTCCCCAGGACCGATCAGAGGTGCCCTGGACCGATCAGGCTTCAGCCTGATCAGTCCAGAACTATCCGTTGGCTCACAACGGTCTTCTGTCTTCTGCTGTCTTCTGGCTTCTTCTTCGCAGGTGGATGCAGGTATAAAAGAGGTTGAGGGCTGCTACAGAAAACTTCTTCTTCTGGTCCGAAGCTACTGCCTCTCTTCTTCTTCCTACTCCTGACTGTGATCGAGCTTTGCTGAGCTCCGAAGCTTCGTGTGAGCTTCTTTGACTGAGTTGCTTGTTGGCATTCGTTCGTGAAGTTGGTGCTTCATCCGGGACTTTAGTCGACGAAGAAGGCAAGCGAGTATTCGTACATTCATTGTGTATTTTGTTCTTGCTCTTCTTTGTATTTCCATATTGCTGTTGCAAGCTATTGTGGCGAGGTTTCTCCACCCACAATGAGTATTTATTAGCCGGTTCTCCGGGGACTCATCCACCGACGGATTGATAGGGCTCGTCCACCTTACGGACACGCCGAGGAGTAGGAGTATCACCTCCGAACCTCGTTACATCCATCGAGTTCGAGGTTTATCTTTTTCCTTTTCATTTCTACGGTTTCATTTCCGCTGCGCTAACCCTAATCGTAGGAAGAAACGCGAAGATTTTGGGCGGCTATTCACACCCCCCCTCTCTAGCCGTGACCATCGATCCTAACAGAATGGACCTGATGTGGTAGGTTACCATTAATGAAATGGTGTGTATCTATAAATTTATTACGTTTAAATTATATAACTGACCACCAAATTATTAATATAGGGTTGAGCTGGTTAGTTCCACAACTCTTAACTGCTACACATTGTAGCAGCTGACATCTTTGCAGTAGTAGGCTACTTTGCGAGATAGTTACTCTGTAATAACTCCTACACCTTGTAGCAACTTGTTAACAGTGGATGCTACACTCCGTAGCAGTTACGCCATAATAGTTGCTACACGTTGAAGTAGATAACGGTCGAAAAAACTTTTTCGTACCAATTTTAACTATTGGCAAATATTTTTCCATATACATTTTTACAATAATTGACCCTTGAAATAATATAGACATGAAATTGGTCTGTGTTGTTGCAGTTACCGATTTGTAACTGCTACACCTTCTACTTGAAACAAAATTATTTTTCACCGACTCATCGTCTCGTTGATTTGAATGTGTTATATGGGAAAAATAATTCAGTTCCTACGTTGGTATTTATGTCTGCCACAAAGTAGCTGCTTTGGCATGGACCTCAGTTTCTGTGGTCACCTGATTGTTCAAGTATTCACTAGTCCACTTGAATTTACCACCTCATGATATGACGATGTACTTACGAAATTAAATGGCAATAATATATGCAAAAAATCATTAATCTGGTGTTTAAAATTATCTGGCAGTAGCTGTTACATAATGTAGTAGCTACTTATTTCTATTTCAACAAGGCATAGCACCCATACATTAAATTAATACATTTACCAGAGAAAGTAATGTCAATACATTTACATTTCGATTGCATCGTTATTTATATATTGAACAATGTTCAAAACTCCCATTATCGCTTACATTGATCTCACACAGACAACGTCATTTTCATATAGGCCAAGTTTCATCCACATTTCATCCACATTATTCTCCATTCGGGAGACCCCTACATCAACGTACAGCGTGTTGTGAACACCCAACAGATTAAACTATTTTCCACGTGCCTCGCATCCTTTGGTAGTGGCTGGGAAAAGTACTTCGAGGTCATCATCCTCTCCCTAATGCACTCCAGTGGCCAAAACCTTATCAACATACACGCATCAGCGCGAGACGATGGGGTAGTATGGAAGCATAATCTAGACCGTGGAAGGCAACATGACCGCTTTGTCTTTCACAATTTGGGAGCTTGATACACTTCATGTCTTCATGGTGGCAAAAGGCGCTTACGTTCACCGCCACCGGACCCAGTAACCCGTCCCAGGGCCAACACAGAAGAGGGGCTTCACACTTCATGATATAGAGAGGATGACATGAAAGAAATGACGAAGGTGGTGGTGGTAAAATGTGTGCCTTCAAGGATTAGGCTACATATTTTCCTTGTTGACTATCAGGAACAGTGTCACCCTCCGTTATATAGGAGATCAATGTCACAATATTATTAAATATGAGAATGGTTGTAGTCACGAGCCCATAGTTGCCCCTCTGACCAAGCAGCTTTATAGTTTCAATCACGGGTTATGATTTATGACAGTTATGACATGTCGTATGGGTTATTGCTGCTAGTGCTATGAGTGGTCATTTTATTGGCCATTGAGAGATTAATGTACAACAAATCGACAATATTGTTCTATCAATTAACTGAGATGTGGAGCCGAATGCCTCTCTCTATTTTATAGCAGCTTTGGATCGATAGCTGCTACAACATGTAGTATTATGTTGTAGAAGTTTCTGGCCCCGAACTGCTACAACACCAACCTCCTCCCCTATTGTGGCAAAACGCCACCAGTGGATTCGCGAATACAACTAATCCCTAAGTAATCCAATGTCACAAGCAAACACTACATTAGTGTATATACAGTTGCCTAATGATGTAGGAGCTTCCTAAGAGTAGCTGCTACACCGTGTAGCAGTTACTTCTTATTAGCTGCTACATTGTTTATTAATTAATCAATATTTAGGTATATAAATTTAATAGCGTGGTAATCTGAGTACCATGTGCAACTGATTATGGGTGGCTAGACGATTTATCAGTTAGTGCGGAATAGCTGCTACACATTGAAGTAGCAACTTCGGGAACGTGATAGGCTACAAAGTGTTCCATCTACTTCTGAATCAGCAAACAAACCTTTATCTCTATATATAAATCCATGCTCAATTATATTATTTGAAATTACTTTATTTTTGAAGTTAACCAATCATTATTTGAGTTATCGAATAAAGAGGGATGGTGATGAAAGGTAGTTTTATGGAGAAATGATTTTATAATAATCAAATTTAGTTAAATGTGATACATCTCATATTCTTATTGGAATAATAGCGTCATGGTTCATAACAGATGGAAACGGATGTAATATAATTCATAACCTCTCACCGCTAGTTTGGCAAACCAATCCTCATACCGCAAAGGGCAAGGTGTTAGAACCTACAAACATAGTGGAATAATTATAAGCAACCCTTTGTCCAGATTTAGTTATATAGGGCCTAAAACACATGAACGTACCAGCTATAGATGCCAATTCTTCTTCGTAGGATTCATCATCGTTGGTATTATCCTTCTCCGTAGCAGTTGATCTGGCAATCGTTTAGTCATTAACGATATTGCTAAGGGATGATAATCATTGATATGCTCAGCTATTAACTTATGCTCTAAGGAGATAATTAATGGAGGCATACTCCTGCTACAATACTGGACAGTTGCACTTGTCGTGTGAGACACCTCGGTGACCACATCTACGACATAGCCTAGATATTAAGGTTGACATTTTTTTTGAAGATTTCAATCGTTTTCCACAACCCTTTGCCCTTACTAACGAAGGATCAACAATAGAGGGGCCCCCATCAATGCCTTTCCTCCTTTCACTTAGGTTGTCCATTTTTCTGCTGATGTTCAGCTCTTGAATTTTACTGTATATACAATCTAATTGGTCATCCAACAAGTTGGTCCCCTCAACAGTCAAAGATGCAATATCGATGACTACTGAAGCTTTATAGGACAACCTCGAGTGTCTTGCCATCAATTTAGCATCTGGGCTGCCGATGGAAATTTGCTCCCCAAAATCATAGATTGCCCCAGCCTTGGCATTTCTTGACCACCTGTTGAGTATGTACTTATCAGGCAGTAGAAACACTTGGTTAATACAAAAAAAGCTAACATATGCCTACATGGAATGCTCTCGAACTCAAATTTACTACAACTACACGAGATGTAGTCTGCATATTTGTCATGCGTGAGGACCCTTGGTTTTGCAGATGAACCACTCTGAAAATTCATGACATTGTAAACCATTATATCACGAACTATAGATGCTTGTTGCACAATATAACCATAACTCACACTCATTTCACTTTGAAAATCCAACCATTTCTTTTTAGTGTACCATTTGAGATTCCATAGGCTAGTTTGTTTTAACCTTTGGCTGCTCGACCATATCAATATGGTTGGTAACTAACTCATTGTGTCTTTGGTGTCGCAATGCTCTATTAAACCACATGATAAAATCCATCAATGAGTTCTTATGTGATACATACTTCTTGAAAAATGAATGTCAGCTTTCAGATCGCTGACTGCTTGACATTCTAGCGGAAAAAACATGGCGAAAGAATAAAGGGACCCACCTTTGTCGTAACTCATACATCAATGTTAACCATTCATTTTTCTCCAAGGCAGAAGACCTGATAACTTCTTCCCACGACCTATCAAATTCGTCAGGGGTTGAGGAGTTAACAATTACATCCTTTATGGTTTGATAGTAGTTACGAAAGGTCAAAGGGGGTAATTTATCTAGAAATTTATTGAGAATGTGCCACAAACAATATCGATGCACTGTGCATGGTCAAACTTGGGCAATGACCTTCGTCAAAGCTGGATCCTGATCGGTAATGATCACAGTTAGTGGACCTTTAGCATGACTTCTATGAACTTCGTAAGCAACCAAACAAACGACTCAGTTTTCTCATCACTTAGAAAGGCACAGGCAAATACAATGCTCTGATGATGATGATTAACTCCTACAAAGGGTACAAAAATCAACCCATATTTGTTGGTGTTATATGTGGTATCAAAAACAACTGCATCACCAAAGACGTTGTATGCCCTGCTCGATACATGATCCGTCCAAAAACACCTAATGAATCTTTCTGTTGAATCAGTATCATAATTATAGAAAAAGACGGAATTCTTCTCTTTCTCCGTTGCAAAAAACTCAATGAGTGTTTCAGCATCAATTCCCTTTTGTTCATCCCTTAGCTCCCTCTCAAAGTTTCTAATATTCCGTTGTGTGCAACCGATATGCTCAGGGCCTCCGGATTCTATCTCCAACAATCAGACTTGTTGACAAGTTGGCACATTAGCCTCTGAAAACTGCTGCATTAATACTTTCTTAGCTTTAGATAAATGGCGATGTGAGCGAAGCGAATGCACCTTCGAAGGAGTTGAGAGTGGATGATTATGACTTTCCATGAATTTTGTGACAACCCAATTTGGGTCGGTCTGTTCTTTAACAAGTGAAAGTTTTGCCCTACATCCAGTCCTTACTTCCCCACGTGCCCTTTCTTTTACACTGTCAACTTGTGCTTCTTTTTTCTGTTTATCATCAATATGTCCTTCTTTAAAGCATACAAATTGTTTCCATCTAATTTCATTTGTCCTCTTATTTTTCTTGTTGTTGCCTAATCTTGCACTAAATCCAACTTCACGTGCATATTGATTATAGAACGAAAAGGCCTCCTCCAATGAGGGAAATTCCATACCAATCTGGGGTGTTCGATCTTCGGCAAGTTGGGGAGTGTATAGCTGCTTAGCATCATAGGTGTCCCCCATTGCTAGAGAATGACATATTTAGCTCTAATTAAAGGTATCAATTTCAATCAATGATGACGACTAATTAGGATAAAATATGAGATAGAGGAAATATTTATCTGCTCGTAGAGTTAAGTTGGATAATCTATAAGGAGACTCAAAATCATCTGAACACTAACCGTTCAAACCCTAATTACAAAGTGAAGAGTCAAATTAACTTACACCAGACGAAGATTCAAAGATGAAAACCAGACGTCGCAGTGAGGTTCCGAGGTGAAGCAATGGTCCCTACTCCCGAACTTAGTACGTGTTAGTAGATGTCATATTTCCATGCAAGCTTTGTCAACGGGGTAAATAGTCTAAGACTATACCACTCTAATTGCCAGGTGACCAACAAAAAAAAAAGAGGGAAGGTGTAGCAGCAATTGCTACCTAACTGCTACAGCATACAGTAATAAGGCAAATGTCTAAGCAATGACTGCTACATCGTTGGAGCAGCTAACATTCCCTGTATGCTACTTCCCAAAGCAGCAACATTGACATTTAGTTGCTACAGCTTATGGCGGTTATTTGTCGCAGTAGCCACTAGCACGTGTAGCAGCAAAGCACACTCCGTGTAAGATAGTAGGAAAAATAAATTTAAAAATCAATTGTTACCCAATTTTTGTACAGGCGCACACAAAAAGTTTAGGGGCAATATTTTATAGCAAAATGACGCTACTAGTATGATGATTTATCATGTAGTTGCTACACCTTGTAGCTGCTACACATTGTAGCAGCTATATGGACAGTTATCTGCTACAACGTGTAGTGATTAAATGTGTAGGTAGCTGCTATAACTTGTAGCACGCTACATTTGATCGGTATCACTACACAATTTCTTTGTCCATCTTCTCCTGCACCTTCTCTGTCTCCGTCTTATCCTGCACCTTATAGTCAAGTGGTATGAATTCAGATTTTCAACAAGCTTGCCCTCAACTATTATCCAGGAAAGAGAGAACCCTAGCAAACATGATGCAAGCTCTGGAGCTTCATCTCTCACATCAGGGCGACCTTGAGTCGCGTCTCTCTGCTGCTCATTCTCAGATTCAGGCCGAGGTCACCTTAAGAGAAAAAGCCTATTTTGACTTAGGGCAAAGGACCGCCGAACTGAATGATCTAGGATTGAAGCATACTTCAGTGATCACCATCCTCACAAAGAAGATCCAAGCAGATGATCGACTAATATCGTAACAACAGCAAGAATTGGAGCAGCAATCAGGTCAAATTAAGTCCTTGCAATCTGAATTAAACCAAGCTAAGTCGGAGATAGGCTCTCTTTCACAAACCTGTGAAGGTAATTCTAATAAACGTAGCCTGATGGAGCATGAGTCTCATCTTTGTCCAGCGTGTTATTCATCCACATGGCCCTACTTGGGGTGGGAGGAACAATCAGGTCCGTCCTCGAGGCACCGGAACAACAATTAAAGCGACCATCCATTTGTTGGAAAACATGGAATTCCGTGGTCGTGTACATTGTATTGTAAATTATAATAAAATACAATTCTATTCATGTATATCAAATCCAACTATAGTCTCCAAGTCTGTCTTCGCTTATGCGCAATCAGATGTTAGATAGTCTGTTTATCTCAGTTTTTTATTTAGATCATCTACACTAAGCTTATACACATGTTATGAGATAACGTATAATCCGCAAGCTGCAACATGCTGTAGCAGTTAATGCAACACCTTACAGTAGGTACTAGGTAGTTGTCAGATGCAGATACAATGTATATCAGCTATTCAGCTTCTCAATAGTAGATGCTACAATGTGTAGTAGTTACTACAAATTAGCTACTACACATTTGTGAAGAAACCACATAGACACGTGAGCTGACACATCGTGTAGCCGATAATGCGGATCACCTGCTACACATTGTAGCAGCTGATCCCGATATGTGTGCTAAGACAACGTGTAGCAGTTAGTGTGAATTAGCTGATTTCCATTATAGCAGCTACTCCACAGTTGTGAGCTTCGAGAACATGATTCCTAAAACTGAATAATCACAACAGCTAGTTGGCAGTAGTTCTTAGATAATGTAGCAGCTACTTATTTGTAAGACAACACAGTGTAGCAACTATAATTTTGTCTGTTTTTTTACCTTTATTGGCAATGTTGTGAATACAATGACACATCGATTACATCATAAGTTTAATATGAACACAGTGGTTAGAAGGCCTAGGACCACTCATATTTTTTTCACCAATTATGTCACTACATGTATTGGTCGAGTTGCATCCACAGTAATATCCATGAACGATCAACCATGATAAACTTACTTAGTATTCTGAACACAATACACCATGTTGTTATTTTCCATGTCTCTCATGTCACTTGGTGGAGGATGGTCCAAGTTCGACGAGGAGAGAATCCTATGGGTACCCTAAGAGGAATCCTCAGGGCGATGAAGAAGCACTTTGTCGCGGACACATGATTTAAGGCAGAAGTGAGACCTTTGCATGAGCAGCCGACCATCATCTCGTATGTAGATGGGAAATGGACAATGGTGTTCGCATTAGGGAAATACGTTTACGAGTATGGAACCGAACTTTAGATTGTCAAATGCTACTTGACCGCTGTGGCTTTTCCGATTTAGGAGCTTGATAAACTTCAAGATTTATAGAGGATGACATGAAAGGAATGACGAAGGTGGTGGCGAGAAAATGTGGGAAATCGATGAATCTACTATTAGTTGTCCTTTGTGAAATAACGTGGCAACCCTCTATTATATAGGGAAATCAGGTGTAGTCACGGCCCACACATACCATTCTGACAAAGCAACATATAAGACAACTAGTCACGGGTGATGATTTATGACATCTATGTGTAGTCATATGCGTGATGACTGATCTGAGTGGCCATTCTAAGGGTGATGCCTGCTATGAATGGTCATTCTAGGGACACTATATCTGTATTTATGCTACAATGTACACAGCCTAAACACGAGATGCTGTTGAAGCTATTAGGACCCTAACCTGCTACAAAGTGGAACAGATACGTGGAAATTATGCTGCTACAACGTGTAGCAGCTAATTGACTAGTAAACTACTACAACGTAGAGCAGTTATTTGGTAAGTCATTCCAATATTAGTTTTATTTCCTATCTTATCCTACTATATTATTTTTGGTCTTGAATATAAATGATTTCTTTGTTTAATATATGGAAAAACAAATGTTAATTGGTGTAGTTGGCGCTGTACGTTAAACCTCTGTAAGGAGACTTGATGTAATAAGACATTTTGAAGCATTCAATGATCAACACCCAGCTGTTACCTCCCTTATATTAATAGGCCAAATCCTGAAAGTTTAAATTACCTTTACGAAATAATAAAATCTTGTTTGTGTTTAGTTATTATCTTTATTTATCAAATTAATAAATAATAATCTAATTAATTTGATTACATCAACCCCAACTATAATCTCCAAGGCTTTCTTTGTTTACAGATAAAAACAAGGTATGTACATTTTCTACTATTGAGAAGCTGCTACACTGTTAAAAAAAAATTATTATATTAATGATCGGCGATCTCTTGCATAATGCGTTTCGCCTGTGTTGTGGTAGCTACGGATAAATAACTGCTACACATCAACTTAACCCGGATCCGAGAGTTGCCACATCGTGTAACAGTAACTTCATATTAGCTGCTACACATTGTAGTATATTCTCCTAAGAGATGTCTTGCATCACATCCGATTTATACGGATTATACGCTATTGACCTATTAAATATCTGAGATGTCTTGATTAATGCCGCAAGCTGTGTTGTAACAGCTACAGATAAATGACATGATACAACATGACGTCATGTGTTGATGTTGACCCGTAACTGCTACACCATTAAATATTTTAATTATAATTACAATTCTCCGTCTCCAACCGTTGCTACATTGGTGTAGCAGCTATAATGTTGTAGCTGCTAAAATTTAGGACCAAATGTCACTTGATCCTTGTTCGTGAGTATGATATTGATTAAGTGGTGCCATCGTGAGTATGATATTGATTAATGAATCCGATTTTATTTTTGCATAAACATATCACAACATAGCTAAAAATTACAATTGGTTTAATAGATTTATTGTCAGTCTGACAGATATTACATAGTGAACGTAAAATTGTAAATTAAAGATTAAATGTCCCTCACGTCACTTGCTCGGGGTGGGGAGAAGATCGTCGAGCCCAGAGTCTATTTGTTACTCCATGACGATTCCTCAGCGAATGACCGAGCTTTGCACACATGGAAAAGTGTACAACATTTCGACCACTCCCTGAGCGGACTAAACCCAAGCACGTATATTGATCCAGGCCATAGAATGGTGTTCGCATTAACGGAATTCCCTTAGGATTATGGGAGCTTACACTAGATCGTGGAAGGCAACTTGGGCACTTTCTCAATCCCGCATCAAGAGCAATACTCACTTGAAGATGTAGACTAGATGCCATGAAATAAATGGTGAAGGTGGTTTGAGGAAAATGACGCCATTCTCATTTATAAGCTACTCATTTTATCTGTGGATGTCAAGCAATGAGCCTGGCTACCTCTGTTATATAGGAAAACAGCGGCGCTGAGTGGCCCCTATTGGAGTAGCTGTACTCACGCATCCACAGCTGGTCGTCTGAAAAAGCAGGTTACTGATTTCTCTCGAAAATGGCAGGGTTTATGACAGGTATGACTTGTCACACCTCTCATAAATGACAGATATGAGTGGTCATTCTATGGATGTAACGGTTCAATGGAACATATGTCGTTGGTCATACATAAATAATCGATAAGTCGGCATGAATCTATTTTATTACAATTTATTACTGACCGTATAATCTTTAATTGACAGGGGGGCTTCTTAGTTGCAATTGGACCAGTAACTGCTACATGTTATGGGAGCTCACAAATCTGGAGTAGCTCCTTCACGATCAAGCAATTAATCCACAGTAACTGCTACATGATGTGGCAGCTGTGCTGTAGTAAATGCTACACAGTGTATAACCCACTCTTTAGAAGCTACTCCACGTGGTAGCATCGTCCGACAACTAGATGCTAATGCTACAATGTGCTACAAGTTGTAGAAGCTAATCTGCTATAACTGCTACACGATGTGGGTTCTAAGTGTCGCGAGTTTGCCTACAAATGAGTAGCGGTTAATCCATATTAACTCCTATATAATGTAGCAGTTACTGTTTATTAGTTTCTACACTTGGTACCATCTTCGATCACCTAGATGCTAATGCAACAATGTGCTGCTGTAGATGCTACCACATGAAGCAGTTTGTTCTTAATTATAAGAAAATAGATAAAACGTAAAGCTCATCTATGTGATCTAAATACAAAATTGAGATTGAGGGACTACAACTCTTGTTCAGCATAAACGAAGAAGTCTTGCCGACTATAGTTGGGTATAATAATAACATAAGACAGACATTATCTTAAGCCAAAAATGTTAATACAAACACTACTCCATAAATCATTTGCTTTATAGTTTCACTAGTGATACATTATATAGACATAGTTATCATCGCACTTGGACAAATACAGTTTTATTCATTTTCTCTCGTATAAAGGCAGCATCACTATGGAGATGTGAGGCTAAGTTGCACGAAAAGCGATATTTCACTCATTCTTTTGATTTGTACCCTCGTCTAATACCCCATTGACTTGGAACAGTCGTTGTCGTAGCTTCACAAGTTCAGTTTGGTTCATTTTCTCTCGAAAAAGGGTAGCTTCTAACTCTTTCCTTGCCTGGTTCCGTTGTTCTGTGAGAATCTTAATATATCCACAAACTACATGATGTTCCATGGCTAAACTGAGATACCTATTTTGAATATTGTAGAAAATTTGTGATTCCAAGGAAACAAAGATATATATAACATACAATAAAATTGAATAATATAAACCGGGAATCCGACGAGTCTACTGATGCAGATGATATTTTCGGTGGGGAAGACACAGAGCTTGATTCCTCTTCGATAGGGGGTTCTTTAACCCCACCCATAGTGGGTTCCGTCTTCCTGCTAAAGATAGACATGATCATGAAAGAGCTATAATGTGGACCAAGGGCAAGGCAATGTGGAATGGAAGAGTCAGTTATGTTAATCACCTAATTATAGGAAGAGAGGCGCTTGCAAACCCTACCGCTTGATAAAGAGAAGTCAAGCGGACACGTCTTTTTGAGTAAATGGGTCATCGAAACACTCACTACAACCCATTAGAGCATCCGCAATGCTTCATCGTTATAACACCCACCATCTCATCAAAAAGTATGGGGTCCACTGCCACATCACCGTTATAACAACATATCTTTTTCACCCACATTCCTTTTAACATTAACACTCATTATTTATGGGTCCCACATCCCACTCAATCATCTTAAAATATATCATAATAAATAATATGTTTAAAAATTTAAAATTTTATTATTATTATTAATCTTACTTAAAAAAATAATTTTACTATTTTTTAAATTTAAATTATAAATTTTATATTTTACCTATCTCAATTTTAAATTTTAAAATTTATAAATTTTTAATAAATAAAATTAAAACAAATAAATATGGGGTGGGCCAGTGCTGGCCCACCCCACCTTTGCTTGAACGCGTTCAAGCAAAGGGGTGTTATAACACCCCTTTGCAATGCTTTGAACAACAAAGGGGTGTTATAACACCCCAGTAACACCTGCATTGCAGGTGCTCTTACGTACTGGGAAAAGATAAAGATCATACGACAGATAGTAAAGACAAAGAATAACTAACCGTCGGGTATTAAATTATAACGTTCATTTAATAATTCAGTTCAAAGGCTGCTATAACATGTCGCAACTTAAAATGGGTTAATCAAAAATTTTATAAAAACTATATTCCGTACCAACTGACTAGCAGTGCCAACGTAAAGCACTAGATGCTGCAAGGACAAATAGAAGCAACATAAGACTAGCTGCTACAACGTGTAGCAGTTCCTGACGATAAGCTGCTACAACGTGTAGCAGCTACTTAGGATTAGCTGCTACAACGTGTAGCATTTAGTCTAGCGTTATATTTTATGATGTAGCTTCTGCAACGTGCAACAACTATTGGAATACCTGCTACAACGATGTAGTAGCTACTAATGATTAAAATAATTTAACAATTTTTATTATCAAGTTAATATACATAACAATATTATTTTTATTATTTTTACCAGCTCTATATGTACTGGTACAAGGTGGACTCGGCAACTTCACAATACATATACTAACTGCTGCACCCTTGGTATAAATAGGACTTACCAAGCGGCAGCTCATTTTAGCTGCTACAAGGTGGACTAGCCTGCTTCACAGTTCACAGTATATTTACCGGTGATTTATATTACAATAATCTAGCTTTTATTTGTCCCTTATAGCAGCTACTGCTGATGGACTGCAACACGTTCTAGCAGCTACTGCCTAATAGACTGCCACAATCTGCCAGTATATACATAATAGTTACCTTATATACCCTGTATTAGCTTCGCAAGGGTCACGAGACAGTAGTATATTACAAAACATGTACACATCCTAGGCTTATTTTATGGGAATCATAAAGTCATTACAATCTGTGTATCAACACGTTTACACCTCCACCTTGTCATTAATCTAGTGTTTGCTATTAAAAATTTTATGACCAACAAGAAAACTAAATTCTCTCATTCCAGCTTGTCTAAAAACTGTTGGTCGCCGGTACATTAAACTTTCAGCGTATCACATCACAAAAAATGCACAATCTAACCTGAAAGATACAGTTGATTTCACACTGTTCATATTATATTTGCTAGTGGAAGTATGAAGATGTATAAATATTATGATTAAACATATGTACTTACGATTTTACTTATGTTGGACCCGGGATCGTAGATATCTCAAAGTCCCTTGACATTAGGGAAGGTAGCCCTGGATACCACATTTCATAGTAGGTTGGGTCCATATTTTAAAAAAAATCAACCTACAAGAGTATGAAGTTGTTAACCAATATAGATATACATCCAGTAGATTATGAGTTACTCAACATGGCGGGTACTCACGGATTTTTTAAACATTGAGGTGTATAGTTCTGAGAATCCAAGGGAGTTATAGTGCATGTATTTAGCTTCTTGGAGGTCTATTATAACTAGGTGCCAATGCTCATCTGCATATTTAATGGACAAAATATATACCTGAGTGGCTTGTCAGTGTCAGTGCTTGCTGATAACCCAAATGCCTCATAAGACAACATTTTAAACATTTCCTGTGCCAACAAACAAGAATTGTTAAAGGAATATATGGAGAATAAAAAAGGGATAGGAGGAGTTGGCATTATACTAACAACAAATCCAGCAACACAAAATATAGATGGCCAATACGGTATGCCACATGTTTTGGCTTCCTCTGCAATGATTGCAAAATATGTGTTGATGCAATCACCATCTGTGCCTATAGTCCAATCAAAAACACATAGGAAAGATGACATATCCAAAGAAATCATTCTGTTGGACCATATTGCCTTTGTCGTTGCCCTACATAAAAAAATAAAACATGTCCATAAATTATGTTGTACAACAAGAGTGTCTATTGCTACTACAATTGGAGCAGTTACACAATTTATATGTGTCATACCAACTTATATATCTACCATGGTTGATTTTATTCATCAAAATCAAATATTTGTTTTACATTTAAATTACAATACACTTCCAAAGTAATTTATCCTCGTTTTACCAATATAAGTATACACATAATCCATCAATGTGTAACTCAACAAACTTTCAACTCACTTGAGCTGACTCAATTTCAACAATGCCTCTGCCACCACAACATCTTTGTTTTTTTTAAAATATGTCTTCGCTTGCTGAACAAATACATGGAGAACATTTTTCAGCGAGAGACTAATTATATGTGATATAGGAGTAAAAAGACAAAAGATTAAACCAACCAAAATCAAACCTTTATGAATTTATATTTGTGTTTGACAAGCGCATGCAAGCGTTTAGATGATGAAGTTGTGGCCGCTACATAAGTAGATGAGTCACGACCCTCTTGAATATTCCCAAGAAGCCCAACATTTTCCTCTCTGCTGCCCTTAGCAACCTCTAGCTCATGTTCATCTCGGAAAGTGACTTTTTTAATTCTTTTGGCCAAGGGCACTAACTTAAGCTCTACTGTAGTTAGGGGTGTGATTATCTTTCTAGTACTCCTTTTTCCCCTTGTTATTGGTCGTTTAGCAGGTAATGCCACTATATCTTTTCCAATTAACTGACTTTGAAGATCTTTAATTTTCCTCTCTTGCTCTGCTATAATTTGCTCTTTTACTTGTATAATTATGTCCTTCTCATCAATTATTTTCTCCTTGGAAGCTATTAAACTTTCTGCATCCCTGGCACCATTTTTATTCTCCTCAGTTAACTCACTAATTGTGGCCTCCATCTAAGCAATGATCTGGTCCTTGCCCTCAACCACAGATTCCAATCAAGAAATGTCGGCGTCCTTTGCTTGACAATTGTTGCAAGCCTCTTCCTCCTGAATATCTTCCGGAGTTATTTGCTCAGTAACTTGATCAGGCTTATCCAGAGCTTCTACTGCATGTGCAGGAACTGGATGGGGAATTTCCTGAGCATAGGCTGCCTCTTCAGGAAATTGCTCAGGAAGTGGTTCAGAATTCCCCTCACCAGCTAATTGTAAAAAACCCTCGGAAATTTGTTGATCAATATACTCTACAAGATCTTCTATGGAATCATTTGAGAGCAGGTGTGTCTCTAGGTCCAATGGACTTAAATCAATAATTATATTGGTAGGTGGTATTTTTGCGATCCTAGACTTTATTGTCTCCACCCGGGAGCCTGACCACTTCCATCTGCATATTCTTGGAAGGGCATGCTGTCTGTAAGGATCCATTATTCTGACATGTTCACACATCTAGACCTGCAATACAATAAAATAAAATTGTTTAGGTATGATACTCTTTGCATAAATCTTATGAGACTATTGTTGGTTGGTCCTAAGAAGATCGTACCGGTTCCACTGTACAAAAATTTTGTACAAGTGTCGAACCTTTCCTAAACAACCTATTGTGTTCTTTACAAATTAAATTAGGAATCGTAAACGGAACTTAACATTGTTGATTCCAAATTTAACTTATCTGTTCTTAATGGTTTAGATTTGGATTGCAAGCAGAACTTAACACTATTGATCAAAATCAACCTATGTTACAAATTCAATTAAATATCTATTTCAAAAATCGGTTCCCAGGATAAACATGGCGAGACACATGGCCTTCTTGGGTATGGGAGCATCCACCACTGCCTCGACAAAACCTCTTAACGAAATTAAATATTTAATTTCCTAAAATAACATTAGGTTTAACCAAAAGGAACAATCAAATCACAAATTCGAAAAACAAACAAAAAACACAACTTCAAAACAAATCCGAAACTCTAGAATCATATGCCTCTTGTGTTTGGATTTCATACAAAGAAGAACTAGCATGATGCGGAAATTAAATACTAGTTATACCTCTTCTTTGTATGCTAATAACCTCGAGATCTTCTGCCATTTTTTTCGCCTCCTCTTGGACGTCGTGTGGGTGACGATCCTCCAAGATGAACACCACCAAAAAGGCTTCTTCCTCCTTCTCTAGTATTCGGCCACCACCACCACTACGGAGCAAAAGAGAGCAAGGGGAAAGGAGAGGGAGAGAGGGTCGGCTACAAGAGAGAGCTCCAACAAGAGAATAAGAATTGATTGCTCACGAGGCCTGCCCTCCCCTTCTTTTATATTACTTGCCCAAGGCAAATAAGGAAAAGATTTTTACAAAAATTAAAATATTCCTCTTGTTTTTCCTTTTTCCCTTTTATTTTTCATTTTCCTTCCTCTTGATTGATTCAATCATTGATTGAATCAATCATTGATTGGTCGGCCCCTTGCTTGGGCACCAAGCAAGGGGGCCGACTCCTTAAAAGGAAGAAAATAATTCTTGTAAAAAATGTATAAGTAATGAAGAAAAGCTCTTATAAAATTTTACAACCTCTCTTTTAATTCCCTAAAGTGGATGTTAAAAAAGGAAAGTTTTAAAAATTAAAATCAAGTTTTAAAATTTAAAATTTCTCTTCTAAAATTTCCTTTTTTAACATGGTTACAAAAATAAAAA
Organism: Zingiber officinale; assembly: GCF_018446385.1. NCBI lineage: Eukaryota > Viridiplantae > Streptophyta > Magnoliopsida > Zingiberales > Zingiberaceae > Zingiber > Zingiber officinale. Next base: position 83,961,271 of record NC_055996.1, read on the forward strand.
GTTTCAAATTTAAAACTTCTCTTTCTTTTTTCTAAAACCCATGAGGATGGTTAAAAAAAGAAAGTTTTAAAATTTTTAAACATTCTCTTAAACCATGTGGCCTAATTCAAATAAGGAAAGTTTTATATTTTAAAATCTCTCTTTTAAAACTTTTAGATATCTACAAAGAGAAGATTTTAAAAAATTCAAAACACCCTCCTAATTTGAATTTTATTGGCCGGCCCCCTTCTTGCTTGGCAACCAAGCAAAGGGCCGCCCCCTTTGAGAAGTAAGTGGCCGACCCCTATGGCTTGGTCACCAAGCCATGGGCCGGCCCCCTCTTAAACACCAAGATGAGCTTTTCATGAGTGGATTTAAGGCTTTATTGAGGCTACGACAGGGACCTAGAAGAGAAATTAGTTTTGGCCTTCCAACGAGCTTGAGTATCCTGTGTTCGCCCCGAACACATAACTCAAGTTCATCAATAATAACTCATTCCACTAGAGAGTTATTATTGCACTACTGCACCAATCTCAAATTACATTATGGGCTCCTTCTTATCATGAGTGTGTTAGTATCCCTGTGTTTAAGATATCAAATGCCCATTAATTTAATTGAGTTACTGACAACTCACTTTAATTAATGTCTTAGTCCAAGAGTAGTACCACTCAACCTTATCGTCATGTCGGACTAAGTCCACCTACAGGGTTTAACATGATAATCCTTATGAGCTTCTCTTGGGGGCATTCTCAACCTAGATAACTAGGACACAGTTTTCCTCTATAATAAACAACAAACACTATAAGTAATATCATTTCCCAACTTATCGGGACTTTTGATTTATCGAGCTAAATCTCACCCTTTGATGAGTTAAAGAAATAAATACTGAATATATGTGTTTATTATTATATTAGGATTAAGAGCACACACTTCCATAATAACTAAGGTCTAGTTCTTTTATGAAGTCAGTATAAAAAGAACTTACCTAAAATGGTCCTACTCAATACACTCAGAGTATACTAGTGTAATTAATTAGTCAAGATAAACTAATACCTAATTACACTACGACAATTCCAATGGTTTGTTCCTTTCCATCTTAGTCGTGAGCAACTGTTTATAATTTATAAAGAACTGATAACATGATCTTCTGTGTGTGACACCACATACCATGTTATCTATAATATAAATTAATTGAACAACTACACTTAATAAATAAATGTAGACATTTAACTAATGTGATCTTTTATTTCAAAAATAAATATTTACAAAAGCTAGACTTTTAGTATACACTCTAGCAATCTCCCACTTATACTAAAAGACTAAGCTGCCATATCTACTGCCATACATCTGATTCTCATCCCCTTCACATGCCGATCAAAAGCTTTTGCAGGAAGGGCCTTAGTGAAAGGATCTGCCAGGTTATCTGCTGATGTAATCTTGGCGACGACAACTTCTCCTCACTTGACGATGTCTCGTATCAGGTGGTACTTGCGCTCTATATGTTTACTCGCCTTATGGGCTCGTGGTTCCTTCGAGTTTGCAATAGCACCGCTATTATCACAATAAATTGTGATGATTTTGGGCAAACCAGGAATCACATCTAAGTCCATTAGGAAGTTCCTGAGCCATACAGCTTCTTTGGTTGCCTCAGAGGCTGCCACATACTCAGCTTCCATGGTTGAGTCTGAAACGCATTTCTGCTTGACACTCCTCCATGCAATGGCTCCACCTCCTAAAGTAAACACATAGTCTGATATAGACTTACTATTGTCCCTATCTGATTGGAAATTTGAATCAGTGTAACCCACAGGGAGCAAATCGTCTGCTTGGTAAAGTAGCATATAATCTCTAGTCCTTCTCAGGTACTTTAATATATGCTTTATAGCAGTCCAATGTCCTTATCCAGGGTTACTCTGATATTTACTAACCATGCCCACGGTAAAATAGATATCCGGTCTCGTACACAGCATTGCATACATTAAGCTTCCCACAGCCGAAACATAAGGAACTGCCTTCATGTCCTCTATCTCCTTTGATGTATTCGGAGACATCTCTTTAGATAAAGATACTCCATGCCTGAAAGGTAAGAAACCTTTCTTAGAGTTTTGCATGCTAAAATGAGCAAGGATTGTATCTATATATGAAGCTTGAAATAGGCACAACATCCTTTTTCTTGCGATCCCTTATGACTTTGATCCCAAGAATGTGTGCACATTCTCCTAAGTCCTTCATATCAAATTGTTTGGATAACCATACCCTTACGTCCGATAACACTTTGACATTGTTGCCAATTAACAAAATATCATCTACGTATAGTACAAGAAATACTACTACATTTCCGTTACACTTCTTGTATACACAAGACTCATCTGGACACTGAATAAATCCATATGACAGGATTACTTCGTTAAACCGGATGTTCCAAGATCTTGAAGCTTGCTTCAGTCCATAAATAGACCGATTCAGCTTGCACACTAGATGCTCTTTGTCTTTTTCAATGAATCCCTCTGGTTGCTTCATATGGATGTTTTCTTCAAGACTTCTGTTAAGGAAAGCTATCTTGACATCCATTTGCCAAATCTCATAATCCATATGAGCGACAATGGATAAGAGTATCCGGATAGACTTAAGCATAGCTACCGATGAAAATGTCTCCTCATAATCGATTCCCTCTTTCTGAGTATACCCTTTCGCAACAAGCCTTGCTTTGAAGGTTTCTACCTTCCCGTCTGTCCCTCTTTTCCTTTTGTAGATCCACTTGCATCCAACGGCTTTTACACCATCTGGTGGTTCTACAAGCTCCCACACCTTATTAGAATACATAGACTCTATTTGAGAATTCATTGCCTTTTGCCAAGATACTACATCTATATCTTGGAGTGCTTCGTCATATATCCGGGGATCAGGTTCATGTTTACCTGGAATCAAGTCCGAAGACTCTCCCAAAAACATGAATCTCTCTGGTTGCCTCACAATCCTCCTACTACGACGAGGCACTGTCTACGGTTGTGTATCTTGTGTGACACGTGTCGCAGTCTCTTGTGGTACTTCATCTTGTACTGTTGGTACTGAAGTAGACGTGCCCTCTCTTATTTCTTTTAGAACAATTTTACTTTTTGGCTTGTGGTCCATTATCTAGTCTTCTTCTAAAAATTGGGCATTGGTGCTAACAATGACCTTCTGGTTTTTAGGACTATAAAATAAACCACCTTTCGTTCCTCTAGGATAACCCACAAACACACGAACTTCTATACGAGATTCTAACTTATCACATCTGCTTTCAGCACATGTGCTGGACTATCCCAAATCCGAATATGTCTTAGACTGGGCTTTCGCCCATTCCATAATTCTGTGGGAGTAGAGGGTATTGATTTAGAAGGTACTAAATTCAGAATGTGCGTTGTTGTTTCCAGAGCGTATGCCCAAAAAATTTTGGTAATTCTGAATAACTCATTATCGATCTAACCATCTCCATAAGAGTCTTATTCCTTCGTTCTGTCACATCATTCTGTTGGGGTGTACCAGGTACGGACAACTGGGATTGAATCCCGACATCTGATAAGTAATTCCTAAACTCTCCTAAGAGGTATTCGCCACCACGATCAGACCGTAGTGTTTTGATACTTTTACCAAGGTGTTTCTCCACATCAGTCTTGTACTCTTTGAACTTATCAAAGCACTCAGACTTGCGGCACATTAAGTAAATGTTGTTGGTGTGGGAAGCATCCGACGATCGAACTCGTGTTTTGATAATGGAAAAGGATTCAAAGTTAAGGTGTTTTATGATTTAACATGTCTGCTTGAGTATTTCAGGAAAGTCCTAGCTGCGGTTAGGCAAAGGGAAAACCCTAGGGGGTGGTAACCCTAGGTCATAGGGGGCGGTAACCCTATGCGGAAAGTCTTGGCAGGTCGATGGCTTCAGGCAAAAGTCCTAGGGAGTGGTAACCCTAGGTGGAAAGTCCTGGTGTCGCGAACCAGGTGAAAGACTGGACTAGCCGGGAAGCGGATGTCCAGCAGAAAGTCCGGAAGCGTCGAGTGCTGAGCAAAAGTCCAGTCGATCTGGAGGATCGCACTGGCAACAGGTAAATCTCCTGAGTGGAGTAGGTGAGGACGCGTTCCCCGTAGAGGGAACAGTAGGCGTCGGGTCGACCTAGAGTTTCCGATCGGAAATCAGAAGTCAGACCCGGATAGTCCGGAGACTGTCACAATATTTTTTATCATATTTATACTGTCATTTTATGCTAACTTTGTGCTGCAGGGTGGTTTTTGTGATTAACATATCTTTTAGGGACCAAAGTGCACAATTACCCTCGGATGAACAGTGTCCGAGGCGCCTCCATGGAGTTTGGAGGCGCCTTGGGTGAAAAACTTGATCTGACTGCGTAACCAGCTTGGAGGCACCTTGGAGGAAGCCAAGGCGCCTTGGACAGAAGACTGAAGGCACCTTGAAGGGCGTTGAAGGCGCCTTCAGGTCCCAGCAGTCAAAGGCTTATCGCAGCGAACTGATCGGGATAGAACTTAGCTTCAAGGCGCCTTGGAGCTTGTTTAAGGCGCCTTGAACATTGTTTAAAAGTAGGGTTCGAGCAGCACTTCAACACAACAACTCCCAGGCTTCCTTTCTTCAACGTGCTGCTAACAAGATCATTCCGAGGTGCTGTTGCGACATACTAACGACCTGGAACATCAACTTTGATTCTGTTATTGTCGGTATAATTTCTTTTTGTGCTTACAATTGTAAATCACTTATTGTACTTTTAACGAACTTATAGTTGTTGCCCACGGAAAGCGATCAAGGATCGCAGGCCTTCGAGTAGGAGTCGCCTTAGGCTCCGAACGAAGTAAATTCCTCTGTGTTTGTGTTTCTTTATTTTATTCCGCTGTGTTTTAATTACTCGACGATTGTTTTACGATTCCGATAATCGAAAGAAATAGCCGCGAGCGCTATTCACCCCCCCTCTAGCGCGTCTCGATCCAACAATTGGTATCAGAGCGGGGTCATTTTGAATTGGTCCAACCACCATTCAAAACATTTTTTCGTGGTATTTTTTTTTTGGTTTTTCGGAGTCAATTAGAAATTAGCTTAGTAGCTAAAATTCTAATTCTTTTCAAAATCTGTGTTGCTCAAAGTTGGTCAATACCACTTGAGCTCGTTTTTTTTATTCTTCCCGCACTACTAATCCAAGACTCAGTCTTGGAACAGATCTTCTTATTTTTTTCTATTTTGCAAGATTTAAATGGCCCAACAAGAAGGATATAGCACTGTTCGTCCCCCACTATTCTCTGGAGAAGACTTCGGGTATTGGAAGGGGTGAATGGAGACATATCTAAAAATCCAGTTCGAAATGTGGATGATCATTCGAACTCGATTTCAACTACCGACTGGTACTGATGGCAAACCAATCCCCTGCGAAGATTGGGAACCATCCTTCATCGAGAAAGTGGAAGCCAACGCCAGAGCTACATGCACCCTCCAGTGTGGACTGACCAAAGAAGAACTCAACAGAGTCGGTCCATTCTCATCAGCAAAGGAGCTTTGGGAAAAGCTAATCGAACTCCACGAGGGCACCTCGGAAACCAAAGTAAGTAAGCGTGATTTACTACTTAATAAATTGTATAACTTAAAAATGTAGGAAAATGAGACGGCAAGCCAGTTACACGCGCGAATTCAAGATATCCTTAACTCCCATCACGGAATCGGGCAGAAGGTAGAAAATAGGGATATAATAAGGTACGCTCTTAATTCATTTCCAAGGAGTACATTGTGGGCATCAATGGTAGATGCCTACAAAGTCTCCAAGGATTTGTCTTCTTTAAAATTAGATGAATTATTTAGTGAATTTGAACTTCATGAACAAACTAATGCACAGCCAACCGAGAAGGGTATTTCTTTGGTTGCAGGTACTAGTCGGACACGGGAACCAAGAGTACGGCGAAAAATTGAACCGGAATCAGAAGACGAACCCGACTCAGAAGATGAAGAAGACGAACTGACCAGCGAACTCATGAACCTCGTGAAGAAGCTGTTGGAGTGTATACTGAAAGCCTAAGCTTTTGTAAACATTTGTTTTGAATAAAGAATCACATTTGGTCAAATTATCTACATTTGTTTGTAGTTGTTCAATTAATTTATATTGTAGAGAACATAGTATGTGGTGTCACATGCAGAAGATGATGTTATCAGTACCTTATAAATTATAAACAGTAGCTCACGACCAAAATGGAAAGGAACAAATAATTAGAAGGTCGTAGTGTAATTAGGTATTAGTTTATCTTGACTATATAATTACACTAGTACACTCAGAGTGTATTGAGTAGGATCATTTGAGGTCGTTTCTTTTATACTGACTTTATAAAGGAACAAAGACCTCAGTTATTATGAAAGTGTGTGCTCTTAATCCTAATATAATAACAAGCACATATATTTGATATTTATTTCTTTAATTTATCAATGGGTGAGATTTAGTTCGATGAATCAATAAGCCCGATAAGTTGGGAAATGATATCACTTATAGTGTGTGTTGTTGATTATAGAAGGAAACTGTGTCCTAGAGATACTAGGTTGATAATGTCCCCAAGAGGAGCTCATAAGGATTGTCATGTTAAACCCTGCAGGTGGACTTAGTCCGACATGACGATAAGGTTGAGTGGTACTATTCTTGGATGAAGATATTAATTAAATGAGTTGTCAGTAACTCACTTAATTAGTGGACATTTGACATCTTAAACACAAGGAGACTAACACACTCATAATAAGAAGGAGCCCAAAAATGTAATTTGGGATTGGTGTGGTAGTTCAATAATAGTTCTCTAGTGGAATGAATTATTATTGATAAAATTAAGTTGTGTGTTCGGGGAGAACACAGGATGCTTAATTTTATCGGGAGACCAAAATCAATTCCTCCTCTCGGTCCCTATCGTAGCCTCTTATTTATAGAGTACTATACCCACCTATACCCACCTACTATACCCACCTAAAGGGGGTCGGCCAAGCTAGCTTGGGAATCAAGCTAGGGCCGGCCTAAGCATGGTTTATGGGTGGCCGGCCCTAGCTTGAACCCAAGCTAGAGGGGGCCGGCCCTAATGTAATTAAAAAGAATTTTAATTTTTAATTTTTATTATGTGGAAGATATAATTTATTACAGAGAATTAAAATTAAAATATCTCTCTTTAAAGGATCTACAAAAGATTAAAAGAAAGAGATTAGATCTCTTTCCTTATTTGTAGATTGGAAAGATATTTTATTTTCTCTTTAAAAATTATTCACATGTTGAAAATTAAAATTATAGAAATTTCTTTTTATCAACCATGAAGGGATTTTTAAAGAGAAATTTTATTTTTAAAATTTCCGGAAACAAATTAGGAAGTTTTAATTTGTTGATTGAAACTTGTTTAATTTGTCTCTCTATGATGTGGCCGGCCATTATAAGTTTAATTGGAAAATTTTATTTTATTTTTCTCAATTAATTCATGTCAAGGAAAATTAATGAAATTTTATTGTAATTAAATTTCCTAATTTACCAAGGCTAAGAAATATAAAAGAGGGGGTTGGGGTGCCTTCATGAGTTACAACCTCTATTATTTTTCTCCCTCTCTTATTCCTTGGTGTGGTCGGCCATCCTCTTCCTCTTTGTGGTGGCCGAAATCTCTCTCTTGGCTTGGAGCTTTTGTGGTGGCCGGATACTACTTGGAGAAGAAGAAGAAGAAGAAGGAGAGAAAGCTTGCATCCCTTGGAGCTTGGTTGGTGGTTTTCTTCATCCTTGCTGAAGCTTTTGTTTTGGCCGAACCTAGTAAGGAGGAGAAGAAGGTGTGTTGGTGATTTCTCATCTCGGAAGATCGTTGCCCACACAACGTCCAAGGTTAGAAGAGGAATACGGTAGAAGATCAAGAGGTCTTTCTAAAAGGTATAACTAGTAATTTTTCCTTTCCGCATCATACTAGTTATTTTTGGAAATAAATACCAAATACAAGAGGCTTACGATTCTAGTATTTCGAATATGTTTTTCGATGTTGTGTTCTTTTATTTTTTCTTTTCCTTGTGATTTGATTATTCTTTTCGGTTAACCTAAAGTTATTTTAGGAAATTAAATATTAGCTTTCCTTAAAAGGTTTTGTCTAGTCAGTGGTGGTTGTTCCCATATCCAAGAAGGCCATGTGCCTCGCCACATCAGTACTGGGAACCAATTATGGAAATTAATATTTAATGGAATTAATAACTTAGGTGATTTGGATCAAACGTGTAAAGTTCTGCAGGAGATCCAAGTCAAAACCTAAAAGAACAAATAGATTAAGTTTTGGATCAAACGTGTTAAGTTCCGCAGGCGATCCAAAATTTAATTTAAAAGAACACATGGTAGCTAGGAAAAAGTTGAGACCTTTGCGCAAAATTTTTGTACAGTGGAACCTCTAGGTTTTCCGAGTAGCAACCAACAGAAGCTCTACAAGAAGAAGAAGGGATTCAACAAGAAAGACCTGAAGAAGGTGGTACAATCCAAGGAGGCCCAACCAAGTTCTAAGGTAAAGTTTGAAGTTACCTGCTACGGGTGCAACCAGAAAGGGCACATCAAAGCCAACTGCCCCAACCAAAAGGAAGCCAAAAAGCAAAGAAGAAAGAAGGCCCTTAAGGCGACGTGGGACGAATCTTCTTCGGAGGACGACGACGACGAACTCGATCAGACGAGTTTTGTAACGACCCGCCTTCTACTGACTAGGCTGTGAGACCAATCGTTACATTAATCTGTGCTAACTATTCCATGACCATCATTAAAGCTAAGTGCGGAAGCTGGGCTAATTGAAATTTTACTAAACTATCATCATCTCTTGGTTCTACATGTGCTAAGGAGTGTAATCTAAGCTATTCATGACATATATTACATCCCCTAATGGTCAAGGAACTTAACTAGAAGTTTCTTGCTGATGTCAGGCCTCCCAATCGATCCACGGATCGATTGGAATGGCCGGATCGATCCGTGGATCGATCCGGGTGGCTACTGTATGTGGGGCTTAGGTTGGATCGATCCAGTGATCGATCCAGCACGCTACTGTGCTCGGGCAATATTCTGGATCGATCGGCTGATCGATCCAGACTGGCCAATCGATCCAGTGATCGATCCCAGAGCCTTTTGTTCACGACAGAATTTGCTGGATCGATCGGCTGATCGATCCAGAGGCCTACTGTTCGCGGTACGAACTTCTCAATCGATCGGCTAATCGATTGAGAAGCCTCCAATCGATCAGCCGATCGATTGGGGTTTCTGATTTCGTACCAGAAGCCTGATTTCAGCACTTGTTCGTGCCAAGACTTCCCCTGTCAACCCAAACTAAATGTAAAACCTTCTAAACATATACTAATAACTATTCTATCATACATTGGCAACATTCAAGACATAATATAATGCATGTTCACTAGTTCATACCATTAACCATACTAGAATGCGAAACATAAGGAAAAAGAGAACAAGACTTTAATAACTAGGTTTGCTACAAGTTCTAATGCGTAGTAAAATAAAACTAGATCCCTAGGATCTTTATTCCAGTTCCTGCCACACACATCCTCATCTGCACTGACCTCCAGCCTCCACTGCTAGTCCATTTTCCTTTACCTGTATCTGCAGTATAAGGAAAATAGTATCTGTAAGCTAAAAATCTTAGTAAGAAACCATCTACCTCACTAAATCATGCATACGATGCAAATATGCTTTTAAATCATGCTGTTTGAAAAACATACTGAATAAGCAAGCATGGCATGGCATGGTATCATACAAAGCATGGCATAACATAAGCCGAGCATACAATAAAACTGATCATAACATGTCTATAACTGTATATGAAGCTATCATATTTAACAACTGAAATAAGCTGAGTTGATACAAAAGTGAGCTAAGCTGAAGCTGAGCTAATACTGAATTCCATTATGTTTTAAAACTGATTTGGAAAAAAAACTATTATAAATAATAGATGAAAATACTAAACATGCTGCTGTAGGGCCCTGGCAACTGTACTTGTTGTGCGCGCATCCCTATCTAAACCCGGGATTGCAAGTTCCGAATCTAGTAGGGTTTACTAGGTTAGCTGAACCTAGGGACGACTATGGGAGTCCAGCCCAGTGGATATTGCCACTGCTGAAAGTAAAATACTGAATGCTATATACTTATTTTGCTGAATCTAGGTTATCTGTACCTAGAACTAGGTTGTCTGAACCTAGAGGCTACTGTGGGAGCCCACCCATGGGACTGTAGTCTTACATAAGCTGATATAAAACTAATTTTCTGTTTTAAATGCTTCTAGTGCATTTACTAAGTTAATTAAACTGTCTATTACTGAGCTAGACCTTTAATCGAGCACCTAGGATGCTCTAACTCTTCTCCCTATTAGGGAGACCACCTCTAGGCACCCGACAACGTCTAACCTCCTATCTGAAGAGGGAAAACACATCCGGCCCATCTAGAGGTGCTCAACTAAATCCCTAATCTGCGAAGAGAGTTAAATACACCCTAGATATCGATAAAAATCTGCATACATCCTAACTAAGGCATAAAAACTCAAACGGAAGCTATTATACTGCAGGTGAGGGGTTTCTTACCTTGTGTGCTAGATTTCTTACAAATCTAATCGCTAGAAATTCCGGTGGAGACGACTTCTCGACGATTCGCTCGCGTCCACGTGCTCTACTCGCGGAGGGGAACGTCCTTGTGCTGAAATCGTCGCCGGAAGGTGACCTTGGGATCCAAGGGATGGAACCCTAGTTGTTTGGGAGTTGGCGCCGAGAGAAGGAGAGGAAGGAGGGGTTGGCGTCGGTGAGGGTTTGGAGAAAGGAATTGGCGTGAGGTTTTGTGAGGAGAGGGCTGCCGAACTAAATTAAACCAAACCCACACTTAAGTTTTTTCCTATTTATATTAAGCGGATAACTAAGCCCAATTCAAATATAAATATATTTGATTCTCCTTTCCTTTCAGCACGGCCCTGCTGGGTTCACCGGTTACTAAGGCTAACTAAAGGTTTAGCGGACCCGAGAGGTCCCGGGTTCGATTCCAGCTTAAGCCTTTTTATTATTCTAATTATTTTTGCTACTTCCGTTACTCGGAAAATTTCGGAAAAATATCTAAAAATTCAAGAAAAATCATAGAATAATTCTAATGCAAGTTTGAGAATTTTCGGGCGTTACAAGTTTACTCGCATTGATGGCCCGGGACCAGATCGTCGAGTCCGAGAACAAGAGTGAGTCAGAGGCCGAGTCTGAGCGAAGCCACGGATCCGCATCTATTTCTGAAGGGCCAGACTCCACTGTAAGTATTCCGAGGCTTAATAATTTAGTCAATTATTTATTACGCAAGTTAGCTAAGTCAAACCTTAAGATAAAATTACTTTTAAAGGAAGTAGTTGTCCTTAAAGAAGTGACTAACACTAAATCCGTACCTGATCAAGTTCAGACTGAAAATTCTACTCATGTTCAAAAACTTGAGGAAGAAAATTCAAGTTTGAAAAATCAGGTCAAGGATTTAAAAAATACCTTAGAATGGTTTTCTTTAGGTTCCAAGAATCTTGACCTAATTCTTGGGACACAAAGAGCCATTTATAATAGAACTGGGCTAGGATATAAAACGAAAAAGAAATATAAATCTTATTTATCTTTAATAAATAAAACAAATAGTAAATCAGTCCAAGCATGGGTTCCCAAGTCCAAATTGGTCAATCAAGTTGGACTAAGTCAATACTGGGTCCCGAAGGATCAAATACATTTCCTCGATATACCATATCGAGGCTATGATCCAGGGGAAGTTAAAAGAAAAACGGTCTTAATAATTCAAAATTCAAAATCAAATTAAAAATTTGAAATTAAAATATAAATTCAAATTTCAAAATTCAAAATCAAATTAAAAATTCGAAATTAAAATATAATTTCAAAATTCAAAATTCAAAATTCAAAATCTAATTAAAAATTAAAATATAAATGCAAATTTCAAAATTCAAAATCAAATTAAAAATTCGAAATTAAAATATAATTTCAAAATTTAAAATTCAAAATCAAATTAAAAATTAAAATATAATTTCAAAATTCAAAATTCAAAATCAAATTAAAAATTCGAAATTAAAATATAAATTCAAATTTCAAAATTCAAAATCAAATTAAAAATTTGAAATTAAAATATAATTTCAAAATTCAAAATCAAATTAAAAATTCGAAATTAAATTATAAACTCAAAATAATTCGAATTCAAATCAAATAAAATATAGATGGAGGATCCAGACTCGCTGGCACCCTCAACTGAACTACCCGACAGGGTAACTGAACCTAATCTACCCGAAATGGGTAAAACAAGAGTAAATTACCCGGCAGGGTAATTAAGGTTGGATTAAAACGGGCTAGGTTTAACTTGACCCACAGTACTGGTGAAGTTTTTGGATGATAGTACGTTAGGGAAGCTTGAGCATCGCATGTCTAGGAAGATATGGCTTCGACCTGGTGCATTTGACCAAGTGGAACTGACCGAAGCTACCCTTAAATGGATCCTTACTAGTTAGACCAAGGTTTAGTATTAAGCTCAATGGGTAGGACTATTTGGGAAACCTCGAAGGCATGGTTACTTTAATGAGTTCCTTGTGACTCACCATAGCCCAGAAGTTTTTCCAAAGAATACTTACTTGTTGAACCCAAAGCTAAACCTGAATCTAACACAAAGTTAAACCAGACCCTTAAATTCAACAATAATTCATCTCACAACAATTATAGGGTTCCCTGATTGAAAATTTAGATCGGATGAGATGACTAAGAAATAAAAAATTAAAAATTAAAAATTAATTAAAAATAATTTTCAAAACTTAATTTCAATTAAAAATTAATTCAAAATAATTTTTAAAACTTAATTTCAAAATAATTTTAATTTTAAAACTTAATTTCAAAATAATTTTAAAAACATAATTTAAAAATAATTTTAATTTTAAAACTTAATTTCAAAATAATTTTTAAAACTTAATTTCAATTAAAAATTAATTCAAAATAATTTTTAAAACTTAATTTCAAAATAATTTTAAAAACTTAATTTCAAAAGAATTTTAATTTTAAAATTTATTTCAAAATAATTTTTAAAACCTAATTTCAAAATATTTTTAAAACTTAATTTCAAAATTTTAATTTTAAAACTTAATTTCAAAATATTTTTAAAACTTAATTTCAAAATAATTTTAATTTTAAAACTTAATTTCAAAATAATTTTAAAAACTTAATTACAAAATAATTTTAATTTTTAAAATGTAATTTCAAAATAATTTTTAAAACTTAATTCAAAATAATTTTTAAAACTTAATTTGAATTAAAAATTAATTCAAAATAATTTTTAATACTTAATTTCAAAATAATTTTAAAAACATAATTTCAAAATAATTTTTAAAACTTAATTCAAAATAATTTTTAAAACTTAATTTCAATTAAAAATTAATTCAAAATAATTTTTAAAACTTAATTTCAAAATAATTTTAAAAATGTAATTTCAAAATAATTTTTAAAACTTAATTTCAAAATAATTTTAAAAATGTAATTTCAAAATAATTTTTAAAACTTAATTTCAAAATAATTTTAAAACTTAATTTCAAAATAATTTTAAAAACTTAATTTCAAAATATTTTTAAAACTTAATTTCAAAATGATTTTAAAAACTTAATTTCAAAATGAGTTTAAAAACTTAATTTCAAAATGATCTTAAAAACTTAATTTAAAAATAATTTAATTTCAAAATGATTTTAAAAAAAACACTTATTTAAAACCCTTTCAAAACTTTTTCAAAATGTTAACTAAAAACAATCATAGGTTTAATCGCTTGCTAACTTAGATTGGGTGAGATAGAAAAACTAAAGAGTCTACTTCAATTAAGCTATCTTTAAATCCATTAAAGAGAAACCAATTCAACTACTTCATGTGTAGGAATTGGATCAATGGATGTTGGATAGTGGATGCTCCAGACACATGACTGGAGATAAATTGAAGTTTACTAAACTCAAGTACAAGAATTTAGGATCGGTTGCATTCGGCAACGACGGTAAACTTAAAGTAATTGGAAAAGGTAATATTGAACTTAGTTCCAATTTCATTATTCGAAATGTTTTATTGGTTGAAAATTTTAACTTTAATTTACTAAGTATAAGTCAATTGTGTGACAGTGGATATCTAGTCAATTTTGATAAATCTGGGTGTCTAGTTAAAAACATTGAATACCCTGAGATTAGACTTAAAGGGCTTACGAAGAATAACATCTACACAATTGACCTATCAATATCCTCAATAAAGTTTCTCTTGACACAACAAGAGGAAACCCAACTGTGGCACAGAAGACTGGGTCACACTCACACAAGACTCATTTAAAAAATGAGTCAAAATGGACTAGTTAGAGGTTTGTCCAAATTAAAATTTATTGAAAACTCAATCTGTGATGCGTGTAAAAAAGGAAAACAAACCAAGTCAACCAACCTAGAAAGAACTAACTCCTTACTTGAGCTCCTTCACCTTGACCTATTTGATTCACATGGAGCCAAATCACTAAGCAAGATGTAATGACCCAATTTTCCCTATTTCGAGTTCTAAATGTTTTCAAAAACATTTATAAATACTTTTAAAATATTCTAGAGATTTTTAGAAATTTTTAGAATATTTTTACGTAATTTTTGGAGGTCGTTTAGTATGTTTACGAAAAGAAAGAAGTTTTGACCAAAAATTTGGAAGTTGAGACTCGAACCCAAGACCTTCGGCCGAACCCGACTTAACCGAACGCAGCCAACCAACCAAGCTGCGAGTGTTTTGTTAATAAGTATGAAGCGAGGAATATATAAGCTATAGTTGTTAATAAAGAAATCCTAGTTATAAAGGGATTAGGTTTTCCTTTTCTCCCGAGCCGAAACCCTTTTCTCCTCTTTCTCACACGCGACGCCGCGCGATCCTTCTCCTCTTGCGGCGGAAACGAAGAAGCAAGCATAGGGCTTCGTCTCCGGCGCTGGCGAAAGCTTCTTTCCGGGCGGTCTTCACTGTACATGACCACCTCGACGAGTGGAGCTCGGAAACACAAAGGAGACGCCGAGATTCGAAGTTCTCCGAACCCTAACAACTTCTTTTTCCTCCTTTGGTTGTAAGTCCAAGAAGTCGCAGTAAGTACTACTCACCTGTGGTAGGAGTAGTTCCGAAATTTTGCTTCCTTCTTTTCCTTGCCGAGCGTGAACAGATTCTCATTGACTCGTTTAAGCATTACGGTTGGGTTTTCTTTGCTAAGCACAGCATGTTTAAGAAGTATTTGTTTTTAGGTTGTGACCTTGATGATCATGCTCTGTTTCGTGTAGAGTGTTATGGTTTCGAATTTTTACAGTTTAAGTTTTACAGTCGATGTAAAGCTTCGTGTAGAGCATGAGGAAATGTTCCTCAGGCTTGCACTTAATATTTTAGTTGGCATGTTCGGGTTGTATGGAAGCTAGCATTGTTCTTCCTGTTTCCTTCTGTTGTCGTGGCACATTGCGTGAAGAGCAATTGTGGCTTGGGTTTACAGTAGAAGCTCTTTACAGTGATCATTAGGAATTGGTTGATCTATGCTATTAATTGGACATGAACAACATATGCTTTAGTATATCATGTGTTAACTTTTGATTACAGCAGAAATCATCCTTTCCTTATTTTTTTGCTTTGTTGGAAATAACTTAGGAGTGTAGACCTATTAAGTGCAGATTTCATATATCGGGCAGTACTCTATTCCTTTAGAATTTGTTTCATGTCAAGTTTAGTTTTAGTTTAACATGAACAGCCTTGTTTTTATGATTTGGAGTTAGCTTGTTGTGCTATTTTTCTAGCATTCTAGTATTTGGTTGCTTGGCATTTCAGTTGCTTAGTTCCTTAGCATTTTAATCCAAAATTCAGAATTTCACAGCTTTGTTTTTAAGCATGAAAGTTTCATAAGTAAGCTTGAGTAATTTCTTATCCAAGGACAGCCTTTATTTAAAGCATGTAGGGTTAGTTTATTGGTTTTCTTGAACATGAACAGCTATTAAGCTTATCTTGTAGTTTGATTTGCTTGCTTTATTTTTATAGCATGCTCAGTTAGTTGCAATTCTTTACTTGTTAGATACACTTGTAGTATTCGAATAGCATGAGCAGTATCGAATTATAATTCAGTTTCTAGTTTCCTGTTTTGATACATATGCATATATATGTGTTAGATAGCTTTTAATAGCTCTTTAATCTGAAGCATATAGTTAGTTGTTTTTGCTATTTTAATAAGATGAATAGCCATGTATTTTAGTGAAATAATTATGTGCCCTATTAAACCTTTTGAGGATTATGGGTAACTACAAGTAAGAAAAAGACCAAGGTCTAGTTAGAAAAGATAACAAGTAAATTAAAGTAAGAGGCTAGTACCCGACTTCCGAGGTTGTCGTTAAACAAATCCAGGTGACCAATTCCGAGGTCTTGGCCCTGATAAGACCGAGGTCTTTATCCTCATAGGACTGGAGGCTCGCTACCTCAGTCACTATTAGAGAGCGCGCATAAGATGGTACTAAGCCTGGGCCCAAGAAAGAAAGAGAAGAAGAAAGAAAGAAAAAGAAAAAGAAGAAGAAAGAAAAAGAAAAAGAAAAAGAAGAAGAAAGAAAAGTAAAAGTAAAAGAAATTAAAAGATTAATTTCAAGTATAAAGCTATAAATAAATGAAACAAGTACCACCTATGTTTAGAATCAACAGAAGTTTAGTTCCTTTAATTCTAAGCATACAGCATGAGTTTCATTACTTTTCTTATCAGTTTAGTGAGCATGTTTAGTTTTATTTCTAGTATTCAGCTTTATTCTGGTATATCATGAGTATGCAGTTTATTTGAGTACTTTGCTATTAGATGAGTATATGTAGCTTTTCTTTTAGCATTTCAGTTTCAGTATCGTTTGCATTTTTATGCACTTCGAGTTTTTGTGAGATAGTTTAGTACTTACTAAGCGTTTCGCTTATAGATTTCTTTTTCCTCCTCCTGCAGATAAAGGAAAAGCTAAAGTATGAAAGGAAGGCGACAAGGTGGTGGTGATGAAGGTGTGTGATGGCTGGACTATGGGGAGATCAAGAGTTTGTTAAGGAATTATCAAGACTTTCCTTTTTAGAGTTCTTTTAGTTTAAATACTATTATGAAGTTGGGATTGTAATTGAGTTTATTCTGTACTTGTAGCTTGATATGTCCTATTGTTGGAGTTAGATATTTGTTTACTATTGCTAGAATAGTTTTCTTTTACTTACTGTGTTATTATTACTGCGTGGGTGCGGAAAAATATGTTTCAGCCGCCTGTGGCTGTGTATATAGTGTTTGTATTGTTGGTTTGGTCACCGGTACAGGGGAGATTTTGTCGAAATTTTTCGGTAGGAATTCCTCTAGGGCCGTGATAAATCTAAGTGTCGCTAATAATAGCATAAGTGACACTAGTAAATAGAGTAGTAGTTAGGTAACGGTCACCCTTAGAGAGTAGTAGTAAGAAGGGTGGTTGTTACAGTTGGTATCAGAGCAGTTCCCATTCTCCTGCATCACACACACATCAGCATCAGCCTTGCCGTCTTCAAGTAAGAAAATATTTAAATTCTTTCTTTTATTGCTTTCCTTATTATTAACTGCAGTACAGAGTAATTGCTTATGAGTACTTAAGTAAGAAGTTATTGTTTCTCCTTTCTTTATCCATATATATGTATGTTTAGAAAGGATAGAGAAGATATCAAGTCTCTTTCTTTGCATAATTAGATGGCAAGAAGAGAACATCGCCGTACCGTTCGTGCTGAGGACCAAGCTCAAGAGAACGAAGTTCCTAGAGAACTGAGCCCAATCTTTCTGAAGTTGTGGCTCAACTCCAGAAACAAGTAGCGGAGCAGCAGCAAGTAATTGCCAATCTGATGGCAAATCAGCAATCAGTTCCTCCCCCTCCCCCAGCAGTCACTACAGAGACTCCAGCGGTAACTGAGATTCCACCAACTGCCCAGGGAGTCGCCACAGCACCTCAGAGGCAAGAAGCTTACCTCATACAGTGGCTGAAATTGAAACCAGAGAGCTTCTCAGGCATGATTGAGCCCTGGGATGCCCAGGCTTGGTTAAAAACACTGGAGAGCACCATGGAGCTTCTTGATTGGCTAGAAGTCAAGAAGGTCAAGTGCACCTCTTTCTGCCTGTCAGGAGATGCTCGTATGTGGCAGGAGCGAGTTAAGAGTAGGAGAGTAGTCAACCAGAGGAGCTGGGTTGACTTCGAGATAGAGTTTTACGAAGAATTCTTCCGTCAACGGATCACCAATAAACATTATGAAAAGCTTATAGAATTCAGACAAGGTGACCTACTAGTAGAAGAAGTGGTCAAAAGATTCAACAGGCTAGCTCGTCTTTGCCTAGAGTTAGTAAGTACAGAGAGAGAACGAGTCAGACTGATGCTCCGAAGGCTGAGGCCAGAAATAGCACTTAATGTGAGTAATGAAACTCACCGGCCACAGATTAGTGAAGAGCTGGTCAGCCGGGTATTAGTGAGCACTATCTGAACAGCATCAAGACACAACAAACGCAACACAAGTCAGTCAAGATCGAAGAGAAGACAGTGGGGAAATAGGGACCCCAGTCAAGTAATCAGAACTGGAAGGACAAAGATAACAAGAAAGACCCAAGCAGGAAGACGTTCGGGTAGTCTGTGAATATCCAGAGGTATTTCTAGAAGAACTGCCTGGACTACCTCCCGACAGAGAAGTGGAGTTTGAAATTGAGTTGGTACCTGGTACCGGTCCAATTTCAAAAGCTCCGTATCGCATGTCTCCAGCAGAGCTGAAAGAGTTACAAGAGCAACTTCAGGAGCTGCTTGACAAAGGCTTCATCCGCCCT
Organism: Zingiber officinale; assembly: GCF_018446385.1. NCBI lineage: Eukaryota > Viridiplantae > Streptophyta > Magnoliopsida > Zingiberales > Zingiberaceae > Zingiber > Zingiber officinale. Next base: position 83,980,098 of record NC_055996.1, read on the forward strand.
AGTCACTCACCCCGGGGAGCTCCAGAGTTGTTCGTTAAGAAGAAAGACGGATCCATGCTAATGTGCATAGATTTTAGAGCGCTGAGCAAAGTAGTAGTTAAGGACAAGTACCCTCTTTCTGGAATAGGTGATCTATTTGATTAGTTAAAGAGGGCAATAGTGTTCTCTAAAATAGACCTGTGCTCTGGGTATCATCAGTTGGAAGTGAAAGAAAGTGATACACCCAGAACAATTTCCAGGACCAGATCTGGACACAACAAATTTGTAATCATGCCTTTTGGAGTGACTAATGCACCTGCAGTCTTCATGGACTTAATGAACAGAGTATTCAGAGAATACCTTGACAAATTTGTCATCGTATTCATCGACGACATTCTGGTCTATTCAAGGACTCCAGAGGAGCATGACACGCACTTGAGGATAGTATTGCAGACCCTACAACAGAAGCAGCTGTATGCTAAATTCTCCAAGTGTGAGTTCTGGTTAAATCAGGTGGTATTCCCAGGTCACATAATTTCTAAAGAAGGTATCCAAGTAGATCCAGCCAAAATAGAAGCGGTCAGCAACTGGAAGAGACCCAAGAACGCCAGGGAGATCAGAAGCTTCCTTGGTTTAGCTGGGTACTACAGGAAATTCGTGGAGGACTTTTCCAGGATAGCCTCTCCACTAACAGCCCTCACCAGGAAGAACAAGAAGTTTGAATGGTCAGATAAATGTGAGCAGAGTTTCCAAGAGCTCAAGAAGAGACTGACCAGTGCTCCTATCCTGGCAGTTCCAGAAAGTGACAGGAATTTTGACATCTACAGTGATGCTTCCAAGATGGGCTTAGGAGCTGTACTCATGCAGAAAGGAAAAGTGATAGCTTATGCTTCCAGATAACTCAAAGACTATGAGAAGAATTACCCCACTCATGATCTTGAGCTGGCAGCTGTGGTCTTTGCACTGAAACTCTGGCGACACCACGTGTATGGAGTTCAGTGCAGAATCTTTACAGACCATCAGAGTTTGAAGTATTTCTCCACTCAGGCAAAGCTAATAAAGTGGCAGATACACTAAGCAGAAAATCTAGTGCATCCCTGATGTCTTTGTCATCATTAGCCCTACCACTGCAGAAGGAGTTGTCAGACTTTGGAATGGAAATTATTTATGGGCAGCTCTCTGTATTGACCTTAGAGTCAACCCTGTTTGAGGATATACGGAGAAAGCAAAGTGAAGATCCAGATATCCAGAAGATCAAGCAAGGGATACAAAAAGAAGAAAATACGGAGTTTCAAGTATCAGACAGTGGAATTCTTTATCAGGGGAGTCATCTTTTTGTTCCCAATGATGAGGAATTAAGGAGGAAGATTTTAGAGGAAGCTCATAGCACACCATACTCCATGCATCCTGGTTCTACCAAGATGTACCAAGACGTGAAACAGAGGTTCTGGTGGTCTGGACTCAAAAGAGACGTTGGTAAATATGTCAGTACCTGCCTGACATGCCAGAGAGTCAAAGCAGAACATCAGAGACCGGGAGGAATGTTACAACCTCTTCTAATACCAGAATGGAAGTGGGAAGACATATCCATGGACTTCATAACAGGTCTTCCAAGAACTACAAATGGATATGACGCTATATGGGTAGTAGTGGATAGATTGACTAAGTTTGCTCATTTTCTAGCCATTAAGGTGTCCCACTCTATAGAGCAGTTAGCACAACTGTACGTCAAGGAAGTGATCAGACTTCATGGAGTTCCTAAATCTATTGTTTCTGATAGAGATGGGCGCTTCACCTCTCACTTTTGGGAGTGTATTCAGAATGCATTAGGCACCAAACTCAAGTTTAGCACAGCCTTCCATCCTCAGACTGATGGACAGACAGAGCGAGTAAATCAGATTCTAGAAGATATGCTCAGAGCTTGTGCACTAGATTTCAAGGGAAGTTGGTGCAAGTATCTATGCTTAGCTGAATTTTCCTTCAACAATAGCTATCAGGCCACCATCAAGATGGCACCTTATGAGGCACAGTATGGCAGAAAGTGCAGATCACCCATATGCTGGCAAGAAGCAGGTGAGAGAAAAAAAATGGAAGTAGAGGTGGGCATTCAGACAGAGCTGATAGATGAGACTACTCAGGCGATCCAGAAAATCAGACAGAGAATTGAGACTGCCCAGAGCAGACAGAAGAATTATGCTGACACGTGCCATAGGCCACTGGAATTCCAAGTAGGAGATTCAGTCTTTCTCAAGGTTGCTCCTATGAAGGGAGTGATGAGATTTGGCAAGAAGGGCAAATTAAGTCCTTGCTATGTAGGACCTTACCTGATCATAGAGAGGATTGGGAAAGTAGCTTACAAGTTGGATTTACCACAAGACATGTCAACAATACATAATGTATTTCATGTTTTTATGCTAAAGAAGTGTCTCCACGACCCAAGCCAAGTGATTCAGCCTCAGTCAGTGCAGATCCAAGATGATCTTAGTTATGAGAGCAGACCTACACAGATAGTGGACAGAGCAGTCAAAAGACTAAGAAATAAAGAAGTGCCACTAGTGAAGGTCATATGGCAGAACCAGAAGCACGAGAAAGTCACTTGGGAGCGGGAGGATAGTATGAGACAGAGATATCCAGAGCTATTCTAAGTTCGAGGACGAACTTTTTATAAGGTATGGGGGATTGTAACGACCCAATTTTCCCTATTTCGAGTTCTAAATGTCTTCAAAACATTTAGAAATACTTTTCAAATATTCTAGAGATTTTTAGAGTATTTTTACGTAATTTTTGGAGGTCGTTTAGTATGTTTACGAAAAGAAATAAGTTTTGACAAAAAATGTGGAAGTTGAGACTCGAACCCAAGACCTCCGGCCGAACCCGACTTAACCGAACGCAGCCAACCAACCGAGCTGCGAGTGTTTTGTTAATAAGTATGAAGCGAGAAATATATAAGCTATAGTTGTTAATAAAGAAACCCTAGTTATAAAGGGATTAGGTTTTCCTTTTCTCCCAAGCCGAAACCCTTTTCTCTTCTTTCTCACACGCGACGCCGCGCGATCCTTCTCCTCTTGCGGCAGAAACGAAGAAGCAGGCTTAGGGCTTCATCTCCGGCGTCGGCGAAAGGTTCTTTCTGGCCGGTCTTCACCGTACATGACCACCTCGACGAGGGGAGCTCTGAAACACAAAGGAGCCGCCAAGATTCGAAGTTCTCCGAACCCTAACAGCTTCTTTTTCCTCCTTCGGTTGTAAGTCCAAGAAGTCGCAGTAAGTACTACTCACCTGTGGTAGGAGTAGTTCCAAAATTTTGCTTCCTTCTTTTCCTTGCCGAGCGTGAACAGATTCTCATTGACTCGTTTAAGCATTACGGTTGGGTTTTCTTTGCTAAGCACAGCATGTTTAAGAAGTATTTGTTTTTGTTAGGTTGTGACCTTGATGATCATGCTCTGTTTCGTGTAGAGTGTTATGGTTTCAAATTTTTATAGTTTAAGTTTTACAGTCCATGTAAAGCTTCGTGTAGAGCATGAGGAATTGCTCCTCAGGCTTGCACTTAGTATTTTAGTTGGCATGTTCGGGTTGTATGGAAGCTAGCATTGTTCTTCCTGTTTCCTTCTGTTGTCGTGGTACATTACGTGAAGAGCAATTGTGGCTTGGGTTTACAGTAGAAGCTCTTTACAGTGACCATTAGGAATTGGTTCATCTATTCTATTAACTGGACATGAACCGCATATGCTTTAGTATATAATGTGTTAACTTTTGATTACAGCAGAAATCATCCTTTCCTTATTTTTTTGCTTTGTTGGAAATAACTTAGGAGTGTAGACCTATTAAGTGCAGATTTCATATATCGGGTAGTACTCTATTCCTTTAGAATTTGTTTCATGTCAAGTTTAGTTTTAGTTTAACATGAACAGCCTTGTTTTTATGATTTGGAGTTAGCTTGTTGTGCTATTTTTCTAGCATTCTAGTATTTGGTTGCTTGGCATTTCAGTTGCTTAGTTCCTTAGCATTTCAATCCAAAATTCAAAATTTCACGGCTTTGTTTTTAAGCATGAAAGTTTCATAAGTAAGCTTGAGTAATTTCTTATCCAAGGACAACCTTTATTTAAAGCATGTAGGGTTAGTTTATTGGTTTTCTTGAACATGAACAGCTATTAAGCTTATCTTGTAGTTTGATTTGCTTGCTTTATTTTTATAGCATGCTCAGTTAGTTGCAATTCTCTACTTGTTAGATACACTTGCAGTATTCGAATAGCATGAGCAGTATCGAATTATAATTCAGTTTCTAGTTTCCTATTTTGATACATATGCATATATATGTGTTAGATAGCTTTTAATAGCTCTTTAATCTGAAGCATATAGTTAGTTATTTTTGCTATTTTAATAAGATAAATAACCATGTATTTTAGTGAAATAATTGTGTGCCCTATTAAACCTTTTGAGGATTATGGGTAACTACAAGTAAGAAAAAGATCAAGGTCTAGTTAGAAAAGATAACAAGTAAATTAAAGTAAGAGGCTAGTACCTGACTTCCGAGGTTGTCATTAAACAAATCCAGATGACCAATTCCGAGGTCTTGACCCTGGTAAGACCGAGGTCTTTATCCTCATAGGACTGGAGGCTCGCTACCTCAGTCACTATTAGAGAGCGCGCATAAGATGGTACTAAGCCTGGGCCCAAGAAAGAAAGAGAAGAAGAAAGAAAGAAAAAGAAAAAGAAGAAGAAAGAAAAGTAAAAGTAAAAGAAATTAAAAGATTAATTTCAAGTATAAAGCTATAAGTAAATGAAACAAGTACCACCTATGTTTAGAATCAACAGAAGTTTAGTTCCTTTAATTCTAAGCATACAGGATGAGTTTCATTACTTTTCTTATCAGTTTAGTGAGCATGTTTAGTTTTATTTCTAGTATTCAGCTTTATTCTGGTATATCATGAGTATGCAGTTTATTTGAGTACTTTGCTATTAGATGAGTACATGTAGCTTTTCTTTTAGCATTTCAGTTTCAGTATCGTTTGCATTTTTATGCACTTCAAGTTTTTGTGAGATAGTTTAGTACTTACTAAGCGTTTCGCTTATAGATTTCTTTTTCCTCCTACTGCAGATAAAGGAAAAGTTAAAGTATGAAAGGAAGGCGACAATGTGGTGGTGATGAAGGTGTGTGATGGCTGGACTATGGGGAGATCAAGAGTTTGTTAAGGAATTATCAAGACTTTCCTATTTAGAGTTCTTTTAGTTTAAATACTATTATGAAGTTGGGATTGTAATTGAGTTTATTCCGTACTTGTAGCTTGATATGTCCTATTGTTGGAGTTAGATATTTGTTTACTATTGCTAGAATAGTTTTCTTTAATTACTGTGTTATTATTACTGCGTGGGTGTGGAAAAATATGTTCCAACTGCCTGTGGCTGTGTATATAGTGTTTGTTTTGTTGATTTGGTCACCGGTACAGGGGAGACTCTGCCGAAATTTTTCGGTAGGAATTCCTCTAGGGTCGTGATAAATCTAAGTGTCGCTAATAATAGCATAAGTGACACTAGTGAGTAGAGTAGTAGTTTGGTAACGGTCACCCTTAGAGAGTAGTAGTAAGAAGGGTGGTTGTTACACAAGAACCAATATTGCTTAGTGATAATTGATGACTACTCTAGGTACACATGGGTAAAATTCCTAAAAACAAAAGATGAAACCTATGAAACGTTTAGTAATTTTTGCAAATTAACGGAAAACGAAAAAGATACTAAAATTAAAAGAATAAGAAGTGATCACAGGGGAGAATTTGAAAATCATAGGTTTACTCAATTTTGTAAAATGAATGGATACCAACATGAAATTTCATGTCCTAGAACCCCCCCTAACAAAATGGCATAGTGGAACGTAAAAATAGAACACTACAAGAAGCCGCTAGGACTATGTTAAACGAATATAATCTAAATCATCAATTTTGGGCTGAAGCAATAAATACTACAAATTATATTCAAAACAGAATTTTAATTAGCAAACCTCACAATAAAACACCTTATGAACTTTACTACCATAAAATTCTCAACCTAAACTATCTAAAAGTATTTGGTTGTAAATTTCACATTTTAAATACAAAAGATTACTTAGGAAAATTTACACCCAAGTCTAACCAAGGAATATTTTTAGGATACTCCTCAACCAGTAGGGCCTTTAGAGTATATAATCAAAATACCTTGAAAGTTGAAGAAACAACTAATGTAATATTTGATGAAGAAAACAACCTACCTAATATAAATGAAAATATTGACATCAATCCAAGAGCTATAGAAGATGATGAAATCCAACCTAACCTTATTGAATCAGAAGAACCAGTTTCTGACCCACAGATAAGACCAACTAGAGTAAGTACCTCTCACCCACCTGACCAAATTTTGGGTGACCCAAACTTAGGAGTCAGAACTAGATCCTCCTATAGAAATCTTAGTCAGATTGCCCTTATTTCTAAAATTGAACCTAAGACTATAGAAGAAGTCCTACCTGACCCATACTGGATCATAGCAATGCAGGAAGAACTAGCACAATTTGAAAGAAACCAAGTCTGGGACCTTGTACCTAAACCCATAGATAAATCAATAATAGACACCAAATGAGTTTTTAGAAACAAGTTGGATGATCAGGGTGATATAATAAGAAACAAAGCCAAACTAGTAGCCAAAGAGTTTAGTCAAGTTGAAGGCTTAGACTATGATGAAACCTATGCACCGGTAGCTAGACTCGAATCCATTCGAATGCTATTAGCCTATGCAGCAAATAAAGGGTTTAAGTTATACCAAATGGATGTTAAGTCAGCCTTTTTAAATGGATTCATCAAGGAAGAGGTCTATGTAAGCCAACCCCCAGGAATTGAAGACCTAGACTACCCAAACCATGTATTTAAACTAAAAAAGGCATTATATGGACTAAAACAAGCCCCTAGGGCATGATATCAAAGATTATCTAACTACTTAATATCCAAAGGCTTTAACCAAGGACATATAGATCCTACCCTGTTTGTAAAAACTATAGAAAAAGATATCTTTATAGCTCAAATCTATGTTGACGATATAATTTTTGGCTCAACTAACTCTAAGTTTTTAAAAGCATTCGTTAAATTAATGGAAAATGAATTTGAAATGAGTATGGTTGGGGAACTCAACTTTTTCTTAGGCTTACAAATAAAACAAACCAAAGATGGACTCTACATTTATCAAACTAAATATACTAAGGAATTAATTAAAAAATTCTGCATGGAAAACTCAAAAACTATAAATACTCCAATGGCAACCAACATTAACATTGACTCTGACCCTGAAGGAAAACCAGTATATCTAAAGTACTATAGGAGTGCCATAGGAAGCTTACTTTACCTAACTGCAAGCCGACCCGACATATTATTTGCAGTAGGTATGTGCGCTAGATACCAATCCTGTGCAAAAGAGTCACACCTAACATATGTTAAAAGAATACTTAGGTATATTAAAGGAACTCTAAATGTAGGACTTTGGTACCCAAGAACTTGCACCTTTGACCTTTATGGCTATTCTAATTCGGACTATGCCGGGTGCAAATTAGACAGAAAAAGTACAAGTGGTAGCTGCCAGATTCTAGGTCAGTGCCTAGTAAGTTGGTCAAGCAGAAAGCAACATTGTGTTGCTCTATCCACTACAGAAGCTGAATACATAGCTCTAGGAGAATGTGCATCTCAACTGTTGTGGATGATGCATACATTAAAATACTATCAACTAGAATATAAAAATACAAAAATCTTTATTGATAATATCAGCTCAATTAATCTGACCAAAAATCCTATTCACCATTCTAGGACTAAACACTTAGAGGTAAAATACCATTTTATAAGGGATCACGTAGCTAAGGGTGAAATTGCACTCAACCATGTTAAGTCCAAATCAAACATAGCTGACATTTTTATAAAACCCTTACCTGAACTTGAGTTCAGTGCGCTTAGAAGGCAAATAGGAATGTGTTGGGTAGAGTAGATGTCTCATTTTGTTTAATTATCTTGTTTTTTTTTAAATTCTAGGAAAAATAGTTTTCAAAATTCCAATTTATTAGATTTTACAAAAAATTGGACTTAGCCTAAGCTTTCCCCCTAGATATCATGATCCCCTAGACTTAAGCCAGAGCATCTCACAAACACCTAGGTATACCTTGATTGTGTTTGAAAGACATAGAACGGTGTGAGATGCATAGGATACAGCCTGGACTCAAGAATGCTTATATCTGTGCATCAATATGAGTCTGGGCGTTAAACACGTAATATACATCAATCAAGTCATTTCCAGCTCTAGTCAAATCTAACTAGACCAAATTGACTTAACTTAACTAACCATGTGAAAGCTGTTGCCCTATAGGCAATCAGCAAGTAGCTAAAGGTTAGACAGTTGGTAAAGAATACTCAGTTTTCTAGTTAAGCATGTTTGAACTTTAGGGCTCTGATACCTCTTAAAGTCAATTTATTGAACTTGACTCATGCTTGAACTTAAGAACCAACTGACTTTAAATAAATAACCTAAACCAAATTTTTAGCTACTCTGCTCCCTCCTCGCCCTAAAATTTAATAAGTATTGTTTAAACAATAAGCTAAGTTTTTTTCTAAACTATAACTTTCAAAATCCAATATTTGCAAAGAGCTTAGCTGTATTTTCAAAACTTTAAATCTTAGCTCACTTTGAAACCTAACTTTGTAAATTCTTGTTTTCCTAAGTAAAGCACAGTTTTGCAAAGTTTAACTCATTGCTTTCAAAAATTAAAAAGCGACTTCAAAAATATTTTCTCCAACAAATTTTCAAACAAGTACTCCTCTATGTATAGTTTTACTAGCTTTCAAAAACTGTCAAAATTTTATAATTTCAACCAAGTTTCCCAAGAGCAAACATCATCCTTTCACTTAGTTACTGTTAAGTGTTTTCAAAATCTTGTTATCCCTCTTTTAAAAAAAAACAAATGATTATTTTTTTATTTTTGATATATGGCAAAGGGGGAGAGTAGCAAATTCAAATACACTTGTAGCAAATTCAAAATTCAAATAGTCAAATAAATGAGTGTCAACTTCGAATAATGAATATTAAAGGGGGAGTAACAGTTAAGGGGGAGCCTATAGTTGGCACTATACTTTAAATTCATAAAGTTTACTTTAGCAAAATTTGTTAAGCTTGCGTTAAATGTGTTAATCTATTCATTTTTTATATCTGCTTACTTAACTTTGAATTTGAGTTGCCATAATCAAAAGGGGGAGATTGTTGGTGCGGGAAGCATCCGACGATCGAACTCGTATTTTGATAATGGCAAAGGATTCAAAGTTAAGGTGTTTTGTGATTTAACATGTCTGCTTGAGTATTTCAGGAAAGTCCTAGCTGCGGTTAGGCAAAGGGAAAACCCTAGGGGGTGGTAACCCTAGGTCATAGGGGGCGGTAACCCTATGCGAAAAGTCTTGGCAGGTCGATGGCTTCAGGCAAAAGTCCTAGGGAGTGGTAACCCTAGGTGGAAAGTCCTGGTGTCGCGAACCAGGTGAAAGACTGGACTAGCCGGGAAGCGGATGTCCAGCAGAAAGTCCGGAAGCGTCGAGTGCTGAGCAAAAGTCCAGTCGATCTGGAGGATCACACTGGCAACAGGTAAATCTCTTGAGTGGAGTAGGTGAGGACGCGTTCCCCGTAGAGGGAATAGTAGGCGTCGGGTTGACCTAGGGTTTTCGGTCGGAAATTCGAAGTCAAACCCGGACAATCCGGAGACTGTCACAATATTCTTTATCATATTTATACTGTCATTTTATGCTAACTTTGTGTTGCAGGGTGGTTTTTGTGATTAACATATCTTGCAGAGACCAAAGTGCATAATTACCCTCAGATGAACAGTGTCCGAGGCGCCTCCATGGAGTTTGGAGGTGCCTCGGGTGCAAAACCTGATCTGACTGCGTAACCAGCTTGGAGGCGCCTTGGAGGAAGTCAAGGCGCCTTGGACAGAAGACTGAAGGAGCCTTGAAGGGCGTTGAAGGCGCCTTCAGGTCCCAGCAGTCAAAGGCTTATCGCAGCGAATTGATCAGGATAGAACTTAGCTTCAAGGCGCCTTGAACACTGTTTAAAAGCAGGGTTCGAGCAGCACTTCAACACAACAACTCCCAGGCTTCCTTTCTTCAACGTGCTGCTAACAAGATCATTCCGAGGTGCTGTTACGACATACTGACGACCTGGAACATCAACTTTGGTTATGTTATTGACGGTATAATTTCTTTTTGTGCTTACAATTGTAAATCACTTATTGTACTTTTTACGAACTTATAGCTGTTGCCCACGGAAAGCGATCAAGGATCGCGGGCCTTCGAGTAGGAGTCGCCTTAGGCTCCGAACAAAGTAAATTCCTCTGTGTTTGTGTTTCTTTATTTTATTTCGCTACGTTTTAATTACTCGACGATTGTTTTATGATTCCGATAATCGAAAGAAATAGCCGCGAGCGCTATTCACCCCCCCTCTAGCGCGTCTCGATCCAACAAATGTATCCGTATCTCGAATAATCGTCTATAAAAGAGATAAAGTATTCGAAACCACCTCTTGCCTGGATAGACATAAGACCACATAAATCAGAATGAATCAGTTCTAACACATCTTTAGCTCTATACCCCTTGGCTTTAAAAGGTCTCTTGGTCATCTTACCTTCCAAGCAAAATTCACAGGTTGGAAAATTTTTCAACTCTAATTAATCCAAGAGTCCATCGGCTATAAGTCTTTAAATCCTACTTAAGTTAATATGACCAAGCCTTAGATGCCAAAGATATGTTTGGTTCATCTCCGAAGGTTCCTTTCTCTTATTGGAATTAGAAGATGTGTTATTAATTTCCATTTATTGCTTTGTAGAAGAAATTAGATTTAAAGTATATAAATTGTCAACCAATGCACCAGAACAGATAATAACCCTATTTCTCTTTATAACCACATTGTCATTAAAAGAAACAGAATATCCATCCAAATACATTTTAGAAACTGAAATTAAATTCTTTCTAGAACTAGGTACATAAACACAATTTCTTAAAACCAAACTTCTATTCCTATCAAAAGATAAGTAGATGTCTCCCACTGCAATAACCGCCACCTTAGTATCATTGCCCATGTAGACAGTTATCTCTCCTTCAAATAGTCGTCGGGTTTCCTGGAACCCCTACAAAGAGTTGCAGACAAGATCAGTGGCTCCCGTATCTACACACCAGGTGCTGGTAGATAATGTAGGACCGTTGGGCAGGCTAGAAGGGGGGTTGAATAACCCTAAATAAAACACAACCCTTTCTCGAACGATTAAGCTAACACTTGAAAAATAGATTAAGCAGAAAATAAAGCATAAAGACGAGGCACCGGATTTGACTTGGTTACAACCGGGGAGGTTGTTAATCCAAGGAAGATGGTCGCACTAAGAACTCCTTCAGGCGGAGAAGCCTCGTTTATAGTAGTGTAGGCACAGAAAGAGAAACGCTAATCTAAGCAGTGGAAGCACACAAGTGTTGTAACAATTTCTGAACTGATGAAAAGCTTCTGGACTAAGGTTATATTTATAGCCTTGGTCGGGGCGTCTGGAAGGGGTTCCGAGCGCCCTAGGGGGATAAAACTTTATCCCCAACGTTCAGATCGCGTTTGACGCGATCTAATCAACAAAATAGGTCCAGCCGCCCGGAAGGGTTCCGGTCGCCCCAGGCTGCTCCGAGCGCCCCGGAGCCAAAAGTCAACAGTGGTTGACTTTTTCGTCCGGGACCTCTGCTCCGGTTCGGCTCGGTTCGGGTCTTGTACTCCGGATCCGTTCGCTTGGGTGATCTCTGCCATCCGGAAAAGGGCTCACGGAACCCAACTTCTGGTATTCTCGAGCGGGCTTCCCTCTGGCTTCTCGTCCCTCGGAATCGCCGCGTGTTTCCTTCTTGTCTGCCGGCATACTCATCCGCAGTCTTCATCCCTCGTACGCACCGCATGCCGTCCTTCTCGCTAGCTGTTTCTCTTGCTCCCCGAGCAATCTTCCGCTGTGGCTTTCGTCCCTCGGAACCACCGCACGCTTCCTTCTCGTCCATCGGTGTACTCTTCAGCAGCACCTCATCCCTCGGACTGCCGTCCTTCTCGCTAGCTGTGTCTTCCGCTTGACTACCTGTGCTCCTAAGCTCCTGCACATTTAGACACAAGGTTAGAAACACACAGGACCTAACTTAACATGTTGATCACACCAAAACAACCTTGGGATTCCAACAATCTCCCCCTTTTTGGTGTGATCAATCCAAGTTAAGCTAGGTTTAAAATAGATATTAAATAAAATTAAGTAAATTAACTTAATTTGTAATTTAAGTACAAAAAGATAGAAAAAATTAAATCTATCTACCTCCCCCTAGACTTATACTTTCCCTTATCCCCCTTTGATCACAGAAAATGGGGTTTCAAGAAAAACAATCTAAGGGTTAAAAATTTAGTAAATTTTAAAAAAATTATAAGTTAAAAACAATTCTAAGTAAAGTTTCTAAGTGAAGTTTTAAACTTCTGACTTAGGCAATTTTTTAAAAAATTTCTAAGTAATAAATTTCTAATTTCAGAAAATATTTTAACTTAGGAAAAACATTAAAAAAAAAATTTCTAAGTAAAGATTATTTTTGAAAGAAAATTTTCTAACTTAATCACTTGGGAATTTTTAAGAAAATTTTTTTTTCTAAGTAAAAAAATGACTTAGTCAATTTAAAATTTTTTTAAGTAAGTAAATTTCTAAATAAAAAAATGTTTTGAATAACCTTTTTAAAGCATTAATTAATTCTTACATTAATGCTTTATTAGTAAGCTAATTAAACATTTATTTCAATATTTTGGCTTCCAAGTCGTTGCGAGGCACTAGGCCTTCTTAGTTATTGGACCAACAACCACTTCCTTGACAAAGCCTCAAAAAAAAAATCTTTGTTTAATTTTCTCACTTAAAGCTCTAATTTTAATTTTAAAATTAATTTAAGCATGACTTCGGAACCCAATATAGGTTCCAGCCTACTGGATTAACCAAAACATTTTTATGGACATATTTTCTTGAAATGTTCTTAATTTTTCCCGGGTGATATTTAAAGTACCAATTTGAATTATTAAATCTTCTAAAATTGGTTTTAGATGAACATGCATAGTTTTTCAAGTTATCTACTTGAATTTTCAAATCATCATTTTCAAGTTTCAAATTTTCATTTGCTAGTTTTAATTTATCTATTTCTTATAAGGGACAAGACTTAGCTAGAATTACGTTTAAATTTTTATTTTCACTTTCTAATTTGCAGCCATCTTTTGTTAAGAATTTAACGAACTTAAACATTTTATTGGGAGGAAGAGATCGTACCTGACTTACCTTGTTGATCCCGTTGTCTGTTTCTCCCCCTGAGCTGCTGCTTTCTTTCGACGTGTCTCTCCATTCATCGATGCTCTCGATGCTCATTTCGGAAGAGCTTGAATCGCAATCGTCATCTTGATGACTCGCCATCAGTGCGAGTACGGAGAATGCTTCGACTTCCGATTCGGACGACGTATCGTCCCACGTTGCCTTCAGGGCCTTTCGTTTTTGGATAGTCTTCTTACCCTTCTCCATGTCTTTGTTCTTCAGCTTGGGGTAGTTGTCCTAGACATGCCATTCTTCATCGCAGTTGTAACAACGGATTGTCCTTTTCTTTTTCCCCTGCAGATGGTTAGTAGATCTAGATTTATAAAGTTTCTTGAATCTTCTTACCATCATTACCATTTCCTCGTCGTGGAGAGAAGATTCCAACTCAGGTTCGTCTCTCGAAGCTTTGAGGGCGACGTTGTTCTTGGGCTCCTTCATTCCTGCACATCTTGACTCATGTACTTCAAATGTTGAAAAAAATTCTTCTAATGAAATATTTTCGAAGTCCTTCGAAATGTAAAAAACATCTACTAGTGATGCCCATTTTGAATTTCTCGGAAATGAATTTAACGCGTACCTGAGCGAATATCGGTTACTTACCTTTTCTCCGAGATTTGTGAGTCGGGTGATGATTTCTTTTATTCTGGAGTGCAGATCTGCGACTGTCTCGTCTTCCCCAAGTCGCAGGCTGGTGAGCTAATTGCTAAGCAGATCTCGTCTAGTGAGCTTGGGTTCGGACGTTCCTTCGTGCAGCTCGAGGAACTTCTCCCAAAGTTCCGTTGCGGAGTTATAGTTCCCGATCCGGTTGACTTCTTAAGGCAGAAGAATGCTTAGCAGATGATATTCTGCCTTACTGTTCGCCACGAATTCGGCCTGCTCCTTTTTTGTCCATTGATATATTTCCTTGTTCTCTGGAGCTTCAAAACCAAGTTTCATTGTTAAAGTTAATTCAATATCAGTGGTAAAGAATACCTGTATATGCTTTTTCCAAGTGGCGAAATCCCCTTCGAATTTCGGTGGGTGGATGCTTGGTCCGACCATCTCTTTGTTGCTTCAGATGGCGGTTAGTCCTTCTGAGGCGTCTCGACTCTGATACTACTTGTAGGACCGTTGGGTCGGCTAGAAGGGGGGGTTGAAAAGCCCTGAATAAAACACAACATTTTCTCAAATGATTAAGCTAACACTTGAAAAATAGATTAAGCAGAAAATAAAGCATAAAGACGAGGCACCGGATTTGACTTGGTTACAACCGAGGAGGTTGTTAATCCAAGGAAGATGGTCGCACTAAGAACTCCTTCAGGCGGAGAAGCCTCATTTACAGTAGTGTAGGCACAGACAGAGAGAAGATAATCTAAGCAGTGGAAGCACACAAGTGTTGTAACAATTTTTGAACTGATGAAAAGGTTCTGGACCAAGACTATATTTATAGCCTTGGTCGGGGTGCCTGGAAGGGGTTCCGGGCGCCCTGGGGGGATAAAATTTTATTCCCAACGTTCAGATCGCGTTTGACGCGATCTGGTCAACAAAATAGGTCCGGGCGCCCTGGAGCCAAAAGTCAACAGTGGTTGCTTTTTCGTCCGGGACCTCTGCTCTGGTTCGGTTCGACTCGGTCCGGGTCTTCTACTCTGGATCCGTTCGCTTGGGTGATCTCTGCCATCCGGAAAAGGGCTCACCCGAACCCAACTTCTGGTCTTCTCGAGCGGGCTTCCCTCCAATTTCTCGTCCCTCGGAATCGCCACGTATTTACTTCTCATCTGCCGGCGTACTCATCCGCAGTCTTCGTCCCTCGGATGCACCGCATGCCGTCCTTCTTGCTAGCTGCTTCTCTTACTCCCCGAGCAATCTTCCGCTCCGGCTTTGGTCCCTCGGAACCACCACACGCTTCCTTCTCGTCCGCCGGTGTACTCTTCCGTAGCACCTTGTCCCTCGGACTGTCATCCTTCTCGCTAGCTGCGTCTTCCGCTTGACTACCTGTGCTCCTAAGCTCCTGCACACTTAGACACAAGGTTAGAAACACACAGGACCTAACTTAAATTGTTGATCATACCAAAACAACCTTGGAGTTCCAACAATCTCCCTCTTTTTGGTGTGATCAACCCAAGTTAAGCTAGGGTTAAAATAGATATTATATAAAATTAAGTAAATTAACTTAATTTGCAATTTAAGTACAAAAAGATAAAAAAAATTAAATCTATATACCTCCCCCTAGACTTATACTTTCCCTTCTTCCCCTTTAATTACAAAAAAATGGGGTTTCAAGAAAAAAAATCTAAGGGTTAAAAATTTAGTGAATTTAAAAAAATATTTAAAAGAAATTCTAAGTTAAAAACAATTCTATGTAAAGTTTCTAAGTGAAGTTTTAAAATTCTAACTAGGCAATTTTTAAAAAATTTTCTAAGTAATAAATTTCTAATTTCAGAAAATCTTTTAACTTAAGAAAAACATTAAAAAAAAATTATAAGTAAAGATTATTTTTGAAAGAAATTTTTCTAACTTAATCATTTGAGAATATTTAAGATTTTTTTTTAAGTAAAAAAATGACTTAGTCAATTTAAAAAAAATTAAGTAAGTAAATTTCTAAATAAAAAAATGTTATGAATAACCTTTTTAAAGCATTAATTAATTCTTGCATTAATGCTTTATTAGTAAGTTAATTTAACATTTATTTCAATATTTTGGCTTCCAGGTCGTGGCGAGGCACTAGGCCTTCTTGGTTATTGGACCAACAACCACTTCCTATGTTGGATTTTTCGGGCCGCGAAAATCGTATTTTCGCGTCGCGGAAACCCCGAATCACCCTAGCCAACGGATCTCGTGCGAAGAAAAGATTTAAAACAAAATTACGAGTACGAGTTTCTCCTTAGATCTACACCTAGATCTACATGAAAAGAGTTATACCTTTGAAGCGAAGCCCTTTGCGTTTCCGCTCGTCCAAACGGTGCCGGATCTCAAGAGTATCAAGATAGATACTCCTCTAGAAGTATCCACACGGACAACATAGGTGGAGAAGATCTAAACAAAGGTGTGCTAGCACCTTGATAGGTCACGGCAAGAAGAGGAGAGGGAGAGGAAGAGAGCTCCAAGAGGAAGAAGAAGGAATAATGCACTTAATGAGGAAAATCAATTCCATTCCCATTCAAAAGTGGCCGGCCAATTCAAAGTGTAACTCCCAAAAATTGCATTAAGTGCAATTAATGTGAAGCTATTAAAGAAAATGGCTTTGTAACTTCCATGAGGTGGCACCCATGATGATGTGGAGTAACATCATTGGTCCACATCAATGCCAACTCATCAATGAGGTGGCATAAAGTCAAGTCAAACTTGACTTTTAATCTTCCTCTCAAGTCAAGTCAAACTTGACCAAATCTCTTCCGTGGTTGATCTAATCTAACCATTTGATTCAAGCCAAATTAATATAATGAATCTAATTCATTAAATTAAGTTGATTTAATGAGTCATAATCTAAATTAGACTCATTGAATACATGAATCCACTTGAGTCCAACTCAAGTTAGCCCAATTAGGATTACTCTTAATCCAATTTGATTCATCAAATGAATCTAATCCTCTTGGTTCATCATATGAACCTAATCTCCATCTAATTGTCCTTAGTGTGTGACCCTATAGGTTCTTGTAACGTTGGCAATGCCCTAAATCCATTTAGGAGCATAAGTAATGAGCGGTATCTAGCAACACATCATTACTACCCAAGTTACAAGAATGTTGAGATCCAACATCACCTTGTGACTACTAATTGTGACTCCTCACAATATATGACAAGTGCCCTTCTATCCTAGACATCTAGATTGGTCAATGTGAGACATAGACCGTGTCATCCTCTGACCAATCTAAATCTTGAACTCCAAGTAGACTCACTAAATCAAATGAGTTCAATATCCTATATTGACTCATTTGGGCATGGCCATGCACTTCATGGTCTCACTCTATCAAGAATACCGATGTCTCTCCCGTCATATAGGAGGGATAGATCCCATCTACATCACTCACATCCCTCTGCATAATTTGTTATATACCAAGTAATCGCCTTTATAGTCCACCCAGTTACGGGTGACGTTTGACGAAACCAAAGTACATAACTCCTTATGTAGGGATCTATGGTGACTTCAGGTCTAAGGACTAGGAGTCATACTAATAGCCACATGAGAAAGTATATGACACTCATATAACGATCCATGATACTTTCTCATGGCGGCTCATTCAGTATACATTCTCTAATGTATACCCATGTGTCAACTTGATATCTCTATATCCATGACTTGTGAGATCAAGTCATCGAGTTGACCTACATGCTAGTCTTATTGTATTAACATTGTCCCTGAATGTTAATACTCGACTAGGAATGATTAAGAGTAGTGTTCCCTATATCATCTCACTATCGATTCAACTAACCGATTGATATAGGTAAGAACCGTCTACTCAAGGACATTATTATACTTAGTTTATTTGGCACCAATACAAATAAGTATAATAACCAAAATCCAAATGCCTTTATTTATATAGAATATGATACAATAAGTCCAAAATACAATCATCAAATGATTGGCTCTAGGGCTCTAGCTAACAATCTCCCACTAGCACTAGTGCCAATCAGTGTAGGCTCTAAGCCCAAATGACCTAGTGTGACCATCATGTTTCTTCTGTGCCAAAGCCTTGGTCAAGGGATCTGCGATGTTAGCCTCTGTAGGTACTTTGCAGATCTTCACATCTCACATCTCCTCTCTCGAATGAGATGGAAGCGTCGTAGTATGTGTTTGGTCCGCTGGTGTGAGCGAGGTTCCTTCACCTGTGCTATAGCTCTATTGTTGTCACAATAGAGCTCAATAGGGTCAGTAATGCTAGGAACCACCCCAAGTTCAGTGATGAACTTGCAAATCCAAACTGCCTCCTTTGCTGCCTCTGATGCAGCAATATACTCGGCCTCTGTCGTAGAATCAGCTACTGTGTCCTGCTTCGAACTCTTCCAGCTCACAGCACCACCATTAATGCAAAATACGAACCCCGACTGCGATCTATAGTCATCCTGGTCGGTCTGAAAGCTAGCATCACTGTAACCCTTTACAGCTAGCTCATCATTGCCTCCATATATCAAGAAATATTCTTTAGTCCTTCTTAAGTACTTAAGAATATTCTTGACCGCTATCTAGTGACTTTCACCTGGATCTGACTGGTATCTGCTCGTCATGCTCAAAGCATACGAGACATCAGGTCGAGTACATAGCATGGCGTACATGATCGATCCTATGACTTAGGCATAAGGGATCTGATCCATGAGGTCTCTCTCCTCTCTAGAAGAGGGACCTTGAGTCTTCAAAAGACTCACGCCATGTGACATCGGCAGAAATCCCTTTTTGGAGTTCTGCATGGCAAACCGTAGGAGTACCTTGTCAATGTATGTACTCTGACTTAGGCCAAACAATCTCTTAGATCTATCTCTATAGATCTGTATCCCTAGAATGCGGGATGCCTCACCTAAGTCCTTCATTGAGAAGCAACTCCCTAGCCAGGTCTTGACAGACTGAAGCATAGGGATGTCCTTCCCAATGAGTAGTATGTCATCCACATACAATATGAGGAAGACAACTATATCCCCTACAACCTTCTTGTAGACACAAGGCTCATCTTCGTTCTTGATGAAACCAAACTATTTGATTGCATCATCGAATCGAAGATTCCAGCTCCGAGAAGCTTGCTTTAGTCCATAAATAGACCTATGCAGCTTGCATACTCTGCTAGTATGCTATAGATCTACAAAACCCTCAAGTTGTGTTATGTACACATCCTCGAGCAGGTTTCCATTCAGAAACACAGTTTTGACATCCATCTGCCATATCTCATAGTCATGGTAGGCTGCAATAGCAAGCATGATCCGAATGGACTTAAACATCGCTACTGGAGAAAAGGTTTCATCATAGTCAATACCATGAATCTGCTTGAAACCTTTAGCTACCAAGCGACCCTTATAGATAAGTCCATCTATATCAGTCTTTCTCTTAAAGACCCACTTACACCCAATGGATTTTACCCCTTCAGGTGGATCAACCAAAGTCCATACTTGGTTGGTGTACATGGATTCCATTTCGGATCTCATGGCTTCTAGCCATTTCTCGGAATCTGGTCTCATCACAGCTTCCTGATAGGTGGTAGGCTCATCCTCTATGAGCATAACGTCATCATGGTCAGACAAGAGAAATGAGTATCTCTCGGTGACGACGTACCCTATCGGACACTGTGAAGAGGTATGTCTACTTGAACTGGTTGTTGTTCCTCAACTCCTTGTGGAACAACATCATCCACAACACTTTGTGGTTCCAGTTCAATTTCCATCGAGGCATCAGTGCTATTGTTCGCATCTTGAACTTCTTCAAGATCGAACGCGCTCCCACTAGTCTTTCTAGAAACAAAGTCCCTTTCTAGAAAGACCCCAGTCTTTGCCACAACTACCTTGTGCTGACTGGGAATGTAGAAGTAATATCCTTAGTTTCCTTGGGATATCCAATGAAAAAACACTTGTCGGATTTGGGTCCTAATTTGTCTAAGACTTGACGTCGAATGTAAGCCTCACAACCCCAAATCCTCATGAAAGACACCGGGCATCTCTCCCAGTCCATATCCTATATGGTGTCTTTATCACGGCCTTGGATGGAACTCGGTTGAGTATAAAAGCTGCCGTGTCTAGAGCATAGCCCCAAAGGTATGTCGGAAGATCTGTGTGACTCATCATAGATCGTACCATATCTAATAGGGTACGATTCCTCCTTTCGGATACACCATTCCACTGTGGTGTTCTAGGAGGAGTGAGTTGGGATAGGATCCCACACTCTGCTAGATAGTCACGAAACTCATGGCTAAGGTATTCTCCACCTCGATCGGATCGAAGTATCTTAATACTCTTGCCAAGCTGGTTCTGTACTTCATTCTTGAATTCTTTGAACTTTTCAATGATTCAGACTTATGTGTCATCAAGTACACATAACCATATCTACTGAAGTCATCAGTAAATGTAATGAAGTATCTATAACCGCCTCTAGCAGCAACATTGAAAGGGCCACATATATCACTATGTTTGAGTCCTAACAAATCAGTTGCTCTCTCGCTGTGCCCACTAAAGGGAGTCTTGGTCATCTTGCCTTGTAGGCATGACTCGCATATCTCATATGATTCAAAATCAAATGAGTCCAACAAACCATCCTTATGGAGCTGGGATAAGCGTTTGTCATTTATATGACCTAAGCGACAGTGCCAGAGGTAGGTTTGGTTCATGTCATTTGACTTGAACCTCTTGGTATTTACGTTATAGATAGGGCTCTCAAGGTCTAGAATATAGAGTCCGTTTATCAGAGGTGCACTACAATAGAACATATCATTTAAATAGACGGAACAACATTTGTTCTTTATAGTAAACGAGAAACCTTTCTTGTCCAAACAAGAAACTGATATAATGTTCTTAGTTAATGCAGGCATATAACAACAATCGACAAACTCTAGTACAAGCCCAGAGGGTACAGCAACAGCAGCAACCCGTGCTCCATTGCCTACTCGTAGTTCCACCTCGCCCTTTGTCAATGCTCTGCTATTTCTCAGCACCAGCACATCAGTACAAATGTGAGAAGCACATCCAGTATCTAATACCCATGATGTAGAAATAGATAGATTGACTTCTATAACATATATACCTGAAGTGGAAGTCTCACTTCGCTTCTTCTTAAGATCCTCCAAGTATACCTTGCAGTTCCTCTTCCAGTGTCGGGTCTGACCGCAGTGGAAGCAGGTAGCATCCTTGGCGACCCCTCCTTTAGGCTTCAGTGCCTTGCCTTTTCCCTTGGCTTGGGACTTTCCCTTGCCTTTAGGCTTGCCCTTGCCCTTATGTTTCTGAACCATCAGAACAGTGTTGGGCTTAGCCTTCTTAAGGTTTAGCTCAGCAGTTCTTAACATGCTAAGCAACTCGGGCAGTGGCTTGTCAATCTCGTTCATATTGTAGTTTAGAACGAATTGACTGTAGCTATCCGGCAAGGATTGCAAGATCAGGTCAGTAGCCAACTCTTGGCCAAGAGGGAACCCCAACCTTTGTAGGTTCTCTATGTACCCAATCATTTTGAGTACATATGGGCCTACGGGAGCCCTGAAACAGTGCCCTTGAGATCTCAAATCTCTCATGCCTCTCTTGTCCTTGATACAGTTGACGAAGATGTTCAACCATATCGTAAGCGCCCATTAACTCGTGTTGCTTCTGAAGCTCAGAGTTCATGGTCGCGAGCATTAGACAAGACACATCTAATGCGTCATCTTGATGCTTCTTGAAAGCATCTCGGTCAGCTCGCGGGGCAGTGGCAGGAGGAGCCTCCGGAATGGGCTGCTCCAGAACGTACAGTTTACGTTCTTGGGTGAGAACTATTCTCAGGTTCCTGTACCAGTCCAGGAAATCTGCTCCGTTGAGCTTGTCCTTCTCGAGGACAGATCGCAGGGAGAAGGTGTTCGTATTCAACGTCATGGTAATCTACAACAGAAATAAAAGCAGAAATAAATATCATATTCTTAATCATTTAATTAGGCCTTTAACTAAATGATGCTCCCACTGAATTCTATAATTCATGTGGGACAAGATCCACATCATACTAACCCTTGAGTTAGCTTTGGCTAATACGCCCAAGACTTAGTATGATCGGTAGGTAACGATTACCAATTACATCTCTATGCAACTCTTGTTTATAGAATCAAAATCCGCATTTATATTAAAACTCGAGTTAGCTTTGGCTAATACGCCCGAGAGTTAATATATATGTGATTTTGACCTAACTTTCCAACCGTTGGAAGAATGCCTATAGTTATACTCGATCCAACCGAGTTAACTAGGAATACTCAATCTAATTGAGTTGTACTCACCCATGCGTTGATAGGCGGGACCAAGATTGTCCCTCCGTACCCTACCAAGATAGTATGTGTTGCTCTGCTTTGGCAGATTCAACAACTACATGCGATCGAGGTAGTGGTAGGTATCACGGCATGGTAGGCATTACGAGTTGACGTGATTTAGATCTAATCTAAACGATGATGCGTATCATATACTCGATAGATCTAATCTAATCGAAGGGTGCATCATGTGCACGAATTAGATCTAATCTAATCGTTAGGCACTAATTAATTACTTAATTAACTAGCATGCATCACATACACACAAAAGCAATTAATTAAATTAATTTGTGATTTAGTCATGGCCCTACTACGATCTTCTCAAGCCAATGAGAAGATCGGATGGTCAACCTAAGGTCAACAGCTTCTCAAGCTTCTTCCGTTGACCACCTCGTGTTGCTCGTGCCCTCCTCGTAACTCCGTCTCGTGTGGACCTTCCACCGCTTCAAAATTTACATTACAATTTTGAAACTCGAGTTACATTCGAGTCTAAATCTAATTTACAACCAGAATATAAGAGAAAGGCACGACACGCAGGTCGTGAAAATAAAAATAAAAATAAAAATAAATACAAGTACAACACGCACATCACATAACGGCACGCAGACCGTATTATGAATTACAACACAATTGTCCAATCGAATTGGGTCTTTGGGCCATGACTATCACAAAAAATAATATATAATTCAAAATTATATATTTTTCATAATTTTCTATAATTTTTCATAATTTTACAGATATTATGAGTAAATTTTTTCCGACGATCCCGATTAGCGATTTCGGGCGCAATCGCGGAGCAAATCCCCTTGCGGGGTTAGGGGTAGTACCCCTACCCGCGATCTAACCATCGTGAGTTGCTCCTAAGTGATCCAAGAGCGCCTTAGCCCGCTGTCCCAAAAGATTTTCGGTCGAAACATTACCGTTTTTGGAAAAACTTCTCGGTAGTCGAAGCCTACAAGTGCCGAAACACTAGTGCTTCGCTTCTACGAGAAAATTACCCATTAAAACTATAAAAACATGAATTTACAAAAAGTTTACAGATCTATATTTTTCATAAAAATATGAATCTAAACTCGTACTCGCTTCGCACGTGGCTCTGATACCACTTTTGGTTTTTTCGGGCCGCGAAAACTGCGTTTTTGCGTCGCGGAAACCCCGAATCACCCTAGCCAACGGATCTCGTGCGAAGAAAAGATTTAAAACAAAATTACGAGTACGAGTTTCTCCTTAGATCTACTCCTAGATCTACATGAAAAGAGTTATACCTTTGAAGTGAAGCCCTTCGCGTTCCCGCTCGTCCAAACAGTGCCGGATCTCAAGAGTATCAAAATAGATACTCCTCTAGAAGTATCCACACGGACAACTTAGGTGGAGAAGACCTAAACAAAGGTGTGCTAGCACCTTGATAGGTCACGGCAAGAAGAGGAGAGGGAGAGGAAGAGAGCTCCAAGAGGAAGAAGAAGGAATAATGCACTTAATGAGGAAAATCAATTCCATTCCCATTCAAAAGTGGCCGGTCAATTCAAAGTGTAACTCCCAAAAATTGCATTAAGTGCAATTAATGTGAAGCTATTAAAGAAAATGACTTTGTAACTTCCATGAGGTGACACCCATGATGATGTGGAGTAACATCATTGGTCCACATCAATGCCAACTCACCAATGATGTGACATAAAGTCAAGTCAAACTTGACTTTTAATCTTCCTCTCAAGTCAAGTCAAACTTGACCAAATCTCTTCCGTGGTTGATCTAATCTAACCATTTGATTCAAGCCAAATTAATATAATGAATCTAATTCATTAAATTAAGTTGATTTAATGAGTCATAATCTAAATTAGACTCATTGAATACACGAATCCACTTGAATCCAACTCAAGTTAGCCCAATTAGGATTACTCTTAATCCAATTTGATTCATCAAATGAATCTAATCCTCTTGGTTCATCATATGAACCTAATCTCCATCTAATTGTCCTTAGTGTGTGACCCTATAGGTTCTTGTAACGTTGGCAATGCCCTAAACCCATTTAGGAGCATAAGTAATGAGCGGTATCTAGCAACACATCATTACTACCCAAGTTACAAGAATGTTGAGATCCAACATCACCTTGTGACTACTAATTGTGACTCCTCACAATATATGACAAGTGTCCTTCTATCCTAAACATCTAGATTGGTCAATGTGAGACATAGACCGTGTCATCCTCTGACCAATCTAAATCTTGAACTCCAAGTAGACTCACTAAATCAAATGAGTTCAATATCCTATATTGACTCATTTGGGCATGGCCATGCACTTCATGGTCTCACTCTATCAAGAATACCGATGTCTCTCCCGTTATATAGGAGGGATAGATCCCATCTACATCACTCACATCCCTCTGCATAATTTGTTATATACCCAGTAATCGCCTTTATAGTCCACCAAGTTACGGGTGACGTTTGACGAAACCAAAGTACATAACTCCTTATGTAGGGATCTATGGTGACTTCAGGTCTAAGGACTAGTAGTCATACTAATAGCCACATGAGAAAGTATATGACACTCATATAATGATCCATGATACTTTCTCATGGCGGCTCATTCAGTATACATTCTCTAATGTATACCCATGTGTCAACTTGATATCTCTATATCCATGACTTGTGAGATCAAGTCATCGAGTTGATCTACATGCTAGTCTTATTGCATTAACATTGTCCCTGAATGTTAATACTCGACTAGGAATGATTAAGAGTAGTGTTCCCTATATCATCTCACATCGATTCAACTAACCGATTGATATAGGTGAGAACCGTCTACTCAAGGACATTATTATACTTAGTTTATTTGGCACCAATACAAATAAGTATAATAACCAAAATCCAAATGTCTTTATTTATATAGAATATGATACAATAAGTCCAAAATACAATCATCAAATGATTGGCTCTAGGGCTCTAGCTAACATCCTTGACAAAGCCTCATAAAGAAATTCTTTATTTAATTTTCTCACTTAAAGCTCTAATTTTAATTTTAAAATTAATTTAAGCATGACTTCGGAACCCAATATAGGCTCCAGCCTACTGGATTAACCAAAACAATTTTAGGGACATATTTTCTTGAAATGTTCTTAATTTGTCCCAGGTGATATTTAAAGTACCAATTTAAATTATTAAATCTTCTAAAATTGGTTTTAGATGAACATGCATAGTTTTTCAAGTTATCTACTTGAATTTTCAAATAATCATTTTCAAGTTTCAATTTTTCATTTTCTAGTTTTAATTTATCTAATTCTTTTAAGGGACAAGACTTAGCTAGAATTACTTTTAAATTTTTATTTTCACTTTCTAATTTGCAGCAATCTTTTGTTAAGAGTTTAACGAACTTAAACATTCTATCGGGAGGAAGAAATCGTACCTGACTTACCTTGTCGATCCCGTAATCCGTTTCTCCCCCTGAGCTGCTGCTTTCTTCCGACGTGTCTCTCCATTCATCGATGCTCTCGATGCTCATTTCGGAAGAGCTTGAATCGCAGTCGTTGTCTTGATGACTCGCCATCAGTGCGAGTCCGGAGAATGCTTCGACTTCCAATTCGGACGACGTATCATCTCATGTCACCTTCAGGGCCTTTCATTTTTGGATAGGCTTCTTACCCTTCTCCTTGTCTTTGTTCTTCAGCTTGGGGCAGTTGTCCTTGATATGCCCTTCTTCGTCGCAGTGGTAGCAGTAGATTGTCCTTTTCTTTTTCCCCTGCAGATGGTAAGTAGATCTAGATTTACAAAGTTTCTTGAATCTTCTTACCATCATTACCATTTCCTCGTCGTGGAGAGAAGATTCCGACTCAGGTTCATCTCTCGAAGCTTTGAGGGCGACGTTGTTCTTGGGCTCCTTCATTCCTGCACATCTTGACTCATGCACTTCAAATGTTGAAAAAAATTCTTCTAATGAAATTTTTTCTAAGTCCTTCGAAATGTAAAAATCATCTACTAGTGATGCCCATTTTGAATTTCTCGGAAATGAATTTAATGCGTACCTGAGCGAATCTCGGTTACTTACCTTTTCTCCGAGATTCGTGAGTCCAGTGATGATTTCTTTTATTCTGGAGTACAGATGTGCGACTGTCTCATCTTCCCCAAGTCGCAGGCTGGTGAGCTGATTGCGAAGCAGATCTCGTCTAGCGAGCTTGGCTTCGGACGTTCCTTCGTGCAGCTCGAGGAACTTCTCCCAAAGTACCTTTGCGGAGTTATAGTTCCCGATCCGGTTGACTTCTTGAGGCGGAAGAACGCTTAGCAGATGGTATTCTGCCTTACTGTTCGCCACGAAGTCGGCCTGCTCCTTTTTTGTCCATTGATATATTTCCTTGTTCTCTGGAGCTTCAAAGCCAAGTTTCATTGTTAAAGTTAATTCAATATCGATGGTAAAGAATACCTGCATATGCTTTTTCCAAGTGACGAAATTCCCTTCGAATTTCGGTGGGTGGATGCTTAGTCCTACCATCTCTTTGTTGCTTCAGACGGCGGTTAGTCCTTCTGAGGCATCTCGGCTCTGATACAACTTGTAGGACCGTTGGGTCGGATAGAAGGGGGGGTTGAATAGCCCTGAATAAAACACAACCTTTTCTCGAACGATTAAGCTTACACTTGAAAAATAGATTAAGCAGAAAATAAAGCATAAAGACGAGGCACCGGATTTGACTTGATTACAACCGGGGAGATTGTTAATCCAAGGAAGATGGTCACACTAAGAACTCCTTCAGGCGGAGAAGCCTCGTTTACAGTAGTGTAGGCACAGAAAGAGAGAAGCTAATCTAAGCAGTGGAAGCACACAAGTGTTGTAACGATTTCTGAACTGACGAAAAGCTTCTGGACCAAGGCTATATTTATAGCCTTGGTCGGGGTGCCTGGAAGGGGTTCTGGGCACCCTAGGGGATAAAACTTTATCCCCAATGTTCAAATCGCATTTGACGTGATCTGGTCAACAAAATAGGTTCGGGCGCCCGGAAGGGTTCCGGGCACCGCAGGCTGCTCCGTGCGCCCCGGAGCCAAAAGTCAACAACGGTTGACTTTTTTGTCAGGGACCTCTGCTCCGGTTCGGTTCGGCTCGGTCTAGGTCTTCTACTCCGGATCCGTTCGCTTGGGTGATCTCTACCATCCAGAAAAGGGCTCACCCGAACCCAACTTCCGGTTTTCTCGAGTGGGCTTCCCTCCGGCTTCTCGTCCCTCGGAATCACCACGTGTTTCCTTCTCGTCTGCCGGCGTACTCATCCGCAGTCTTCGTCCCTCGGACGCACTGCATGTCGTCCTTCTCGCTAGATGCTTCTCTTACTCCTCGAGCAATCTTCCGCTCCGGCTTTCGTCCCTCGGAACCACCGCACGCTTCCTTCTCGTCCGCCGGTGTACTCTTCCACAGCACCTTGTCCCTCGGACTGCCGTCCTTCTCGCTAGATGTGTCTTCCGCTTGACTACCTGTGCTCCTATGCTCCTGCACACTTAAACACTATTGGATCGAGAAGCGCTAGAGGGGGGGGTGAATAGCGCTCGTGGCTATTTCGTTCGATTATCCGAAAACTACCGGAGTAATTAAAACACAGCGGAATATAATAAACACAAATACACAAAGGAATTTACTTCGTTCAGAGCCTAAGGCGACTCCTACTCGAAGGCCCGTGATCCTTGATCGCTTCCGGTGTGCAACAACTATAAGCTCGATAAGAATTACAAATTACAATGAAAGTATTAAAATAACTTTGTATCGACAACTTAAAGAAGAAGAAAACAGAGCTCCGGGTCGTCGGAATGTTGCAGCAGCACTTCGGAATGATTTTGTTAGCAGCACGTTGAAGAAAGAAAGCCTAGAACTTGATGATTTGAAGTGTTGGTCGAAACCCCCTTATAAAGGGTGTTCAAGGCGCCTTGAAGACTGTTCAAGGCGCCTCCATGCTGTCGAGTCCTCCGCGTGGATTAAGATTGATCTGGTCGAACTTCATCTGCTTAAGGCGCCTAAAACCCTACTCAAGGCGCCTTCCAAGGCGCCTTATACTCCCTTCAAGGCGCCTCCATTGATGCTTCGCAGCCAGGTCAGCTTTTGCACCTGAGGCGCCTCCAAGCTCCATGGAGGCGCCTCAGACACTGTTCATCCGAGGGAAAACTTCATTATTTTGTACCTGCAAGACATGTTAGTCCAAACAACTATCCTGCAACACAAAGTTAGCATAACCAGCAGCATGAATATGATAACAAATATTATGACAGTCTCCGGACTGTCCGGGTCTGACTTCGGATTTCCGACCGGAAACCCTAGGTCGACCCGACGCCTATTGTTCCCTCTACGGGGAACACGTCCTCACCTACTCCACTCAGGAGATTTACTTGTTGCCAGTGCAATCCTCCAGATCGACTGGACTTTTTCTCAGCACTCGACGCTTCCGGAATTTCTGCTGGACATCCACTTCCCGTCTAGTCCAGTCTTTCACCTGGTTTGCGACACCAGGACATTCCACCTAGGGTTACCACCCCCTAGGACTTTTGCCTGAAGCCATCGACCTGCCAAGACTTTCTGCATAGGGTTACCACCCCTTATGACCTAGGGTTACCACCCCCGAGGGTTTTCCCTTTGCCTAATCGCAGCTAGGTCTTCCCTGAAATGCTCAAGCAGACTTGTTAGATCACAAAGACACCTTAACTTTGAATCCTTTGCCATTATCAAAACACGAGTTCGATCGTCGGATGCTTCCCGCACCAACAATCTCCCCCTTTTTGATTATGGCAACTCGAATTCAAAGTCAAGTAAACCGATATCACAAACGAATAGATTAACACAATAGATTAACACATTTAACACAAGCTTAGCAATTTTGCTAAATTAAATTCTATGAGTTTAAAGTATAGGCTCCCCCTTAACTGTTGCTACCCCTTTAATATTCATTAAGTATTTCGAATTTGCTACTATATAGGCTCCTCCCCCTTTAATATTCATTAAGTATTTTGAATTTGATATTCTCCCCCTTTGCTATATATAAAAAAATAAGTAAAAATAGTCATTTGATTTAACAAGATTTTGAAAAATATTTAACAGTTTAGCTAAGTGAGAAAATGATGTTTAGCTTTTTGGAAACTTGAAAAAGTTACTAGAAAGTGGATCTTTTTTATAGTTTAAAAGCCTAGTAAAACAATAATTTTTATTTAGAAATCTTTGAAGTAGCTTTGAAATATTTGCTCTACTTAAGAAAACAAGAATTTATAAAGTTAGATTTCAAAGTGAGCTAAGTTTTAAAGTTTTGAAAATAAATCTAAGCTCTTTGCAAGTATTGGATTTTGAAAGCTATAGCTTAGAAAAAAAACTAAGCTTAATTTTAAACAATACTTATTAATTTTAGGGCTGGGAGGGAGCAAAGTAGCTAAAAAATTTGGTTTAGGAAGTCAGTTGGTCCTTAAGTCCAAGCATGAGTCAAGTATAATAGACTGACTTTAAGAGGTATCAGAGCCCTAAAGATCAAAAACATGCTTATCCAGAAAACTGAGTATCCTTCACCAACTGTCTAACCTTTTGCTACTTGCTGATTGCCTACAGGGTAACAGCTTTCACATGGTTAGTCAAGTTAAGTCAATTTGGTCCAGATAGATTTGACTAGAGTTGGAAGACTTAACTTGATTGATGTATATTTCGTATATAACTCTCAGACTCACATTGATGCACAGACATAAGCATTCTTGAGTTTAGGCTGTACCCTATGCATCTCACGCCGTTCAATGTCTTTCAATCACAATCAAGGTATCCCTAGGTGTTTGTGAGATGCTCTGGCTTAAGTCTAAGGGAACATGATTTCTAGGGGGTAAGCTTAGGCTAAGTCCAACTTTTGAAAAATCTAATAAAGTGGAATTTTGAAAGACTTAACTTGATTGATGTATATTGCGTATATAACGCCCAGACTCGCATTGATGCACAGACATAAGCATTCTTGAGTCCAGGCTGTACCCTATGCATCTTACACCGTTCTATGTCTTTCAATCACAATCAAGGTATCCCTAGGTGTTTGTGAGATGCTCTGGCTTAAGTCTAGGGGAACATGATTTCTAGGGGGTAAGCTTAGGCTAAGTCCAACTTTTGAAAAATCTAATAAAGTGGAATTTTGAAAGCTATTTTTCCTAGAAGTTGAAATAAAATGAGATAACAAAATGAGACACCTACTCTACCCAACACATTCCTATTTGCCTTCTTAGTGCACTGAACTCAAGTTCAGGTAAGGGTTTTGTAAAGATGTTAATTAGGTTTGATTTGGACTCAACATGGTTGAGTGCAATTTCACCTTTAGCTACGTGATCTCTTACAAAGTGGTGTTTTACCTCTATGTGTATAGTCCTACAATGGTGAATAGGATTCTTGGTCAGATTAATTGAGCTGATATTATCAATAAAGATTTTTGTATTTTTATATTCTAGTTGATAGTCTTTTAATGTATGCATCATCCATAACAATTGAGATGTACATTCTCCTAGAGCTATGTATTCAACTTCTGTAGTGGACAGAGCAACACAATGTTGCTTTCTGCTTGACCAACTTACTAGGCACTGACCTAGAATCTGGCAGCTGCCACTTGTACTTTTTCTATGTAATTTGCACCCGGCATAGTCTGAATCAGAGTAGCCATAAAGGTCAAAGGTGCAAGTTCTTGGGTACCAAAGTCCTACATTTAGAGTTCCTTTAATATACCTAAGTATTCTTTTAACATATGTTGGGTGTGACTCTTTTGCACAGGATTGGTATCTTGCGCACATACCTACTGCAAACAATATGTCGGGTCGGCTTGCAGTTAGGTAAAGTAAGCTACCTATGGCACTCCTATAGTATTTTGGATCCACTGGTTTTCCTTCAGGATCAGAGTCAATGTTAATGTTGGTTGCCATTGGAGTATTTATAATTTTTGAATTTTCCATGCTGAATTTTTTAATTAACTCTTTAGCATATTTAGTTTGATAAATGTAGATTCCATTTTTGGTTTGTTTTATTTGTAAGCCTAAGAAAAAATTGAGTTCCCTAACCATACTCATTTCAAATTCATTTTCCATTAATTTAACAAATTCTTTTAAGAATTTAGAGTTAGTTGAGCCAAAAATTATGTCATCAACATAGATTTGGGCTATAAAGATGTCTTTTTCTATAGTTTTTACGAACAAGGTCGGATCTATTTGTCCTTGGTTAAAGTCTTTAGATATTAAGTATTTAGATAATCTTTCATACCATGCTCTAGGGGCTTGTTTTAGTCCATATAACGCCTTTTTTAGTTTAAATACATGGTTTGGGTAGTCTATGTCTTCAAATCCTGGAGGTTGGCTTACGTAGACCTCTTCCTTGATAAATCCATTTAAAAAGGCTGACTTAACGTCCATTTGGTACAACTTAAACCCTTTATTTGTTGCGTAGGCTAATAACATCCTAATGGACTTGAGTCTAGCTACCGGA
The DNA here is from genome assembly GCF_018446385.1 of Zingiber officinale. NCBI lineage: Eukaryota > Viridiplantae > Streptophyta > Magnoliopsida > Zingiberales > Zingiberaceae > Zingiber > Zingiber officinale. The sequence continues at coordinate 84,011,820 of NC_055996.1, forward strand.
GCATAGGTTTCATCATAGTCTAAGCCTTCGACTTGACTAAACCCTTTGGCTACTAGCCTAGCTTTGTTTCTTATTATATCACCGTGATCATCCAACTTGTTCCGGAAAACCCATTTGGTGTCTATTATTGATTTATCTATGGGTTTAGGTATAAGGTCCCAGACTTGGTTTCTCTCAAATTGTGCTAATTCTTCCTGCATTGCAATGATCTAGTCTGGGTCAGGTAGGGCTTCTTCTATAGTCTTAGGTTCAATTTTAGAAATAAGGGCAATCTGACTAATGTTTCTATAGGATGATCTAGTTTTGACTCCTAGGTTTGGGTCACCCAAAATTTGGTCAGATGGGTGAGAGGTACTTATTCTAGTTGGTCTCAGTTGTGGGTCAGAAACTGGTTCTTCTGACTCATTAAGGTTAGGTTGGATTTCATCATCTTCTATAGCTCTTGGGGTGATGTCAATATTTTCGTTTATATTGGATAGGTTATTTTCTTCATCAAATATTACATTAGTTGTTTCTTCAACTTTCAAGGTATTTTGATTATATACTCTAAAGGCCCTACTGGTAGAGGAGTATCCTAAAAATATTCCATGGTTAGACTTGGGTGTAAATTTTCCTAAGTAATCTTTAGTATTTAAGATGTGAACTTTACACCCAAATACTTTTAGATAGTTTAGATTGGGAATTTTATGGTAATAAAGTTCATAAGGTGTTTTATTGTGAAGTTTGTTAATTAAAATTCTATTTTGAATATAATTTGCAGTATTTATTGCTTCAGCCCAAAATTGATGGTTCAAGTTATATTCGTTTAGCATAGTCCTAGCGGCTTCTTGTAGTGTTCTATTTTTACGTTCCACTAGACCATTTTGTTGGGGGGTTCTAGGACATGAAAATTCATGTTGGTATCCATTTATTTTACAAAATTGGGTAAACCTATGATTTTCAAACTCCCCCCCCCCCGTGATCACTTCTTATTCTTTTGATTTTAGTATCTTTTTCATTTTCTGTTAATTTGCAAAAATTACTAAATATTTCATAGGATTCATCTTTTGTTTTTAGGAATTTTACCCATGTGTACCTAGAGTAGTCATCAATTATTACTAAGCAATATTGGTTCTTGCTTAGTGATTTGGCTCCATGTGAATCAAATATGTCAAGGTGAAGGAGCTCAAGTACGGTGTTAGTTCTTTCTAGGTTGGTTGACTTGTGGGTTGACTTGGTTTGTTTTCCTTTTTGACACGCATCACAGATTGAGTTTTCAATAAATTTTAATTTGGGCAAACCTCTAACTAGACCATTTTGACTCATTTTTGAAATGAGTCTAGTGTGCGTGTGACCCAATCTTCTGTGCCACAGTTGGGTTTCCTCTTGTTGTGTCAAGAGACACTTTATTGAGGGTATTGATAAGTCAATTGTGTAGATGTTATTCTTCCTAAGTCCCTTAAGTCTAATTTCAGGGTTTTCAATGTTTTTAACTAGACATCCAGATTTATCAAAATTGACTAGATATCCGCTGTCACATAATTGACTTATACTTAGTAAATTAAAGTTAAAATTTTCAACCAATAAAACATTTCGAATAATGAAATTGGAACTAAGTTCAATATTACCTTTTCCGATTACTTTAAGTTTACTGTCGTTGCCGAATGCAACTGATCCTAACTTCTTGTACTTGAGTTTAGTAAACTTCAACTTATCTCCAGTCATATGTCTGGAGCATCCACTATCCAACATCCATTGATCCAATTCCTACACATGAAGTAGTTTGAATTGGTTTTTATTGGATTTAACGATAGCTAAATTGAAGTAGACTCCTTAGATCTTACTCAATTGTATTCGAAGTAATTTAGCAAACACCTAATCCTATGGTTATTTTTAATTAATGTTTTGAAAAGATTTTACAGTTAATTTTGAAATTGAATTTTAAAATAATTTTGAAATTTAGTTTTGAAATTTAAGTTTTAAAATAATTTTGAAATATAAAAAATAATTTTGAAATTTAAGTTTTTAAAATAATTTTGAAATTTAGTTTTGAAATTTAAGTTTTAAAATAATTTTGAAATTTAAAAAATAATTTTGAAATTTAAGTTTTTAAAATAATTTTGAAATTTAGTTTTGAAATTTAAGTTTTAAAATAATTTTGAAATTTAAAAACTAATTTTGAAATTTAAGATTTTAAAATAATTTTGTAATTTAGTTTTGAAATTTAAGTTTTAAAATAATTTTGAAATTTAAGTTTTTAAAATAATTTTGAAATTTAGTTTTGAAATTTAAGTTTTAAAATAATTTTGAAATTTAAAAAATAATTTTGAAATTTAAAAAATAATTTTGAAATTTAAGTTTTTAAAATAATTTTGAAATTTAGTTTTGAAATTTAAAAAATAATTTTTAAATTTAAGTTTTTAAAATAATTTTGAAATTTAGTTTTGAAATTTAAGTTTTAAAATAATTTTGAAGTTTAAAAAATAATTTTGAAATTTAAGTTTTTAAAATAATTTTGAAATTTAGTTTTGAAATTTAAGTTTTAAAATAATTTTGAAATTTAAAAAATAATTTTGAAATTTAAGTTTTTAAAATAATTTTGAAATTTAAGTTAAAAATAATTTTAAAATTTAAGTTTTAAAATAATTTTTAACTGTTAATTAACTTGATTTAAATTTAAGTCAATTTTCATAATTTAATTTCTTAGTCATCTCACCCGATCTAAATTGTCAATCAGGGAACCCTATAATTGTTGTGAGATGAATTATTGTTGAATTTAAGGGACTGATTTAACTTTGTGTTAGATTCAGGTTTAGCTTTGGGTTCAACAAGTAAGCATTCTTTGGATAAACTTCTGGGCTATGGTGAGTCACAAGGAGCTCATTAAAGTAACCATGCCTTCGAGGTTTCCCAAATAGTCCTACCCATTGAACTTAATACTAAACCTTGATCTAATTAGTTAGGATCAATTTAAGGGTAGCTTCGGTCAGTTCCACTTGGCCAAATGCACCAGGTCGAAGTCATATCTTCCTAGACATGCGATGCCCAAGCTTCCCTAACGTACTATCATCCAAAAATTTCACCAGTACTATGAGTCAAGTTAAACCTAGACTGTTTTAATCTAACCTTAATTACCCTGCCGGGTAATCTACTCTTGTTTTACCCATTTCGGGTAGATTAGGTTCAATTACCCTGTCGGGTAGTTCAGTTGGGGGTGCCAGCTAGTCTGTATCCTCCATCTATATTTGATTTTGAATTTTAAATTTTGAATTTATAAGTTAATTTTTAATTTAATTTTGAATTTTTAATTTGATTTTGAATTTTGAGTTAATTTCAAATTTTTAATTTGATTTTTAGAATTTTAAATTTATAAGTTAATTTTGAAATTTAATTTCGAATTTTTAATTTGATTTTGAATTTTGAGTTTTGAATTTATAAGTTAATTTTGAAATTTAATTTCAAATTTTTAATTTGATTTTGAATTTTGAGTTTTGAATTTATAAGTTAATTTTGAATTTTTAATTTCGAATTTTTAACTTGATTTTGAATTTTGAGTTTTGAATTTTGAATTTTGAGTTAATTTCGAATTTTTAATTTAATTTTTAGAATTTTAAATTTTAAATTTTTAAGATCATTTTTCTTTTTGCTCTCCCTGGATCATGGCCTCAATATGGTCTATCGAGGTAGTGTATTTGATCCTTCGGAACCCAGTATTGGCCAAGTCCAACTTGATGAATCAAATTGGACTTAGGGACCCATGCTTTGACTGATTTACTACTTTGTTTGTTTATTAAGGATAAATAAGATTTATATTTACTTTTATATCCTAGCCCAGTTCTATTGTAAACGGCTCTTTGTGTCCCAAGAATTATGTCCAAATTCTTGGAACCCAAAGAAAACCGTTCTAAGGTATTTTTTAAATCTTGTACCTGATTTTTCAAACTAGAATTTTCTTCCTCAAGTTTTTGAACTTGAGTTGAATTTCCAGTCTGAACTTGATCAGGTAAGGATTTTATGTTAGTCACTTCTTTAAGGACAGCTACTTTCTTTAGAAGTGATTTAATCCTAAGGTTTGACTTAGCAAACTTGCGTAATAAATAATTGACTAAATTATTAAGCCTTGGAATACTTACAGTGGAGTCTGGCCCTTCGGAAACGGATGTGGATCCGTGGCTTTGCTCGGACTCGGCCTCTGACTCACTCTCGCTCTCGACGATCTGGTCCCGGGCCATCAGTGCGAGTAAACTCGTCTGATCGAGTTCGTCGTCGTCGTCCTCCGAAGAAGATTCGTCCTAGGTTGCCTTCAGGGCCTTCTTTCTTCTTTGCTTTTTGGCTTCCTTTTGGTTGGGGCAGTTGACTTTGATGTGCCCCTTCTGGTTGCACCCGTAGCAGGTAACTTCAAACTTTACCTTTGAACTCGGTTGGGCCTCCTTGATTGAACTGCCTTCTTCAGATCTTTCTTGTTGAAGCCCTTCTTCTTCTTGTAGAGCTTCTTCACGAGGTTCACTAGTTCACTGGTCAGTTCGTCTTCTGAGTCTTCTGAGTCGGGTTTGTCTTCTGATTCCGGTTCAATTTTTCGCCGTACTCTTGGTTCCCGTGTTCGACTAGTACCTGCAACCAAAGCAATACCCTTCTCGGTCAGCTGTGCATTAGTTTGTTCATGAAGTTCAAATTCACTAAACAATTCATCTAATTTTAAGGAAGACAAATCCTTGGAGACTTTGTAGGCATCTACCATTGATGCCCACAATGTGCTCCTAGGAAATGAATTAAGAGCATACCTTATGATATCCCTATTTTCTACCTTCTGCCCGATTCCGTGAAGGGAGTTAAGGATATCTTGGATTCTTACGTGTAGTGAACTCGCCGTCTCGCCTTCCTGTATTTTTAAATTGTATAGTTTATTAAGTAACAAATCACGCTTACTTACCTTGGTTTCCGAGGTGCCCTCATGAAGTTCGATCAATTTCTCCCACAGCTCCTTTGCGGAAGAGAACGGACCGACTATGTTGAGTTCTTCCTTGGTAAGACCGCACTGGAGGGTGCAGGTAGTTTTGACATCGGCTTCTACCTTTTTGATAAGGGCTGGTTCCCACTTTTCGCAAGATGTAGGCTTGCCGTCTTCATCCGTTGGTAATTGTAGTCCCATCTTGACTATCATCCAGGTGTCGAACTGGGTTTTAAGATATATCTCCATTCGCCCCTTCCAATACCCGAAGTCTTCTCCGGAGAATAGTGGGGGACGAACAGTGCTATATCCTTCTTGTTGGGCCATTTAGTTCTAAAAAAAAACAAAAACAAGAAGATCTATTCCAAGACTGAGTCTTGGATTAGTAGTGCGGGAGGAAGAAAAAAAAAACAAACTCAAGTGGTATTGACCAACTTTGAGCAACACCGATTTTGAAAAGAATTAGAATTTTAGCAACTAAGCTAAGCTCTAATTGACTCCGAAAGAAAAACAAAAAATACCGCAAAAAAAATGTCTTGAATGGTGGTTGCACCAATTCAAAACAACCCCGCTCTGATACCAATTGTTGGATTGAGAAGCGCTAGAGGGGGGGGTGAATAGCACTCGTGGCTATTTCGTTCGATTATCGGAAAACTATCGGAGTAATTAAAACGCAGCGGAATATAATAAACACAAAGACACAAAGGAATGTACTTCGTTCGGAGCCTAAGGCGACTCCTACTCGAAGGCCCGCGATCCTTGATCGCTTCCGGTGGGCAACAACTATAAGCTCGATAAGAATTACAAATTACAATGAAAGTATTAAAATAACTTTGTACCAACAAATTAAAGAAGAAGAAAACAGAGCTCCGGGTCGTCGGAATGTTGCAGCAGCACTTCGGAATGATTTTGTTAGCAGCACGTTGAAGAAAGAAAGCCTGGAACTTGATGATTTGAAGTGTTGGTCGAAACCCCCTTATAAAAGGTGTTCAAGGCGCCTTGAAGGTTGTTCAAGGCGCCTCTATCCTACTGAGTCCTCCGCGTGGATTAAGCTTGATCTGGTCGAACTTCATCTGCTTAAGGCGCCTAAAACCCTACTCAAGGCGCCTTCCAAGGTGCCTTATACTCCCTTCAAGGCGCCTCCATTGATGCTTCGCAGCCAGGTCAGCTTTTGCACCCGAGGCGCCTCCAAGCTCCATGGAGGCGCCTCGGACACTGTTCATCCGAGGGAAACTTCATTATTTTGTACCTACAAGACATGTTAGTCCAAACAACTATCCTGCAACACAAAGTTAGCATAACCAGCAGCATGAATATGATAACAAATATTATGACAGTCTCCGGACTATCCGGGTCTGACTTCGAATTTTCGACCGGAAACCCTAGGTCGACCCGACGCCTACTGTTCCCCTCTACGGGGAACGCGTCCCCACCTACTCCACTCAGGAGATTTACCTGTTGCTAGTGCGATCCTCCAGATCGACTGGACTTTTGCTCAGCACTCGACACTTCCGGACTTTCTGCTGGACATCCGCTTCCCGGCTAGTCCAGTCTTTCACCTGGTTCGCGACACCAGAACTCTCCACCTAGGGTTACCACCCCCTAGGACTTTTGCCTGAAGCCATCGACCTGCCAAGACTTTCTGCATAGGGTTACCACCCCCTATGACCTAGGGTTACCACCCCCTAGGGTTTTCCCTTTGCCTAACCGCAGCTAGGACTTCCTTGAAATGCTCAAGCAGACTTGTTAGATCACAAAGACACCTTAACTTTGAATCCTTTATCATTATCAAAACACGAGTTCGATCGTCGGATGCTTCCCGCACTAACAGACACAAGGCTAGAAACACACAGGACCTAACTTAAATTGTTGATCACACCAAAACAACCTTGGGGTTCCAATAATCTCTCCGTTTTTGGTGTGATCAACCCAAGTTAAGCTAGGGTTAAAATAGATATTAAATAAAATTAAGTATATTAACTTTATTTGCAATTTAAGTACAAAAAGATAGAAAAAAATTAAATCTATCTACCTACCCCTAGACTTATACTTTCCCTTCTCCCCCTTTGATCACAAAAAAATGGGGTTTCAAGAAAAAAAATCAAAGGGTTAAAAATTTAGTAAATTTTAAAAAATATTTAAAAGAAATTCTAAGTTAAAAACAATTCTATGTAAAGTTTCTAAGTGAAGTTTTAAAACTCTGACTTACACAATTTTTTTAAAAATTTCTAAGTAATAAATTTCTAATTTCAGAAAATCTTTTAACTTAAGAAAAACATTAAAAAAAAATTTCTAACTAAAGATTATTTTTGAAAGAAATTTTTCTAACTTAATCATTTGAGAATATTTAAGAAAAAAAAATTCTAAGTAAAAAAATGACTTAGTCAATTTAAAAAAATTTTAAGTAAGTAAATTTCTAAATAAAAAATATTTTGAATAACCTTTTTAAAGCATTAATTAATTCTTGCATTAATACTTTATTAGTAAGTTAATTAAACATTTATTTCAATATTTTGGCTTCCAGGTCGTGGCGAGGTACTAGGCCTTCTTGGTTATTGAACCAACAACCACTTCCTTGACAAAGCCTCATAAAGAAATTCTTTGTTTAATTTTCTCACTTAAAGCTCTAATTTTAATTTTAAAATTAATTTAAGCATGACTTCGGAACCCAATATAGGTTCCAACCTACTGGATTAACCAAAACAATTTTAGGGACATATTTTCTTGAAATGTTCTTAATTTGTCCCGGGTGATATTTAAAGTACCAATTTAAATTATTATATCTTCTAAAATTGGTTTTAGATGAACATGCATAGTTTTTCAAGTTATCTACTTGAATTTTCAAATCATCATTTTCAAGTTTCAATTTATCATTTTCTAGTTTAAATTTATCTAATTCTTCTAAGGGACAAGACTTAGCTAGAATTACTTTTAAATTTTTATTTTCTCTTTCTAATTTGCAGCAATCTTTTGTTAAGAGTTTAACGAACTTAAACATTTTATCGGGAGGAAAAGATCGTACCTGACTTACCTTGTCGATCCCGTTGTCCGTTTATCCCCCTAAGCTGCTACTTTCTTCCGACGTGTCTCTCCATTCATCGATGCTCTTGATGCTCATTTCGGAAGAGCATGAATCGCAGTCGTCGTCTTGATGAATCGCCATCAGTGCGAGTCCGGAGAATGCTTCGACTTCCGATTCGGACGACGTATCGTCCCACGTCACCTTCAGGGCCTTTCATTTTTGGATAGGCTTCTTACCCTTCTCCTTGTCTTTGTTCTTCAGCTTGGGACAGTTGTCCTTGACATGCCCTTCTTCGTCGCAGTGGTAGCAGCGGATTGTCCTTTTCTTTTTCTCCTGCAGATGGTTAGTAGATCTAGATTTACAAAGTTTCTTGAATCTTCTTACCATCATTACCATTTCCTCGTCGTCGAGAGAAGATCCCGACTCAGGTCCGTCTCTCGAAGCTTTGAGGGCGACGTTGTTCTTGGGCTCCTTCATTCCTGCACATCTTGACTCATGCACTTCAAATGTTGAAAAAAATTCTTCTAATGAAATTTTTTCTAAGTCCTTCGAAATGTAAAAAGCATCTACTAGTGATGCCCATTTTGAATTTCTCGGAAGTGAATTTAACGCGTACCTGAGCGAATCTAGGTTACTTACCTTTTCTCCGAGAATCGTGAGTCCGGTGATGATTTCTTTTATTCTGGAGTGCAGATGTGCGACTGTCTCGTCTTCCCCAAGTCGCGGGCTGGTGAGCTGATTGCGAAGCAGATCTCATCTTGCGAGCTTGGCTTCGGACGTTCCTTCGTGCAGCTCGAGGAACTTCTCCCAAAGTTCCTTTACGGAGTTATAGTTCCCGATCCGGTTGACTTCTTGAGGCGGAAGAACGCTTAGCAGATGGTATTCTGCCTTACTGTTCGCCACGAAGTCGGCCTGCTCCTTTTTTGTCCATTGATATATTTCCTTGTTCTCTAGAGCTTCAAAGCCAAGTTTCATTGTTAAAGTTAATTCAATATGGATGGTAAAGAATACTTGCATATGCTTTTTCCAAGTGGCGAAATCCCCTTCGAATTTCGGTGGGTGGATGCTTGGTCCGACCATCTCTTTGTTGCTTCAGACGGCGGTTAGTCCTTCTGAGGTGTCTCGGCTCTGATACTACTTGTAGGACCGTTGGGTCGGCTAGAAGGGGGGGTGAATAGCCCTGAATAAAACACAACCTTTTCTCGAACGATTAAGCTAACACTTGAAAAATAGATTAAGCAGAAAATAAAGCATAAAGACGAGGCACCGGATTTAACTTGGTTACAACCGGGGGGGTTGTTAATCCAAGGAAGATGGTCGCACTAAGAACTCCTTCAGGCGGAGAAGCCTCCTTTACAGTAGTGTAGGCACAGAAAGAGAGAAGCTAATCTAAGCAGTGGAAGCACACAAGTGTTGTAACAATTTCTGAACTGATGAAAAGCTTCTGGACTAATGCTATATTTATAGCCTTGTTCGGGCTGCCTGGAAGGGGTTCTGGGCGCCATGGGGGGATAAAACTTTATCCCCAACGTTCAGATTGGGGTTTACGCAATCTGGTCAAAAAAATAGGTCCGGGCGCCCAGAAGGGTTCCGAGCACCCCGGGCTGCTCCGGGCGCCCTAGAGCCAAAAGTCAACAACGATTGACTTTTTCGTCAGGGACCTTTGCTCTGGTTCGGTTCGGCTCGGTTCTGGTCTTCTACTCCGGATCCGTTCGCTTGGGTGATCTCTGCCATCCGGAAAAGGGCTCACCCGAACCCAACTTTCGGTCTTCTCGAGCAGGCTTCCCTCCGGTTTCTCGTCCCTCGGAATCACCACGTGTTTCCTTCTCGTCTGCCGGCGTACTCATCCGCAGTCTTCGTCCCTCGGACGCACCGCATGTCGTCCTTCTCGCTAGCTGCTTCTCTTGCTCCCCGAGCAATCTTCCGCTCCGGCTTTCGTCCCTCGGAATCACCGCACGCTTCCTTCTCGTCCGCCGGTGTACTCTTCCGCAGCACCTTGTCCCTCGGACTGCCATCCTTCTCGCTAGCTGCGTCTTCCGCTTGACTACCTGTGCTCCTAAGCTCCTGCACTCTTAGACACAAGGTTAGAAACACACAGGACCTTACTTAAATTGTTGATCACACCAAAACAACCTTGGGGTTCCAACAATCTCCCCCTTTTTGGTGTGATCAACCCAAGTTAAGCTAGGGTTAAAATAGATATTAAATAAAATTAAGTAAATTAACTTTATTTGCAATTTAAGTACAAAAAGATAGAAAAAATTAAATCTATCTACCTCCCCCTAAACTTATACTTTCCCTTCTCTCCCTTTGATCACAAAAAAATGGGGTTTCAAGAAAAAAAATCTAAGTGTTAAAAATTTAGTAAGTTTAAAAAAATATTTAAAAGAAATTTTAAGTTAAAAACAATTCTATGTAAAGTTTCTAAGTGAAGTTTTAAAACTCTGACTTTGGCAATTTCTCTTAAAAATTTCTAAGTAATAAATTTCTAATTTTAGAAAATATTTTAACTTAAGAAAAACATTAAAAAAAATTTCTAAGTAAAGATTATTTTTGAAAGAAAATTTTCTAACTTAATCATTTGAGAATATTTTAGAAAAAAAAAATTCTAAGTAAAAAAATGACTTAGTCAATTTAAAAAAAAATTAAGTAAATTTCTAAATAAAAAAATGTTTTGAATAACCTTTTTAAAACATTATTTAATTCTTGCATTAATGCTTTATTAGTAAGTTAATTAAACATTTATTTCAATATTTTAGCTTCCAGGTCGTGGCGAGGCACTAGACCTTCTTGGTTATTGGACCAACAACCACTTCCTTGACAAAGCCTCATAAAGAAATTCTTTGTTTAATTTTCTCACTTAAAGCTCTAATTTTAATTTTAAAATTAATTTAAGCATGACTTCGGAACCCATTATAGCTTCCAGCCTACTGGATTAACCAAAACAATTTTAGGGACATATTTTCTTGAAATATTCTTAATTTGTCCCGGGTGATATTTAAAGTACCAATTTAAATTATTAAATCATCTAAAATTGGTTTTAGATGAACATGTATAGTTTTTCAAGTTATCTACTTGAATTTTCAAATCATCATTTTCAAGTTTCAATTTTTCATTTTCTAGTTTTAATTTATCTAATTCTTCTAAGGGACAAGACTTAGCTAGAATTACTTTTAAATTTTTATTTTCACTTTCTAATTTGTAGCAATCTTTTGTTAAGAGTTTATCGAACTTAAACATTTTATCGGGAGGATGAGATCGTACCTGACTTACCTTGTCGATCACGTTGTCCGTTTCTCCCCCTGAGCTGTTGCTTTCTTCCGACGTGTCTCTCCATTCATCGATGCTCATTTCGGAAGAGCTTGAATCGTAGTCGTCATCTTGATGACTCTCCATCAGTGCGAGTCCGGAGAATGCTTCGACTTTCGATTCGGACGACGTATCATCCCACGTCGCCTTCAGGGCCTTTCATTTTTGGATAGGCATCTTACCCTTCTCCATGTCTTTATTCTTCAGCTTGGGGCAGTTGTCCTTGACATGCCCTTCTTCATCGCAGTGGTAGCAACGGATTGTCCTTTTCTTTTTCCCCTGCAGATGGTTAGTAGATCTAGATTTACAAAGTTTCTTGAATCTTTTTACCATCATTACCATTTTCTCGTCGTCAAGAGAAGATTCCGACTCAGGTTCGTCTCTCGAAGCTTTGAGGGCAACATTGTTCTTGGGCTCCTTCATTCCTGCACATCTTGACTCATGCACTTCAAATGTTGAAAAAAATTCTTCTAATGAAATTTTTTCTAAGTCCTTCGAAATGTAAAAAGCATCTACGAGTGATGTCCATTTTGAATTTCTCGAAAATGAATTTAACGCGTACCTAAGCGAATCTCGGTTACTTACCTTTTCTTTGAGATTCGTGAGTCCGGTGATGATTTCTTTTATTCTGGAGTGCAGATGTGCGACTGTCTCGTCTTCCCCAAGTTGTAGGCTAGTGAGCTGATTGCGAAGCAGATCTCGTCTAGCAAGCCTGGCTTCGGACGTTCCTTCGTGCAGCTCGAGGAACTTCTCCCAAAGTTCCTTTGCGGAGTTATAGTTCCTGATCCGGTTGACTTCCTGAGGCGGAAGAACGCTTAGCAGATGGTATTCTGCCTTACTATTCGCCACGAAGTCGGCCTGCTCCTTTTTTGTCCATTGATATATTTCCTTGTTCTATGAAGCTTCAAATCCAAGTTTCATTGTTAAAGTTAATTCAATATCGATGGTAAAGAATACCTGCATATGCTTTTTCCAAGTGGCGAAATCCCCATCAAATTCGGTGGGTGGATGCTTGTTCCGACCATCTCTTTTTTGCTTCAGACGGCGGTTAGTCCTTCTAAGGCGTCTAGGCTCTGATACTACTTGTAGGACCGTTGGGTCGGCTAGAAGGGGGGGAGGGGGTTGAATAGCCATGAATAAAACACAACCTTTTCTTGAACGATTAAGCTAATAAATAGATTAAGCAGAAAATAAAGCATAAAGACGAGGCACCGGATTTGACTTGGTTACAACCGGGGAGGTTGTTAATCCAAGGAAGATGGTCGCATTAAGAACTCCTTCAGGCGGAGAAGCCTCGTTTACAGTAGTGTAAGCACAGAAAGAGAGAAGCTAATCTAAGCAGTGGAAGCACAACCGGGGAGGTTGTTAATCCAAGGAAGATGGTCGCACTAAGAACTCCTTCAGGCGAAGAAGCCTCGTTTACAGTAGTGTAAGCACAGAAAGAGAGAAGCTAATCTAAGCAGTGGAAGCACACAAGTGTTGTAACAATTTCTGAACTGATGAAAAGCTGCTGGACCAAGGCTATATTTATAGCCTTGGTCAGGGTGCCTGGAAGGGGTTCCGGGTGCCCTGGGGGGATAAAACTTTATCCCCAACGTTCAGATCGCGCTTGACGCGATCTGGTCAACAAAATAGGTCCGGGCGCCCGGAAGGGTTCCGGGCACCCCGGGCTGCTTCGGGCGCCCCAGAACCAAAAGTCAACAATGGATGACTTTTTCGTCAGGGACCTCTACTCCGGTTCGGCTCGGTCCGGGTCTTCTACTCCGGATCTGTTCGCTTGGGTGATCTCTGCCATCCGGAAAAGGGCTCACTCGAACCCATCTTCCAGTCTTCTCGAGCGGGCTTCCCTCCGGCTTCTCGTCCCTCAGAATCACCACGTGTTTCTTTCTCGTCTGCCGGCGTACTCATCAACAGTTTTCGTCCCTCGGACGCACTGCATGCCGTCCTTCTCGCTAGCTGCTTCCCTTGCTCCCCGAGCAATCTTCCGCTCCGGCTTTCGTCCCTCGGAACCACCGCACGCTTCCTTCTCGTCCGTCGGTGTACTATTCCACAGCACCTTGTCCCTCGGACTGTCGTCCTTCTTGCTAGCTGTGTCTTCCGCTTGACTACCTGTGCTCCTAAACTCTTGCACACTTAAACACAATGTTAGAAACACACAGGACCTAACTTAAATTGTTGATCACACCAAAACAACCTTGGGGTTCCAACAATCTCCCCATTTTTGGTGTGATCAACCCAAGTTAAGCTAGAGTTAAAATAGATATTAAATAAAATTAAGTAAATTAACTTAATTTGCAATTTAAGTACAAAAAGATAGAAAAAATTAAATCTATCTACCTTCCCATAGACTTATACTTTCCCTTCTCCTCCTTTGATCACAAAAAATGGGGTTTCAAGAAAAAAAAATCTAAAGGTTAAAAATTTAGTAAATTTTAAAAAATATTTAAAAGAAATTCTATGTTAAAAACAATTCTATGTAAAGTTTCTAAGTGAAATTTTAAAACTCTGACTTAGGTAATTTTTTTAAAAAATTTCTAAGTAATAAATTTCTAATTTCAGAAAATCTTTTAACTTAAGAAAAACATTAAAAAAAATTTCTAAGTAAAGATTATTTTTGAAAGAAAATTTTCTAACTTAATCATTTGAGAGTATTTAAGAAAATTTTTTTTTTCTAAGTAAAAAAATGACTTAGTCAATTTTAAAAAAATTTAAGTAAGTAAATTTCTAAATAAAAAAAATGTTTTGAATAACCTTTTTAAAGTATTAATTAATTTTTGCATTAATGCTTTATTAGTAAGTTAATTAAACATTTATTTCAATATTTTCACTTCCAGGTCTTGGCGAGGCACTAGGCCTTCTTGGTTATTTGACCAACAACCACTTCCTTGACAAAGCCTCATAAAGAAATTCTTTGTTTAATTTTCTCACTTAAAGCTCTAATTTTAATTTTAAAATTAATTTAAGCATGACTTCGGAACCCAATATAGGTTCCAGCCTACTGGATTAACCAAAACAATTTTAGGGACATATTTTCTTGAAATGTTCTTAATTTGTCCCGGGTGATATTTAAAGTACCAATTTAAATTATTAAATCTTCTAAATTGGCTTTAGATGAATATGCATAGTTTTTCAAGTTATCTACTTGAATTTTCAAATCATCATTTTCAAGTTTCAATTTTTCATTTTCTAGTTTTAATTTATCTAATTCTTCTAAGGGACAAGACTTTGCTAGAATTACTTTTAAATTTTTATTTCACTTTCTAATTTGCAGCAATCTTTTGTTAAGAGTTTAACGAACTTAAACATTTTATCAGGAGGAAGAGATCGTACCTGACTTACCTTGTCGATCTCGTTGTCCGTTTCTCCCCCTGAGCTGCTGCTTTCTTCCGACGTGTCTCTCCATTCATCGATGCTCTCGATGCTCATTTCGGAAGAGCTTGAATCGCAGTCGTCGTCTTGATGACTCGCCATCAGTGCGAGTCCGGAGAATGCTTCGACTTCCGATTCGGACGACGTATCGTCCCATGTCGCTTTCAGGGCCTTTCGTTTTGGATAGGCTTCTTACCCTTCTCCTTGTCTTTATTCTTCAGCTTGGGGCAGTTGTCCTTGACATGCCCTTCTTCATCGCAGTGGTAGCAGCGGATTGTCATTTTCTTTTTCCCCTGCAGATGGTTAGTAGATCTAGATTTACAAAGTTTCTTGAATCTTCTTACCATCATTACCATTTCCTCATCGTCAAGAGAAGATTCCGACTCAGGTTCGTCTCTCGAAGCTATGAGGGCGACATTGTTCTTGGGCTCCTTCATTCCTGCACATCTTGACTCATGCACTTCAAATATTGAAAAAAATTCTTCTAATGAAAACAAGATTTATTCTCTCCGAGTTTTCCTCGTCAACTTCTTCTTCGTTCGAAAGAGATCGTAGTGCTTCCAAGGCTTTGTCGATCCAAGAGGCTAGCACCTAACGGATCGTGTCAAGTTAGTGATCTAGTGTGCGTGGATCCCGCTAGAGGAGTCACACGTGGGGCTCTTATCTGTCTTATTTGTCTGTGATATTATTCACACCTATCGAGGACTCGAGGTATGTTTTTATATAATTTTGTGTAAAACTATATGTTCCACGAAAGATCCATGATTCATTATATGTCTTCCGTTGCGCTCTGAACCCAACAAAAAGCTTGGAAGGTGAAAAGTTTACCTTCTTCTCCTATATAAGTCCGTCTAAGGACTTCATAGATAAGAGGAGTTCATCATAAGAGTGAAGGAAGAACGCAAGAGAAGGTTTGGGATTTGGTTCATGGAATTTTGAAGAGTTTTAAATACATAGGGTATTTATAGGGAGTACCAAGATGTATCTACATAAATACATAAATCAATATTAAATGAGGTACATGCATTATCCAAAAAGTTATTCATGAATCTTTCAATATTCATGCACATAACTTTAATTCTGATTTATATTTTCAACATAAATGTCATATAAATGATCTTTTATCAACAGTGAGAAAATTTATTTGGTTGACTAAGAATGGCATTGTCTTCTAAATCAACAGTGAGAGAAGCACGTTTTAATGTAGATTACATGTTTCTTGCTTTGTTACATGCATTCATCGAGGGTTCATTCTGCAAGTACCATTGTTAATATGACTCACATGTTTATCCAACAACCTGCCTTGCACGCAATCATTTCAGTCAATGAAAGAATATGCAAAGCTAAACTTGAGGGCCTTTAATTCTCTCTATAAAACTCATCATCACCTTTTACTAATACAATATACACACTGCATGCCTTTTTTTTTCTCCTTTGTTTTTTAGTTGATATGGCTACAAATAAACCTTCAAATTACGAGGATGATCAGGTATATATATTGTTATCTGCAACTTCATTTCTTTTTGCTTGCTTTGGCCCTCAATTAGCTGCTATAATGAGTGTTAAGCATGTATTTTTAGATTGCAAGAAGTAGATAAGAGAAGCACTGTATATTACTGCTGTTCTAATTAATAGTGTATAAATTAGATGAGATCTTACAGTGCTGGACATGTCTACACCAACTAAACTAAATTTTTTTGTTTAATTTCAGAGAGAAATGGTTTAATCTTTTTCCAGCTTTTCTTTTGTCCAAATAAATAAAGGAAAAATACCATTGTAAAAAACAAAAAACCTATCTAGTTACTTCTTTTTGAATTTTTAGTTCTGTTGTGTTTTTTTGTTGCTTAGCAAATATGAATTAACAAGGGTTTAAACAACAGTATGTTAGTTTTGTTGAATTGTGTTTTGAGCAAAACATATTCTCCACTTTCTAGGCATAAAAAAATTAATAATCACAATATAAATATGTTTATTTTGGTGTTATTTGTCAAATAAAATAATATATAAAACAATATAAATTAATATAATAAAAAATAAATATCATGACGAATATGTTCTACCTAACTTTGTTTAATTATCTGATCCACTATAACGTGATTGTCCTTTGTGTTCTTCCTAGCTTTGCAAATATATCTCATTATAAAGTGATTGCCCTTGATTTGTATAGTATTTCTAATTCTACAACAATAACAATATAATCAAGTTTTATCCCACTAGATGGGATTGACTATTTGGATCCTTCTAAGTCATTATGCTCTATGCCATATTATATCATTATTCATATTTAAATAAATTTTGTTATGTTTTATTATTGTTAACTAAGTCTTTTTAGATCTTTCTCATTTGATATGGACATTTGTTATATTTTCATTTCAACTAATTGAAGTATTTATTGGTCGTCTAAGTACCTATCTGTACCATCTTAAACATGTCTCCTAGAGTTTTTCCTCAATAGATATAATCCTGACTTTCTCTTTAATATTTTCATTTCTTATCTTATTCATCCTTATATGTCCATACATCCATTTTAATATCATAATCTCTTCAACTCTAATCTTCTACTCATATATTCACGTAGCACAGACGGTGGCCGCATGGTATCTCTGGCGTAATGGCCAGGGGTCGATTCTCATGAACTGACGACCTGGGGTTTACCCCGCCATGCGCCTATGGCCTGTGTACCTGCATGAACCTCCCTCCATATCCGTGGGGCCGGCACTAGGGGGGCCGCTAAGGTAGCGGATCTACCTTTAAATAACAACAATTGCCCCCAGGGCGTAGCGCAGACGGTGGACGCATGGTATCTCTAGCGTAATGGTCAGGGGTCGATTCTCAGGAACTGACGACCTGGGGTTTACCCCGTCATGCGCCTATGGCCTGTGTACCTGCATGAACCTCCCTCCATATCCGTGGGGCCGACACTAGGGGGGCCGCTAAGGTAGCGGATCTACCTTTAAATAACAACAATTGCCCTCAGGGCGTAGCGCAGACGGTGGGCGCATGGTATCTCTGGCGTAATGGTCAGGGGTCGATTCTCAGGAACTGACGACCTGGGGTTTACCCCGCCATGCGCCTATGGCCTGTGTACCTGCATGAACCTCCCTCCATATCCGTGGGACCGGCACTAGAGGGGCCGCTAAAGTAGCGGATCTACCTTTTTTAAATAACAACAATAATTAGATTCTTCATTGTATATAATATATACATTTTTTTTCAAAGAGAAAAAGCAGTCTAGCTATTGAAATCAATAGCTCTCAAGTTATTGCATATACGAGGATAAGAAAATTAGCAATAAATTAAAGCGTTAATTCCCTTGGTTATTATTGAATATTTTTAGATTTATTTAAAATTTCTAACCTTTTGTTTCTACTTTTTGCAAGGTTTTGGTGGAAGGAAACTCTCATGTGAAGAAGACAGTGATACTAAATAGGCCCGTAAAATTTAACGCCCTGAACTATCAAATGGTTCGTTCATCCTTAGTCTCAATTGTACAAGCCATTTAAAAATATTATTTTTGATAAATTACATGCCATTATTAATGCTTTAAAATTAAGCAAAAAAATCAATTTAAAGTTTGATTTATTTATCTCCATCCAATTTAAAACATTTAAAAGCATTCCATTTATAAGATAAATTTACTTATTTACTCATAACTAAAATATTTGCAATAAATATTCCATTGTTATTTTTCTTTTTTGATTTTAATTTCTGATTCATGTTAAATTAGGTTTCTGATTTCTTTCAAAAACAAATCTTGTTTTTAAGGTTTTACAATTGTCCGAGGAGTTCCAGAAGTTGGAAAATGATCCTGCTGTTAAGTTGGTAATCGTAAAGGTACATTGCATCCATTTTCTTCTTTGAACTTTCAACTTCTTTTATGAAGAAAATATTATTATTCTCCGGATCAAATTCACTATTTATAAGTGTCTAATTTCTGAATATTTCATCATGGATTGAAGGCAAATGGAAAAGTATTTTGTGCTGGAGGAGATGTTATTGAATACTATCGTTGCTCGCTCATAGGTATTATTCAACCTGGTTATATTTATCTGGAAGCTTTTGTGCTTTTGTAATATTCATTTCTATCTGAAATTTGATAAGAGCAACTAATTGTTAACCTAAATATGAGAAGGTGAATGGGCACTAGCAACTCAAATTTATCAAAAGCAACTCACCTTGGACTATCTAGTGGCAACATACACTATGCCCCTGGTGAGTTGCTCATATCAGATACAACAATAGGCTTACTGAAACAATATTCTCCACATATGTTTTGTAACATATCGAGTTAAGCAAATTTCTACTTGAAGGTTTTCCTGATCAATGGGGCAGTGATGGGAGGTGGTGCTGGACTTTCTATGAATGCAAGATACCGAGTCGTTACCGAAAACACGGTATGATCAATCGGCATTTATGCTAAGATTTATGGTTCTGAACTGGTGCTTTGTATTTGCTTTTAGGTTTTTGCAATGCCAGAAGCAGCTATAGGCTATTATCCGGATGTTGGAGCATCTTATTTTCTTTCTAAGCTTCCCGGCTTCTTAGGTTATCACTTAGTTAATAACTCTATGATTACATATGTGATTATATTGAAAATATATAATGATTTTTGGACTTTGTGATTGATCATTTTAGGGGAATATCTTGGCCTTACTGGTGCAAGACTGAATGGTGCTGAGATGGTAGCATGTGGACTTGCCACTCACTTTGTTCGTTCAAAAGTATTCTATCTTGTTTTTTCAAAAAAGAATATGCTAGTTTGTTTATTTTCCTTAAACAAAAATCAGAATCTATTTTGAACATCATTGTCCTTACACTATTATTTCTAACCAATGAATAGAATTTAATTTTGTTGGAGAAATCATTATATGAGGTGGATGTTGTTGAACCAAATACAATCCAGGGAATTATTAGCAAATATACTCAGCCAGTGCTATTGAAAGAAGACAGTGTTCTTCATAGGTGAACCATGCCTCAATACATACACATTTTCGCTTAATTTCCCACAAATATATATATTCAATGTGTTTCTATTTATATCATTTTGTAGGCTCGACGTTATCAACCACTTTTTCTCAAAACAAACAGTAGAAGAAATCTTATCTTCTTTGGTAAGGATACAACACATGTATGTATTTATGAACGTTTATGTATATGTTTGTATACCTTGAGTCATAATTTAAATCAGGATAAGTATTCATTATATATCCCATTTATGATTGTTTAGGAACATGAGAATGCAACTTTGAAAGAGGAGTGGATTACTAAGTCAATAAGATCAATGAAGGCAGCATCACCAATAAATCTCAAGATCTTCCTTATGTCGGTAAATTATCTATTATCTTCCTTTTCTCTTTTTCTAAGAGTTTATTTACTTGGATGAAGGTAAAGAGAGAAAAGGACAAGTGATATAAAAGATACATATAAATAATGAAATTTCATATCTCTAACCCTAATTCATAGGTTAGAAAAGGTTGATTTGAACCACTAGAAGAGTGCTTAATTCGAGACAGTAGAATATCTGCTCATTCTCTTCGACGAACAGTGTCAAACGACTCACTTGAGGTATTCACTAATTTACCTTTACTTGGATAGAGTTTATTTCTCTTTTCTCATTTTTGAAAAAAAGTGTTGATATATTGTTGAACGTAGGGTGTTAGGGGAACACTATTGGAGAAAAATTATAAACCAAAGGTGATATATCTACACACACAAGTTGTACCAAAATTCTTCTAAATAACTTTCACATATATTTTTGTTTTTTTTTCGTATTAATTTCTTCTATCATTTTGTTATCATACTTGTCAGTGGGAGCCTTCAAAATTGGAACTGGTGAGCAATGATATGGTGGTGACATATCTGACAAAGATACTTGAGATTGAAGGGTGGAAAGAACTCCGACTTCCTCCTAGAGACATGCATGAAAAGGCTCTCAGAGCTAAACTCTAATGTCTCGTTTACTTAAAGAGAAATAAAAGGAATGAAAATAAGCAAGTAAACGGCAGTTAGTTTTTATTGTTTGAATAAAATATGCAATGACAAACAATGACTGTTATTCATTTATATGCGAAGTTCATTTATATGCGAAGTCCTAGAGACATGCATGACTGTTAGTTTTTATGATTTTCTTTTCATAAGGGCAGTAGTTTAGGACACTGATATTAAAATTAATAAGATAATGAATATCACAATTATTCTTAAAGGGTTGTCATCGCTTTAACTCCGAAGGACTTTCATATATTATTATGCTAAAATAACTAAAAAAAATGAATAATTTATGCTATATATAGAACATTTACTCTGCATCTAAAGAGGGTTCTAGAGTCTTTTCAAGGATGTGTAGACTAAGATCATTATATATGAGTTGATTTTTTTTATTAGGTGAATTGTGGATAGTTCATCCTATTAAATGTGATATATATATATATATATATAGTAAATTGTGGGATGTTAGCCGTTTATTTATATTTATGATGTATTTTGAATTGTGTGGATTGCAGATTGTTCATCCGTGTGTATATGTTCTAGAGGGACCTGACTTGAGTGTTAGAGTGGCTGAGTCAAAGTTCTCCCTGCCTTTCATTCTAATTCTCTTTAATTGTTGTGGAGAAACCTCGAAGCTTGTGTATTTCTAGCTTGGTGAGATCTGTAGTGAAGACCTCCGACCTGTCACCAACTTCATCCCGAGTGGTTCTCTCCTGCTTGATCTTAGATAGAATCAAATTGACACCATCTGTGAGAAATCCGAGTTGAGATGTTGAGATGGGTGACACGGGAAGATCTCAAGAAAATCATGACTCCACTGGCAAGAAAGGTAGAGATGAAACCATCACCATGCTGAGAGAGGACTTCAACCAACATATGGCTACTACAGTGTAGGGGAAACTACAATGGAGAACCCTACTGACTTTGACTCCTGCCCATGTACCTTCGGTTCCAATTGGAATAACCCCATTTTTCACTTGAGCGGTTCTGGCTACCACACTTGACAAGGTGTCTGTCAAGGAGGATCAGTCTCAGGAAACCTTGGCCTGGGAGACGCTGCCATGAAATATGAACAAGGGCAAAGGCCCTTTGCTGACTGAAGGAAAGAATGCCTAAAGCACTCCCTTTACTTAGGACATCTTGGAAGAGGAACTATCGCATCATTTTCTATAGCCACATTGCGAGGAGTAAACAAGGTCATTAGACTTGAAGGATCATTTGTATTGATTTGAGAATGCCTACCTACTATACCAATGCACGAATGGTGTTAAATGCTGAGTCATCTTGATAGCCCGATTGGGATTGACATTGAGATGGTTTAATCAGCTTCCACGGAGTTCCATCTCTTTGACGAATTTAGTGTCTCCTTCCTGCATCACTTCGACAACAACAAGCGATACCACAAGACTCCCCACAATCTCTTTACGTTGAGGCAAAAGTGTTGGACGTGTGTATTGACTGCACACGTTGATGTAAGAATGGGTATTGATTGATTGCTCATTCCTCTTCCTCTTCCACCCATATGTGCAATTAGAGCTTACATTATGAAGGAAGGTGAAAAGCTTGGAAGGTGAAAAGTATACCTTCTTCTCCTATATAAGTCCGTCTAAGGAATTCATAGATAGAGGAGTTCATCATAAGAGTGAAGGAAGAACACAAGAGAAGGCTTGGGCTTTGGTTCGTGGAATCTTGAAGAGCTTTCCGATTCGTTCGTGATCATTTTTCTGACGACAAGCGCGATTAAAATTTACTACGGGAGATCACTCTGATTTTTATAGATTTCATATTTCTATAATTATCATGCATTTAGATCAACAATGGTATCAGAGCAAACATTAAATGGATGATAGATCTTTCTACTTACTATATGATCATGTTGCCTTGAAAGCGTTCCCTCAGGACGGTCTAGTGGCTAGCGCATGAGGTGTTGTCACTATGAGGTCTGGGGTTCGAATCTCGACAAATCTAAGGTAAATACCTCCCTTATGTGCTAGTCATTATTCCAAAGGTTAGTAGCCACCCGTGATTTACCTCCTTCGTGTTGGCTCTCGGACGAATTGGCGGGGGCGTTGGGGGCGAGCGTATTCGCCTTTTTTGCTACCATATTGCTGTGAAAGCATAAGATGTCTTATTCTTGTAGATCATGTTACTATAAAAGGATCAGTACAAGATATGCCAGTAGATTTGTTTGAATGGTATGCACATGTTCATCGCAAGAGGAATCTTCGACGGAGTTTGCTTTATCGGATTCTGTTGTTGCCAGGCTCATTGCTAGTCACAATCACTATTTGTGCCCGTTGCCAAACCCCGAGAGCAGCAAATGATAACCACTGAGTTTGTCTCCATTTCTGGCCATGGCCAATTAGGAGATCAATCCTCTGATTTTGATTGACAGACAAAGGGGGTCAGAGGTGATGGCATCGTGCGTGTTGGTGACAGAGAAGAGGAAAGCGGCATGGGTGATAGGTTTCATACCAAACATTAAGTTTCATGCATAGGTTTGGGCAAAGTTTTTTTTGGCAAGCATTAAGTTTATTATTAATGCATTAAACTAAAGTTTATTAATGCATGAAAAAAAACTTTTGAAACTCATGTATGTTGAAATTAATGCCAACGTCGGTAGTGTTAGTATAAAATTTTAATTAATGCATGTTGTAACTAATTAAAAAATGGTTTAATTAATTCATGGTTCACTTAAATTGAAAATTAAATTTTATTTTTTAATATTTCAATTAATCAGGAATGGACTTTAATAATTGGGTCATTGAGACCCTGATCTAGTTCATATCATTAGTTTGTTTAACCAAACTAGTTTGGTCCAGTTAGACCGAGGTCTGGTTTAAATTATTGGTTGGTTTAACTAGATCAAGTTAGTCCTTTTAGACCCTGATCTGGTTCACACTATTAGTTGGTTTAACCAGATTAATTTGATTGAATCAGACCACATTGAATCTAATTTGACTATATCTTTCCATATTTGATCAAGTGGACTAGATTTATTTTAATAGGCCATATTTGATCAAAATTAGGTCAAATTGTCCAATGGGCTAGTTTTGATCAAATAAACATTGATTTGATCAATAAGTCTAATTTAGACTTAAATGAGCTTAGGTTAAATACTAATAACTAAACATCTCAATTAGATTAGTTCTAATGAGGACAGGGGACTTAGGATCTAGTTACTCAATTGAATGGTCCAGTGTGTTAGTCAACTGGAGCTCCTCAAATAAAGAAATTTTATTTTTCTTATTTGCTTAGTTATTCTGTGTATTGGTTCTATGCATATGTGTGAATTGAAATGAATCGATTTTGTTACTGGTTTGTCAGTTTTGTACTGACATTGTTATTTTTAATTCTAGATACCGAGGATGATATACACAATGACCCATCGCGACATACGATATAATGAGCTGAGAGAGGAGGTTGAGGAGATTAAGTATGACCAAGTTTACAGACTCAAAGACATATTGGATGGCTCAATCGACTATTCTAGATGCTCGAGCAGGAAGAGTTTCCAATCCGGGATAATTATAAGATATAGGTTTAGGTCTGATTGCTACTGATACACCTCAATAAAGTAGACACCACTTATGGGGGATCTTCGAAGGACGAATCTCATATGCACAATTGTGTGGAGCTACTTCACCATATGGATTAAGAGGATTATGAAGAGTTTGAGAAGGATCCACAAGAGGATCCGAATGTAGATTCAATAGAGAATCCAGAAACTGGTCTACCTGAGATTGCCCTAATTAAGTCCAAGATAAAAGGGATAATGTACTGCTACACTTGTTTTTGTCCTAGTGGTGGTGATGTTAACTTATCTAGCTTATTAGAGTGTTGTTGTTGTTACTATCATTATGTACAAAAAGTATTAGCCTATTTAGTTTAATAAAATCATGTAGTAAAAAATGTTGTTATATACGATCAATACTACTTTATGAAATGTTATGATATGTGTTGATAAACTACAAAAGGAATGTTATGTGTTAACAGTCTTAAAAGAATGATTACTTCATTTAGATAATGAGTTCATTTAATTATTTATTCACATAATAATTAGTTCATTTGATGGGATGTGTATAATAGTATTGATCAATGTTGGTTTGATTTGATTATACAAATGATGAGTGAAAATATAATTGCCACTTGATTTTGTAAACAACTCAAATTAATATTGAGTCAATCATAAATTATATACATGTGGAAAACACTAAATTACTAAATAATGTGTTTATTTATGTTAGATTATGGCAAATAAGAATATCATAGCTAAATTTAATAACCGAGAGAAATTATATGAGATAACTATAAAATCTGGCACCTCAAGGTATAATATGTTCTTCAGAAAAGAAGTTCTAAAGGCTATAAACCAATTCATGGAAGAACCTGCTGATGATTTTACAGCACAACACAAACATGACCTTGATGCCTACAAGGCATGGAAAAGGAAGAACTCTATTGCTAAGAGAATATTGATTAGTTCAATGGCAGAGCGGATGACCTAGTATTTGAGTATGAGCTATTACCATCGGCTCATGCTGTAAGGGCATTCCTTAGTGAGAAGTATAGTGGAGTAAGTCTCAGTAAGCTTTGTCAGCTGACAATTAAGTGTGACAGTTGCAAAAAGCGCCCAAATGTCACCATGACCCAACATATGAGGGAAATGACGAATATGATTCGGGAGCTAAAGACTGCTGGTCTAAGTTAACTAATGAATAATATGCTTAAGTAGTTATCTCTTCCCTTCCTGATTCTTGGAAAATGATGAAATATAATTGGACACAGTGAAAGTATCAAATCGTTCACTGATTTCTCATGCTATGTTGAACTAGAGGCGGAGAGAATAGAATATGCAAGGATATCTGGTCAAGCTTTTGTAGCTAAAGGTTCTAGATCCAAGAGTAAGAAAATATGGTTTAAGAAAGGAAAGGGAAAGGGAAGAGAAGCTGGTGATGTTGCTGGGCAAGACCAAATCAAGAAGAAATGAAAGAAATATAGATAAAAACCTAAGAGCAAGATGACTTGCTATAACTGTGGGAAAAAAAGGCTATTTTACTAGGGATTATATTGAGCCGAAAAAGGTAAATCCATCTTTATCTTCTTTCCATTAGCATTATGTTGGGTCACTTTGGAGTTAGAGGGGGGGGTGTGAATTGTTAGTCTCACTTGTTCGCTTGCTTCATAGAATCGAAGTCAAACTCTCCAATACTAACATGTAGATTTACTTAGTATCCACCTCAAGAAGAGGTAACTAATCTAAGGATCCACACACCAAGCACACTCTCCACTAAGAAAATAACTCCTTCTCAGAACAACCGGAGGTGGAGAAACCTCGTACAACAATCACACAATAAGATATAACTCAAAGCAAGAAGTAAATACAGAAATACAAAAGAAAACCTCTTCTTCCTTGATCTTGTGTAGCTTGAGGATGCCTCTTGACTCTTGGAAGTGCAACAACACTTGTCCCAAGAACGCTTCAAGATCTTGCGGTGATGAGTGTGAAGAGTTGGAGAGAATCGGAGTAAAAGACTTGTCTCATTTAAACTCGTTGTCGCCATTATATCTTTATTTCTAGGGCTCCCAATCTATTGGGTTTGCTCCCAATCGATTGTCACATCAGATCACAGCGATCCTATCTGTCCAAAGCCTGCATCCTGTGCAACGGTCATATCCCAATCGATTAGGGAGGCTTTGATTGATCGACCAATTGATTCACAGTGCCTTTGTACTCTCACAGATAAACCTTGAATCGATTGACTGATCGATTCAGGTTGCCTCGTAATCTCAGAAGAAAACAAGCCTCAATCATCGACCGATCGATTGGAGTATCCCAATTGATCGGTTGATCGATTAGGGAGCACATTGTGCTCTTCACAAGCAATCTCTAATCGATCGCCTGATCGATTGGCCTAGCCCCAATCAATCGGCTGATTGATTGGGTTGTCCTTGCACGTGAAACTCTCCCAATCGATTAACTGATCAATTCAGATCTTGTTCAATTGATCAGCTGATCAAGTGATCAACCCTAACTTGACTAACTCAAGTCTAGGGTCCTAAACCCAACATCCGGTCAACCATGATCTGTTGGGACTCGCTCATGCCTAGCATCTGGTCAATCTTGACTTGTTGAGACTTCGTAACTAAGTGTTCGGTCAATCTTTGACCCACTTAGACTTTTCTAACAATGCCAAGTGTCTGGTCAACCTTGACCCACTTTGACTTATCGTCTCGTGCCAAGTGTCTGGTCTTCCATGACCCACTTGGACTTCTAAACACTAGGTGTCTGGTCACCCCGGATCCACCTGAATTTTCACATGCCTGACTTCACTCATCATGGCTTTCTTACTGCCTAGCTTCACTCACTAGGTCTTTTACCTGACTTCACTCACCAGAATTTCTCATTTGCCTAGCTTCACTCACTAGATCTTTCACCTGGCTTCACCCCCCAAGATTTTCCAATTGCCTACCTTCACTCACTAGGACTTTCCATCTGCCTGGCTTCACTCACCAGGACATTCCAACTGCCTAGCTTCACTCACTAAGACTTTCTATCTGCCTGACTTTACTCATCAGGACTTTCCAACTACCTAGCTTCACTCACTAACACTTTCCATCTGTCTGACTTTACTCACCAGGACTTTTCAACTGCCTACCTTCACTCACTAGGACTCTCCATCTGTCTGGCTTTACTCACTGGGACTTTCCATCCGCTACTAGGACTTCCCAACTGTCTAGCTTCACTCACTAGGACTTTCCATTTGTCTGGCTTCACTCACCAGGACTTTCCCCACCAAGTGTCCGATCAACACTAACCCATTTAGTTTTTCATCATCTGCCAACCTCCACGTTTGACTTGTCATTGCCTAACTTCTCGTTCAAACTTACCAATCAAGTATCTGGTCAATCTTGACCTACTTAACTATTTTTCACACTAAACTGGTCAAACATTGACCAGAGGAGAATTGTTCCAACAATCTCTCCAAATGGATGATTGCACCTGCAATCTCCATACATTGTCAAACATCAAAACTCAAGCTTGAGTCAACTCAAACTTAGTCAAACTGGTCAACCTTGACCTAGAAAAATTACACCAATACATTATGTTACAAGTTCAGTGTTGTTTGTTGATTCTCATTCTTTATGGATTATAGATTCAGGAGCAATGAACCATGTATCTCGTGATCGAGCTACATATGTGGAGTATTGTCGGGTATCGGGTGGCAACAAAAGGATATATGTGGGAAACAATGCAAGAATTGAAGTCAAAGGAATTGGTGCTTGTAAACTCAATTTACATGGTAGACGTACCTTATTTCTACATAATGTCCTATATGCTCCTAAGATTCAACAAAATCTAGTTTCCGTTACTAGTCTTCTTGATTTAGGTTATTGTGTAAACTTTTATAGTTGTTATGTGGAACTTCACATTAACTCTATGTTAATTAGGATATGGTTATGTATCGAATGATTTCATGGTTCCTGATGCAGAACCAAATATTAATTATGAAAATAATAGTTGTTTTTCAAACATTGCTCTTACTAACGATGCTGATGTAAATGATGAAGTTTGGTATGCTAGATTAGGACATATAGGACAAGAACGAATGAATTGATTAGCTAAAGAGGATTTGTTAGGCGCTCATGCTAAGATTAACTTGGTTATATGTGAGTATTGTCTTGCTAGAAAAGCAACTAAGACACCATTTGGTAAGGCTATTAGACCATAATCACCATTGCAATTAATTCATTTAGATATTTGTGGTCCAATGAATATGAAAGATAGAAATGGAAGTTCTTAATTCATTATATTTATTGTTGACTTCATACATTTTGGTCATGTGTACTTGATCTCTCATAAGTTTCAAGAATTAAATGTAACACCCCAAATTTCATTATTTGGAGTTCTAAAAGTATTTATAAATACTTAGAAATACTTTAGAAATATTCTAGAGATTTTTAGGATTTTTTGAGTATTTTTATGTAATTTTCGGAGTTCGTTTGATATTTTTACCAAAAGAAAAAAGTTTCAAAAAAATAAAGAGGTTCAGCCGAGGTTCGAACCCGCGACCTCCAACCCGATCCGAAACTTAAGTAAAGCGTGATGACCAAGAACCAAGCAAGGCCGTGTTGATCAAAGAAAGGGCAAAAATAATTTAAGTAGTAGTAGATAACAGAAATATTTGGGTATTAAAGGGAGATAAGAGAGGAACTTAGGTAATATCTCCCGTGCCCTAAACCTTTTCTTTTCTCCCTCTCGCGTGCGACGGCGACCAGCTTGGGTGGAAACGAAGAGGAACCGAGGGTTTAGCTCCGGTGGCCGGCCAAAGATCAAATCCGAGAGGTTTCTCTACCATCATGATCACCTTGGCGAGGAGAACAAGTGGATGTGAAGAAGTTGCCGAGAGGTTGAGTTTTGCCGAAGCCCTAGAAGCTTCTTCTCGGTTATGAGTCCAAGAAACCAATGTAAGTGCTCTCACCTGTAGTAAGAGTAGTTCCGAGATTGTCTTTCCTTGCCGTGGCACTGAACAAGAGGAATGGTTGTGGTTTCGATTTGCTTTTGAAGCTTGCTGCCATGAAACTTAATTCAGATTTTTGTTTAGATTTGGAGATGAACAAATTGTTTAGTTTTGAATGCATGTATGATGGATTTCTTCAAGTGCTATAATCCGAAACCTAGTTTTCAGTTTGTGCTTATGGCTTTAGTATTCAGTTTAAATCCTGTTGTTGATTTGCTTAGTATGAATGGCTTTCTTTTGGCTTCCGGATTATGTTGTAAAGAATTGTGATTGTTAGGGATTCTTAGAATAGATCCGAGATTTTGCTTTCTTCATTGCAATTCTGCTGAAGCATGTTTAAAGATTTCGGTTGCCTTATATAAGTTTAAGTTGTGAACAAGTTTTATATGGGTTTGTTTTAAATTTCCAGCAAGCTTAACTTGATTTGTGCTACAAGAGGGACACGAGTAGGCCTTCTTGAGCTTACTGCTGGGTCTCGGTTTGAACTAAGTGTTGGGTATGGACAATTGTAATTGTGGAAGGATCCAGTTAGATCTTTAGTAGCTTAATTGAATTTACAGCTTTGATTTTCCAGTACGAAACAACCTTAATTCTGAGCATGAACAAATGAATCACCAATTGTAGTGTAGATTTATCTTTTATTTGCGGGTTTGTTTTAGTGTGAACGGCTTGAAGAAACAACCTTTGTATGCAGATTTCTTTAGAGCTTATAGTGCAGATTTCTTTAGAGCTTATAGTGCAGGTTTCTTTAGAGTATATAGTGCAGTTTTCTTTAGAGCTTATAGTGCAGATTTCTTTAGAGCTTATAGTGTAGATTTTTGTTAAGCTTTGTATGCAGATTTTGTTAAGCTTTGTATGCAGATTTCTGTTAAGCTTAGTATGCAGATTTTTGTTAAGCTTTGTATGCAGTTTTAGAATCTGTTTAAGCATTACAGTTTTGTACGAGGCATTCTTTTATTAGAAGTATTAACAAGTATAAGTATTTTACTTGAAAAGGCTAGTACCTGACTTCTGAGGTTGTCGTTAAACAAATCCAGGTGACCATTTTTGAGGTCTCAGCCCTGGTAAGACCAAGGTCTTTACCCTCGTAGGACTGGTGGCTCGCTACCTCAGTTTCTATTAGGGAGCGCGCAATGGTATTAAGCCTGGGCCCAAGAGATTATTACTTTAAAGTATAAAAGTATAAGTTTTGAACAAGTGAAATAAGTTTCACATAAGTTTAAAGATCAACAAGTTTAGTTTTCTTTTATGCTAGCATGTTGTTTAGATTTTCATACTGTTGTTAGATGAGCATGAGCAGCTTTACATGTTTAGCATTTCAGTATGTTTGATTCCTTTGCTATTAGATGAGCATGTGTAGTATTTCTTTTAAGCATTCAGTTTTTAGATTTCTTCCTATTCACATGCATATTCGAGTTTTGTGAGTTAGATAACGCTTACTAAGCATTTTTGCTTATAGTTGCATTTCCTCTTACTGCAGATAAAGGAAAGGAAAAGCTATAGCGAAGGAAGGCGACAAGGAGGTGTGGATGGATGTGCGATGTTTGGACTATGGAAGCCTCGGGACTTAGCTTAAAAATTTATTAAGATTTTGTATTCAGAATGTTGGAACTATTCTTTCATGTTGTTAGATTTGCTCATTGGATATTTTATGTTTAGAACTCTTCCTTTTAATTGCTGAGCACATTAGTTCCATAAATTGAGTTATTTATGTTTTCCACTGTTACATATTGTTTGCTTTGAGTTTTGGGAGTTTTAATTATAGATATTTTCATGTGAAGAACTTTACTTAAGTATAGTTAGTAGTCCAGTAGCGTCCCACCCTCACAGACTAGTAGGGTGGAGGGTGGGGTGTTACAAGTTGGTATCAGAGCAGTCCCCATTCTCCAGCATCACACACAGATCACCATCAGCCTTGCCGTCTTCAAGTAAGAAATTATTTAAAATTCTTTCAATTGTATGCCTTTCCTTATTATTTACAGTAAAGAGAAATTATAGAAGTATTTAATTATATGTGCAGTATAGAGAAATGTTTAGAAGTATTGCTCACCTGTAGTAAGAGGTGTTTCCCGTTGATTTCTCGTCGTAGAAATATTGTATGCACAGATTTCTTTTGTGTTCTATGCATGATTGTGTGTTACCTAGTTAGTTTCACTTATAGATGCATATGGAAAAATACCCTATCAGTATTTTGAGTTTAAGAAAAGTATAAGAAAGATAAAGAAAAGAAAGAAAAAGGCCAAGGCCTTAAGTAGATCCCAAAGTCAAGACTTTAGGGATTTTGGCACACAAGGTGTTTGTTAAAATGTCAAGGCATTTAAAGAAGAAGTAATTAAGATATTTTACTCTGAAAGGCCAGAAATAACACTTAACGTGAGTAGTGGAACTCATCGACCACGGACTGGTGAAGAGCTGGTCAATAGAGCATTAGCCGCTGAGCACTATCTGAATAGCATCAAGACACAACAAATGCAACTCAAGTCGGTCAAGATAGAGGACATGACAGCAGGGAATCAGAAACCTCAGGCAAGCAAGCAGAACTGGAAGGGCAAAGATAACAAAAGGAAACGATGGAATACAGGAGGCAACCAAAAGGGAGGTTCAACAAACAAGCAGGCCAAGTTTCCTCCCTGTCCTAAATGTGGAAGAGTACATCCAGGAGCCTGTCTTTTGGGTATGACTGGATGTTATTCGTGTGGTCAAGAAGGACACCTGGCTAAGGCGTGTCCTAACAAGCTCAAAGCACCTCAACAACAGGCAGCGCAATACGGGAGCAAGCCTCAGTTACACTATATGCCTGCAACTCTTGACGGACCTCAGCTCAGTCAAGGAAGGTTGGAAGCCCCACCAATTTCAGCCAGTGCCAGAGTATTCTCCCTCACTAAAGAGGAAGCTGCTAGTGCCTCCACGGTCGTAACAGGTCAAGTAGTTATTTTTCAGCATTTAGCTACTGCACTATTTGATACTAGGGTGACCCATTCTTTTATATCAGTACTCTTTGTCAAAGAATTTTAGATGCCTACAGAGAGTATGAACTCTAAGTTTTTAACGACCCTACCTTCTGGGGAAATAATGGAGTCCAACCAGTGGCTTCGGGCTATATTAGTCAGAATTTCAGACCGAGAGCTATATGTGGATCTAGTAGTCCTTGCGATGCAAGATTTCGATGTCATTCTGGGTATGAATTTCCTCAGCAAGTATAGTGCTTCGGTGCACTGCCGTAGAAGGAAAGTGATTTTCAGCCCAGAAGGTGAACTATCCTTTGAGTTCACGGGAGTGTCAAAGAGGAAGACCCAGAAATTCCTCTCTTCCCTCACAGCTCACCAGATGTTAGCTAAAGGGTGTACTGGTTTTCTTGCGTACATTGTGAATGCAGAAGAACAAGAAGGACCTAAGTAGGAAGATGTTCAGATAGTCTGTGAGTATCCAGAGGTATTTCCAGAAGAGCTACCTGGACTACCTCCCAACAGAGAAGTGGAGTTTGGAAATTGAGTTGGTTCCTGGCACTGGTCCAATTTCAAAAACTCCGTACCGGATGTCTCCAGCAAAGCTTAAAGAGCTACAAGAACAACTCCAGAAGCTATTTGACAAAGGTTTCATTCGCCCTAGTCATTCACCATAGGGAGCTCCGGTGTTATTCGTTAAGAAGAAAGATGGATCTATGCGGATGTGCATAGATTATAGAGCGCTGAACAAAGTGACAATTAAGAACAAGTACCCTCTTCCCAGAATAGATGATCTATTTGATCAGTTAAAGGGGGCAATAATGTTCTCTAAGATAGACCTGCGCTCTGGATACCATCAGTTGAAAGTGAAAGAAAGCGATATACCTAGAACGGCTTTCAGGACCAGATATGGACACTACAAGTTTGTAGTCATGCCTTTTGGTGTGACTAATGCACCTGCAGTCTTCATGGACGTAATGAACAGAGTGTTCAGATAATACCTTGACAAATTTGTCATCGTGTTCATCGACGACATTCTGATATATTCTCCGAGACCGGAATCTAGTTAAGATCTCGACTTAGAGTTCCAAAATGGTTCTAAGTCAGATCGGCGCCTAAGTTCCCTTCCCGGGAACGCAGCCTCATAGTCACTCCCCTCTAGTGACTTGCCTTTACTTACCTGCCAGCTATCCGGTCAGCCCGTCGACCTAGCTGGACTTCGTGCCAAACATTCGGTCAGCCTGTCGACCCGTTTGGACTTCGTGCCAACTATCTGGTCGACCCGTCGACCTAGCTGGGCTTCGTGTCAGACATCAGGTCAGCCCGTCGACCTATCTGAGTTTCTCCTGTACACTCGATTAGAGTGTTAGATTAACAACAATACTAACTTAAGCTATTTTATCATTCATCAAAACTTGGGTTAGACTGTTAGTGCTAACCGCACCAACAATCTCCCCCTTTTTGATGGAATGACAACTTGGTTAAGTTAGTGTAAAATGCAAGCAAAACAAACATTAACAAGTTTTTAAGTTAGTTTTTATTTTCAATTTGTTTAGCTAACTTAACCACCTAACCCTCCCCCTTTGGCATTCATCAAACATAAACATGGATCAAATAATCATAAATGCGAAAATATTGCAAAAAGTGTAACAATCCAAATTTCCTCATTTCGAGTCCTAAAAGTAATTTAAAAATATTTTAAAATGCTTTTAAAATATTCTAGAGATTTTTAGAGTATTTTTATGCGATTTTTGGAGGTCGTTTGGTATTTTTACTAAACGAAAGAAGTTTTGACAAAAAACATCCAAGCCGAGATTTGAACCATAGACCTCGGACCTAAATCGAGCCTTAACTAAATCTAGCCAGCCAACTATTCTGCAAACGTTTTGTGAATGAATATGGAACGAAATACATTTAAGCAGTAGTTAGGAACATTTAAAATAAAAGGGGAATAAAAGGCTCGGTTGAGGATTCGAAACCGTGACCAAGGGTTTCGGCGAAAACGTGGTCAACCAAGTGTGCCGGCGGGTGGTGTTAATTAAGGAAAGAGCGAATAATATTTAAGTAGTAGTTGGCTGATAAAAAAAATCCTAGTTACAAAAGAGGGCTTAATTTTCTCCCGAAACTGATTCTCTTTCTCTCCTTCCTCTCGCGTCGGCGCTTCTCTTGGGCGAAAACTCAGCAGCAGCTAGGGCACGATTCCAGCGGCCGGCAAGGGGATTCTCCGGAGGTTCTTCACCAGTACAAGGTTCCCTCGTCGAGGCGGAGCCATGAGCACAAGAAGAGACCGAGAGCTCGACTTCTCCAGAAACCCTAGAGCCTTTGCTTCGGCTGTAAGTCCAAGAACGCCATTGTAAGTTGCTACTCACCTGTGGTAGGAGTAGTTTCGAATTCTTCTTGATTTTCGAAGTAAGCCTTGAAGAGTGCTGTTGTGTTTGAGTTTGCTACTGTGAATCATAAAGGAAGGAAGTAAATGGTATAGTTTAAGCATGTGATTTGGATTTCTTCAGACCTGGTAGATAGTAATTCAGTTTTGAGTTAGGTTGCAATTAATTGGACATGTACAGTAGATGTTAAGCATTTCAGATTCTTGCATCAAATATCTAGTTTCCTTTGAATTGCAGTTTATTTCCTTTAGCAGTGCAGATTTTTGCTGTTTTCTTTAAGTATCTACTTCTTTTTGTTTTGGCAGTAGGCGTGTACCATATTTAGTAGAAGTGTAGAATTTTAGATTCCTATAAGCATCTAGTTCTTTTCAATTTACAGTTTAGCAAGTATAAGATTTAGTTTTTCTTACCGTGTAGTTTTAGTTTTCCTCTTCGTGCTCAAGTTTCAGATTTAGTTCTCTTTAGTTTTCCTTTTGTTAACCTTGTATCTAAGTATAAGATTTCAGTTTCAGATTTAGTTTCTTATGCTTTCTTAACTAGTTGGAACAACCCTTATATTTAGCATATAAGTTTAGATCTTTTTGTGCCATTAATGGGCACAAACAGCCCTATGTTTAGCATTTCTGTTTAGACTTTTTTTGTGCTATTTAGAGGGCACGAACATCCTTTAATCCAAGTACATAGTATTAGTTTTCTTTGCTATTTTAACAAACATGATCAGCCCTGTTATTAGCATTGCAGTTTTAGTTACTTCGTTACTTTAACAAGCATGAACAGCTACTCTCAAAGTGTATGCAGTTTTTTTTTTTTAAGAATGCAGATCTTTCTTTCTTTGATTTCTTTCTGCTGTAGCATGCCTAAAGATTTCAAATTTGTTTTCCTTGGTTTTAAATATGTTGTAGCATGTTGGAATAGGCTAGTATTTTACTTGAACAAGTATAAGAAAGATAAAGAAAAGAAAGAAAAAGGTCAAGACCTTAAGTAGATTCCCAAAGTCAAGACTTTAGGAATTTTGGCACACAAGGTGCTTGTTAAAATGTCAAGACATTTAAAGAAGAAGTAATAAAAGATAATAAGTATTTTACTTTAAAGAGGCTAGTACCCGACTTCCAAGGTTGTCGTTAAACAAATCTAGGTGACCAATTCCAAGGTCTTGGCCCTGGTAAGACCAAGGTCTTTACCCTCGTAGGACTGATGACTAGCTACCACAGTCTCTATTAGGGAGCGCGCATTGGTAATAAGCCTGGGCCCAAGAAAGAAGTTGATTATTATTTTTAAGTATTAAAGTATAAGTTTTTAACCAAGAAGAACTTTATTATTGTTTTGAAGTAATAAAGTATAAGATTTGGAACAAATGAAACAAGTTTCACATATGCTTAGAATCAGTAAGTTTAGTTCTTTTGAATTCTAGCATGCAGTATTAGTTTTATTTGTTTCCTGATTAGTTTATTGAGCATGATTAGCTTTATCTTCTAGCATGCAGTTTATTCTGGTATGTCATGAGTATGCTAATTTTATTGCTTTGCTATTAGTTGAGCATGAGTAACCTTTATTGCTATGAGATTAACATGAGTAGCTATATATGCTTCTTTTTAAGCATACAGTTCTAGTTCTTCTTGTATACATGCATATTCGTGCTTTTGTGAGTTTGATAGCGCTTACTAAGCATTGGCTTATAGTTTGCATTCCTCCTACTGTAAATAAAGGAAAGGAAAAGATTTAGCAAGGAAGGCGACAAGGTGGTGCGGAAGGTGTGTGATGCCAGGACTATGGAGAGACCTGGGGATTCGCCAAGAATTTATTAAGTCTGTTTCTGTTAAATTGTTTAAAGAATTTAGAACTTGTACATGCTACTCTATGGATTGTTTTATCGTGTTTTGCGAAAGTTGATTATTTTGATTATATATGAACTGTATGGGTGTTTGATATATGTTCCAGCCACCTGTGGCTGTGTATACTGTGTATGTATTGATGTTTATGGTCACCGGTACAGGGGAGACTCTGCCGAAATTTTTCGGTAGGGATTCCTCGTGGTTTCGATCACACCGGTTAAGTAGAGTTAATAGTTAAGTAACGGTCACCTTAGAGCGTAGTAGAGTTGTAAGAAGGGTAGTCGTTACAAAAAGAATGCAAACACAAATCAGATTGACTCAGGGGAGTTAAATAATTAGAAATTTTGCTTCAAAATGTATCTCTTATCCTTTTCAAAATAGCTAAGAAACATAACTTAGAAAGAATAACTTTTCCAAAATAGCTAAGTTTTGAAAAAAAATGACTAAGTTAGAAAGATAACTAATTTAGTAACATATCTTAGTAGTAAGTTTGCAGATTAATTTTCAAAAGATAATTATTGCAATCATAAATTTATAAAAGTTAATTTTTCAAGTATAAGTTTTAAAGTTTAACCAAAACAAATCCAAACTTCCAAACATAAGTTTATATGTTTCAAAATGAACTTGAACTTGAAAGAGTTTTCAAACATAAAAGATAATTTTACAAAAGTAAAATTTTCAAAAACTAGGTAAAATTCAATGTTCAACATCTAATTTTTCAAAGTTAAGTTTGTGAAATCTAATTTGCAAAACTGAGTTTGTAACATTCGATTTTCAAAACCAATTTTCAAACCAAGTTTATACCATACAATTTTCAAAACCAAAGAAAATTTAACATAAAACTTAGTTTTACAAAGGTTTCATAAACACATTTCTAAAATATTTTTAGAAGAATATTTTCCAAACCCTAATTTTAAAAATATTTTTAATAAAAAAATATGAAAATAATTATTGCTCCCCCTGAACCTGACATTATTAAAATAAAGCTTTTGAAAATATTTGCTAAGAATATTTAATATAAGATTTTCAAAGTAATTTTTTTTAAAATAAATTGAGCTAGAATTTTCTAAAGATATTTTAAAGAGAAAATTAAAAAAATAATACTTAAGGAGATAATTAAAAAAAATAAACCTCCCCCTGAATTTGATACTTCTTTAATTTATTACTCTCTCTTAATCTAATGCTAAGGTTTGGTTGTGTTAACTTTCAAAGCCCTAACACATTTTTTTACCTAAGTGTTCTAGGGGATTTAGTAACACTTATATTATTTACATAATTATCTCTGTATCCTTGGTATAATTGTTTATTTGAGTTTGATTAATCAATAATTAATTTTAGATTCAGGTGCTTAAGCTTCAGTTTAAGGTTAAATAAGATAAGATTTTATTAATTCAATAACAGTTAACCATTATCAATAATTTATTGATTAATTTTTACTTGATTTAATAATTTAATACTTAGTAAAATAATTTAAATTTCGTATTAATTGATTGAGTTGGTCAATGAAAGTGTTAGTTCACGCCATTATTTTTTTTTTATTTACTTCCTTTTAAGTAGGATTAACTTAGTTTGAAGTTAGCATGAAATTAAAGTTATTAAACACAGTTAAGTAAGGTTTAATTTAAGTCAATTTTAGTTCTCAAATAAAGTTAGACTTAAACAATTAAGTTCTACTTATTAATTACATAATTAAGTTTAAAGTTTAAGTTAATGGGATTTAAATTTTTAAGTTAGGTGTCTAAGTTTTTAATGAATTTAAAAGAATTTTTTTATTATTATTATTATTATTATTATTATTATTTTAAAGAAATTTCTAACAGGATGTTTAAAATGATTTTAAAATGATTTTATAATATGTTTAATGATAATTAACATACGTTTAATTCAGTTTTGATTTTAGATTTAAATTATTATTAGTGTAAAAAAATTTAAGTTTAAGTTAAATTTTTAAAGTTTGATTGTAATTTCAATATTAAGTTTTAACTTAAGTTTTAATTTTCAGTTAAGTTAAATTAAGTTTAAAAATAATTTTAAGGTTAAAATAATGTTTAAGGTTAAAAATAAGTTTAAAGTCTAACTAATAATAATTTTTTTTAAAACAATCTATAAACATAATTTTTTTTAAGTTAACAAAATTTTATTAAAGTGGAAAATGATATTTAAAATAATTTTTTAAAATGATTTTTAAAAGAGTTTTTAAATAATTTTTTAAATAATTTTTAAAAGAAGTTTCAAAAGATTTTTAAAATGATTTTTAAATAATTTTTATAAGAATTTTTAAAAGATTTTTAAAATGATTTTTAAATAATCTTTAAAAGAAGTTTTAAAAGATTTTTATAATGATTTTTTAAATAATTTTTAAAAGAAGTTTTAAAATATTTTTAAAAGAAGCTTTAAAATATTTTTAAAATGATTTTTAAAATAATTTTTAAAATGTTTTTTTAAATAAATTTTAAAAGATTTTTTAAAGAATTTTTTTAAATGAATAATTTTAAAATGATTTTTAAGTTAAATTAATTTTTAAAATATTTTTAAGTTAAAAAATAATTTTTATGTTAAAATAATTTTTTAAAATATTTTTTTAAGTTAAAATAATTTTTTAAAATAATTTTTAAGTTAAATTAATTTAATTTAATTTAGTTTTAGTTAACTTAATTTAATTTTTATTGGATTTAATTAGATTAGATTTAATTTAATTTTTAGACCTTAGTCATTTCATCCGATTTAAATTTTCAATTAGGGAATCCTATAATTTTGTGAGATGAATTAGATTCAATTTGTTAGGATTTGATTTAACTTTGTGTTAGATTCAGGTTTAGATTTGGGTTTAACAAACAAGCATTTTTTGGATAAACTTCTGGGCTATGGTGAGTCACCT
Organism: Zingiber officinale; assembly: GCF_018446385.1. Classification (NCBI taxonomy): domain Eukaryota; kingdom Viridiplantae; phylum Streptophyta; class Magnoliopsida; order Zingiberales; family Zingiberaceae; genus Zingiber; species Zingiber officinale. Next base: position 84,050,996 of record NC_055996.1, read on the forward strand.
GGACATCATTAGAGTAACCATGCCTTCGAGGTTTTCCAAATAGCTCTATCCACTTAACTTAGTACAAAACCTTGGTCTAACTGGTTAGGATCCATAAAGGGTAGCTTTGGTTAGTTCCACTTAGCCAAATGCACCAGGTTGAAGTCATATCTTCTTAGACATGCATAGACTAAGCTTCCCTAACGTACTATCATCCAAAACTTCACCAGTACTGTTGGTCAAGTTAAACCTTGCCCTTTTACTCTAGTCCTAATTACCCTACCGGGTAGACTGGTTTCGGTTACCCTGTCGGGTAAATTATTTTGGGAGGTGTCAGTTATTCTGGAGCCTCCCCCTAAATTATTGATTTTCCTTTTAAGATTTTTTTTGTATAATTTAGTTTTAGTTAAGATTTAATGTTTAATTTGTAATTTAAGTTTTTAATTTTGAATTAATTAAATTGGTCAAATTATCTTTCTTTAAAAGAGTGTATTTAATATTTGAATTTTCTTTCAATTTTAATTTTATTAAGTTAATTGAATTGTCTTTATTTAATAGATGATCGTTAATGATTGAGTTTTTATTAATTTTTAAATTTGAATTAATCAAATTATTTAAATTATATTTCTTTAAAGGTTTATCTTTTAACCTTTTATTAATTGTTAATTTTGAATTTTCTAGATTAACTTTGTTTAATATGTTTTCTTTAACATTTAATTTTAAGTTTGTTAAATTTATTTTTGATTTTATCAGAGTGTTTAATTTTATCCTTATATTTTCTTTACCTTTTAAGTTGATATAATTAGTGGAATTTATTAGATAAGTCTTATCTTTAAAAAATAATTTTTTGTTAATTAAATTATTTTGGGTTTGAATAGGATTTTCCAGATTTATATTGTCTAGATTACTAAACAATTTAATAATTTTATCTAGATCAATATTGACCTTATCATTATTATTTGAATTTTCAGATTTGTTTAGGTTTAAATTTGAATTTTTAGGGTTATTAGTTATTTTCAGATTTTTTTAATTTTCTAAATTAATTAGATTTATTTTATCAGAAAATATCCTAGGGGTATTTTTGCAAGTATTGTCAGCTACACTATTTTCACAGATATTTTAAGAAATATCCAAATTAACATGTATATTCTTTAAACTACTATTAGCAGGGATATTTTGGTAAATATTACTAACCTTGAGCGCAACCCCTAATTCAGTAGGCTTTTCTATTGGATTTGACTCAAGTTTGGATTCGATTTTGACTTGATCGTCCAACTCCAACGGCTTCTCGTGAAGTTTGATCAATTGTGTCCAAAGCTCATATGCATTCTTGTACTTTTCTAGTCTACATAAAACATTGTTAGGTAAAATATTACAAATAATTTTACTTACATTTTTGTTCAGTTCCAAGTCCTGAGAAGGTTTTCTCAATATTAGCACATAATCGAAATCTAAGCTTCCTAAGAAGCATTCCATTAATCGCTTCCAGTAGTTATGGTGTTGGTTCGTGGGGGTTCCATCCTTCTTGAAGAGTCATTGAATGCTGAAAATGGAAAACTAAAAAGTGGTGCCAAGACTTGGTCTTGGATTAGTAGTGCTGGAAAAAAAATATAGTATTACACTAATTTCGAGAAAAATAATAAAATATTAATAAAAATATTAATAAAAAATATTATTTTAAAATTTTGAAAATGTAATATTTTGTCAATACTAAGCAATGGTGAAAAGATGACGATGTATTTTTCAAAAACAGTTTTGGAGGGAAAAAATGAAAGGCGTAGGGTTTTATTTTAAAGATCAACGATATCTAAATTTTTCTTTAAAAAAAACCCTTTGCCTGATTGGTGGTTGCACCAAATCAGAGCGGTACCTGCTCTGATACCACTTGTTGGATCGTGAAAAATCGATAGAGGGGGGTGAATATCGATAAAAATTTTCGTAAATAGAAAGCACAACGGAAAAAGAATAAGCAAGAAAAGAGCAAGGCTAACACAAGTTCTTTTTACTTGGTTCGGAGCCTTTGGCGACTCCTACTCCAAGGCCTGCACATAAGGGTGCATTCGATGGGTAATTCACTAGCAATTCGAATAAGTTTTTACAAATTGAAAGTACAGGAAATGCTAAAAGAAAATGAAGTACCGACAATAATAAAAATAAACGAAAGAACACGTTGTCGGAGAAGCTTCAATGTCGCAGGAGCATAGGAGAGCAGTTCTTTAGTTTTTGAGTTGATGTTCTGGCTCCAGCCTTGACCCTTCTTATATAGGAGGTTTCGGGGCGCCCTGAAGTGACGTAGCCGAGCCAACCAACGAACTCCACGTGGCACAGCGACGTTGGGGATAAAACTTTGCCTCTGGTGCCGGGGTACCTCCCGGGCGCCCCGACCTTGATTTTCAGCAGCTTCCTTCTTGCAAGAAAACGTTAGTCGAGGCACTTATATCTCTTGTAAAACATATTATTAGCACAGTTCATAGTTTAACAGAAAGAGTATTAATTAGATTCCGTCTCTCCGAGACCGGAATCTAGTCAAGATCTCGACATAGAGTTCCGAAATAGTTCTAAGTCTGATCGGTGCCTAAGTTCCCTTCTCAGGAATGCATCCTCACAGTCACTCCCCTCCAGTGACTTGCCTTTACTTACCTGCCAGCTATCCGGTCAGCCCGTCGACCTAGCTGGACTTCGTGCCAAACGTTTGGTCAGCCTGTCAACCCGTTTGGACTTCGTGCCAGCTATCCGGTCGGCCCGTCGACCTAGTTGGGTTTCGTACCAGACATCAGGTCAGCCCATCGACCTATCTGGGCTTCTCCTGCATACTCGATCAGAGTGTTAGATCAACAACAATACTAACTTAACCTATTTTTTCATTCTTCAAAACTTGGGTTAGACCGTTAGTGCTAACCGCACCAACAGATTCAACATCCTCCGACGGCTCATCTTAGACAACGGGAGGTAATTCGCCGGTCGGAGGCTCAAAGAGTGGTGCAAAAGCTATGGTATCCATCAGGCCTTTACCTCAGTGGCTTACCCCCAAAGCAATTGACAAGCGGAAGTTCCCAATCGAGAGATTCTCAGAGGATTGTGAGCTCGACTTGACCACGCAAGAGGCAGTGGGTTGATGAACTCCCTAGCGTCCTATGGGCCATGAGCACGACCCTGAAGGAGGCGACTGGCGTAATGCCATTGCATCAGATGTACGGTGGTAAAGCACTAGTCTCGATGGAAGTCGGAGTGGAGTCTGATCGAGTGCAGCACTATGACGAGGATAACGACGAACGAAAACTGATGGAGCTAGACTTAGTCGACGAAGCACAAGACAAGGCAGCCGTTCGAATGATGGCATTCCACATCGGATAAAGTAGAGTTATAACTAGAGGGTTATCCCGCGGTCCTTCCAGGTCGGCAATCTAGTGTGGAAGAAGATAAACCCGCTCGACGAAGTCACTAAACTCGAAGCTCCATGGGTGGGACCCTATAAGGTCGTGAAAAAACTCCGCTCAGGAGCATATTATTTGGAAGACAAAAATAGAAGACGGCTCGAGCGACCGTGGAGTGTGAACCACCTCCAACCTTATAGGGCCGGTTAAGAGGTGTGTAAATAGTTATATTTACCTGTATGTGCATGCATGTCTTCCAAATGTAGGACAAAAATGAATAACCCACAAGCATTCCAGACTCATGAGTCGGTGAGACAACATCGATCGAGCGGTGACCTTAAACCTTTGTCTTCACTGACGGTCGAGCGATGACCTTAAACCCTTGTCTTCACGGATAGTTGAGCAACGACCTTAAACCCAAGTCGTCATCAGCGGTCGAGAGGAGACCTTAAACCCTTGTCTTCACCGACGGTCGAGCGACGACCATAAATCCTTATCTTCACCGACAGTCGAGCTGTGACCTTAAACCCATGTCATCATCAGCAGTCGAGCAGCGACCTTAAATCCTTGTCTTCACCGACGGTCGAGCGATGACCTTAAACCCATGTCGTCATTAGTAGTCGAGTGGCGACCTTAAACCCTTGTCTTCACCGACGGTCGAGTGGCAACCTTAAACCTTTGTCTTCACTGACGGTCGAGTGATGACCTTAAACCCTTGTCTTCACCAATAGTCGAGTGGCGACCTTAAACCCATGTCATCATCAGCAGTTGAGAGTGGCAACCTTAAACCCATGTCTTCATTAGCGGTGACCTTAAACCCATATCTTCACCGACGGTCGAGTGACGACCTTAAACCCTTGTTGCCATCAACGATCGAGCGACGACCTTAAACTCATGACTACGCCATGAAATTACCGAGCGGAGACCTTAAAATCGGAACTGATTAATCGCTTAAGAAAACAGATAACTCGTTGCTGATCGGAGAAACACGAGGCCACACTTGCAGTTAACGCGACAATACTTTATCTAAATACAAGTCAAAAAATGCCAAATGACCAGAAAAGAGATAAGGAAAAATAGTAGTTCGCTGGATGGACGTACATTCATTGATACTTCAAGAAAATTTTACAGAAGTCAAACTCACAGGCTCACTCCAAAAAATCTAAAGTATCGTCGGGCAATGACTCAGTCAACTTGTCCCGACTGATGACTTTTCTTGTCAAAGTGGTGGAGAGATAGCCGCCTTCCTTTAGTTGAGCGAATGCCCCATCAATAGCCAGGTCGAACAGACAGAGAACCCGATAGGCGACTTTGTCATTCAAAGTATCCGAGCGGATGTAGGCTTGCTTTATGAGATCAAACCTACTTGACTCAGCTCCCTGATAAGTCTCTAAGGCCGCTCGGGAGACCTCCAACTCGTCCCTCAACTTAACCATATTTTCATTTTTGGTAGAGCTGGGTCTTCACGTCAGTCTGCTCGGCCACCCGTCTTTCCCGCTTGGCCTTCAACGCGACCTTGACCCCCTTTAGGTTCTGAGCCAACACACGAAACTCTTTATTTTTTATCTCTAGATCTTCAATGGCTCGGAGTTTCCTAATATTGGACGAGTGAATTTTGGACTCAAAGGAGGCGGTCTGTTTATTAAGTCGGGCCAGCTAAACCGCCTGCTCGGCGCTCTTACCTTTCTCCGCTTTGAGATGCTCGGAGCTTTTATTTAGATCGGCCCTTAATTGAGCTATCTCGGCATTCATCTGCTTTAGTTGTGCTTGAGAAGCAGATGACTGGCTGCTCGAAGCATGGAGCTGCTGGACTTCACACTCCAGGTAAGCAAGCCTATGGCACATGGCCAGGCTTTCCATCCAATATTACAAAGAACGTTAAGCATTATACAAACTGAGCAAACGAAAGAAAGAGGAAAGATATACATACCCTAGTAGACATCTTGGTGTGGCTATTCGCTAGTTCCCCCGGAGCTACTACCGCCGCACGGGCTCATGCGTCAACCCATATCTGTGCGAGCGACCCTTGTATTCTTATTTGATATTTGGGGGTGTGGGACGCTGGGTTGACCGCATGGCGGTACTCATCAGTTGACAAATGGTTGATTGTCGTTATCGATCTCTAGCCGCTCGAGCTAGAAGGTGCAGAAGTTGTTCGGTCGGTGGGCTGTGAGGAGACCGACCGGATGTGGGACACCTGCGCTACCTACAGAGATGGGGGCATGAAGGCGGTCGGCGGCGTGCAGATCATTCCTTGAGGCAGCCCGGACAGTGAAGGTATCCGGTCGTAGGATAGAGACGCAGAGAATTCCCCAAGGCCCTGCTCAGGAGGTGGAAGGGAAGTCTCACTCCGTTCGGATAGGGGTAGAACAGAATTCTCACCCCGCTCGGATGGAGGTTGAGAGCTAATCGCGGTGGTGTATGTGGGGCTGAAGTAGTAGTTCGGGAGGAACCTTCCGCTCAGTGCCTTTTGCGGTGTTGTAGGGGCTCGTCGGAAGTTGCTGAATCTGAAGCAACAACTATCGGGACCATAGACGGCCGTTCAGGCAGAAGGTCCGCTGTGGCAGCCGCCACATCACTCACGGCTATCCGACTTCCTCCAGCGCCGCTTCCCAACACTTGAGTTCTTTCCTCCTCACCAAGTGAATCCTAGTTCCCCGGCTACAAATCGCGACTCTCTAACTCAGATTTAAATTTAAATTAACTTGATTAAATATATTTGGATCTAAATTTTGATTAAAAAAAATAAGGTTTGAGTTAATTTGATCAAGGTTAATTACATTTGAATTACTTAATTTTTTATTAATTAAATTATTTTTGTTAAGTAATGTTAATTTAGAATTTGTATGCATTTCTTGTTCTTCATTATAATCCAAACATGGAAAATCTAAAGCATACAAATTTTCATGAAATTTAAGTTGATTTACCTTAATTGCTCCTCCTAAATCCTTGAGCATTCTCTCTATGCATTGAAATTTGTAATGACCCATTATTTTGCAATTAAAGCATTCGATGTGATCCTTCCTTTTCCGAACTCCAAGCATTAGTTTCTCCTTTGCCTTTGGTGGTGCGGGTCAGTCCTTTAGACATTTACTTTTATAGTGTCCTTTTTCACTGCACTTAAAACATGTTATATGATCCTTAAATTTTGAATTGACAATTTTACCTTTTGAATCCTTATTAGAATTCTCCCCCTTGACCATTGCCATCTCGGATTTGGGCATGGATTGTAACACCCACTAAGCTTTTAAGATAAGCATATGAATGTAGGATTTTGCCTTAGAAAAATAAAAGGAAGTGGGTTGAAGCAAAAAGAAATAAAATGAAATAAAAAGAAGAGGAGGTCAAGGATTGAACCTTGAACCTCTTATATTATAATTTATAGAATTAATTAGTAGAAACCAATTGGGATAGAGAGAAGATATTGATAGCAAAGGAGGGAAACTCATGATAAGGGTGAGAGTAAAAGTTAGCCAAAAGAAAACAAGAAAAGAGCAAGAGAAAGGCAACTTGCCTTCCTTCCTTCTCTCCCTCTTTCTCTCTTCTCTTGCCGAAAATAAAAGAGGCTAATTAAGGGGATTCATTCCCCCTTATTTCACCATGAATGATGAGGATAAATAAATAAATAAAAATAAAAAGAAAATAGAAAAAAAAAAGGCTAAGGGAGAAGGAAAGCAAAAACTAATTTTGCTACTTATTCCTCCTTAACATAAAAGGGAGCAAGTAAAGAGAAGAATTCTAATTTTTCTCTCATTTCTCTCATTCTCCCCTCTCCATCACCGAGAACCCCAGCCCCCTCTCCTCCATCTTCGGCCCCAAGCCAAGGTTTTCTCCTAAGAAAGCCTAAGATACAAGGAGGACTTAGCAAGAGGAACAAGGGAAGGGAACTAGAAGAAGAGGCTACTTCTTCCATCACCATACCTTAGATCCACAAGCGAAAAGGATGTAAGCTTCCCCTCAACTGTGGTACAAGGCTTTTTATGTGATTTTAGGATTTTATGAGGATTAGAAAACCTAGAATAGAATTTAAGAAAATTCGGCCAAAGAAGAGTTTCAAATCTAGGAAGGTTTAAACAAGTCATCATTTCATGATATTTTTCTATGCTATGTAGGAAGGTTTTCCTTCATGTTTTTATACCTATATGATGCTTGGTCAGAGGAGTACCTAACCCTAGAACTTCGGCCAAAAATGTTTTAAAGAGGTTAGGGAAATCATTGTTTAACCAAACTAGTACAAGATTCCCTCCATGAATTACTAAAGATCTTTTATTGGTTTTCTTGCTTGAAAGTTACTTGGAACCAAAGGAAATCCCCTCATATGTTTCGGCCAAGAAAAGAGCTTAGGGTTAGGAAGACCTTTAAATTTAAGTAACCATGTTTATATGATAGAATATAGAGTTCTCTTAAAGAATTGCATGTTGAATATTGCTAGAAATTCATGAACTCTTCATTAAGATTTTCGGCCATGTTAAGATGGATAGCTTAGGAAAGCTTAAACAAAATTTTAACATGCTCAAGACCTCTGTGATATTAAGATATGAAAGTGGTTTAATGCTCTCATGCTTAATTAGGGTATAGAGAATTTAGTTACATGATATATGACTTGTAAGGTCACAGGGGTCCTAGCTTGTTTATGAACCAAATTTGTATATGATGTTCTTAGTAATTTTTGCCATGAAACTTACTTAGGTTTTCCATGCTTTAGGCCACTTAAAACCTAGTTTAGAGAATGGTAGGTTTCGGCCATGAGGAAAAATAAAAGAAAAAGGAAAAGAAACCTAGGAAGCCTAAGACACAATGCACATGTATGTTTATTATGCTTGTCTTTATACATGCTATGAAACTTGTATGACTTCCTATGCTTTTAGGCTATTTGAAGCAAAGTTAACCACTGATGGGTCTCGGCCAAGTAGGGTTTAAATGACCTAGAGGCCTTAGAATTGAAACGAATTGTGTTAAAAATGCTTCTTATGGAAATATGATAATGTGTTGATTGTGTCACATGCTTGTATAATTTTTCCATGACCTAAATGGACCATTGTAGGTCTTGGCCATGAAGGGATAGATGCCCTAGAAACCCTAGAACAAAATTTAAATATGCTCATGTCACTCTACATGAAATATGATAAGTAGAAAGCCAAAGTTCTCATGCTATATGTTGCTTAATGACCTAAAATGAGGCTAGGGTAAGTTTCGCCATACCCTTTGTATGATACCTTATTATGAATTTATACATGATGTTAGTTCAAGTTCACATGCTTGTATGCTTGTTTTTAGCCCTAATGAATACTTGTGAAATTTTGGCCATGACATATGTTAAGGGCTTGAGGAACTTAGGAATTAGCTCAAATATGATTACTATGTTACTTGGAAGAAAAATGCTATAAATATGGTTTAAGGTTTCCATGCTTTCATGACATTTGGGACCTTGTTTCACACCTGATAAGGTTCGGCCACATGAAGTTTAGGGACTTGGAGAACTTAGAAACAAAGTTAATCATGCTTATAATGCTTCCTATGAAATTGATGTGATGATAATTTAGGTTCCACATGCTTGGAGGTTATTTTTACCTAAATTGAGATCTAAGGGGGTTCGGCCATGATAAGAACCCAAGGGATTAGGAAGCTTAGAATCCAAGTTAACTATGTTACCATGTTCCTTATGATAGTATAATCACATGATACACCCTTATGCTTAAATATGTATGCTTGTGATTCATACTTTCCATGATATGACATGTGCTAGAAATATGCATGCTTTTATGATATGCTATGTGGATAGAAATATGCATGCTTTTATGATATGCTATGTGGTGAAAATATGCATGCTTTTTATGATATGCTATGTGGTAAAAATATGCATGCTTTTATGACATGATGTATGCCTAAGTGATGCATACCTTTATGATATGATGTATGCCTAAGTGATGCATACTTTTATGACATGATGTATGCCTAAGTGACGCATACCTTTATGATATGATGTATGCCTAAGTGATGCATACTTTTATGATATGATGTATGCCTAAGTGATGCATACTTTTATAATATGATGTGTGCCTAAGTGATGCATGCTCTTATGATGTGTGATATGTATAAGTATGACATGTACTTTACTTTATATGGCTTGTACCAAGGGTGGGCTCCATAAGCGCCCCGGGGTCGATGGAATAAGACTCGGGCCTCGTCAGGGATGGGCTCCTAAGTGCCCCTAGGTCGATGGAGTAAGACTCGGGCCTAGTATGTTTGCCTTGTAGGGTTCAAGACTTGCTACCTTGGACCTACATAGGTTGCGCAATATGTAAGTGGTACATAGCCGGGATCCCCTTTAAGTTGATAATATGTTCAAGTATATATGTAAGAAGAAATGATTTTAAAGATCATGAGACATACACATGTTTTTCGGATACATGTTTTCAAAATCATATTGCATACCTTATGATCATGTTGTGATGATGCTATGATTTATGATATGCCATGATTGGATATGAGTATGTTATGTTTCATGCTATGCTTGATATGTCATGCTACCTTATGATGATGCTATGATATGCCATGATTAGATATGATTATGTTATGTATCATGCTATGCTTTAAGAGATGATATGCCATGACTAGTTATGATTTTGTTATGTTGCATGATATGCTTAAAGAGTATGATATGTTATGTCATGACTAGTTGAGATCATGTTATGTTGAGATATTCTTTGATCATGTGATGATTTTCGGTTTTAGTGAGTAGGAAAGGAACTTACTGAGCCATGAGTGCTCATAGCTTACTTTCCTTGTACCACAGATAAAGGAAAAAGCTGGATGAGCTAAAGGAGCAGTAGGAGAGGCAAGGAGATGTGTGTGGCGGTGGCTAGGCAACCAAATAAGAACCTGCTTTAAGAACTTTTAAGAATTACGCTTTGGTTTCGTAAATTGTAGTACTATATGGGTAACTTGATGTTATGTTTCTATTTATCTTGTTATCATGTTATGGAAACCATATTAGTGTAGTTCGGATTTGAAAACAAAAGAAAAGTTTTATTAAACTAAGAAAAAAAAAATTATTTCAAGTCTTCCGCTGTAATATGTACATGGAGTATCGTAGCCCCGTCCCTTAGGGTTAGCAGGGAGGGCGGGCGTTACATGGATATTTGTTCTGATTCAAGTTCAGATCCATTAGCCTCCACCTCAGCCATTAGTGCCATGAAGTTGATTTGGTTTTGCTCTTCTAAGTTTGATTCTCTAAATTTTGGCTTAGATTCAAACTCACTTTTGCCTTGATCTTCTAATCTTGACAGAGTCTCATGAAGCTCGATTAATTGGGTCCACAACTTTAATGCATTCTTGTAATTTTCCGATCGACACAAAATTTCATTAGGAAAAATACTAATTAATATATTCATTACCTTTATATTTGCTTCTGAGCTTCGAGAAGATTATTTCAATGTAATCCAGTTGTCGAAACTATCACTTCCTACAAAAGATTCCATTACTCGCCTCCAACAATTGAAGTAGACTTGATTGTACAGTGGAGGCTCGTAGATGTTTCGCCTTTCTTGATAAAACATGATATTCTTGCAAGATATAAACAGAAAATGAATTTCCAATACTTCGGCTTGGGATTAGTAGTGCAGTATAAGATTATGAAAGGAATATAAAATATAAAAGTAAAATCTTTTTAACAAAAAGAAAATAAAAGACTTTTAAAGTGCTTAAAAAATGGTTAAGTTAATTCAGAATGACCTTGGTCTAATACCAATTGAAGAATCAGAATAGCGAAAAAAGGAGGGGATATCACTCGTTAATTTTTTTTTCTTTATCGTACAACCGAATCAGAGTAAGCAGCGGAATAATACAATAAAAGCAATACACAAGAGACACAATTATTTACTTAGTTTGGATCCTATGTCGTCTTTTACTCCAAGACCCGCGATCCTCAATCACACCGTTGGGTAATCTACTAAAATTCCTCTTTCCAAAATCTTCTAAAAGAGGTAATTCGTACAATGAGATTTACAATGAATTATGCAAGCTAAAATTAAATTTACCGACAAATAGGATTTTAGATGAAGATCGTTGGAGAACTTTGATGTCATAGCTTGCACACAGAAGTGTAGAACAGTAGCAGCATGAACAAAGAGGAAAAGTTTAGAGAGTCGTGCAAGAGTTGTTTATCATTGGCTCTGATCTCAAGGTCTTTTAATAAGCTGCATTCGGTCGACTATCCTTTCGGTGATTGATCTTCCTATTGGTCGACTAATCATGCAACCTTCCTTTTTTACTGAGATCCAATTTTCACCTCATTAATTGCATTTATTGTTCGGTCGACTGATCACCTTGATTGGTTGACCGATCCCTCTATTTTTCCAATTTTGCATAGATTGAATATGCCACTGTGTTACCTAATTAGGTTTGGTCGACCGATCCTTGGGTTCAGTTGACCGATCCTTGGGTTTGATCCACCGATCTTTGGGTTTAGGTAGACCGATCCGCCTAACTTCCAACTTTGCTTTGCGCGATCTGAACCCTGCCACATTAGCTCGGCTTAGTCGGTTGAATATCTTGTTTGGTCTATCGATTCCTTCAATTTCTGCAAAACAAAGTTAGTTCCACAGTATAAAAAAATATCCCTGCAACATAAAGTTAGTACAATAGTACAATGTTGCATGAGTAAGAAAAGATAGTAAAATCTGTCTTGATCTTAACTTGGAAACTTTTCGGTTTCTTCAATTGGATCAGTGACCTAGGGTTTATCCCTTCCAGGGACATGACCTCCCCGCCGCTCCACTCCGATTCCTTAACTTAACCTACTTTCCAAACATGCCAAACATTTGGTCCTCCAGATTTGTTTGGACTTTCTTTGCTCAATGTTTGATCACCTGATCCACTAAGACTTTTTCTACAATTCTAAATTAACCAATAATAATAATAATAATGCAAAATACTATAGTAAAACTAAATTTAGGCTTACCAGGATTCGTTGATCTGGTTGACAGCGCCTTTCGATCAACCTTGCTTGGAGTTCACTCCTCGAAGACTTCTCTTTACTTAAGGTTATCTCCTTCTAGGGTTTTCACCACCTGACTTCACTTATCAAGACCTAGGGTTATCTCCCCCTAGAGTTTCACCACCTAACTTTACTCATCAGGACTCAGCATCAGATCGACCTACCAATGATTCGATATTGGGTCCTTTAGACCTACAGAATCTGGACTTCCTACCTGGTTTCCATAATCTGCCTAGATTTTCCTTGTCTAAACGTGACTAGGACTTCTCTTGCCTAACCGTAATTAGGACTAGTCACTCAGTAGATTTCTCATCCTTACTAGTCATCCAGTTAACCTTGACCTAGCTAGACTCTATTAAATATATTGTTAAACAAACATCAAAATTCAAGAGATCGAGTGTACCAATATTAAATATATGTACATGTTACTAATCTTTTAAAATCCAAAATTAAAAAACTTATAATTTCTCAAAATTTGACTTGCAATTTGATAGGAAATAATTTTATGCCTATTTAGTGGATCAAGTTTTAGGGTGCAAAGTTGAAATCAGCTTGCACCCATAAATTCATGATTTTAACATTTTGGGAAGACTCACCTTAAAGTAATGAATCAAAATTTAGATTTTCTCAGATTTTGATCACAAGCTAATTTGCAAAACTAATTTGCGTCCGCTCTCTTACAGCACACTACACTAATATAAAATTGCAAGGCACAAGTGTTTTTTTTTTTATTGGATTCAGGTATTTAGTTTATTCTAATTAATTCTGGTTAACTATCCATTAGAAAAAAATGCATCCGTTAATTTGACGATTCTTAGACTCGAATCTTAGATGTCTAAGAAAAATACCTTACTATATTTGTTAGGAACCATAACTTGAACGTTATATATATATATATATATAAAATAACCTCAATCACTTCCATTTAAATGTTTCTTGCTTTGTTCCTGTTTATTAATGGCTCATTAATTCTCCGCAACCACCCTTGTTAGTATTGACTCACACGTTTGTCTATCCAACAACCTTCCTAGCACGCACTCATTTCAGTCCATGAAAGAATATGCAAGGATAAATAATTAATTAAGCCAGATTTTAAACTTGAGGGCCTTTAATTCCCTGTATAAAACTCTTCATCACCTTTACTAATACAATATACACACTGCATGCCTTTTTTTTCTCCTTTGTTTTTTAGTAGATATGGCTCTAAATAGGCCTTCAAATTACGAGGATGATCAGCTATATATATTGTTATCTGCAACTTCATTTCTTTTTTCTTGTTTTGGCCCTCAATTAGCAGCTTGAATGAGTGTTATGCATATTTGAATCTCAATTATGATGTATTACAAGACATTTTCCTCCCATGGATGACAAACCCAAAAACGCTGGTTGCTTTGGATAAACAGTTGTGCAGTACTTTGATGATCAATGGAAAATTTAAATGAGACCTTTAATTAAGAATTAGTCGATTCAAAGACCTTGATATATTGAGATTATATAAAAAAAAACCTTCTAGTTTTGTCACATGGAGCTCGCATTCATTTCAGTAGACCCCATGTTAAACTTGACCATGTGCAGTACTGCCAAACTTGAGGGCCTTTAATTCCCTCTATAAAACTCGATCATAAGCACCGTTACTAATACAATATACACAGTACACACTGCGCGCCTTTTTTTTCCCCCTTTGTTCTGTTTAAGTAGATATGGCTCTAAATAGGCCTTCAAATTACGAGGATGATCAGGTATATATATTGTTATCTGCAACTTCATTTCTTTTTTCTTGTTTTGGTCCTCAATTAGCTGCTAGAATGCATGAGTGTTAAGCATGTATTTTTAGATTGCAAGGAGCGCTAAGAGAAGCACTGCATATTGCTGCTGTTCTAATTAATACTGCATAAATTAAATTAGATGAGATCATACAGTGCTGGTGTAACGGCACGGCCCCTCAACCTATTGGGCGATCCAACTGGCGGCCCATTTGATGGCCCCTTGGCGGTCCTTTGGGCGGCCCAACTGGCGACCTAAATTGGTGACCCCTTATATCGTCGACCGAAGACCTTTGGTCGTACCGTTACTCACTAGGTCTTCCCACTCCTGACCAGTGGATTTTTGCCTTCTCCAGAATTCGAACTCTAGACCTCCAAGCTAAGTACTAGAGTTTATGAATCCTGATAGTCAAGCGAGCGCCGCTTGGCTACCAGAATTCATAAACTCTAGTACTTATCCTGGAGGTTTAGAGTTCGAATCCTTGGGAAGACAAAAATCCATTGGCCAGGGGTGGGAAGACCTAGTGAGTAATGACACGGCCAAGGATCGTCGGTCGACGACATAAAGGATCGCCAATTTGGGCCGCTAGTTGAGCCGCCTAATGAGCCGTCAAATGGGCCGCCAGTTGGACCGTCCAAGGGACCGAGGGGTCGGGTCGTTACAGCTGGATATGTCTACACAAACTAAACTAAATTTGTTTGTTTAATTTCAGAGAGAAATGGTTTAATCTTTTGTCCAAAGAAATAAAGGAAAATATCATTGTAAAAAAGAAAATTCTATCTACGTCTTTTTAGTTTTGTTGTGTGTGTGTGTGTTTTTTTTTTTTTTTGTTGCTTAGCAAATATGAATTAACAAGGGTTTAAACAACACTATGTTAGTTTTGTTGAATTGTGTTTTGAGCAAAACATATTCTCCACTTTCTAGGCATAAAAAAATTAATAATCACAATATAAATATGTTTATCTTGGTGTTATTTTTCAAATAAAATAATATAAATTAATATAATAAAAAATAAATATCATGACGAATATGTTCTACCTAACTTTGTTTGTCTGATCCACTATAACGTGATTGTCCTTTCTGTTCTTCCTAGCTTTGCAAATATATCTCATTATAAAGTTATTGTCCTTAATTTGTATAGTATTTCTAATTCTATAATAACAATAATCAAGTCTTATTCTACTATATGTGATTGACTATATAGATTCTTTTATGTCATTGGACTCTACCTCCTACTGTACTATTATTTATATTTAAATAAATTTTATTTTATTTTATTACTATTAACCAAGTCTTTTTAGATTTTCCTCATTTTATATGGACTTTTGTTATAGATTCATATTATCTAACTGAAGTATTTATTGATATCTTAATACCTATTTATATCATCTTAAATGTGTCTTTTAGAGTTTTTCTACAATAGGTGCAATTTCGATTTTCTCTCTAATATTATCATGTCTTATCTTGTCCATCCTTTTATATCCGTACATCTACTTTAACATCTTTATCTTTTCAACTCTCATCTTCCGTTTATATACTTGTGTCATAGCCCAACATTCAACTCCATATAATATAGTAGATCAAACCGTCAATTTGTATAACATCTCTAATAATAGCAATAATTATGTTTCATTTTTTTCAAAGAGAAAAAGAAGCATCTATTGAAATCAAAAGCTCTCAAGTTATTACATATAGGAGGATAAAAAAATTTGCAATAAATTAAAGGATTAATTCCCTTGACTGTTATTGAGTATTTTTAGATTTATTTCAAATTTCTAACCTTTTATTTCTACTTTTTGCAAGGTTTTGGTGAAAGGAGACTCTCATGTAAAGACAGTGATACTAAATAGGCCCCTAAAATTGAACTCCCTGAACTATCAAATGGTTCGTTAATCCTTTGTCTCAATTATACAAGACATTTAAAAATATTATTTTTGATAAATTACATGCCATTATTAATGCTTTAAAATTAATCCAAACGAATCAATTAAAAGTTTGATTTATTTATCTCCATCCAATTTAAAGCATTCCATTTATAAGTTGCCCAAGTGTTAGTACCTTTATCAAACCATTTTAAAGATAAATTTACTTATTTACTCTTATATTTCAGCTAAAATATTGGTAATAAATATTCCATTGTTATTTTTCTCTTTTGATTTTAATTTGTGCTTCATGTTGAATTAGGTTTCTGATTTCTATTAAAAACAAATCTTGTTTTCAAGGTTTTGCAATTGTCGGAGGAGTTCCAGAAGTTGGAAAATGATCCTGCTGTTGGGTTGGTAATTGTAAAGGTACATGCATGCAATCAATTGCCTTCTGTGAACTTACAACTTCTTTTACGAAGAAAATATTACTTTCTCCGGATCAAATTCAATATATATGTGTCTAATTTTCTAATATTTCATCATGGATTGAAGGCAAATGGAAAAGTATTTTGTGCGGGAGGAGATGTTATTGAATACCACCGTTGCTCGCTCACAAGTATTATTCAACCTGTCTATATTTTTCTGGAACCTTTTGTGATACTATATTATTCGTTTTTAATCTGAAATTTGATAAGAGCAACTAAGTATTAACCTAAATATGAGAAGGTGAGTGGGCAATGGGAGCTCAAATTTATCAAAAGCAACTCACCTTGGACTACCTAGTGGCAACATACACTAAGCCCCTGGTAAGTTCATATCATATATAACAATAAAATTACTGAGACAAATGTTTTATAACAATAGTCGACCAAATTTCTACTGGAAGGTTTTTCTGATCAATGGGGCAGTTATGGGAGGTGGTGCTGGACTTTCTATGAACGCAAGATACCGAGTCGTTACCGATAACACTGTATGATCAATGGGCATTAATTTATGCTAAGATTTATGGTTCTGAACAGGTGCTTTGTATTTGCTTTTAGGTTTTTGCAATGCCAGAAGCAGTTATAGGCCATTATCCAGATGTCGGAGCATCTTATTTTCTTTCCAAGCTTCCAGGCTTCTTTGGTTATCACTTAGTTGACAACTCTAAAATTACACACTCTTTGTGATTATATTGAAAATATATAATGATTTTTGGACTTTGTGATTGATCATTTTAGGGGAATATCTTGGCCTTACTGGTGCAAGACTGAATGGTGCTGAGATGGTAGCATGTGGACTTGCCACTCACTTTGTTCCTTCAAAAGTATTCTATATATCTTGTTTTATCAAAAAAGAATACGTAGCTAGAAACTAGTTTTGTTTTTTTTTTCTTGAACAAAAATCAGAATCTATTTTGAACATCATTGCTCTTACACTGTTATTTCTAACCAATGAATAGAATTTACTTTTGTTGGAGAAATCATTGCATGAGGTGGATGTTGCTGAACCAAATACAATCCAGGGAATTATTAACAAATATACTCATCAAGTGCAATTGAAAGAAGACAGTGTTCTTCATAGGTGGCCTATACATCAATACATACACAATTTTTCTTTCTATATATATATACATACACTCAACATCTTTCTATTCATATCATTTTGTAGGCTTAACTTCATCGACCACTTTTTCTCAAAACAAACAGTAGAAGAAATCTTATCTTCTTTGGTAAGAATACAACACAACACATGTATTTATTTATGCATGTATATGTTTGTATATATACCTTGTTAATTGAGTCATAATTTAAATAAAGATATGTATTCATTATTTCCTATTTATGATTGTTTAGGAACATGAGAATGCAACTTTGAAAGAGGAGTGGATTACTAAGTCAATAAGATCAATGAAGGCAGCATCACCAATAAATCTTAAGATCTTCCTTATGTCGGTAAATTATCTATTATCTTCCTTTTCTCTTTTTCTAAGAGTTTATTTACTTGGATGAAGGTAAAGAGAGAAAAGGACAAGTGATATAAAAGATACATATAAATAATGAAATTTCATATCTCTCGCCCTAATTCATAGATTAGAAAAGGTCGATTTGAATCACTAGAAGAGTGCTTAATTCGAGACAGTAGAATATCTACTCATTCTCTTCGACGAACAGTGTCAAACGACTCACTTGAGGTATTCACTAATTTACCTTTACTTGGATAGAGTTTATTTCTCTTTTCTCATTTTTGAAAAAGTGTTGATATATTGTTGAATGTAGGGTATTAGGGGAATACTATGGGAGAAAAATTATAAACCAAAGGTGATATATCTACGTGCACAAGGTGTACCAAAATTCTTCTAAATAACTTTTACATATATTTTTGTTTTTTTTTCATATTAATTTCTTCTTTCATTTTGTTATCATACTTGGCAGTGGGAGCCTTCGAAATTGGAATTGGTTAGCAATGATATGGTGGAGACATATCTGACAAAGATACCTGAGATTGAAGGCTGGAAAGAACTCCAACTTCCTCCTAGAGACATGCGTGAAAAGGGACTGAGAGCTAAACTCTAATGTCTCGTTTACTTAAAGAGAAATAAAAGGAATGAAAATAAGCAAGTAATTAACGACAGTTAATTTTTATCTGTATTGTTATTATTTGAATAAAATATGCAATGACAAACAATGACTGTTATTCATTTATGATCTGCAACAAAGAGTTCAGAAGGAGTACCAAAGGTCCCAATTAAGGCTTAATTTTAGTAGATGAGGTCATTAATATAGGCGTCACTAGATGTCCTAAGAGCTCATATATGAGCGCTACTGCGTTACAACTCAAGCTTTTAAGTATAGAGCCAGGCCAAAGTTGATTTCGCCAAGTCTCCATCTGCTCTTCGATGTTTTCTTTCTCGATCTCTCCCTCGGCTAGCCTACGATGCTCTAGATTAAAACCAGAAAAGTGATCCTTGTTGCTGTCTTCTCAACAAATATTATTGTCGCTCGATGTTGCAACCTTTGTTGTTCTTTATAGACCATGGCCACACCTCTTGGATCGTTAACCGCCATGGTTGTAGCCCTATCATTGCTGCCATTGGTCGCAGGAATCCATGCCCTTGCGGCTGAGGTTTGTACTCGATAATGTTCGTCCATGCCCTAGTTGGATCACAAAAGTAACCATGCTTATCTAATTAAATTGTGGTTTGCAGCCACTTTTGCCTCCTCTAGGTGCCCACACGGATTATAGCGAAAGAAATACGGTAATTTACCAAATCACGCACCCTAGACATCTTACTTGACCAAAAGACGTATGCTACTTTGATATTTTACTAAAGGACGCACTTTTTTAAGTACACTTCCATTTTTATCCTTTTGACAAATCAAACTTTTTTTTTGTCGTTTTTCTTTTCTCCCCCTTCTCTTTCCTATCTCCTCTTTCATCAACGACATTTAAGATTTAGTTAATTTTTTGATAACATTTTAATACATTTAGAGAAACTAAAATAAACTATGAATAGCAAATTTGAACTCTTTGTAATCTCAGAAATCCACAGGAATTGAGATAAGTACAATCAGAGCTCTCTAGGTCCATCAGTGAGTTTCGATCAAAACTCACTGATGGACCTAGAGAGCTCCGATTGCATCCATTTCAGTTTCTATGGATTTCTGATGTTGCAAGGAATTCAAATATGCTATCCATTATTTATTTTGACTTTTAGAATGTGTTAAAATATAAGAAGAAAGAATCAACAAAAAAAATTCATATCAGACCCACATTGGGTCTAATGTGGAACCTTTTTGTTGATTCTTTCTTCTTATATTTTAATACATTCTAAAAGTCAAAATAAATAATGGATAGCATATTTGAACTCTTTCCAATATCAAGAATCCACAGAAACTGAAATGGGTGTAATCGGAGCTTTCTAGGTCCATCAGTGGGTTTTGACGGTGTAGCGCCCCGCCTTCTACTGACTAGACTGTAAGGCCGGGGGTTACATTCTGCTAAACTTATTCTTGGGCTATCGCTGAATAATAAGGTGTGGAAAAGCTGAACTAATTTAAAACTCTCTGCTATTTTCTATAAAATCTGGAGTTTATATTCAGAATACACTTCTGAAGTTGTACATATGCTAAAGAAGGGAACATAAACTTTCTATTTGATCAAAAAGCTGAAATTAGATACTTCTAGCGGAAATAAGACATTCCAATCGATCGGCTGATCGATTGGAGTTATTTGATCGATCCACTAATCGATTCAACATGCTACTGTGTACGGAGGTCAATTCTGGATCGATCGGCTGATCGATCCAGCCTGGCCAATCGATCCGATAATCGATTCAGAGGCTCTCTGTTCGTGGAAATAAAATTCCCAATCGATCGACTGATCGATCCATGGTCGATCGATCAGCTGATCGATTTATCAGCTTTCTGTACGCGGCAGATCGCTTCCCCAATCGATCGGCTGATCGATTGAGGGCTCCTCAATCGATCGGCTGATCGATTCAGGGCTCCTCAATCGATCGGCTGATCGATTCAATAACGTTCTATACGCAGGGATTTCTTCCAATTAATCGGCTGATCGATTGAGAACTCCTCAATCGATCGGCTGATCGATTGGAGTTTCTGATTTCTGCAGAAATCTCATCCAAACTCGTACAGGACCTTCAGAAATCAACTAAAAGCATAATATCACTACTAAGCATGTCATTACTCATGGTTAGCTAGCTAATATCAGGACAACTAATAATCTAAGCATAACTTAATGCATACTTTCATAGTTCAAGACACTTAACATCTAAAAGTGCGGAAAGGTAACATTATAAGAAATACTAAGTCTTTAGACTTGCTAGTCTCCAAGAATCTTTATTCCAAGTTCCTTCTCACACACATCTGATCGCATTGCCCTCCAGCCTCCGCTAATCCATCTTCCCTTTACCTTTATTTGCAGTATAAGGAAAAAAGAAACTATAAGCTTGAGAGCTTAGTAAGAACCATCTACCTCACAAAACATGCATTCGAAGGAATCATGCTTTCAAAAGATGCTATTCGAAATACATGCTAATGATCATATTGAAAATGCTAAAACATGGCATATGGACATACAAGTCATGACAATCAAAGACTGAACATAAAGCGAATTGTTATATCAATAAGAAAACTAAACTGAGGCTGAGCTGTATTTACATATCTGATTCGTGAATTTTGAAAACTATTTATATAAATAGATAAAAATACTAATCATGCTGCTGATGGGCCCAGCAACTGTACTTGCTATGCGCGCATCCCTAACTAAACCCGAGGTAGCTAGTCCCGAATCCAGTAGGGTTTACTAGGTTATCTAAACTTGGGACGACTATGGGAGCCCAACCCAAGGACATCTGAGAGTCCAGTACAGTGCCACTGATAAAAGTAAAATACTGTTCATAACTGATTTATCTCATCTTGCTTTTACTAGGTTATTTGAACCTAGAGCTAGGTTATCTGAACCTAGAGGCGACTATGGGAGCCCACCCATTGGACCGTAGTCCCATATAAACTGAAACAAGACTATGTACGCTATTTAAAAATGCATCTATAGCATTTAACTGGGTTATTAAAATGTCTACTGTAGCATATAACTATACTAGTCATTCTATCGAGTACCTGGTGTGCTCTAATTTTGCATATGGCTGAACTAAGAATGTAGAAACATACGGTTAGCTACTTATACTGCAGGTGAGGGGTTACTTACTTCCTGCGCTAAGTTTTCTTACAATCCGATCGCTAGATTTTTCTGGAGAAGAAGATCTTTTCGACGATCTTCTTACGTCTACACGTTCTTCTCGCGGAAAGGAGCGTCCTCGTATCGGAGTTGTCGCCGGAAGGTGCTCCTATGACCCTAGGGATGGAACCCTAGTTCTCTTGGGGCTTGGTGTGCCGAGAGGGTGCGGGAGAGAGAGAGAGGCGGCGTGTGAGGGTGAGGGTGAGGGAAGTTGTCGTTCAAGAATAATAAATTCCCTCTTAATTCCCCTATTTATATTAAGTGATTAATACCACCTAACTAAATCTTAAATATAATTGTTCTCCTCTTCTTTCAGCACACCCCTGCTGGGGCCCCTTGGTTACTAAGATCATCTAAAAGTCATAGGGTCCAGTAGTTCGCGGGTTCAATTCCCGCTTAGGCTATTTTACATTTTTATTTAATTTTGCTACTTCGGTTATTCTAAAAATTCTATAAAAATATTCTAAAATTCCAGAAAAATAATAGAATATTTCTAAAATTAATTTGAGAATTTTTTGACGTTACAATCCCCCATACCTTATAAAAAGTTTGTCCTCGAACTTAAAATAACTCTGGATATTTCTGTCTCATACTAGCTTCTGTCTTCCAAGTTGCCTCTTCTGTTGTGTGATTTTGCCAAATAACTTTTACTAATGGTACTTCCTTGTTCCGCAATTTCTTAACTGCTCAGTCTACTATCTGAATAGGCCGACTGTCATAGCTGAGGTCTTCGCGGACTTGTACCGACTGAGGCTCAATCACCTGGGTGGCATCTGGGATATGCTTCTTCAGCATTGAGACGTGAAATACGTTATGGATAGCTGACATCTCCTGGAGTAGTTCTAGCTCATATGCTACCTTACCAACTCTTCTAATGATAAGGTATGGTCCCACATATCTGGGACTTAATTTTCCCTTCTTCCCAAAACGCATTACTCCCTTCATGGGAGCTACTCGGAGGAATACTGTATCCCCAACTGAAAACTCTAAGGGTCGGCGCCGTGTATCAGCATAGCTTTTCTGGCGGCTCTGAGCTATTTCTATCCTCTGGCGGATCCGCTGTGGTATCTGCTACTAGATCTGTCTGAAGTTCTAGTTCTTTCTGTTCACCACTTTCATACCAACAGATTGGAGATCTACACCTCCGCCCATAGAGAGTCTCGTAGGGTGCCATATCGATAGTGGCCTGATAGCTATTGTTATATGCAAATTCTGCTAAGCACAGATATTTGCACCAACTTCCCTTGAAGTCTAGGGCACATGCTCGGAGCATATCTTCGAGTACTTGATTTACTCGCTCCGTATGACTATCTGTCCGAGGATTGTTGGTGAAATCGACCTAGGTTTTGATGTGTGTGTCAAAGAGTTTAAGTTAAGCTTTCATATGTATTTGATATGTGTTTGAGTCTTGCAGGACTTTGTGGAACACATGAGAACTTGGTGCGGCTAAGTGGGGGAAGCTCATCCAAGGGCTCGGATCGTTGAGTCGGTGAAGGGTGGTGTGGAAGACATCCGAAGGACCGCAAGACGAGGAGTAATGGAGTGGAGCCGAGGGAAGTGGACTTCAAGGCAGCGTGAAGGATGGCACGGAGAGGAGCCGCGGGCTCGGGTGCATCTGAGGGACGAAGGCCGAGGAAGAGGACTTCAAAGGCGACTCCGGAAAGGATGAGAGGAGTGAATGTACTGGGACCAGTCGACTGGTCATGGGACCAGTCGACTGATCCAGCTTCACAGAATGCACAGAAGCATTCTGTGCTTGTCGACTAAAGGGACCAGTCGATTGGTACATGACCGTTGGCAGAAAACGGGCTCTAAAGAAAGCCGTTGGCGTTGCCTAACGGCTAGCACCAGTCGACTGGTGCATGGACCAGTCGACTGGTGTCAGGGTTTGAGTTGATTGGTGATCAACTCTTTCCTCTTATTTAAGGGGAGCTTTGGGGCATTGAAGGGACTACTGATACTCATTGTAAACCTTCTGAATCTTGCCCAAAGCTCCAAGCCAACTCTCTTCCTTCTAACCCTAAGTTTCATCTTGTAAAAAGGAAGAAAACTTTGTGAGAGGTTTGCTCCACCGAGAAGGAGAAGCTTTAGCCGGAGATTGCCGGGGACTGATCCACCAAAGGATCAAGGGCTCGTCCACCTCAAGGACACGTCGTGGAGTAGGAGCAAGCAATCTCCGAACCACGTTACATCGAGCGTGTTAGCGTTTGTATTCTCGTTTGTGGTTCATTGTTTTAGTTTCTATATTTCCGCTTGCGCAAACTAACGTACTGTAGAGAAGAAATCGATTTGGGGGTGGCCTAGCTATTCAACCTCCCCTTCAAGCCGGCCACCGATCCTCCAACAATTGGTATCAGAGCAAGGACGCTTTTCAACGGACTAATCGCCAAGAAGAACAACATCATCAATGGCTGGCTCAAACATTCATCCACCCAAATTCGAAGGGGACTTCTCTTGGTGGAAGAAGAGAATGGAGGTATTCTTCGAAACCGATTTTGATATTATGTTAATCATGGAAAATGGTTTCGAAGTGCCTAGGGATCAAGACAACAAGATACTTGAGAAAACAAGGTGGAGCAAGAAACAAAGGGAAGAACATCTAGCAAATTTGAAAGTCATCCATCATCTACTACATGTTCTTCCCCAACAAGAAGTAACAAGAGTTGGAACCTACTCAAGTGCCAAGGAGTTATGGGAGAAGCTAGTGGAGCTTCATGAAGGCACATCGGAGGCTAAATTGGCAAGAAGGGACCTCCTTCGAACTCAACTCAACAATGTAAAGCTTGAGAAGGGAGATAAGGTATCTACACTTCATGCTAAAATTAAAGAAATTTTAAGTGGACTAACAAGTGTAGGTGAGAAACTCTCCAACCGGGACATCATAATGAAGGCTATCAATGCCTTCCCAAGATCCTCAACATGGAGCTCCATTGTAGATTCGTTCTATATCTCAAAGGATCTTGAAAAGAGCTCTCTAGATGAATTCTTCTCAACCATGGAGCTTCACGAAACAAGGGTTGAAGGATTAGAGGGAGAAGCAAATAGATCAAGAGGAGTAGCCCTTGTGGCAAACAAGGGAAAGGGTAAGAAGAAGAAGTCTTCATCCCCACCATCCTCCGACTCCGAAGAATCAAGCGCCTCAATGGATAGTGATCAAGAGGCGTATATGGTAAGGAAAATGAGAAGAGCTTTTAGAAAATTTTCATCTAACAAATCTCATGCTAGGAAAAGCTCAAGAAGCAAAAGTAGGACAAGGAAGATAATTTGCTACAATTGCCAAGGAGAAGGACACATAAGAGATGATTGTCCTCTCTTGAAAAAGAAGGAAGGGAAGAAGAAGAAGGAGAAGACAAAAGAAAAGGGGAAGAAGGCTCAAAACCGAAAAGCAACATGGGATGATCCTTCATCATCATCGGAGGAAGAAGAGCATCACATAGTCAATTTTGCTCTCATGGGGATTGATGATGTAGCCTCCACCTCATCCGAACAAGAAGATGAAGAGGGGAGCTCAAGTGAAGGGGGAGGTCAATCATCGGATTCGGACTTCTCGGTAAGTGAGGTACATAATCTTCCTCCTCATATTTTAATTAAAATTATTTCAAGCACAAATGATGACTTGTTCAAGGTAAAAAGGAAAAACAAGTCTTTGAAACATGATATTAGCATGCTTGAAGAAAAATTAGAATCCATGTGCTCTAAGGACTACAATAAGCATGTTCTTTCTTCCTCAAGTTCAAATGTATCATGTTTAGAAGAAGAAAATAGGGAATTAAGGGAAAAGATAGAATATCTTACCAATGCCCTTAGGAAATTTGAAATTGGCTCTAAAACCCTAAATATGATCATTGGGAGCCAAAGGGCAAGTTTTAAGAAAAATGGGATAGGATACAATGAACAAAATAATGAAAAGACCTATCATTGTCTACTTGCTAGGGGGCAATCCAAAACAAAGACCATAGATAGGAAATGGATCCCCAAAGAGTACTTGGTCAACCCAATTAGAAACAATTTCTATTGGGTACCAAAATCAATCCTTAAGGGTTAGAGGATTTTATGACAAGTCAACCATGGAAGTCAATAATTCAAATTTTTCCTATATGGTTGACTTGAGACCTTAAGGGGGAGGGCTTAGCCTTGATAGAGATTTCTGATCAAAAGGGCTAAGTAGAGGTTACCTTTATCTCACAATGATTTGTATTATTTTCTAACCATGAATGTGAGATATTAGGATGATACAAATAATTCACTTATGCTTATGGCATTTTGATGAGTTATGAAGTGTATCAATGTTTAGTGATCATAGGCCAACTATGGGGAAAACAAATGTTTAATTAATGAACATCTTGCCCATAGATCATAGTTGAATATTTTAAATGTTTTTGAAAACAATCCTATGTTTTATTTACTATGGTATAGCTATATTGAAACATATGAGTGCAAAACTGGGTTTTAAATTGATACAAACTTGCATGGTTTTGAGATTTTTGAGATTTGGTCAAAATTTCAAAAATACTTTGACTTTTCATGAAAACATATTTTTCCTTGTTGAAGAACATGTCAAGAAATATGTGTTCAAAATTTCATGATTTTTTGAATTTTCTGGAATTTTTTATGCATTTCTGAAGTTGGCCTCAGAAGGCTGAAATTCGAATTCAGCATGTATCAGTCGACTGTGACAGGTACCAGTCGACTGGTACCAGCCTTACAGCACTCTGCGGGTTTCTGAAATCAAGTTTTTGGTCTAACATTGATTAGAATTGATACCATAGTATGTGTACGTGTCTGGTACACTATTTTTGATGGTGTCAAAGGGGGAGAAAAGGGAAGGTTAAGTTAAGTTAGTAACCTACTTGGTTTACTTGTGTACAAATCTTTGAAAATTAAGGTTGAGAGCATGTGTTAAGGGGGAGCTTGGGTTTTATGCTTCATGTTTACATATTGCTTCAAAATTTTCAAAGTTGTTATTTATGCCTAACTTAAACATATTGCCACACATCAAAAAGGGGGAGATTGTTGGTGCAATCGACCTAGGTTTTGATGTGTGTGTCAAAGAGTTTAAGTTAGGCTTTCATATGTATTTGATATGTGTTTGAGTCTTGCAGGACTTTGTGGAACACATGAGAACTTGGTGCGGCCAAGTGTGGGAAGCTCATCCAAGGGCTCAGATCGTTGAGTCGGTGAAGGGTGGTGTGGAAGACATCCGAAGGACCGCAAGACGAGGAGTAATGGAGTGGAGCCGAGGGAAGTGGACTTCAAGGCAGCATGAAGGATGGCACGGAGAGGAGCCGCGGGCTCGGGTGCATCTGAGGGACGAAAGCCGAGGAAGAGGACTTCAAAGGCGACTCCGGAAAGGATGAGAGGAGTGAATGTACTGGGACCAGTCGACTGATCCAGCTTCACAGAATGCACAGAAGCATTCTGTGCTTGTCGACTAAAGGGACCAGTCGACTGGTCCTAAGACCAGTCGACTGGTACATGACCGTTGGCAGAAAATGGGCTCTAAAGAGAGCCGTTGGCATTGCCTAACGGCTAGCACCAGTCGACTGGTGCATGGACCAGTCGACTGGTGTCAGGGTTTGAGTTGATTGGTGATCAACTCTTTCCTCTTATTTAAGGGGAGCTTTGGGGCATTGAAGGGACTACTGATACTCATTGTAAACCTTCTGAATCTTGCCCAAAGCTCCAAGCCAACTCTCTTCCTTCTAACCCTAAGTTTCATCTTGTAAAAAGGAAGAGAACTTTGTGAGAGGTTTGCTCCACCGAGAAGGAGAAGCTTTAGCCGGAGATTGCCGGGGACTGATCCACCAAAGGATCAAGGGCTCGTCCACCTCAAGGACACGTCGTGGAGTAGGAGCAAGCAATCTCCGAACCACGTTACATCGAGCGTGTTAGCGTTTGTATTCTCATTTGTGGTTCATTGTTTTAGTTTCTATATTTCCGCTTGCGCAAACTAACATACTGTAGAGAAGAAATCGATTTGGGGATGACCTAGCTATTCAACCCCCCCTTCAAGCCGGCCACCGATCCTCCAACAGGAAAGCTGTGCTAAACTTTAACCTGGTACCCAATGCTGACTGTACACACTCCCAGAAGTGTGACATGAATCTACTATCTCTGTCTGATATAATGGTCTGTGGGACTCCATGCAGTCTGACAATCTCCTTGAGATACAACTGAGCTAGTTGTTCCATGGAGTAAGATATCCTGATAGCTAAGAAGTGGGTTGATTTAGTCAATCTGTCGACTATTACCCAGATGGTATCAAAACCATTCGTGGTTTTGGGTAGTCCCACTATGAAATCCATGGAAATATCCTCCCACTTCCATTCTGGAATCTGGATAGGCTGCAAAACTCCTCTTGGTCTTTGGTGTTCTGCCTTAACCCTCTGGCAGGTCAGACAGGTACTGACATATCTAGCGATGTCTCTCTTCATTCCAGGCCACCAAAAACGTTTCTTTAGGTCTTGGTACATCTTCGTGGAACCAGGATGCATCACATAAGGAGTCCTGTGGGCCTCGTCTAGGATCTTCCTCCGTAATTCCTCCTGATCCGAAACACATAGTCTGTCACCAAAATACAATACCCCACTATCGGATACTCTGAACTCTCCACTTTCTGATTCTGCTAACCCTTGCTTGATTTTCTGAATTTTAGGGTCCTGATCCTGAGCTGTCTGGATGTCACCAAGCAGGGTAGATGCTAAGGTCATAGTAGAGAGTTGTCCAACTATAAGTTCGAGACCAAACTCTGTAATTTCCTTCTGTAGGGGCGGTGACATGGCTGCTAAGGATAGTAAGGTAGCACTGGACTTTCTGTTAAGTGCATCTGCCAGCTTATTGGCTTTTCCTGGGTGGTAGAGGATGTCTATGCCATAGTCTTTGACCAGCTCGAGCCATCTGCACTGTCGCATATTCAGATCCTTCTGGGTGAAGAAGTACTTCAGACTCTGGTGATCTGTATACACTCTACACTGAGCTCCATACAAGTAATGTCTCCAAATTTTGAGGGCGAAGACAACTGCTACAAGCTCAAGGTCATGAGTAGGGTAGTTTCTCTCATAATCCTTGAGTTGTCTGGAGGCATAGGTGATCACCCTACCGTTTTGCATCAGTACTGCTCCTAGTCCCAATTTAGAGGCATCACTGTAAATATCAAAGTTGTCTGTGTTTCTAGCAGAGTCAGGATGGGAGCACTAGTCAATCTTCTTTTTAGCTCTATGAAACTGTTCTCACAGTCCTCTGTCCACTGAAATTTTCTGTTCTTCCTGGTGAGAGCTGTCAGTGGGGAGACTATCCTAGAGAAATCCTCTACAAATTTTCTGTAATAACCTGCTAATCCCATAAAGCTTCTGATTTCACTAGCGTTCTTAGGTCTTTTCCAGTTACTCACAGCCTCTATCTTATTGGGGTCTACCATGATACCATCCTGGGAGATGATGTGACCCAGAAAGGATACCTGATCGAGCCAGAATTCACATTTCGTGAACTTGACGTACAGCTAGTTCTGCTGAAGGGTCTGCAGTACTATCTTCAGGTGCTCTGCGTGTTCTTCCTAAGTTCTGGAATAGATAAAAATGTCGTCGATGAACACGATAACAAACTTATCTAAGTATTCTCTGAATACTCGGTTCATGAGGTCCATGAAAGTAGCTGGAGCATTCGTCACGCCAAAGGGCATGACTACGAACTCATAATGTCTGTATCTGGTCCTGAAAGCTGTCTTAGGTATGTCACCTTCTTTAACTTTCACCTGGTGATATCCTGATCTGAGGTCTATTTTAGAGAACACTACTGCTCCCTTTAGCTGATCAAACAGGTCATCTATCCTGGGAAGAGGATACCTGTTCTTAATCGTGACTTGGTTTAGTGCCCGGTAGTCTATACACAGGCGCATGCTCCCATCCTTCTTCTTCACGAACAATACAGGAGCTCCCCATGGTGAGTGACTAGGGCGTACGAAACCCTTGTCAAGCAGCTCCTGTAGTTGCTCCTGAAGTTCCTTCAGTTCGGCTGGAGCCATGCGGTAGGGTGCTTTGGAGATGAGATTTGTACCGGGGATGAGTTTTATCTCAAATTCAATCTCTCTGTCTGGTGCTAGGCCCGGTAACTCCTCAGGGAAGACTGCTGGGTAGTCACATGCAACTCGGACCTCTTCTAGCTTTTGGTCCCTGTTCTGACTGGTACCGACTACATGTGCTAAGAATCCTGTACATCCTGAATCCAGTAATTTTTGTGCTTTCAGAGCTGAGAGAAACTTCTTGGCCTTTCTCTTTGGTTCTCTGATGTACCCAAACTGCACTCCTACTTCTGGTTGGAATACAACTTTCTGTTTACGACACTCTATGGAGGCACCGTATTTGATCAGAAAGTTCATTCCCAAGATGACATCGTAGTCAGCCATATCTAGCACTATCAGATTACCAAAAAGCTCTCTGTCTGCTATAATGACTGGCACTGTTCGGAGCCAGTGCGTGGATGCCATAATTTCCCTTAAAGGTAGTGTTGTCAAAAACTGTCCACTGAGTACCTCTGGAGATATTGCCAACTTTTCAGTGAATGTCCTAGATATATAAGAATGGGTTACCCCAGTATCGAATAAGATAGTTGTACTTTACTGTAAAATACTAATCTGACCTGTAACAACTGTCGAGGCATTCGCTACGTCCTCTCTGGTGAGTGAATAGATCCTCGCGTTCGTTGTGACTGAGGGGGCTTCTAGTCTGCCTTGGCTGATGTGTGGACCATCTAAAGCAGCCTGCATCTGGTGCAACTGAGCTGGTTTGTCTCCGTACTGAATCGGCTGCGGTGGGGGTAAACTGGTCTTGTTCGGGCATTGCTTAGCCATATGCCCTTCCTGGCCACATTCGAAGGATCCTCGTGTGCCCTTGCGACAAACTCCCTGGTTTACGTTTGTGACTAGAGTTCCCTTTCCAGTTAGAGCTGTGGCCCTGGTGTTTCTGAGTACCTGAGCCTCCTTGGCCTTTGGACTCTGAGAAGGCTTGCTTCTGCTGCTTGATGCTGTTCTGGTAATGCTCGGTGATCAGAGCACTACTTACTAGTTCTTCAGTGGTTTGTGGCCTATGAACGCCGCTGGCCACGTTCATTGCTATTTCCAGCCTTATCATTTTGAGCATCAACTGGACTCGTTCTCTTTCAGTGATGACTAGTTCAGGGCATAGACGAGCCAGTCTGTTAAATTTCTTCACGGCTTCCTCAACTGAAAGGTTGCCTTGACGAAATTCGGTGAACTCGTCGTAGTGGCGGTTTGTGACTCGCATGTGAAAGAACTCCTCAAAGAATTCTCTCTCGAAGTCAGCCCATGTCATCTGGCTCACTGGGCACTTCGCTTTAATCCTCTCCCACCACATACGTGCGTCTCCTACCAGGCAGAAGGAGGCGCATTTCACTTTTTCATACTCTAGCTAGTCCAGAAGCTCCATCGTACTCTCCAGTGTTTTGAACCAGGCTTGGGCATCCCATGGTTCACTGGTTCCTGAGAAGTTCTCTAGCTTGATTTTCTGCCACTGGATCAGATAGGCTTCTCTCCTTGCCCCTGCTGCTGGGACTACTGGTACTGTAGGTTGGACTGGTGGAACCTCTATCACTACTGGGGTTGTTAAGTTAGGTTCTGGAGTGGAAGTGGGAGTGTTCTGCTGATTAGCCCTTAGGGTGGCTATCTCCTGTTGTTGTTCAGCTAATTGCTTCTGTAACTGGGCCAATACCTCTGTAAGGTCTGAGGGAGGCACTGAGCTGCCTGCCTCATGCTGGGGCTCAGTAGCGGGTGTCTTTCTAGCTGGGCGTCCTCGTACCATTTTCTAGAGAAATAGAGGACATACATAACTAATACAATCATATTTGTATAATTACTATTATCATGTTAGATGCTATCATATATAAACATGTTTTAGTTATCTATGAACATGAAAGCAAGAAACATAAATAAAGTGAGAGATATTCTTACTTGGAAGCTGCAGGTTCAATGCTGATGTGTGTGTGGAGGAAGTATGGAACTTGCACTGATACCACTCTGTAGCGCCCCGCCTTCTACTGACTAGACTGTAAGGTCGGGGGTTACATTATGCTAAACTTATTCTTGGGCTATCGCTGAATAATAAGGTGCGGAAAAGCTGAACTAATTTAAAACTCTCTGCTATTTATTATAAAATCTGGAGTTTATATTCAGAATACACTTCTGAAGTTGTATATATGCTAAAGAAGGGAACCTAAACTTTCTATTTGATCAAAAAGCTGAAATTAGACACTTCTAGCTGAAATCAGACATTCCAATCGATCGGTTGATCGATTAGAGTTATTTGATCGATCCACTGATCGATTCAACGTGCTACTGTGTATGGAGGTCAATTCTGGATCGATCGGCCGATCGATCCAGCCTGGCCAATCGATCAAGCCTGGTCAATCGATCCGATAATCGATTCAGAGGCTCTCTGCTCGCGGAAATAAAATTCCCAATCGATCGGCTGATCGATCCATGGCCAATCGGTCAGCTGATCGATTCATCAGCTTTCTGTACGCGGCAGATCGCTTCCCCAATCGATCGGCTGATCGATTCAATAACGTTCTGTACGCGGGGATTTCTTCCAATCGATCGGTTGATCGATTGGAGTTTCTGATTTCTGCAGAAATCTCATCCGAACTCGTACAAGACCTTCAGAAATCAACTAAAAGTATAATACCACTACTAAGCATGTCATTACTCATGGTTAGCTAGCTAATATCAGGACAACTAATAATCTAAGCATAACTTAATGCATACTTTCATAGTTCAAGACACTTAACATCTAAAAGTGCGAAAAGGTAACATTATAAGAAATACTAAGTCTTTAGACTTGCTAGTCTCCAAGAATCTTTATTCCAAGTTCCTTCTCACACACATCTGATCGCATTGCCCTCCAGCCTCCGCTAATCCATCTTCCCTTTACCTTTATTTGCAGTATAAGGAAAAAAGAAACTATAAGCTTGGGAGCTTAGTAAGAACCATCTACCTCACAAAACATGCATTCGAAGGAATCATGCTTTCAAAAGATGCTATTCGAAATACATGCTAATGATCATGTTGAAAATGCTAAAACATGGCATATGGACATACAAGTCATGACAATCAAAGACTGAACATAAAGCGAATTGTTATATCAATAAGAAAACTAAACTGAGGCTGAGCTGTCTTTACATATCTGATTCGTGAATTTTGAAAACTATTTATATAAATAGATAAAAATACTAATCATGCTGCTGATGGGCCCAGCAACTGTACTTGCTATGCGCGCATCCCTAACTAAACCCGAGGTAGCTAGTCCCGAATCCAGTAGGGTTTACTAGGTTATCTAAACCTGGGACGACTATGGGAGCCCAACCCAAGGACATCTGAGAGTCCAGTACAGTGCCACTGATAAAAGTAAAATACTGTTCATAACTGATTTATCTCATCTTGCTTTTACTAGGTTATCTGAACCTAGAGGCGACTATGGGAGCCCACCCATTGGACCGTAGTCCCATATAAACTAAAACAAGACTATGTACGCTATTTAAAAATGCATCTATAGCATTTAACTGCGTTATTAAAATGCCTACTGTAGCATATAATTGTACTAGTCATTCTATCGAGCACCTGGTGTGCTCTAATTTTGCATATGGCTGAACTAAGAATGTAGAAATGTACGGTTAGCTACTTATACTGCAGGTGAGGGGTTACTTACTTCCTGCGCTAAGTTTCTTTACAATCTGATCGCTAGGTTTTTTCGGAGAGGAAGATCTTTTCGACGATCTTCTTACATCTACACGTTCTTCTCGCAGAAAGGAGTGTCCTCGTATCGGAGTTGTTGCCGAAAGGTGCTCCTACGACCCAGGGATGGAACCCTAGTTCTCTTGGGGCTTGGTGTGCCGAGAGGGTGCGGGAG
The DNA here is from genome assembly GCF_018446385.1 of Zingiber officinale. NCBI lineage: Eukaryota > Viridiplantae > Streptophyta > Magnoliopsida > Zingiberales > Zingiberaceae > Zingiber > Zingiber officinale. Next base: position 84,084,630 of record NC_055996.1, read on the forward strand.
AGAGAGAGAGGCAGCGTGTGAGGGTGAGGGTGAGGGAAGTTATCGTTCAAGAATAATAAATTCCCTCTTAATTCCCCTATTTATATTAAGTGATTAATACTACCCAACTAAATCTTAAATATAATTGTTCTCCTCTTCTTTCAGCACACTCCTGCTGGGGCCCCTTGGTTACTAAGATCATCTAAAAGTCGTAGGGTCCGGTAGGTCACGGGTTCAATTCCCGGTTAGGCTATTTTACGTTTTTATTTAATTTTGCTATGACTATTCTAAAAATTCTATAAAAATATTCTAAAATTTCAGAAGAATAATAAAATATTTCTAAAATTAATTTGAGAATTTTCGAGCGTTACAGACCGAAACCCACTGATGGACCCAAAGACCTCAGATTACACCCATTTTAGTTCCTGTGGATTCCTGATGTTGCAAGGAGTTCAAATATGCTATCCATTGTTTATTTTGACTTTTAGAATGTGTTAAAATATAAGAAGAAAGAATCAGCAAAAAGGCTCCACGGTATGCCTGATATGAATCATATCAGGCCCACATTGGGCCTAATATGATTCCATATCAGGCTCAATGTGGGTCTCACTCTATTAGGAATGTTCAACTGTTTTAGGAACTCTTCATTTCATAATGGATGTGTCTATGATTGCTCTAACACTGTGTGGACATCAAAAATTAGAGAACAAGAAGCAGAATATGCTAAGAAAATAAAAAACAAAATTCCTATGGTTCACAAAGCAGCCAAAGAGAAGAGAGCAATGACTGAGGCTATGTGCCGTGAAGAGCTATTGAAGTAAGAAGAAAGTGCAGCCAAACATCACGCCACAGGGCAAATGCTAAAGCAAGGTTGTAGCTGCCTCAATTCATGAGAAATGGAGATAGTAACAAGATGTTATCTCATGCATGCTTTCTAGCTTATGGTGTGTTACTGAGGACTTCAGCTTGTATTATTATAAGAAAATAAGAGGTATTTAATTTACAAGTCCAATTCTTCTTGTCTTTGTAATTCTTCATAAATACTGTATTTTGTCTCTGTAATTCATTATGAGTTTTATGTTTGGGTCAGTAGTACATTCTTTCATTTATATAATTACTGCAAGCTAAACATAAGAATGCACTACAAAAAAATCATATCAGGTCTAACATAGCCCTGATATGATTCATATCAGGCCTAACGTGGAGGTTTTTTGCTGATTCTTTCTTCTTATATTTTAACATATTCTATAAGTCAAAATACACAATTGATAGCATATTTGAACTCCTTGCAATATCAAGAATCCATAGGAACTGAAATGGGTGCAATCGGAGCTCTCTAAGTCCATCAGTGGGTTTCAATCAAAATCCACTAATGGACCTAGAGAGCTCCGATTGCACCCATTTTAGTTTCTGTGGATTCTTGGTGTTGCAAGGAGTTCAAATATGCTATCCATTGTTTATTTTGACTTTTAGAAGGTGTTAAAATATAAGAAGAAAGAATCAGTAAAAAAATTTCATATCAGGCCCACGTTAGGCCTGATATGGAATCATATCAGGCCTCACATGGAGTCTTTTTGCTGATTCTTTCTTCTTATATTTTAACACCTTCTAAAAGTAAAAATAAATAATAGATAGCATATTTGAGCTCCTTGCAACATCAGGAATCCACAGAAACTGAAATGGGTATAATCGAAGCTCTCTAGGTCCATCAGTGGGTTTTGACCGAAACCCACTGATGAACCTAGAAATCTTAGATTACACCCATTTCAGTTCCTATGGATTCCTGATGTTGCAAGGAGTTCAAATATGCTATCCATTGTTTATTTTGACTTTTAGAATGTGTTAAAATATAAGAAGAAAAAATCAACAAAAAGGCTTCACGTTAGGCCTGATATGAATCATATTAGGCCCACATTGGGCCAGATATTATTCCATATCAGGCCCAACGTGGATCTCACTCTATTAGGAATGCTCAATTATTTTAGGAACTCTTTATTTCCAATGTAGCATTTTATTTTGACTCAAATCTCAATTTATGATGTATGTCTTTGTTGGGGGTTTGAAAAATTATGCACATTGGAAAAGCCTTAACTGCTGAATACCTCTTCAAATATGCTGGATTGAATATTGAAAAGTAAAGATTTTTGCAATTCCTCTGCCTTTTGCTTGATATCTTTTTCCCATTTAAATAATTGACACACTTTTCTTTCAGCCTTCAAAATTTGGAGTGATGTCTCTTTGTCCTTTTCCCTTATTTCTCGTAAGTGATCTCATTTTCTGGATTAATTTTCTTTTACAAAGAAAGAAGAAATAAGTGAGTCATGACTTATTTGCAGTTACATGCTAGTAGAAGAATTAGGTCTATCTGGTATTATGGCAATTTTATTTATTGGAATTATACGTATCTTCTCTTTTTTCAATAACTATGCTATGACTATTTGTTCTAAGTGTTTGCATTTGTATTCTTACAGGTAATGAAGCATTATACATTCTCCCATTTGTCAGAGAACTCTCAACATTTTGCTACTGCCTTTTTCCACTTGATTTCATCACTAGCTGAAATAGTTATGTAGGAGGATATGCATTGATGCCCTTATCTATTTTTCTACTTAGAGCAATCATAAACGCATCCATTATGAAATGAAGTGTTCCTAAAATAGTTGAGCATTCCTAATAGAGTGAGACCCACATTAGGCCTGATATGGAATCATATCAGGCCCAACGTGGGCCTGATATGATTCATATCAGGCCTAACGTGGAGCCTTTTTGCTGATTCTTTTTTCTTATATTTTAACACCTTCTAAATGTCAAAATAAACAATGGATAGTATATTTGAACTCCTTGCAACATCAGGAATCCACAGGAACTGAAATGAGTGTAATCTGAGGTCTCTAGGTCCATCAGTGGGTTTCGGTCAAAACTCACTGATGGACCTAAAGAGCTCCGATTATACCCATTTAAGTTCCTATAGATTCCTGATGTTGCAAGAAGCTCAAATATGCTATCCATTATTTATTTTGACTTTTAGAATGTGTTAAAATATAAGAAGAAAGAATTAGCAAAAAGGCTCCATGTTAGGCCTGATATGAATCATATCAGACCCATGTTGGGCCTGATATGATTCCATACCAGGCCCAACGTGGGCCTGAAATGATTCCATATCAGGCCCAACGTGGGTCTGATATAAATTTTTTTGCTGATTCTTTCTTCTTATATTTTAACACCTTCTAAAAGTCAAAATAAACAATGGATATCATATTTGAACTCCTTGCAACACCAGGAATCCATAGAAACTGAAATGGGTGCAATCAGAGCTCTGTAGGTCCATCAGTGGGTTTTGACCGAAACCCACTGCTGGACCTAGAGAGCTCTGATTGCACTTATTTCAATTCCTGTGGATTTCTGAGATTACAAGGAGTTCAAATTTGCTATTCATAGTTTATTTTAGTTTCTCTAAATCTATTAAAATGTTATCAAAAAATTAACTAAATCTTAAATGTTGTTGATGAAAGAGGAGATAGGAAAGAGAAGAGGGAGAAAAGAAAAACGACAAAAAAAAGTTTGATTTGTCAGAAAGATAAAAATGGAAGTGCACTTGAAAAATTGCGTCCTTTGGTAAAAACCAAAGTAGCATACGCCTTTTGATCAATTAAGATGTCTAGGTGCGTGATTTGATAAATTACCGAAAGAAATAAGATTGGAGAGAAACAAAATGTAATAATAAAATTGTTGATTGCCTCTGTTTGTCCATAGAAAGGATAATTTATAGATACATTATAAGACTCCATCCCATCAATTGACGTAATAATAAATAAAGAAAATATTATAAGATTCTGTGACAGAGTAATAAACGAAAGGAATAATTAATAGGTTTTAATTTTATTTTGACATAATCATATTGAATGCTTCTCTTTTATCCTCGACAAATTCAACGGAAAATCTTTGATGTTGAGTTGGTTTGCTAGATTATTGAAACGCTATTTGGATAATAGTTTAGTAAAAATATCCGCAATTTGATCCTCTGTATAAATAAATTAAATAGATAATTGTTGAGTCACCACACGTTCTCGAACAAAATAAAAATCAATTTCCACATGTTTTGTACGAGCATTAAAAATTGGATTTGCTGTGAGATATGTAGCTCCAATATATTATCACACCAACTTTTTGGTGCAATATTTGATACAAGATGAAGTTCAAAGAGAAGTAATTGAAGCCAAATAATTTCAAATATTGTATTTGCTATAGCTTAATATTCTACCTTAGTGCTTAAACGAATATCATAGGTTGCTTTTTCGAATTCCATGAGATAAAGTTTCATCCAAGAAATATTGCATATCCACTAGTAGAGTGTCTGTCTTCAGGAGAGCTTGCCTAATCTGCATCACTATAAACATTTAAATCTTGAGATGATTGGCGATATAAAAGAAGACCATGTAGGATAGTACCTTTGAGATATCGAAACATTCTTTACACACCTTCTCAATTTTGTTCAGTGGGAGCATGCATGTATTAACAAGCACAATTTACTACAAAGGTAATATCAAGACATGTGATAGTGACATATTGTAATGCTCCAATAATGCTTCGAAAAATTTATAGATCAGACATCACAAGAGAGGATGAAATTGTAAAGAAGTTGTTTATAGCAATTGGTGTAAAAATTGCACGTGCTCCATCCATTTTGCCTCTCTGAAGAAGCCCAGTAATGTATTTTCTATGAGAGAGGAGATAGCCTTGCAATACTAAGAAAAAAACAAGCATTATTCAAATCTCGAGTAGGAAATTCTTGATTGAGGAGATTTAATTAAATTGTGATACCCTTATGATCATTGTCAATTATTAGGATGTCATCCATATAAATAAGAAAAAAAATATCATAGATCCATTATTATATTTGTGGAATAGAGATGAGCTACTTTTGATCCAGAAAATCTTTGAGTTTGTAACTAATTAGATAATCGATGAAACCATGAACGAAGAGCTTGTCAAAGACCATATAAGGATTTCTTGAGTTGACAAACATGAGATGGAAATTGTGGATGAATGAACCTAGGTGATTACTCCATAAATACAATTTCTTCAAGATAATCATGAAGAAACACATTTGAAATGTCTAATTGTTGTATATGTCAATTAGAACTAACAACTATTGATAATAATAGTCTGACAAATGTAATTTTGATGACTGAGCTAAAAGTGTCATTGAAGTAAATACTTGGTTGTTGACTAAATCCTTTGGCTACTAGTCAAGCTTTGTGTCATTCATGAGAACCAACAGCTCAATGCTTAAGATGTAATACCCATTTAGAGCTCATAACATTATGGAGGAAGTGCGTGGAACTAGGTTCCGTGTTCTATTGTAAAAAAAGTACATTAAATTCTGTAGCCCTTGTTGCATTACGCCAATTTGGATCCTTGTTTGCTTATGTAAAACAAGTTGGTTCAATAGACTTTGAAGAGACCATTAGAGCTCGTGGAAAGGGATGTCGAGTTGTTATTGGTGGGCATCATGCATATATGTCACTTAAGGGAAGCATGCGACGAAGAGGATCATTATCTGAATTACTTGTTGATGGTGATGAGAAAGTAGGCTGACATGGTGATTTTGATGACGAACTTGTATTAGCTGATGATCTAGAGAGCATATTATCCATAGCTGGTGAGGCTTCCGAGATTAGACACGGAATAGATTCCATAATATTGTTCTTGTTGATATTAACAGTATGCTTTGCTCTTAATGGGGTAGCCGTTTGGGGTAATTATGTTGATCCAGAAGAGTTTGCGGAGAATTCTGGAGCAGGACCTAGGATGTCATATCCTCTTGCATCTCCAATGTATCTAATTGGATGAGCAACATATGGTAATTCAGATGGGATATTTGGTAATGTCAAGAAGCTACCACCGTTTGAAGATAGAGTAATTGTTGAAGCTGTAAAAGGAAATAAAGATTTATCAAAAATAACATGTCGAAATATATATATACGTCCTGTCGATATATGTAAACAACGGTACCTTGGTGCAAATTACTATAACCAAGGAAAACACATTGTTGAGAACGAGGATTTAGTTTATGTTTTGAGTAGGGGTCGTAGTCATGGATAACATGTGCAATCGAAGATACGTAAGAAGGTGTAGTTGGGAGGTTGATTGTGGAGTTTTTCCATGGGACATTTATGTTGAAACAATGGAGTAGGTAGATGATTAATAAGATAAACTGCAATTTGAACTGCGTTATCCCAAAATTTAAGTAGAACTGATGTATGATTGAGAAGAGGTAAGGTAGTTTCAATTATATGACGATGTTTTCTCTCTGGGGAGCCATTTTGTTCGGGAGTGTGAGAACATGAGACTCGATGAAGGATGCCCAAAGAGTTTAGATGACGATGAAGAGTTTGATATTCTCCACCCCAATTAGAGTGGTGAGAAAGTATTTTAGGGTCAAAGTAGCGTTCTACGTGTCTTTGAAATTGACAAAAAAAAATAAAAAAGTTCAGATTTTTGTTTCATAAGAAATATTCAAGTAAACTTGCTAAAGTCATCAATAAAAATCACACAATAAAGAAAACCTTGATTTGACAAATTAGAAGTAGAGCCCTAAACATCAGAGTGAATTATTTCTAAAGGAAAATAAGATGTATGAGAAGAAGAAACAAAGGGTAATTTGTGACTTTGTACTTTTAAACGTACTTCTATAGAATGAGATGAGGATGACAAAGAAGTCGGTAAGTCAAACCAATTAATGATTTCTTGAACGAGACGTAGAGATGGATGACCAAGTCTTGCATGCCAAGAGGTTTTATTTGTGCATTTTCCAATTAGAGTTTTGGCCGATATAGGTTGAAGGTAATAAAGACCATCTCTAATTTTTCCTTTGAGCAGGGTGGTTTGGGTTGTGAGATCTTTCACAAGACAATAATGAGGGTGAAATTCAAAGAATACATTATTATCAAGAGCAAATTGACGAACTGAGAGTAAATTTTTAGTGATGAACGTAACATGAAGTGTATTGCCCAACAATTGTAGAAAGTATAGGCTCAGTAATCATTGAAATCAACCATGTCATAATCATTTGATCCTTCTTACTCCATATAGCATAGTTTGAATCGTCTGCTTGTGGTTTAAGAGAAGTACCATCAATAACTCCAAGTAGATTATGAACATAAAGTAGCGAAAAGGAACTAATGCATGTAATTAAGTTTGATGGATAAATAAGGTATGACATTCAAAGATAAGGAAGATAGTTGTGCCCTAAAGATGATTTCTATAGTGGCTGATAAAGATGAAAATTCTGACATTGTTTATATAGACTTGAAAGAGTAGCAATGTCAAACAAGGCTACTAGACGAAACAGAACAAAGGATAAAAAAGATTTTTTTTTCAGTGGATTTAGGAAAAAGAAGGAAAGTGATATTACGTAAGAGAAAAAGGACCAATCAAATAAAAAGGAAAACTTAGTTGATAAAATGAGATTGGATCTGAATTTCCATGGTGAACCGAGCGAGGCTTCCTCTTCCAATCCCAAGGGGAAGAACTGTGGCCGGAGCAGAGAAGCCAAGAGTGGCGGCGGAAGTCCGGAGGTGGGCTGGCGGTGCCTCCTTTGGCCGGAGCAGAGGTTGGACGGCGGAGAAGAGGTAGCAGCAGCGAAATCCCCTTTCTGTTGGCGTCGGCAGCAGAGAAAGGAGAAGGAGAGCCAATCGGCAGTGGCAATAGGTCGGCTTCTTCAGAAAGGGCGGCGACAACAGGCCGCTCGAGTCGGATTCTTCAGAAAGGGGTGGCTTCTTCAAAGAAACCGGCGGCAGTCTTCTTCAGAGATTCTAGTGGTTGTGCGTTGAAGAAGAAAAAAAAGTAAAGGTTCTGAATTGAAGCGAAAAATCAGTACCGGAAGATGAGGCGGCGCCAGTGGCGGTCGGAGCGAAGGAGAAGGGGATGCAGGCTGATTGGTGTCGGGTGTCGGCTTGATGTGAGGAGAGGGAGGAGATGAGGTGATGAAAAACGAAATTAAAGAGAGAGGGTTAATTAAAAACAAAAAGAAAACGAGAGGAAAGAAAAGAAAAGGTTAATTAAAACATTGGTTCACCGTTTATCGCTACATCTGACTCTAATATTAGGAAAGAAATAAGATTGGAGAGAAATAAAATAAAATAATAAAATTATTGATTATTTTTTATTTGTTTATAAGAGAGATGATTTATAAGTATGTTATAAGACTCCGTCAATTAATATAATAATAAATAAAAAAAATATCACGAGACTGTCAATTGATAAATAACAACGAAAGGAATAATTAATATATCGTAATTTTATTTTAACATAATTATATTGAATCGTTTTCTTCGATGGTTGTCAACTTGTACCTTCCTTTTTCATAAATTCTGATTTTCTTTTCGTAAGGACATTAGTGTAGGACACTGATATTAAAATTAATAAGATAATGAATATGACAATTATTCTTAGAGGTTTGCCTTCCCTTTAACTCCGAAGGACTTTCATATCTTATTATGCTAAAATACCTAAATAAAATAAATTATTTATGCTATATATAGAACATTTACTCTGCATTTAAAAAAGGGTAGGTGGATTGTGGTTAGTTCAACTTTTATATATATATATATATATAGAGAATATGTTTTTATCTTGGGCGGTAAATATGAGCCCCTAGTGCGAGCATCTCTCATAGGAGAGATGCTCACGCTGGGTGCTCATATTTACCACCCAAGATGGGTGCTCATATTTACCACCCAAGATAAAAATTAGTTGGGATGTCCAAGATAAGGTATGCAGAATATCAAAACTCATATATCACTATTGTATGTGCACCCCCGTGAATGGTTGAGAGCAGCTGCCCATGTGGCAATCTCTGGTCAACGCTGTCATGTAGCCAGCTAATATCAATCATCCACGGGGGCACGCACACAATGGTGAGCTTTTATATATTTGGTAGATTGTGGTTGCCCACCTTTTATATATATTGATGATGTATTTTGAATTGTGTGGATTGCGGGGTGTTCACCTATGTACGTGAATCATTCATACTATATATTTATATATGATTTTGATGCACTTTATTTTAAAAGGATTATAAGTTGTTCATCCATATATAATGTGTATGCATTGTGGGGATCTTATGAGAAAAACAATCACATATGCAGCGAAAAAGGATCCCTCCAGAGATCCTTACGAATACCGTATATGCACTATGTTCTTGCTACTTTATCACATAGAATCATTACCTTTCTTGCGTGAACCGGTACTCCCAACAACAACTTTGATTCAGATGCAGATCTCAGCACGATCAAGTGTTTGCGCCTCTATGATATCCACACAAATACATTCTCCCGTTCGTCTCACGAGCTCACTATTCAGAAAGAAATCACCTTCGTGGTGCGGAAGAAGAATCAAAATCATCTAAATGAAAATGAATTCTAAAAGCCTTTTGTACTTATTTAAGGAATATTAAAAGTTTTTGTCTCTTGATCTTCTTTTGATTAATGATGAATTAATCTCTATTAATATCTATTAATCTTAATATGTTGGATTTAGTATATTGGATTAACCATTACCCAATAAGTCATTAACACAATAAGTCAAGGAGTCTAACCCATTAATCCCATGAGTCTAATTCAAATTCATTTGAGTCTATATCTAGCAATGTATTATTGCTATTCAAGCGATCGATGAGAATGTCGAGATCTAACCTAACATTTATGTGTCTATTATCTTGTATAACTCAGTTATTATATCTTTGATATCTAGATTGATCAACGAGGCATAGACCGTGTCATCCTCTTATTCTTGATTGCTAAGTAGACACACTCAATCAAATAAGTTCAATCTCATATTGACTAATTTGAGAATGATCATGCATTCTTATGTCATAGTTAATCAAGGAACGTACAAATATCATTTCCATCACGTGGAAGGAATATCTCCTATCTACATCACTCACATCTCTCCGCATAACTTATTGCATACTTAATGATCGACTTTATAGTCCACTTTGTTACAAGTAACATTGCCGATACTAAAATACACAACTCCTTATGTAGCGAAATATAGTGACTTCAGGTCCAAGGACTATTCATACTAATAGTCACATGAGAATATTTATGACACTCATATAATGATCTATGAAATATTTTCATGGCAGGTCAATTCAGTACATATTCTCTAATATATACTCATGTGTCAATTTGATATCTCATATCCATGACTTGTGATATTAAGTCATCAATTGACCTACATGCTAGTCTCAATATATTAATATTGTCCTTGTATATTAATGTTTGACTAGAAATAATTAAGAGTAGTATATATATATATATATATATATATATATATATATATATATATATATACACACACAGTCTCCCACTATCAATTCAATCAATTGATATGCTGTAAACTAGAATCTACTATCTTAGGACATTATTATGCTTATTCATCTAGCACAGATCTAAAGAAAAAATATTAACCATAAACTTTATCTTTTTATTAATAAAATATAATATAAAATATCCTAGGTCAATCAACTTTTAATTGACTCTTAGAGCTTACACTAACATGCATATGTTTAATTCCTTGACAATTAAAAAAAAAAAGGATGATAAGAGTATAAAAGAGTAACATGCAAAATGATAAACCGCTCAAGAGACAAAACTAAGATATTAAAGATTTCTGTCATAACCTTACTTATTTGTTATTCCTTGAATTCCTTTATGAGATATTTTACATTATGCATATCTCTTATATCCCCTTTGTATTTTTATACTCAATTTTTAAGTTTTTGTCCTCCAAATTATTTAGTGATGAAATTTTCTTCTAATGTATGCATTTGCATTTAGTTTGGTTAGTTATATGTTTTTTACTTTGATAATGTTACCGTTCATGCACGATAATCCGCTATAAAAAATATGACAATTTGCGACAAATTTGTTTTAAAAAATTCATTGCAAAAACAATCTACGACGAAAACATTGTTTTCTCAAGTAAGTCGTCTCCAAATATCATGCCTTGGGGGTAAGGTTGTCTATGCAAACGGATAGCACCTCTCTTGTAACGATGACAATTGAAACCTGGATACATAGTCACTTGGTTGTACAAGTAAAATAAACAATAGTCAACACGGTTTAAAAATAAACATAACCATGCAGTTTGTATATACAGCCCACACGGTTGGAAATAATCACAACCACACAGTTATATAGGCAACCCACGCAGCTAAAATAGAAATGTAGTGGAAGAAAATAAAGCTACATGATCTACATGGTTGATACAAACACAAAATCACGTAAGATAATAGTCTGACTGCATGCCAACATGACTTACACCAAAATAAAATCTGAAAATGGATACAAGTGGCCACAAGCCTTAAAACCATAAATAAGATAACATAACATAATACCAAAACCAAATAAAAAGTGCAAATAGCATATTACAAAATAACATGGAAAGCTGATCTCAGATGTGAAGTGGGGCTGGCAGCTAGGATCCTCCCAACAACTTCTCTAACATCTATTTGTTATATGGCGAAAGGAAATCAGTAAAAGGGATGGTGAGTCTGGATAACTCAATAGATAATAGATAAATGGTAGTGCATAGATAAATGTGTAAGACGATCAAAGATATACAGCCTCAGTAAGGAAATAAGAACATAATCATATATGACATATAAACACACATACCAGTACCGATCTAGCACACATGGGATAACGATCGGTAAATTATTAGGGATCAACAACAAATCTGCTCATAATATTTAGACAATATATATAACAGTATATCCGTGTATAATAAATGCACATGAATGAATCATGTCAAGATCTCAAATATATACAACATGCGTCTACAACATAAGTAATATAGGTATCGCAAAGCCTAAGCATATGGCAATACATATAATAGTAATAAATCATCACATGTGAGAGCAACACTCCGTCACAAGAATACATCATATGTGGGAGCAACGCTCCACCACAAGCAATCCATCGTATGTGGGAGCAACGCTCCATCATAAGCAATACAACATATGTGGGAGCAACGCTCCACCACAAGCAATACAAATGACTAAGACATCTAGCTAGGGACTGTTCGAGATCACTCTACCACAGATCATTGTGAGCAGTCCGAAATGTCAGGGTCTCTGTCTGTGTGAGATCACTCTGCCACATATCACTATGGGTAGACAGGAAGTAGATATCTAGCTATGGGCTACACGATATCACTCTACCACAAATCACTGTGGACAGCGCAAGGTATAATAACCCAAGGATAAAACCATAAACAAACCATCATGTGTGGGAGCAACACTTCACTACAAGAAATACAAGTGACCAAGACATCTAACTAGGGACTGCGCGGATCACTCTACCACAAATCACTGTGGGCAGTCTGAAATCTCAAGGTCCCTATCTGCGCGAGATCACTTTATCATATATCACTGTGGGTCAGCAGGAAGTAGCTATCTAGCTACGGGCCGCACGAGATCACTCTATCACAAATCACTATGAGCGGCCAAGGATATAACACTCACCGTTGACTGACTCTGACCTCAACCTCCAATGGAAGGGAGCCCTAACCAATAGGATACATGCAAATCTCGGTGTACAACAATCACTGTCGCTTGGCTCTGACCTCAACCTATAATGGGATGGGAGCCTTGGCCGATAGGATACATGCAAATCCAGATGTATAATAATTACTATCAACTGGCTTTGACTACAAGGAAGCAATGGTCATCAAACTAGATCATACCACATGAGAGTAATAGTCATCAAACTAGCTCATATCGTAAGGGAGCAATAGTCGTCAGCATGCATATCATGCAATATATCACCTAGTCTATTGATATGAATAGATCCAACAGGTGCCCACCATACAACATATACCATAAGCAGCAACACCTAAAGTGCATACCAGATACGTGTGCATACAACAACATAGGTATAATCAACATAATACCTCCAACAATACACACCAGCCACACGTGCACACACAACAAACACGTGTGCACTCACAACATAGGTATAATCATCAAGATACTTCCAACTAAACATGTTGGACACGTGTGCACATAACAACATAGGTATAATCGACAAGATACCTCTAATAATACACATCGGACACACGTGCACACACGACATGGGTATAATCAACAAGATACCTCTAATAGTACATATCAAACGCATGTGGACACTTAACATAGGTCTAATTAACATGACACCTCTAATAATACTCACCCGACATATATGCATATACATCATGAATATAATCAACATAATACTTCCAATAAAACATAATAGACATGTGTACACACATAAAATAGATGTAATCAACAAAATACTCCCAATAGAACTCACCTGACATGTATGTATACACAACACTAATATATATCCAGAAACATGATCCATCAATCATATATACCTATATGCATGAAAAGATCCAACAAGTGTCTATCAACAATATCTACAATACGTAGCCACACCTATATAGATGTACACACTAGCATATGCATAACCAGCATGAAAACTCCTACAATACCTACCATAGTACGTTACTACATATAAACAATCTTAATACAAATTCCTATCGTACACATCATACATGTGTACCCTATAGAATAGGAATATTAAACAGTGAGACTATATAGCCAATAAAGAGATCATCTCAAAGATCAAGCATATAAGTATCAAACACAAATAAAATACGAGTGTAGTCAAGATAAAGTAGCCTAATTCATCAAAAAATTCATGCACTAAGTTCAATGAACTAGAGGCCAAGGAAGAAATACCTGCCTTCAATATGTAGCTTGTGTCAAATAAATCACACGTCAAGATACTCGTCCCGTATTAGTGTCCTTCATCAATAAAGATGTTTTCCCGCGTTTCCCCTTGACACCATTGATCCCAATTGTGCTCCAAGAACAATCAAACTAATAGCAATCATCATTAGCGCAATAACAATATCCATTGACAAAGAACTAACTAATAAAGGACATACCAACTATTATTTGGTCCCTTCCTCTCCTGCCATGGCCCACGACTCTCTCTTCTCTGGCAGTCAATTGTTGCTCTAGCAGCGGCTAATACGACACACGACACTAATGAGGCGACGATGACAGGTTGGCTTGGCACAATTAAAGAGGGCAACGAGTGGTAACTCTATGTGGTAGCAACGACAACCCTAACTCCCCTGCATCACCACAGCTCTCCAGCAATGGTAGATGGACGAGGAACAAGGGGCGGCTGGTGACTCTCACATAGCTGGTTGCTGATCCGACCTTGTGCGAAGGGAGGGGCTGCAATGGATGGCTGGCTCGGCACGGACGAAGGAAACAACGAGCCTAGTGTTCTTGCGACGGCCGATGACATCGACGTCGTTGCGCTGGTCTCACACGAAGTGGTGGCAGCGGGAGTTGGGAGAGGGGTGCCGGCGGTGATGATCGGGGAAAGAGAGAGACGAGAGGGGAAATGGGCATCGACATCTCACACGCGACCGTGTTGTTCCCCCCCAATAGTGGAAGAAGCGACTGACGGCAACCGACGCGTCGATGCCCGACAATCGATGTGGCATGACTGCGGTGTCAGATCAGGAGATAGGTGATGTGGCAGTAGAGATCGGGTGGAGAAGAGATGATCAGGTGAATAGTGATGAGAGGGATATTTATACATAAGTTTAAAATTTAATTAAATCAATCAACTTCCAATAAGATTATTTATCCAATAACACTTATTATTTAATTAATATTTATTGTCGTATCTTACATCAAACCCTTCAACGAAAACATGTAAATTCATCGTCAATCCTGTGATATATTATATTTTAGTCTCCAAATTCGTTGTAAATTTGTAATAAAAAAAATTGTGGTACAATTTACAAATGCAAATCTATGACGAATTTGGTTTTCGTAATAGATTTGGTGATGAATCCATTTTCATCATCTATTTGCAACGAAAATGGGTTCTTCGCCAAATCTGTGACAAACTTAATTTCATTGCAAATCTACGATGAATCCCATTTTCGTTGTAAATTTATGATGAATCTCAATTTTCATTGCTAATTTATAAATTAGCTCCCCCTTATAAATTATATATTTTTTATAACAATTTTGAAGTTATGTTACTATTCTTTTAAAGTCAGAAATTAAAATAACTTATGATTTCTCAAAATTTGAGTTGCAATTTGATAGGAAATGAGCTTGTGCCCATTTTGTGGATGAAGTTTTCGGGTGCAAAGCTGAAATCATCTTGCGCCCATAAATTCATAATTATTAACATATAAAATTGGGAAGACTCATGTTAAAGTAATAAATAAAAAATTATAATTTCTCATATTTTGATCACAAACTGATTTGCAAAATTAATTTGCGTACATTCTATACTCGTACACTAATATTAAATTCCATGGAACAAGAAACTTGTGACCCCATATAACTTCCAGGTTATTACCATTTTTGGATCCGCATACCTTTTTTTTTTTTAAAAAAAAAACTCAATAACTTCCAATGTATTATAAAAATTGACATTGTAACACTTGTAACATGGGTCTACGACACAAAATATTTTTAAAATCTTCAATTTATAATGTGTTAGTTGAATGTATAATCAGCACCTTAGCTTGGAACTTGGCATAATGCTACAAACTTTGAGATTTTTTGAGTTTCTTAACATGAGTTTGTGACTAAAAATATTAAAAAACATTTTAGAGCGCAAGCTGATTTGTAATTTATGAATTTTATATTGTGCAATAGAATTATAACGTCCAAAGTGAAATCTCAAATTATAAACCATGATATAGAAGAAGAAAAAAATCATTAGTACTTAGTAAACATTTTATAAATGATAATTGTTCTGTACAAATATCGTGAATGGTCAAGCCATCAGACAAGGAACGAGCTAACGTGTGCCCTCTTTGGAAATCATCGGTGAAGAGGATGAGGATGACATAAAATGCACTTCAACAGATAGTTAGAATGAGTCGGAGAAAGATCTCGAGAGGTATTTCCGATGCTTAAGTTAGAGTTTGTTTGAGGGATGAAGTTAATGGAGAAAAAAGTGCAAGAGTTTGATATAGCTGAAGAGAGTTTGTGTGTGAGAGAATCCTCTTTGCTTTGGAGAAAAAGGTTATATCATTCACTCAAAGCGACCTAGTATTGCCGGTCCCATGACAAGATACAGACAGGTAGATCATGGGGACATTTTTCCCTAGCACAATGGGAGAGCCCCCTTTGCACTTACCTCCTTTGGGATTTATATAGTTGTTAGAAGAGCATCTCCACATCATATGCAGCATTCTCTTCGTCATCCTCATATGAGCCAGTGAGGGGACTAGATCCAACAGTTGTTAGCTGCCTCTCCATTCACCAAACACCATGTGTTTGAAGTAGGGCAACCAGGGGATCAGACCTGATAACCACATAACCACTTTTCCATTCACAAGGTGCCACATGTTTTGGAATATTCATAGTTGTTGTCTGTGGGCCAACGCAGGGTGTGGGCTTGATCCATGGTTGAGGAAATGAAGTCGATGTTGAGTGACCTTGAGGATAGATTAAGTTGGCAAATGAGGCCGAGACTGGGAGGGTATCAGGATAAGGCCCCGTCCTAGACAGAGTTAGTGGCTGGGACCAATTAGGGATGGTGTAGGCGTCTGAGGCCGAGTTCAAGATGGTGTCCATGACTAAGGCTGAAGCCAAGACGATGTCGGCGACTGAGGTCATGCCAGCTATGAAACTGGGATTTGATAATAAGGCATGAAGGATGTTAGCGACTGAGTCTGAGGTATGGGGGATGTTAGTGACTGAAGTCAAGGGAGGATGCCAGGATTTAAGAATGAGACCTGGATGACGTCGGCGATTAAGATTGAGACATGGGTGATGTTGGCCACTAAAATTGAGGCATGGAGGATGTCAAGATTTGAGGTCGAGACATGGATGACGTCGGCAATTGAGGCTGATATAGGGGCTATGCTGAAGATTGAGATTGAGGCCTGGATGATGTCGGGATCCGAGGCATAGGTATGGGGAATGTCAGGATCTGAGGCTGAGATATAGATTATGTTAGGTTCAATGCTGAGGCAGAGAGGATATTGAGTTTTGGAGTTGAGACAGGAATGATGTTGGCGACTGAAGCCAAGTCTTAGTAGATGTCTTGACTCCAGGCAAATTCTATTCCTTGGAATGAGTGCGCTGAGTAGGTTTAATCAAACCCTTTATCTAATATGTGTTGAGTTTGATTCCCTTTGGGTCAGGTTTGATCCACCTTAACTTAACTTTGACTAATAGATCAGAATGACTTTTCATGACACGAGACACGTGGGGGTTGTAGGAATCCACCACATAACAAGTCTCTCCTTCAAGTCTAGTCAAAGAGGCGTAGTTCGACTGACTGCACTGTGCTGAATTGTCATATGCTTTCCAAGCTTATCTTTTCAAAATGTGGAGATGAGGTGCCAACTTTTTGTTATGACAACTGGGTGGGTCTTGGTCGTCGAGGAGATAAGGCATTGCATTTAATGAAAGTGATATGTGAGATCGTGTATTACCCTTATGATTGTACACTATTCCATCACATTAATGTGTGACATGTGGTATCTGCCTTGAGCCGTGAGAGCACCTTACCTCATTAATTGTGAAGGCGTGTGGTGGTGTTGCTGCTGACACAACATTGGATTTGACGATGGTGGTGTGTTGACGCCTTTTTGGTTTCGACATCCGACAACTATTTTTGAACCATCATAGAGATTGATGTGTCTCTTCGTAAATTGCCACTGTTGCTCTTTGATGGGGAGAGAGTATGGCATGATCACGATTGTTCGGTCTAGCGATCTGACAACTATGATGAGATCTCACTATTCCTTTCTTGCCATCCAATGGTTCAGTGGGTTGATGTGACAACCCTACTATGCTGCCGCCAAGGTATATTAGGTTATAAAAAAGTGATGTCGCCTTTATTTGCTTTTGCTGGTTCCAATGTCTTCGTCTTCTTCTTTGATTTCGACGATGTCGTAAGTTCGCCATGCCTTTTTCTTATATTATTGACCCTTTCGCCTTTGAGTCCATGGCCACTGATGACTCATCGGACCTTTGGTATGAGGCATACTGGACCATATACATGAGGGTGCTGAATTGTAGCTCCAACTATAGTTCGACATTCCTTCCGACCATAAGATCCGGATTCCAGCACCGGAGCATTGACCTCATGAGTCGCCACTAGGTTACATCACCTACTTCATCAGATAATTAACGATTGGCCTTAGGTTTCCCCTACCCTTTTCTACAAGAACTTGCCACCTACTTCCAAGTTTCCTGGTCCAGTTCCCCCTAATTATTATCGCTTGATATGTGGTATAGTCACTATCTTTCAATTGTATCAAGTGCCTCTTGATCCCATGCCTTTTCATTATTTATTTTACTCAAGATACGGAGAGCCTGGGTTCTTTTACTTCGTGACAAAGTTGGGGGTGCAACTTCCTCAGTGAATACCCTTATTCGCACAAGGGGTGGAAGGGTTGCTTCATTTTTTATTTAGCCTCCTTAGCCATACATAGGGCCAACTGCCTGGCGAGCCGACTTACCGACTTAGCCACAGCTTGGGCAGTACTGGTTGGTATGAGATACTTGGAGGCAACCGAGACCCTAGGCTATTTGAAGTTTGATGTAAATAAGTTAGTGGAGAATGAAGTCTTACTCTACCGGGCTGGGCTGAGTCTGAATGCAGTCGCACTGGACAACAAACTAAGTAAGGTGTTGCTTCTATTAGATTTCCCTTGTTACCAACTAACATTTCTTGTCCTTGCTGATCAAATCATGTTAAATGCTTCAATGAACAAGAAATTGTAATGGGACTTGACATCTATGAAAGGCATGTGGGCCTCAGATCAAATCTGACCATATAACTGTCAAATACATCAAGTTTCCAACCAAACTTCAAAACATATTTGGATTAACCAATTTCCCTTCACCATGATTGCTCAACTTTAATCCTATAACACAAGGAGTTGAAATAGGATTTGCATTCTCCATTCTCTTTTTTTTTTTTTCAAACTTTCCTTTGCATAACTCTCTTGAGTCATGAAAATTCCATGCTTGGATCTTAGAACTTCAATTCTAAAAAAATGGTGTAGCTCTCCCAAATCAGTCATCTCAAATTTATTATTCATTGAGAGTTCGAAATCATCTAGCATCTTTAAATCATTATCATAAAATAAGATCATCAACATAAAGACATACAAATATAAAGCCTCTAGATGGATTGGATTTGGTGAAGAGAGTATGCTCTAATGGGAATTTTAGAAAACCATTCTTCTCAAAGTAATAATTGATGCAACTATATCAAGACCTTTGTGATTACTTTAGTCCATACAAAGCCTTTTTCAACTTGTAGATTTTCTCTTCTCCTCACTTTTTAATAAAACTAGGAGGTTGTTCAAGATAGACTTCTTCTGGAAGAACACCATTTAGGAATGCCGATTTGACATTCATTTCAAAAAATCAAATTATTTTGATATGTAAGACAGATCATTAATCAAACAATATCAAGTCTTAACATAGGAACAAATACCTCTGTAAAATATTCTCCTACTTTTTGTTTGTATCCTTTTGCTACAAGTCTTGCTTTATGCTTGTTGAAGGAGAAATCTACATTCAATTTTATCTTGTATATCAATGTAATACCAATGATTCTTTATATGGAAGAAGATTAGTAAGCTCCCCAAGTTCTATTTTTTTCAATGGTAATAACTCCTCTTTCAAGGTTTTTTCCCTTACTTCTTCCTTATTTGCATCATTAAAGGAAATTGGTTCTTCTCCCACAAAGAAAGCAAAGAATATAGAATCATCATATTCAATCGGCTTAGTTGAGTCTAGGAGTTCCTGCACACTTCACATTTTCCTTGGAGGTGGACTTATTGAAGAACTTGGTTAATGAGAAGAATTGTCTTCTTCTGATTCTTGTTCACTAATTGAAGGAATGTCATCTCATTTGCTTTGACTTTTGGATCTTCAAAACTTGCATCTTCATCAAAATGAATACCATGGCTTATCAAACATTTTTGGTGTTTGGATTATAGAGCATGTAGGCTTTGTTTCTTTTCTGACGAAGATGCACTTTTTAGATTTGTCATCAAACTTGTTTCTATTTGCTTGCGGAATGAGTGAATAAGAAATGCTCCCAAACACCTTTAAATGTTGAATATCAGACTTTCTTCCATACCATGCCTCATGTGGTGTGCAATCATTCAAGCTTTTTGTTGGAGAATGATTAATAAGATAACCTACACAAGAAATAACTTCTGCACAAAATTCATTTGATAATTTTTTATTTTGACCATGCATCTCATACTTTCAATAGTTGTTCTATTTTTTCTTTCACTTAATCCATTTTGTTGTGGTGTAAAATGAGCTGTGAACTCATGCCTTATACCATGTTCTCTAAAATATTTCTCAGCTTCATTTGAAATATATTCACCATAACGATCAATTCTTAAAGTTTTGATATGAAGCTGAGTATAATTCTCAACTTCAACTTTAAAATCCTTAAAAACTTGAAATGTTTATAGCTTTTCTTTGAGAAATTTAATCCATACCTTGTGAAATTATCAATGAAAGTAATGAAAAACTTACTCCCACCTTGTGATTCTGTTGGTATATTTGCACAGAGGTTAGACTGAATATGCTACAATGGCCTTTTTGTTCTCCAAGTTGTTTGTCATGGGAATTGATCTCTATGTTACTTGTTGTGGGAATGGATCTTTATGTTGCTTTCCAAGTTGGCATGCTTCGTAAACATCTTCAACGTGGTCGATCTTTGGCAGTACTCTAATCATCTCTTTTGTTGATAACAACTTTAAACTCCATAATTCAAGTGTCCAAACCTATCATGCCACAACTTTGAAACCTTATTTATCAATGGCAACAAAACAAGATGAATTTGAAGCCTCAAATTTGATAGGAAATAAGTTGTTAGAGGTCACACCAATCTTTGCAATAACCTGATTGCCTTTTGAAATAGTGCAAGCATGATAATACATATGCAAATCATACTCTTTCTTCATTATAAGATGACCAACACTAATCAAGTTGCTTTTTAAACTGGAAACAAAATAAACTTTATATATTTTCTCAATATTTCCAAACTTAGTTTTAAAGCAAACTCACCAATGCTTCAATTTTGTGAGTACTAGCATCACCAATCATCACTTCACCATGATCTATTTTAGATAAACAAGAAAATAATTTTTTGTTACTTGTCATGTGTTTGCTGGCCCCACTATCTAGGTACCACATTTTATTAACTTTGCTATCATTGGAAGCAAGCAACAAAGTTCTTCATTTTTTACTTTGATGAATAAGGCCACTTCCACTTTGCTTGTCACCTTCTTGCTTAAACCAATAATTTGCAGCTTTATGTGTAAGCTTGTGGCAGTGGTTATACTTGATATAACAATTTTTCTTATCACCTATTTGTTTGTGCCAATAATCTATAGCTTTATGTCTTAGTTTTTGACAATAACTAAATATAACCACGTCCTTGACCTCTTTGATAACCATCATCTCCTCTTCCTCTTTGAAACTTGAAGCTTTGAATTTCATTGTTGTCATGTTGATGATATTCTTGATTATTTCTTCCTCTTCCATGAGACCTTGAATCACCGCACCCTCTGAAATTTTTGCCCTTGTCACGATAGGATGAAACACGATGACCTCTAATAGAAACATGAGATTTAAGAGCTTGACTAGTGTTGTGATGAGGGAAATAATAATTAATCTTCACTTAATTGTCTTTCAGAATGCCTATAGATCCTCCAAAGTCATGTTCTTCAAATCTCGTGTCTGCTCAATAACAGTAACAAGATAAAAATATTTTTTAGGAAGAGAAGGAAGTACCTTTTGTACAATAATGAGATCATCCAAAGCTTCACCATTCGAAGACATTTGATTCATTATAGAACCAACTTTTGTAAAATACTCGGCAATACTATCATTTTCTTTCATCTCCAATTTTTCAAATTTTATTCTTAAAATTTGAAGTTGAACATTCTTCACTTCTTCATCACCTTTGTGAGCATTTTGTAGAATTTCCCAAGCTTATTTTGATGTTGTTGCTTTGTGAATTTTCTTGTACACCCCTTTGTCTATTGCGAGATTGATTAATTGAGAGCATGTGTGTCATACTTCCGATCCACCAAAACTTTCTTTTCAGCATCACTTAAGGCTTCTTCATCTTTAGGCTCAATAAACCCTTTATCGACTATATTCCATAAGTCGAATGCTTTCAGTCAAACTTCAAATCTGTTGCTCCAATAATCATAATCTTTTCCATTGAAAGTATGAGGAAATGGAGTAGTAACATTTCTAAATGTCATTTTGCTTGAACCTCACCTCACTCAGATACCAATTGAAGGGGGGAGAAGATATGATATTTTGGGATAGAAGAGGAGTGTAACAATTAGAGAAGGATTATAACTAAGGAAGAAATGTAATTTTTTCCTGTCAATATGTTTTTTCATATCACAACTTGGCTTATATAGCCATAAAGTCCAAAGATCAATTTGGATCTTCTTACATTAAACATGCCATTACATTTTTCTAATCAAATGCATGTACTTGACAATTTAATTCAACATGATAACTTAATTAGCCATTATATAATTCAATCAAACTTGACTTGATAAAGACCAAAGCAATTTGGTTTAGACTTCCAACAAGAAGGGTGTGAGATTACTGGGTGAGGAGAAAGTAGACGTGGAAACACTGATAAGAGTGGCAAAAGGTAGAAGATCACTAGTTGCCATGAGGACACACATTTTTGAGGGATCAATGTGGAAAAGGAAAAGTTGATTAGGTTTGTTTTTAAAACAAAATATACAATTAAAGAAATCAACAACAAATAAAATTGAAATAGCCTAAAAATTAAAAACGGATGTTTTTAAAAATCAATCTAAAGTTTAAAATGAATATTTTTTTAAAAAAATAAACATAAATAATATTAAAATAAAAAAAATTAGGGCCACAATAAAGATTGGGGCCTAGGCATACGCCTTAGTGGCCTATGCCTTGAGCTTGTAATGAATATATACAATGCACATCTTTTTTTCTCCCTTGTTTTTTAGTAGATATGGTTATAAATGGGCCTTCAAATTTTCAAATTACAAGGATGATCAAGTATATATTGTAGGATCGAAAGCGCTGGAGGCGGGGGGTGGATAGTACTAGTGACTTTTTCACATTTTTTGTTAAAACACTCGGAGTAAATGCATCGGAAAGTAAAGGAAAATAAGTCACTAACACTTTATTTTTTACTTGGTTCGAAGTCTGTGATGACTCATACTCCAAGGCCAGCACTCGTTGAGTGCTTTCATTGGTCAATCCACTAAAACTTTGAATGATTACAAATGTATGGAATTGAAAGTACAATAAAAATTTGATTATATCAACAACATGGAGTAGTATCTTAGGTGTTGTTATCGGAGTAGTGTTTGAGCATCGATGAGAGCTTTTTGAAGCAGCGCGCAAGAATGGAAGTCATTGAAGAAGGTGTTGTTCAACTGTTGGTCAAACCTTCATTTTATTGCCAAGTTGAACCTGATTCGATCCACTAATCTCGGGATCATTGTTCGTGACTTGACTTTTATTGATCGATTAATCCTCCCTAATTGGTCGACTGATCCTTTTGAATAAGCCCAGATTCTTGTCTAGATGTTGCCACTTCGAATAAAATCTTTGTTCGGTCAACTGATCCCACCATTCGGTTGATCGATCCTTTGATCCTCCTTGGCTTATTTGGTTCAATCAACCCGTTGTTTATCCGCCGTTCGATCTACCGAACCTCCCTGTTCAATCGACCGATCTCTCGGTTGAATCTTCATCGTGAGTTGAAATCCTGCTCTGATTATTAGGATTCAGTCGACTGATCTGGATGTTTGGTCTACCGAACAAGGTAAAATCCTAACTTACAAAATGTTAGTCTTCCTGCAACACAGAGTTAGAATAATAAGCAAAATATAGTATTTTGACAGTCTCGGGATTGTCTAATTCTGACATTCAGATTTTCCATAAAATCCTAGATCAAACTGACTCCTACAGTAACCTCAACAGAGAACATGTCCTAACCTACTCCTCTTAGGAGAGTTTACCTGATACCAAACTGGTCCTCCAGACCATTTGGACTTTTGCCCAGCATCCGAGACTTCAGAACTTTCTGCTAGATGTCAAATCCCCGACTCGTCCAATCTTCCGCCTGGTGTCTGCATGAAAGATATGATAATTAAATAATAAGTGTTATTGGATAAATAACCTTATTGAATTTTCTAAGTATTTTTAGAAATTTTTCATAATTTAAATGGAGTCTGTATGACACGTTTTAAGGGATGGATCTATTGGGTTAGAAAGCCGATTTAGAATAACCATTTAAGTAGGAGTTGATTGAGAAATTAACTTAGGGTTTAATTGATTAAAACTAAGTATACAGTAGAAAACCTAATTTCATTTTCCCTATTCTACCTCTCCTGATTTACTCTCACGTCGCTCCTCCTTCTTGTAATGTTGTGCCGCTTGATCTCTTGGTGTTGCCTCATCCACAACAGCGTGTGCGTGCATAGTCATCGGAAGCTCATCTGCCGACCATGACTGTCGGCATCATGTCCCTCTCCTCCCTTGACGTTGTCGCCTGTCAGCGTCCTTACCATGGTCGCACAACTCCTTAGTCGCGACTGCATCCATGCAACGCCACCACCGACCGCTTTTCCTCGCACACGACGTGGTGCATTCCGACACCATCACGATCTGCCAAATGAAGCTTGTGTCACCACTGGAGAGTTGAGCCACCGCTAGCCACCTCCCTTCACCTGAGGCTGGGTTAGCGACGCCACAACCATTGGTCGGGTGAGAGCTGCTATCACCCTCGGGTTCCTAAAGTCGTAGCTGCTGCTAGCTATTGAGGATGCTGCCTCCCACTCCTTGTCATCACCAATTCCATGGTTTCTCCACTGCAAGCTTCTGTGCAACAACTGCCGTTGCAAGTAGCTACAAAATCTAGCATCCCACCAATCTCCGATCTTACCTTGTACCATCACCACTCGCGAGCTGCCTTCTTGCACTGCCACCACTTGAGGAGTAGCG
Organism: Zingiber officinale; assembly: GCF_018446385.1. Lineage (NCBI taxonomy): Eukaryota > Viridiplantae > Streptophyta > Magnoliopsida > Zingiberales > Zingiberaceae > Zingiber > Zingiber officinale. Next base: position 84,109,726 of record NC_055996.1, read on the forward strand.
GTGCATTGTTGCCAGAGAACAAGAAACATGGGTAACGATTGTAAAATATCGAAAAAAGGGAAAATAACCATAACAGAATTTTTTGGAATTTTTAGAACTTTTCTCGGGATTTTTCGGAGCTCATATGATAAGTTTAACGAGGGAAATTATTGGGCCACGAGAAAACTTGTTAGGCTACCCCATTTAAATGAGGAAAAGTTAAAATTTTATTTTCTTTTCCTTTTTATTTCCGTTTCTCTTTTTCTCTCTTCCCCGCGTGCTCGAGCCGTCCCCGATGCCGTCCCCTTTCCTTCTTCCATTTCCCCCAACCGACGCGTCGCTTCGCGCTTCATCTCCCTCGCGAACAAAACTGGTGGCCAAGGGAGATCGGACACCTCTGTGCTCTGTTTTCCTTGCCCTAACCCTTCTCGGTCTTGTCTCCTTCCCCTCTAATCGTCGCTGCTCATCCATGCGAGCCACTGGTGCCAAGGGAGTTGTTCACAGTCGCGGATGCCGTCGTCACTAGGGTTGAGCCGCTGGACTTCCATCGGCCCTGAGGCAGCGACTCCTCCTCTCGGGCTCTAGTGGTGCTGCTCCGATCGTCGGTCACTATCTCCCCTCTGCCTAGTGCCGGTGCCCTAGCTTCTGACTCTAACCTCTACCGACCTCACGCCTCAGCGCTGATTGTTGATCACCAGGTTGTACTGAGCCACCTACAAGCCCTAGTTTTCTTCACCCGTGCCTTAGACCTCTCCATCGGGTCTTCCTTCTTCACCACCAGTCGTCGGCAGAGCGAAAGCTACCGGCACAAGCTTAGGGTAAGCTATGTTGATTTCAATCCTAGGAATATAGAGTTCTGGATTTTGATCTCATTAAAGGGAAGTGCCTAACTATGATGGGTATCCTGGCAGTGACTTCTGGATAGTGTCAGCTACAACTTTTGGCAGCAACCTCTTTCGACAAGCATTTTCTAGCAGTGTTCTTTCCGGCCGTGAGTCAACAGGGAGGACTTCGTAGTAGGGTAAGTTATGAGAAGAATTAAGGGAATATGTAGGTATATATATTGAAATTAGTTTTAATTGGATTATATGGTTAGATGCTAGATTTATATTAGATGAGATTTGGTTAATTTAAATATAGATTTAAATCTAATGGGATAATTAGGGTTGAACCTAATTTACTCAAGAAATTGATATTAGATGGATATGATAATTAGAGTTAGGGAAACTAACCCTAATTGAACGTGGGGTTATATTTAATTAGGGTTAAATGATGGATCTAATCAAAGTTGGATTAGACTCGTTTTAGGTAGCTAACCGAGATCAATAAATAAAATTAGAGTTTCCTGGTTAATAGGAATTTTGATTAAGCTATTGAATATCTGCGAGCATGGCTTAATTATATGCTTGTTATTATAGGTTTTGATTCGAGACGAGCGTCTCGACGTGGGGTTTATCTCGGAGACGATCTCCACTTTTTGAGGCAGGGGTACCTTGACTTATCTCTTGTGATATGTCATATTGATATGCGTAGTAGGTTATAGCCTTTAGTAATAATTATGTTTATCATTGCTTAGGTATGTCACTACATGATACATGTTGCATGTTTTCATCTGTTCTACATTTATGATTTATTATTGCCATGATTATTTATGCTCATAGAGGTAGTGATATATCATGCCCTGTGATACACCGGACTAGACATTTACCATATCTGACCCGTGTACCTAGATTCGATTATTTGATCCATTTATTTTTGGTACATATTTTATGGAGGTAGATATAGTCAGAATTTGCATGCTTAGTGTCATGCACCATCTTGCATGATTGCATGTTGTGCGATAATTGGTAGCTCTATTATTGTTGAGCACATTGCCAATTACATGGATCTGCACACACAGCCACTCATGGGTTAGTGATTTTTATTCAGGCAGGGTGTGTTGCAGCAGGTTGCTCTATCAGTGCTCCGCTGTCCGCTCATGGGTAGTGTGACTGCAGCGTGGTAGCACGTCAGGGATCCCTCCGCTGGACTGGCTTAGGGAGATGAGAGCATTGAGCTCCCCCACTTATGATTTGGGGTAGGAGGATAGGTGTACTCCGACAGTATCCTGTCCATTCAGTCACTCATCCGGAGTAGTGATGGCAGAGTGCACAATTGTCATAGCCCTACCCACTTGGTCTCACCATCGTGTGTGAGATGGCTGACTGGCTTCAGGGGTGACCAGGACATGTCATTGGCATCATATGCATGACGACATTTATTGCTTGTGTTTGTTGCATTTTATTTGCTGCATATTGGATGGATGCATATGTTTGACATGCATACAGGGACATGTTACTTTTTGGTCTGACGACCTTATTATTCTGATAGGAGGTCCAGGTGAGTATAACTTCTTCTCTTCTTTCAGTATGCATTTTCCATTACTCCAGGAGACTGTACATATGTTTATTTCTATTGGTTATTTCTTATTATGCATGTCAGCCTGATACCCGCTGAGGATTTAACTCACCCCATTGATATTATCATTTTAGGTTGATGCTGCCAGGAGGTTCCGATCGCTAGTCCCCCACCACTTTGCTTCGCGATGGTTTTCTACTTTTTGGACTTTTGGTTCCTTGTTATGTATTTATATATATACTTGTGATGTAGGATTGTACTCGAGGATCTTTTATCGAGTTTTGGTCTACTACCTATGTTTTCTGCTGCATTGTTTTCTCTATTGTGATTTTATGTTTTCCGTCATAGTAGTGGAGTAGGTGGTTTTCAAATACAAACTGCGTGGTTGTGTCAACCAGAGACTGAAATATATAAATTGCATGGTTGTTTAGTTGTATTTTTTTTATTTATTATTCCAGCCATGTTGGCCGTGGTATATGTGGCCCAAAGGGCTTTGTAGAATAGTTTCAGATTGTCACCCGTACAGGGGAGATGCTGCCGAAATTTCTTCTGACAAGGACTACCTAGGGCGTGACACAAGGAAAAGGGAAAGGGGATGGCTTCGGGGATGGCTCGGGCATGCGGGGAAGAGAGAAAAAGAGAAACGAAAATAAAAAGGAAAAGAAAATAAAAATATAACTTTTCCTCATTTAAATGGGGTAGCCTAATACGTTTTCTTATTGCCCAATAATTGCCCCTGTTAAACTCGTCATACGAGCTCCGAAAATTTTTCAGAAAATTTCTAAAATTTCCAAAAAATCCCGTTATGGCTATTTGCCTTTTTTTTTTTTTTTTTGATATTTTACATTCTCCCCCACTAATAAAAATTTGGTCCCCAAATTTCGTTATTTACCATCAGTAAGTACTAGCAATAAATAGATAGTATAAATGTTGGACGGAAATTAACCCACATACCTCAAGTGAAGAGATGGGAGTATCGCGCTCGGATCGTATCCTCGAGCTCCCAGGTAGTCTCTGTTGGATCGTGAAACGTCGATAGAGGGGGGGGGTGAATATCGATTCAAAAAAAATCGCGTTAATAAGAGTTAAGCGCAGCGGAATAATAAAAAAACTTAGGCAAACTGAACAAGGTGTTTTTTACTTCGTTCGGAGCCTGTGACGACTCCTACTCGAAGGCCCGTACTCCTTGAGGACTTTCGTTGGGTAATTCACTAGCAATTCGAAATACTATTACAAATTAAGGTACAGAAATGCTAATGGAAATAAAGTGATACCGACAAGAAAATTAACCAAAGAAGAAGGAGCACTTTGTCGGAGCTTTGTTAGCGTCGCAGGAGCGTAGAGCAGCAGAGCAAGCAGTCGGAGAGTTCTCAATTGTTATTGAAGCTCCACCCCTGGGGCTTCATTTATATGCTGCCCCGGGCGCTTGGATCCCTTCCGGGCGCCCTGGTGCGACGTGGCAGGTCTAATCAGCGAACTCCACGTGGCGACGACTCGGCCTGGATAAAATTCACCTCCGGGCGCCCGGACCTCCTATTTCCAGAAACTTCCTTTCCTGCAAAACAGAGTTAGTCCGAGGCAAATATATATCCTGCAAAACATATTGTTAGCACAACTAAAGTAATATGATTTAACAAGAAAAGAGTATGACTTAGATTCCGTCTTTCCGAGACCGGAATCTAGTCACGATCTCGACTTAGATATCTGAAATGGATCTAAGCCGGATCGACGCCTAATGTTCCCTTCCTGGGAACGCGTCCTCGCAGTCACTCCCCTACAGTGACTTACCTCACTTACCTGCCAGACGTCCGGTCAGTCCTTCGACCCATCTGGACTTCTTGCCAGCTATCCGGTCAGCCCGTCGACCTAGCTAGACTTCTCGCCAAGCGTCCGGTCAGCCCGTCGACCCGCTTGGACTTCTCGCCAGCTATTCGGTCAGCCTGTCGACCTAGCTGGGCTTCGTGCCAGACATCTGGTCAGCCCGTCGACCTGTCTGGACTTTTCCTGCACACTCGATCAGAGTGTTAGACAACAACAAGCTAACTTAACCTGATTTGTCATTCATCAAAACCTGGGTTAAATCGTTAGTGCAAACCGCACCAACAATCTCCCCCTTTTTGATGGAATGACAACCTGGTTAAGTTAGTGTAAACATATTCATAAAACAACATGCATTTAATGTGGTTTTTAAGTTAGTTTGTATTTTCAAATGGGTTTCGCTAACTTAACCACCTAGCCCTCCCCCTTTGGCATTCATCAAAAATAAGCATTGTCACGCCCACAAAGGAGTCCCTGCCAGACAAAAATCCGACAACATCTCCCCTGTACCGGTGACAATATGAAGCATCACTACAAACAAAATATACATCAGCCACATGCGGCTGGAATATTTATATACACAACCACGCAGTTATAATAACAGCCCACTCGGCTGGAATGAAACAATCACAACCACGCAGTTATATATAAAACAGCCCACACGACTGTACTAAAACACAGCGGAAAAATGAAGAAAAGCCAACACAACACAAATAAATACAATGCATGCCGGCACAGCTTAAACACAAATACAACACCAAAACCTGAAGATAGCCACATGGCTAAACACAAATACAATGCCAGAAATAATAAAAAGATATACAAAAGAAAACAAGTACGATCTTCGGATGTGACGTAGGACCCGGCAGACAGGATACTCCGAGCGACACCAACCATCTACAGGCTACCTGAAAACATAAATGTATACATGCGGTGGTGAGTATAGGTAACTCAGCGGGTAATAGAAAAGATAGTGCATCGTCCATAAATTACATGGAGATCACAAGTATACAGTCTCAGTAGGGAATAAGAACATGATCATACTATCATAATCAATGCATCTGAACATACCTGATATAATAACCTGACATAAACTGTAAAAACCACAACTAACATAATGACAGATACATACCCAATCTGGAATCAACCCATGGTACAATGATCAGTAAACTCACCGGATCTGCAACAGATACACCCGTGACACCTGTGCAATATAAGTACGACTGCATATACATGTAAAATAAATGACATGTATGCAGCATGACAACCATATGCAACAATCATATCGCAAACAAATGCAACAACGACAATCACATGCAACTAGTATCTACTAGGCATGTATGCAGATATATCTCCCCAGATGCACCGCGCATCATATGCATCAGGGTCCCTAACTACATAGCATCAGGGTCCCTGACTGCTCACAACGCCGGGTCTCACTAAACCTCGTGACCGGGTGGCACGACAGGACTAGCAGCAACTGCTCCAACTACCACTACCCATGAGTGGCCGAGTGTGCGGTGCTAAACCAAACCAACTGATGACTCTCTCAACCACAAGGGAGACAACGGTCATCAGATGCAATGAATGATGAACATGATATATATATATATATATATAATCATCATCCATGCAACAACCCCAAACCTCAAAAATACCTCCAACAAGAGTGTAATCGTCATGATACCTCCACGTATCCCATCAAACATATGTAGACATTACACATGTATAATCAACCAAAATCATCTAATAATCCCACCAGACACACGGACACAAAAACATAAGTACAATCAACATGTATCCTCCAATAAAAACACAACAGACATGTGTATATACTCCAAACATACAATCAACACCACTCCTCCAAAAGTACATGACAAATACGTGTGTACATACAACATGCAAATGCACGGTCAACAAGATGACTCCTATAACACATCCTCGCCTATGTACAGTCAACTTCATACACCCAATCAGCATGGTAATACCAACAACCCGACAATCCCTACAAGACATACTCTACACGTGAAATCACAACAGAGTAGATATCAAGAATAGAGACTGTATATGAATTAAATAGATCATCACAAGGGTCAAGCATAAGTATCATGCAGGAAAAACAGCAATCGATAATGATATAAGATAAAGCAGCCTAAACCATCACATAATAGCCATGCACTAAGATCAAGAAAAACTACGTAGAGGCCAAGGAAGAAATACCCGCCTTTATCTGTAGATCGTGTCCAAAATAAATCTCACGTCGAGACGCTCGTCCCGAATCCAAGTCCTGCATCAATCAATATATATATTTTATTTAGCTAAATTCATATGAATTTAAATAGCTAAATAAAATCCCTACCCAATCAGGATAACTCCACTCAAATCTGATCTATGATTAATCCTCCAAATAACCCTTGATCACACTCCTTCTAGATCCCATCATAATCCATAATCTATTAATCAATTCAAAACTCATTAATCAACACATCTTAAATCCAACTCACATAATTCATCATCAATCAAACACTAATCCAACTCATCATAAATCCTTCCAATCATAAACTAAACATCCCACACCTAATAATCATTCTAATGATCCCAATGACAAACATGAAATCATGATATTCATCCACCCTACATAATCCATCATTTAATCCAACACATACCAATAACAATCATATTTAACTCTACCTAATGATCCAAATCCAATACAACTTGAATTTAAATTTCTACAACCCATCTCTACTAATCCAAACCAATGTAGAAATGAAATCACCTCTAGAAGTAAAACCTTAATCCTTAATCCACAATAATTCGTCCAAACCAACTTATCAAATCCATAATCAACTCAACCTACATCACCCTAATCATCTCAAACATAGACATGTAATAAATCTTCAAAAACTCACCTAAAACCGGATGAATTTTTGTTGACCCACAGTTGAAGAGCTGGAACTGTAGGCTGCTGGAAACTCCTGACCGAAACCCTAGTAAACATGCTGCCCCCTTCAATCCAACCTCCTAATCCACAATGAACACTCCACCTCATCTCATTGGATCGGATCAAGTGAAGAGATCAAACAATGGAAATCAAAGATCACAACACCCTAATCTTACCTCTTCCTCACAGCCCCCCTTCTGTTGATCCTTTGCCAAGATCATTTCCACTAGCAACCAGATGAGTCGCTGGACCAAAGCACAACACCAGACACAGCTCCGTGCAACCCCAATTGATCGGAGTCAAAGGTTGAAACCTAGGGCACAGATCCGAAAAAGAAAGGGTCAATACAGAGAAGAAACCTATCCTAGCTAAACCTTGAATCCACCAAAGATCCGACGATGCCTTACCTCTAAGATCACTCCTCGGTGGCGTCGCTCGATCCAAATCCGACGAGAAGGGAGACGCGGACCGCTCTGTGAACAACTCGTGGAGGAAGAACGAAGGGTCGATAGGCTAGAGATGACACGGATCGAGCACCTGTCGTGCCCTAGCCACCTCGCTGTCGACACTCGGCCGCATAACTCACCGGACAGAACCCCTCGGCCAAAGAAGATCTAGGCTCCGCCGTGCTCCAGCAAGCTCCGGCGAACGAGGATGATCGCCAAAGGAGAAGCTCTGCTCCCGTCGCCTCCGATTCGTCCGCGAGAGAGAGAGAAGGCAGAGAGGGGAGATCGGGGAAGAGAGGAGGAAGGCTCGGGTTCGGGCGTTTGGGAAATAAAAAGAAAACGAAATGGAATTTATAATATAAACAATTCCTCACTTAAACGGGTATCCCAAACAGGCTTTATCCGTACCCGTAATTAATCCCCTCAAAACCCGTCTTACGAGCTCCGAAAAATTTCCAGAAAATTTCTAAAAATTCCTAAAAAAATTCTATATGGCTATTTCTCAAATAACCCTATTATTTAAATTTTCCGAGATCTCACATCCTCCCCTACTAATAAGAATTTGGTCCCCAAATTTACTGGTCAACTCAGGGATCCTCATCCAAGGGTAACATCCAAACGGCATCCTCTTCCGCTACTCCATCATAACATCATAAATAAATCTCCAACCCTAGTATCATAAACATATCTCCAAACATGATAATCCTCCTCCAAGTGACTAGCGACAACTCTGTGAGCTATGAACTCACCCTACTCCCACTACTCTCACTCTGCAATCACTCTCACTCTGTAATCTAGCCAACTATGGATAAATCAAACACCTCTAAAATCCAAAATCCACTATCAATAAATCCTCCAACACATGTACAGAGCACTCAAACTATCCATCAGTCTGAGATGAAAATCTATACTAAAGTGAAACTCATAATCCCAAGTCTGCTGTAACCATAATCAAAACCATGATATGAAATCACTGATCTCCATCCAAAACAATACTCAAAGATACATCATCCAGTCCGATGATCCCTCTAGAGTATAATCCTGCTATTCAACCCAAAAGAATCTATCCTACAAATCGATAGCTAGGGAGCAAGTCGTCGCCCAACAATGATTACCCAAACCATTATATCCTCTCCGAGTCTTGGGTAATCCCACAACAAAATCCATCATAACATACTCCCAACTCCACTCCAAAATACGAGTTTACTGAAAAAATCCTACTGATATCCGATGTTCAGCCTCCACTTGCTGACACACTAGACATCAAACTACAAAATCCGCGATATGTCTTTCTTCATGTCGTTCCACCAAAGAGAATGCTCCAAGTCTCCATACATCAGGTATCAACCGAATGTATCACAAATCTCGATCAATGTGTTTCCTGCAGTAACTCCTCCCGGATAAGAAGTGACTCGGAAACACACATAATCTCCGCTAATATCTAGACAGATCAAGGAAACTGCGAGTCTCCTGTATAGACTACGACTACTTCCAACTGATAACAGCCTCTATCTCTTGTGGATCCACCGATATCTCTCTACTAAAGACAATGCGTCCCAGAAACTCGTAAAAGACAATCACAATACGTACTACTAACTTCACATATAGATGTTCTCGTCGAAACATCTCTAGAACTATGCGAAGCTAGTGTACATGATCCACCTCGGATCGAAAATAGATCACAACATCGTCAATAGAGAGAATGAAAACTGATCTACACACCCTAGGAATACCAAGTACATCGAGTCCATAACAAGAACTAAGGCACGACATGCCTAAATGGTAACACCAAGGACTCATAATGTACGTACAACAGGCTCACTCAACCGTAAGATCTCCAACAACGAGTCTGTGATCGAATCACCCACTACAAATCACCAAATCCATATATATCACCGACATACTACACTCCATGTCACTATCAACATAAAACACCAAATAATAGATCATCAAATCAAATATCCACTAATAGATCCTCAAAAGACAACCTATCCCCACACCTGATCTCCTAATATCCACCAATCTCCAATCATCCTCAACATCAATCAGTCATACCAGATAGTCTCATAAACAAAGATAGAGTCAAATAAAAGTATCCAACCTTCAACCCCCACTACTAACAAACTAAACGTATCCAAAAAGGTCTGCCAAATCTCATCATCTCATTCTTTCCGATAATCAAATATCCACAGTAAAAGAATGTCAATCCAAAGTCATAGGGTCACACAACCCGCTGACTAAGTGTCTACCTAACAAAGAGATATCTCCACCACCCTCATCATCATCCTATATATGTCTCTCAACAAATACCGATAAAAGGTCAAACCCTCTAATATGAGATATAGACTACAAGATCTGGTACAATGATCACGTGGTCAATGTCTTAAGCCACCTGATAGAGACAATGTTAGCTTAGTCGTCTAACCATTGTCTTGTACCCCATCATACTGTGATTGCTCCACCCTGAGGTTCAGCAACCTCCACTATCGAGCAATGAACACAAAGATAAAGGAATGCTACAACTAAATAGCTGATCAAAATATATGTCAATCAACATTCTACCCCTCGAAGATCATCATCTGAAATTATACCTGGTTACAGTCGAACCTCCTAGGCATTACTCAACTACACCACTTTCTCCGCACCATTGTGGGATATATATCACTAAGTACATCAAAGATATCCAATCATAGCTAATAGTTCCATGAGTCAGGATCTCCCATGGAACAGTGTTAGGCGAGTCGACTGATCATCGCCTTATAAACCATCATGCTATCGAAAGAGGTAAAGAAGTACTCTCTCTCCAAACACCTCAAGGAAATCACTAAGTGATGACCTGATCTCCAAGAACATTCTCTGCTTCTTCCTTCACGTGGCACCGGGTCACGTAAAGGTTAAGTAGCTAACTTCAACTCTCCTACGCCAGTACAAATCATATATCCAAATGTACTCTCCAACTCATACACCCTAGTAATGGATGTATCTCATAAGTGTTAAGCAGGTAGCTTTACACTTTTCCACACCGTACGGTATCCTATCTGAATGTACCTTCTAAGTCATCTTACCAGGTACAAACAGTCTAGGGTCAAAGTCCCCATGGAATCGGATACGACAATCCTCTACAGACTGACCAAGCCGAAAATGGTATACGACTAATTCAGTCTTCTCTACAATGGTACAAGTCATGCACTCAAATGTGTCTCCCAAAATATCTAACCAAGCACAAGTAACCCCAAAGATCAGAATATCTAAAATAGAGTATGATGGTATCCTAATCGAACGACCAAAATAAATCGATCATCAACTAACTGATCTACTAAGGGTAAATCAGTCCTCTATAAACGAAACCAAAAAGAATCTAAATTAACCCTCTACTGATCGAACCAAAAAGAGCACGAAACCAACTAAGATAAGTCAAACCCCAACTGTCCAAGTCAACAAGGGTAATAAGTCAAACCATAACTACACAAGTCAACCAAGTAAATCAATCCTCAACAGGAGTAAACCAGTACTCTACTAACTGAGTCAACATGGGTATACAGATATCATCCACTACACAACTAATGATAACCGAGACTGGTATACGACTCTAACTCTCAACCAACTAGTGCTAACAGACACTAAAACTACTGGTAGTATGATATGGCAAATCCCTTGAGACTGTAAATCCTTGATCTCCAATAGGGTCAACCGTGATCAGTGATTGACCCAACACATGAAATGCATGCTACAAGCACTGAACAGGTACTAACAAAAGTGTACTAACACATGTCATAACTAACGATCATGGGCAACAATACATACACCAACAGAAATGTATGATAACAATATGCAACATACCTCCTATAGCCTGGAGATGTCCTGCTGCTGCCTGGTCCCAAAACCCGAAAAGTCACATCAAGAAAACCGAATCACGAAATCCAAAACACGAATAATAGGTATCGTACCTACACTGATACCAAAAATTGGTATCATATAAATCTCGAAAATCCAAAACGTATAGCAAGTATCGTAAACCGGCTCTGATACCACTAAATTGTCACGCCCCCAAAGGAGTCCCTGCCAGACAAAAATCCGACAACATCTCCCCTGTACCGGTGACAATATGAAGCATCACTACAAACAAAATATACATCAGCCACATGCGGCTGGAATATTTATATACACAACCACGCAGTTATAATAACAGCCCACATGATCACAACCACGCAGTTATATATAAAACAGCCCACACGGCTGTACTAAAACACAGCGGAAAAATGAAGAAAAGCCCACACAACACAAATAAATACAATGCATGCCGACACAGCTTAAACACAAATACAACAACAAAACCTGAAGATAGCCACATGGCTAAACACAAATACAATGACAGAAATAATAAAAAGATATACAAAAGAAAACAAGTACGGTCTTCGGATGTGACGTAGGACCCGGCAGACAGGATACTCCGAGCGACACCAACCATCTACAGGCTACCTGAAAACATAAATGTATACATGCGGTGGTGAGTATAGGTAACTCAGCGGGTAATAGAAAAGATAGTGCATGGTCCATAAATTACATGGAGATCACAAGTATACAGTCTCAGTAGGGAATAAGAACATGATCATACTATCATAATCAATGCATCTGAACATACCTGACATAATAACCTGACATAAACTGTACAAACCACAACTAACATAATGACAGATACATACCCAATCTGGAATCGACCCATGGTACAATGATCAGTAAACTCACCGGATCTGCAACAGATACACATGTAATATAAGTACGACTGCATATACATGTAAAATAAATGACATGTATGCAGCATGACAACCATATGCAACAATCATATCGCAAACAAATGCAACAACGACAATCACATGCAACTAGTATCTACTAGGCATGTATGCAAATATATCTCCCCAGATGCACCGCGCATCATATGCAAAAGTGCATGCATGCTACATGGTCACCCCCGCCACCTCTCCAGATACCACGACCCCTGTATGGCCGAGAGGCTTGGGTCTGTGACGACTGTACTACCCTCCAGCCCACTATATAGTGGTCGAGGCGGACAGTCCGCTAGTAGCTATCTAACTACATAGCATCAGGGTCCCTGACTGCTCACAACGCCGGGTCTCACTAAACCTCGTGACCGGGTGGCACGACAGGACTAGCAGCAACTGCTCCAACTACCACTACCCATGAGTGGCCGAGTGTGCGGTGCTAAACCAAACCAACTGATGACTCTCTCAACCACAAGGGAGACAACGGTCATCAGATGCAATGAATGATGAACATGATATATATATATATATATAATCATCATCAATGCAACAACCCCAAACCTCAAAAATACCTCCAACAAGAGTGTAATCGTCATGATACCTCCACGTATCCCATCAAACATATGTAGACATTACACATGTATAATCAACCAAAATCATCTAATAATCCCACCAGACACACGGACACAAAAACATAAGTACAATCAACATGTATCCTCCAATAAAAACACAACAGACATGTGTATATACTCCAAACATACAATCAACACCACTCCTCCAAAAGTACATGACAAATACGTGTGTACATACAACATGCAAATGCACGGTCAACAAGATGACTCCTATAACACATCCCCGCCTATGTACAGTCAACTTCATATACCCAATCAGCATGGTAATACCAACAACCCGACAATCCCTACAAGACATACTCTACACGTGAAATCACAACAGAGTAGATATCAAGAGTAGAGACTGTATATGAATTAAATAGATCATCACAAGGGTCAAGCATAAGTATCATGCAGGAAAAACAGCAATCGATAATGATATAAGATAAAGCAGCCTAAACCATCACATAATAGCCATGCACTAAGATCAAGAAAAACTACGTAGAGGCCAAGGAAGAAATACCCGCCTTTATCTGTAGATCGTGTCCAAAATAAATCTCACGTCGAGACGCTCGTCCCGAATCCAAGTCCTGCATCAATCAATATATATATTTTATTTAGCTAAATTCATATGAATTTAAATAGCTAAATAAAATCCCTACCCAATCAGGATAACTCCACTCAAATCTGATCTATGATTAATCCTCCAAATAACCCTTGATCACACTCCTTCTAGATCCCATCATAATCCATAATCTATTAATCAATTCAAAACTCATTAATCAACACATCTTAAATCCAACTCACATAATTCATCATCAATCAAACACTAATCCAACTCATCATAAATCCTTCCAATCATAAACTAAACATCCCACACCTAATAATCAATCTAATGATCCCAATGACAAACATGAAATCATGATATTCATCCACCCTACATAATCCATCATTTAATCCAACACATACCAATAACAATCATATTTAACTCTACCTAATGATCCAAATCCAATACAACTTGAATTTAAATTTCTACAACCCATCTCTACTAATCCAAACCAATGTAGAAATGAAATCACCTCTAGAAGTAAAACCTTAATCCTTAATCCACAATAATTCGTCCAAACCAACTTATCAAATCCATAATCAACTCAACCTACATCACCCTAATCATCTCAAACATAGACATGTAATAAATCTTCAAAAACTCACCTAAAACCGGATGAATTTTTGTTGACCCACAGTTGAAGAGCTGGAACTATAGGCTGCTGGAAACTCTTGACCGAAACCCTAGTAAACATGCTGCACCCTTCAATCCAACCTCCTAATCCACAATGAACACTCCACCTCATCTCATTGGATCGGATCAAGTGAAGAGATCAAACAATGGAAATCAAAGATCACAACACCCTAATCTTACCTCTTCCTCACAGCCCCCCTTCTGTTGATCCTTTGCCAAGATCATTTCCACTAGCAACCAGATGAGTCGCTGGACCAAAGCACAACACTAGACACAGCTCCGTGCAACCCCAATTGATCGGAGTCGAAGGTTGAAACCTAGGGCACAGATCCGAAAAAGAAAGGGTCAATACAGAGAAGAAACCTATCCTAGCTAAACCTTGAATCCACCAAAGATCCGACGATGCCTTACCTCTAAGATCACTCCTCGGTGGCGTCGCTCGATCCAAATCCGACGAGAAGGGAGACGCGGACCGCTCTGTGAACAACTCGTGGAGGAAGAACGAAGGGTCGATAGGCTAGAGATGACACGGATCGAGCACCTGTCGTGCCCTAGCCGCCTCGCTGTCGACACTCGGCCGCATAACTCACCGGACAGAACCCCTCGACCGAAGAAGATCTAGGCTTCGCCGTGCTCCAGCAAGCTCCGGCGAACGAGGATGATCGCCAAAGGAGAAGCTCTGCTCCCGTCGCCTCCGATTCGTCCGCGAGAGAGAGAGAAGGCAGAGAGGGGAGATCGGGGAAGAGAGGAGGAAGGCTCGGGTTCGGGCGTTTGGGAAATAAAAAGAAAACGAAATGGAATTTATAATATAAACAATTCCTCACTTAAACGGGTATCCCAAACAGGCTTTATCCGTACCCGTAATTAATCCCCTCAAAATCCGTCTTACGAGCTCCGAAAAATTTCCAGAAAATTTCTAAAAATTCCTAAAAAAATTCTATATGGCTATTTCTCAAATAACCCTATTATTTAAATTTTCCGAGATCTCACAAGCATTTATTAAGTAAACATAGATTTTTGAAATGTCAAGATAAGCAGATAAAGAGAAAGAATGTCACGATAATCTGGGGGACTTTAAACTTTTGAAAACTTGTTTAAAGCATTAGCTTTTAGAAAAATAGCTAAGTTTAGATAGTCTAATTTTCAAACATAAGTGTATAAGTTCTAAATTTCAAGACCAAGTGAAGAATTTATTTTTCAACACTAAGTTTGTAAACGATTCAATTTTCAAAATTAAGGGAAATGATTTTGAGAGGCTTAGTTTGTAAACTTAAGTTTTAAAAAAAATCTAACTTCCACAGTTTTCAATAACAAAGCAATTTTTAAAACTATTTTTTGTAAAATTTAACGTTCAAATCAAATTGTCAAAATTAAGTAAAATCTAGTTTTTCAGAACTGGATTCAGGACAATTTTCAAAGTGAAGTTAAATTAAATTTAAACATTAAGAAAAGTGATTTTGAATTTTGGTAAAGTAAAATGAAGAAGTTTATTTTTCAACACTAAGTTTGTAAAATATTAAATATTTTAAAAAGACTTAGTTTATAAACTTACGCTTAGTTTACAAAAATTATTTTTTATAGAATTAAGTAGAATTAAGTAAAGTCAAATTCTCAGAACTAGATTTTTAAATTCAATTTTCAAAACTACGTTAAGTCTAATTTTGAAATTCAATAACTTAGTTTTCAAAAATAGGTTTCAGAAATTTTTAATAAAAATGTTTTGAAAAACCGAAAAATTTTAATTGATTCCTCCCCCTGGACCTAACATCAAATCAAATGTCTAACCAGTTAGTTACTAACTAACTTATCAAAAGATAGCAGCTTTCACTTGGTTAGTCAAGTTAAGGTCAATCTTAACTTGATTAATATATATTTTGTTTTTAACGCCCAGACTTATGTCGATGCACTGAAATAAGCATCTTAAGTCTTAGGCAAGTGGCCTATGCATCTCACCCCTTTCTATTGTTCGGCAAACACAAGCAAGGTAAGCCTAGGGTTTTGGTGAGATGCTCAAAACTAGTCCTATAGGTGCATGTTCTCTGAGGATTTTGAACTAGTCTAAGGCTAAAAGTTTATTTAAAAATCTAAAAATAGGAAGGTTTTAAAAACTGACACATGTTTGAACCTATAAGTTGAAAGCAATAATTTTGAAAGTATTTTGAAATTCGAAGTTCCTAGGCTACCAAGATAGAACATAATCAATGCAAGTCTGAAATATCGCTAGATAGATCCAAAGTATTTTACAGGTAGTGTAGCTACAGAAGTGAGTCATAACTAGAGCTACTGAGATGATGAAGGGGGTGGTCCAGATCCCAAGGATCGGAGAAGCGCCATCAGCTCAGTGTGTCGGGTCTCCCCGGCAGCTCGTAACTCGGTAACCTCTCGCCGTATGTCCCGATGAAAATCAGAGTTCTCCTGCTGGAGACTCGCTATAGCTCTCTCTAGTCCGGTCTGCGGGGAGCGTGACGTGGTGCTCGAGCTGGGGGCGGTGGTGGAGCCGGTGCGGCTTCCTCTGGAAACAGTGCAAGCATGAACTCGTCCTCCTGTGCGTTTGGATCGGGCTGGTGCTGTGCCCCCCTCCGCCAAGACATAGTCCCGTCATCCCTATCTACGTGGATACCAGCTAGGGAGAAGTTCCTAGCTGCTATAATATCGAACTCGGTCATATAGGCAATGTCTCCTCTAGTGACATCAATGTGCAACGAGGACATATATGCTGTCAGAATGTGACAGAACGACATGTGGACTCGTCTATCAGTCACGTATCCAGCCGAGTAGATAATGGTGGAGAAGATATGTAGGCTGATGTCAATATCTAACCTATGACTCAGGGCATAGAATAAAAATGAATGGAATGGGCGCATCACAGCGATGTCCCGAGTAGTCAGTGATAAAATGCAAAGGACTAAGACCCTATAAAGAGCGTAGTCCTAGACTCGGAGTTCTACCGACCTAAACTGGGTCACAGTGGGATCTCGCTCTCCCCCAAAAAAATACAAATAAATCGTATCGAGAGTAATATGTGAGTAGGGATCTCCGAATGGTAGATCCCTCGGAGGATAGCATAAGAAAGGACAAATAGATGGACGTAACCCTAAAAACTCTCGGATAGTCGTAGGGGAAAACGTGATATCAGTACCCGCTGCCCTAGTGGTATAGGTGAGATCGTCTACTTTCACTAGGTTATTGTAAAATTCAGCACACAGACTTATGTTTACTGGACTGGTACATTCGACAAGGTTCTTTAAGTTATAGTGATTTTATAACCTCTATAACGGAGGCACACGAACCTAGAAAGAACGATCTATCTATACATTTAGTCCTAATGGCTTTATAAATGGTTGACTCAAACTTAAGCCTTAGTTCATCCGTGGGAAACCTAGGGTCAGTGCTAGCATTAGAGGGTCCAGCACCAGTATTTGTTCATTTCCTACTGTATATAAAAAAGATATTCTAAGAAAAAATGAGAAGACAAATTCTAATAAATTTTCAGATAGGGGAAGAAGATTTACCGAGGAGTCATCGACAAATATAGATCTGACGACCTCGGTTGAATCGTAGCAGCGTCTTCACCGCAAGAAAATTTTGATTTAAAATACTCTCGCACTGAGGTTCGGAGTGAACCTTGGCAAAAGTGAAGATTTTGTGGGGCAAGGGTTGGGGGCGCCCGCTGCCCCTTATTTATAGGGAGCTCCGGGCGCCTGGAGCCATTCCGGGCGCCCGGAGTTGATTTTAGGCGGGGCGCCCGGATTCCCTCCCGGGCGCCCCGGAAGTGAAATACCAGGGGCGCCCGCTCTTTTTTTTTTTTTTTTTTGAATTTAAAATTTTGAAAATAATTTTTAAGTTTAAAATTAAAATTTTGAAATTAAGTTTTAAAATTAAAATTTTGAAATTAATTTTTAAGTTTAAACTTAAAATTTTGAAATTAATTTTTTTTAAGTTTAAAATTAAAATTTTGAAATTAATTTTTGAGTTTAAAATTAAAATTTTGAAATTAAGTTTTAAAATTAAAATTTAGAAATTAATTTTTAAGTTTAAAATTAAAATTTTGAAATTAAGTTTTGATATTAAAATTTTGAAATTAATTTTTAAGTTTAAAATTAAAATTTTGAAATTAATTTTTAAGTTTAAAATTAAAATTTTGAAATTAATTTTTAAAATTAAAATTTGAAATTAAAAATTTTAAGTTTAAAATTAAAATTTTGAAATTAATTTTTAAGTTTAAGATTAAAATTTTGAAATTAATTTTTAAGTTTAAAATTAAAATTTTGAAATTAATTTTTAAGTTTAAAATTAAAATTTTGAAACTAATTTTTAAGTTTAAAATTAAAATTTTGAAATTAATTTTAATTAAACAAATTTAAACCTTATTCATCTCACCCGATCTATAGTATCAATCAGGGAATCCTATGATTTTGTGAGATGAAATTGGATTTTTAATTATGGAGTTTTGGTTTAACTTGTGTTAGATTCAGATTTAGCTTTGGTCTCCACAAATAGGCAATCTTCGGATAAACTTCTAAGCTTGGTGAGTCACATGGACGTCATTAGTAGTAACCAACCTTTCAAGGTTTTTCGAATAGTCCTATCCACGGAGCTTAGTACTAAATCTTGGTCTAACTGGTTAGGATTCATTTAAGGGTAGCTTCGGTCAGTTCCACTTGGCCAAATGCACCAGATCGAAACCATATCTTTCTAGACATGCGATGCCCAAGCTTCCCTAACGTAGTATCATCCAAAAACTTCACCAGTACCATGATTCAAGTTAAACTTGGTCTCTTTTTAACTAATCCTAATTACCCTGCTGGGTTAGTTAATTTTGGAGGTGCCAGCTATTCTGGAGCCTCCCCCTGAAGTATTGACCTTTAATTTAAATTTTCGTTTTAGGTTTGTGTCTGTTTCTTTTATAGTTATAATTAACTTGGTGATAGTTTATATTTTGTTGAGTTTTAAATTTTGAATTTTTAGGTTTGTATTTTGGTTTTTTATTTGGTTTAATCGAGTTTATATAATATACTTTTTCTTTAGGTATATAATATTGATTAAGTCCTACTTGCGTGGTCAGACACGCTTTTGGAACCCAAGCTTGATTAGTTGATTTGTATTGAGTTATTAATGACTTAAAAGTTTTATTTGAGTTCGACTTGTATCCGAGTCCGGTTTTATTATAACATGCTTTTTGATTGTTCAGGATTAAGTCAAGATTTTTTGATCTTGTTGTAAATTTTTCTAGCATTTCTTTTAAATTGTTAATATCATTTTTTAATGATAAATTCTCCTCCTCAAGTGTTAGATCTTGAGTTGGATTTGAATTTTTGATTTGTTCCTTGAGGTTTTGATTTTCCTCAAGAAGTGATTTGTTTTCATTTTCTATTTTAATTAATTTACTATTTAAACAGGAAATAATTCTAAAAATTTTTTTGTTTAAATTAAAATATACCTCATTTGGGCCTTCGGAAACGAGTACGGACTCGTGGCTTGTTTCGGGTTCAGACCCGTCTTCATCTTCCGACTCGTCTTCTGTTTCAGCTTCGCGGGCCATCAGTGCGAGGTGGCTCTGATGTTTCTGCTCTTCTTCCTCCGATTCGTCCGAGGAGTCGTCCCACGTTGCTTTGAGGGCCTTCTTTTTGGTTGGCTTCGGTTTGTCGAACTTCAGTTTTGGGCATTCGTTCTTGTAGTGTCCCTTTTTATTGCAGCCGAAGCAAGTCACGTTCTTTTGTTCTGAGGGAGAACTGATCTTTTGAAGGTCCTTTTTCTCCTGGTGAACATTTTTCTTACCAAGTTCACCAGGTGTTCTTCGTCTTCGGAGTCTTGGTCGGAATCTTCTTCATATTCAGGCTTGCTCTTCTTTTCTTTGGAGGAACCTGCAAATAAAGCTATACCTTTCTCGGCTCCAGCATTAGTTTGTTCATGTAATTCTAATTCACAGAAAAGCTCGTCTAATTTTAACTTAGAAAGATTTTTAGAAATTTTGTAGGCATCTACGATTGATGCCCACAAACTATTACGTGGAAAAGCATTTAATGCGTACCTTATTAAGTCTCTATTTTCCATCTGGTGGCCTATCGCATGAAGCCCGTTGAGGATGTCCTTGATCCTCGCGTGGAGCTGATTCGCCGTTTCACCTTCCTGCATTTTTATATTAAGAATTTTATTTAAAAGTAGATCTCGTTTTGTTACCTTGGCGTCGCTCGTTCCCTCGTGCAGCTCGATCAATTTGTCCCACAGCTCTTTAGCGTTTTTGTGTGGACCAACTCTGTTCAGTTCTTCTCTTATTAATCCGCACTGTAGAGTGTTGATCGCTTTATTTTCTGTTGACGCCTTTTTCTTCAAATCTGCTGTCTAGTCTTCAGGATCCAGTATATTCCCGGAGTTGTCCGCTGGAATTTTATAGGATCTCATAACGCTCATCCACTGGTCGAAGTCTGTTTTGAGGTAAACCTCCATGCGCTTCTTCCAGTACGGAAAATCGTCCCCGTTGAAGAGTGGAGGTCGTACTGTCTGAGACATTTTAGTCCTGCGCACAGAAGAAAGAAAAGAAAAACAAAAATCCCAAGACTTGGTCTTGGATTAGTAGTGCGGAAGAAGAAAAATAATAGAAGTATCTAAATTGGTGTTGCACCAATTTAATTGCAACGAAAAAAAATTCAAAACAGGCAATAATACCAGTTTGAAATTAAACGTAAAACTGAAAACCAAAAAAAATTAATTTTTCACCCCCTGTCTGATTGGTGGTTGCACCAAATCAGAGCGGTACCTGCTCTGATACCACTTGTTGGATCGTGAAACGTCGATAGAGGGGGGAGGGGGTGAATATCGATTCAAAAAAAATCACGTTAATAAGAGTTAAGCGCAGCGGAATAATAAAAAAACTTAGGCAAACTGAACAAGGTGTTTTTTACTTCGTTCGGAGCTTGTGACGACTCCTACTCGAAGGCCCGTACTCTTTGAGTACTTTCGTTGGGCAATTCACTAGCAATTCGAAATAGTATTACAAATTAAGGTACAGAAATGCTAATGGAAATAAAGTGATACCGACAAGAAAATTAACCAAAGAAGAAGGAGCACTTTGTCGGAGCTTTGTTAGCGTCGCAGGAGCGTAGAGCAGCAGAGCAAGCAGTCGGAGAGTTCTCAGTTGTTATTGAAGCTCCACCCCTGGGGCTTCTTTTATATGCTGCTCCGGGCGCTTGGATCCCTTCCGGGCGCCCTGGTGCGACGTGGCAGGTCTAATCAGCGAACTCCACGTGGCGACGACTCGGCCTGGATAATATTCACCTTCGGGCGCCCGGATCCCTTCCGGGCGCCCGGACCTCCTATTTCCAGAAACTTCCTTTCCTGCAAAACAGAGTTAGTCCGAGGTAAATATATATCCTGCAAAACAGATTGTTAGCACAACTAAAGTAATATGATTTAACAAGAAAAGAGTATGACTTAGATTCCGTCTTTCCGAGACCGGAATGTAGTCACGATCTCGACTTAGATATCTGAAATGGATCTAAGCCGTATCGACGCCTAATGTTCCCTTCCTGGGAACGCGTCCTCGCAGTCACTCCCCTCCAGTGACTTACCTCACTTACCTGCCAGACGTCCGGTCAGCCCTTCGACCCGTCTGGACTTCTCGCCAGCTATCCGGTCAGCCCGTCGACCTAGCTGGGCTTCGTGCCAAACATTTGGTCAGCCCGTCGACCTGTCTGGACTTTTCCTGCACACTCGATCAGAGTGTTAGACAACAACAAGCTAACTTAACCTGATTTGTCATTCATCAAAACCTGGGTTAAATCGTTAGTGCAAACCGCACCAACAGTCTCCTCGTCGGAATGATGCTGCCATCCGACTTTAACCAGCTGGATAGTCTTGTTCCGTAGCTAACGCTCTTTCTGGTCCAGAATCTGTATCGGAACCTCCTTGTAGGTAACGTCAGGCTGAATGAGAACGGGTATATCTGCCAGCACATGTGCTGGGTCGGCTACGTATCTCCTCAGCATCGACACATGGAACACATCGTGAATGCCTGCAGAGCAGGTGGTAGCGCCAGACGATAAGCTACTGCTCCAATCCTCTCCAAGATTTGGAAAGACCCAATGTATCGTGGAGCTAGCTTACCTCGGAGGCCAAATATCTTCACCCCTTTCGTGGGTGAAACTCTCAGAAATACATGGTCGCCAATAGAGATCTCCAAGGGTCTACGTCTCCGATCAGTATAACTCTTCTAGCGGTCCTGCGCCTCTGACATCCTCCGTCTAATAGTACAGATCAACTCTACCTCCTGCTGAGCTCTATGAGGTCCTAACAGCTGGATCTCCCCAACCTTCTCCCAGAGGATGAGTGTCCGACAAGACCTACCATACAACGCTTCAAACGGTGCCATTTGGATAGCCGAATGATAGCTGTTGTTGTAGGTGAACTCTACCAATGGAAAGTGGTCCTCCCAACTACCTCCAAAATCCATAACACAAGACCTCAGCAAGTCCTCTAGAGTCTGAATGGTCTACTCTGACTGTCCATTTGTCTGCGGATGGAAGGTTGTACTGAATCAGAGCTGTGTGCCCAAGGCCTGCTGTAGACTCTGCAGAACCGGGACGTGAACCGTGGATCTCTATCTGATATAATACTCAATGGAACACCATGCAATCTGATGATCTCTTGACAATACAACTCTGCCGATCGATCCAGAGAATTAGGCTTCCAAATCGGTAAAAAGTGCATGGATTTGGTTAACCGATCAACGACTACCCAAATCGCGTCATGGCCTCGCCATGTCCTAGGCAATCCCACCACAAAATCCATGGTGATATGCTCCCATTTTCACTCTAGAATCGGAATCCTCTGAAGTAAGTCGGCAGGTTTCTGGTGCTCATCCTTCACCTATTGACAGATAAGACATCTAACTACAAATTCCATGATGCTTTCTTCATGCGGTTCCTCCAATAGAAACGCCTCAAGTCTCGATACATGTGGGTCCCGCTTGGGTGGATAGTAAATCGAGAGAGATGAGCCTCCTAAAGTAACTCCTCCCTACACGGGTAAGATGGAGGTACACATAACCTGCCTCAGAAGTAAATAATACCCGCATCATCTATCGGAAGCTATCTGGCTGCTAATAGACTGTAAGTGCTGATCATCGACCTGGACCTCTCGGATCCTCGTCCTGATCGACGACTGAGCAACCATGGTAACCAGAATACCCTGCTCTGTCCGTCCCTGCTCCTTAAGGCCCAACTCGGAGAAACCCTGAATCAAGTCCGTGACTACAACTCGGTGACAAGCCAAAGTCCCTCTGGACTTCTTGCTAAGTGCATCGGCAACCACATTAGCTTTCCCCAGGTGGTAGCTAATATTACAGTCGTAATCCTTCAGGAACTCCATCCATCTCCTCTGTCGGAGATTAAGTTCCTTCTGAGTGAAAAGATATTTGAGACTCTTATGATCAGTGAGAATCTCAAATGTAATACCATAAAGGTGATGCTGCCAAATCTTCAAAGAAAATATAATGGCGGCCAACTCCATATCATGTATTGGGTAGTTTTTCTCATACTTCTTCAACTGACGAGAAGCATAGGAGACTACCCTGCCGTGCTACATCAACACAGCATCCAAACCCTGTAGAGAAGCGTCGGTGTAGAGTACAAACCGTCCTCTCCAGAATGTAAAACCAAAACTGGTGCCGACACTAATCTCCACTTCAGCTCCTGAAAACTAGTCTCGCAAGCCTCGGACCACGCGAACTTCACGCCTTTCCTGGTCAGCTGTGTCAATGACATAGCAATGCGAGAGAAACCCTCGAAGAAACGTTTGTAATATCCAGCCAATCCCAAGAAACTCTGGATCTCCTGAACTGATTTCGGCTGCTCCCAACTGGTGACAGTCTCGATCTTCTGAGGTTCTACTGAAATATCTCAGCTGGAAACTACGTGACCCAGAAAACTAACTGAGGGTAGCCAAAAAGCACACTTGCCAAACTTCGCATATAGATGATGTCGTCGAAGGGTCTCCAAGACTATGCGAAGATGTTGTGCATGCTCCTCCTTGGAACGCGAGTAGATCAAAATGTCGTCGATGAAAATGACAACGAACTGATCTAGATACTCTAGAAAAATGTGGTTCATTGAATCCATAAACACCGCTGGAGCATTGGTAAGCCCAAATGACATTACCAAAAATTTATAATGTTCGTATCTGGTACGGAATGTCGTCTTCTGTATATCAGATTCTTTAACTTTGATCTGATGATATCCAGACCGCAGATCAATCTTGGAATATACTGGTGTACCTCTGAGTTGATCAAATAAATCCTCAATCCATGGTAAGGGGTACTTATTCCTGACGGTCACTGCTTTCATCTATCTGTAATCGATGCACAACCTCAGAGTACCATCCTTTTTCTTGACGAACAATACCGGAGAACCCCACGGAGAAACACTAGCGCGAATAAATCCCTTGTCTAATAACTCATGGAGTTGGACCTTTAGCTCATCCAACTCTTTCGGTGTCATACGGTAAGGAGCTTTCGATGCTGGCGTGGTCCCCGGAATAAGCTCAATAGCAAACTCCACTTGCCTTCAGGGAGGTAAGCCTAGTAGCTCATCTGGAAATTCATCCGGATACTCTCGGACCACTGGAATGTCTGAGAGCTGAGTACTACTGCTGTCTTCAGTATTAATCAAAGACAAAAGAAATCCCCGACAACCATGTGACAGCAGCTTCTGTGCCTTCATCACAGAAATGATCGATATTCCGTCGTCCTTGATGCCAGTGAAATCCCACGAGGGTTGGTTCGGAGGTCGGAATGTGACCACTCTCGTTTGGCAATCAACCATGGCATGATATGCAGACAGTCAATCCATGCCAAGGATAATGTCGAACTCGACCATTTCCAGTACTAATAAATCAACCATGAGTATCATATTGCCAAAGTCTAACGGGCAACCTCTGACCTCCTGAGTGACGTCCAATGTATCACCGGACGGTAAGGAGATGGTCAGTCGCTGTGGTCTAAAAGTAGGTAGTCGACCTATGTCCCTCATGAAGGCACGAGAAATAAAAGAATGCGATCTACCAGTATCTATCAGTATATCAGCGGATAATACATATAGTAAAACCATACCACGGAAAATGGATCTGTCGGCCCGCTGCGCATCCTTTCTGGTAACCGCGTAAATTCGTCCAGTCTCTGGCCTACCATGCTAAGTGAATTTAAATATCGGTGTCGAAACTTAACTTGGTAAGGGTCTGCTATAATGCATTTCATTTGCTCCTAACCAAGATAGGTTTTCAATCCACTATTAGAATGAGACATTTCAAGTGTCCGAGGCGCTAGTATTGGTCCCTAGCACAACTCTAAGTGGAGGAAGCCATTGAATTTTTAGTGGTTGTACTAATCACCAACCCTAGACGTAGGAGGAGGAGGACTAGGCAAAGGAAGAGGAATCACATAACTCATGTAAGTGTGTTGTAGAGGAGGTAAGAAAGGGTAGTGAAAGTAAAGGAATGAATGGCGGAATCAAATACAAGAAGAAAAGGATATTTTAGGAAGTCCAACCAGTTATCCTTGTGGAATAGTACAGGTACAAGCCTGTACCAAACATACCCAAATGAATGTATGGTCCATTATTCTAGATTTATATCATACTGTGGGAGTGAGTACGTCAGGTACGTTCGAGGTAGGTACCTCTGAAACCGTTGGAGTATGAGAGTCCGACGCACCCGCAGTACCATGTAAAGTTTGTCCCTGACTGACAGACTCGACCCCAGCAGACATCTTTAGCGACTCCATCACCATGGATTCCAATGTCCTTTTGCGTGGACGTCCTGCACCACGTCTTGGAGCATGTACATTTCGCCTCATATATGTTAAATTGTGTTCCAGATATTACTACAAGTATCAAAATTATAAAAATTAACATTTTACCTATTTGCCGTCTGGAGATGTTCTGTTGTTGTCCAGCCCCCAATTATGACCTTGGAACTCCGAAATGAGAAATATCGACGAAAATCCATAACGGAATTCCGAAACATGAACATAATGGAAATCCGTACAAATCCGAAACTACCCAGATTGACCCGCAAAATCGGGCTCTGATACCAAAAGAATTAGTATCAGATTAACTCAAAAATCTAAAACACGAAAAACAGGTATCGAAAACCTGCTTTAATACCAAATAAATTGGTATCAGATTAACTCAAAAAAAATCCAAAATCAAAAGCAAGTATCATATACCTTGCTCTGATACCAAAGATATTATCACACCCCAGGTAGTCCTTGTCAGAAGAAATTTCGGCAGCATCTTCCTTGTACGGGTGACAATATGAAACTATTCTACAAAGCCCTCTGAGCCACATATACCTTGGTCAACATGGCCGAAATAATAATAAAAAAATACAATTAAACAACCACGTAGTTTATATATTTCAGTCTCTGGCTGACACAACCACGCAGTTTATATTTGAAAACCACCTACTCCACTACTACGACGGAAAACTTAAAACCACAATAGAGAAAACAACGCAGTGGAAACATAAGTAGTAGACCAAAACTCGATAAAAGATCCTCAAGTACAATCCTACATCACAAGTATATATATAAATACATAACAAGGAACCAAAAGTCCAAAGAGTAGAAAACCATCGCAAAGCAAAGTGGTGGGGGACTAGCAATCGGAACCTCCTGACAGCATCAACCTAAAATGGTAATATCAATGGGGTGAGTCAAATCCTCAGCGGGTATCGAGTTGACATGCATAATACAAAATAACCAATAGAAATAAATATGTGTACAGTCTCTTGGAGTAATGGAAAATGCATAATTGAAAGAAAAGGAGAAGCTGTACTCACCCGGGCCTCCTATCAGAATAATAAGGTCGTTAGACCAAAAGTAACATGTCCCTGTATGCATGTCAAACATATGCATTCATCCAATATGCAGCAAATAAAATGAAACAAACACAAACAATAAATGTAGTCATGCATATGATGCCAATGACATGTCCTGGTCACCCCTGACGCCAGTCAGCCATCTCACACACGATGGTGAGACCGAGTGGGTAGTGCTATGACAACTGTGCATTCTCCCATATCTGCTTCTGATGAGTGACCGAGTGGACAGGATGCTGTCGGAGTACACATATCCTCCTACCCAAATCATAAGTGGGGGAGCTCAATGCTCTCATCTCCCTGAGCTAGTCCAGAGGAGGGATCCCTGACGTGCTATCACGCTGCAGTCACACTACCCATGAGCAGACTAGCGGAGCACTTACAGAGCAACTTGCTGCAACACACCCTGCCTGAATAAAAACCACTAACCCATGAGTGGTTGTGTGTGCAGATCCATGTAACTGACGATGTGCTCAACAA
Organism: Zingiber officinale; assembly: GCF_018446385.1. Classification (NCBI taxonomy): domain Eukaryota; kingdom Viridiplantae; phylum Streptophyta; class Magnoliopsida; order Zingiberales; family Zingiberaceae; genus Zingiber; species Zingiber officinale. The sequence continues at coordinate 84,137,289 of NC_055996.1, forward strand.
TAATGGAGCTACCAATTGCACAGCATGCAATCATGCAAGATGGTGATGACACTAAGCATGCAAATCCTGACCATATCTACCTCTATAAAATATGTACCAAAAATAAATGGATCAAATAATCGGATCTAGGTACACGGGTCAGATATGGTAAATGTCTAGTCCGGTGTATCACAGGGCATGATATGTCATTACCTCTATGAGCATAAATAATTATGACAATAATAAATCATAAATACAGAACAGATGAAAGCATGCAACATATATCATGTAGTGACATACCTAAGCAATGATAAACATATTTATTACTATTAGTTATTACTTGTTATGCATGTCAACTTGGTATCCACTGAGGATTTGACTCACCCGTTGATATTACCATTTCAGGTTAATACTGTCAGGAGGTTCCAATCGCTAGTCCCCACTTCACGTCGCGTCGGTTTTCTACTCTTTAGTCTTTTGGTTCCTTGTTACATTTCATATATATATGTGTGTGATTTGTATGTTTGTACTCGAGGAGTTTAAGCGAGTTTTTGGTCTACTATACATTTTTTTCCGCTGTGTTGGTTTCTCTGTCGTGGTTTTAAGGTTTCCATCATTGTAGTGGAGTAGGTGGTTTTCAAATATAAACTGCATGGTTGTGTCAGTCAGAGGCTGAAATATATATAAACTGCGTGGTTGTTTAGTTATGTTTATTGTTATTGTTTCGACCGTGTTGGCCGAGGTATATGTGGCCCTGAGGGCTTTGTAGAATAGTTTCATATTATCACCCGTACAGGGGAGATGCTGTCGAAATTTTTTCTTGCAGGGACTACTTGGGGCGTGACAATGATTATCTTTCAGTAATCTTATTGATTCATCATGTTTAGCAGTTGATTCAATGGATTGAAGGTTAATTATTAGATTGATAGGTTAGCAAATTTGATCATGATGTTAAATTGGATGTTGGATCAAATAATGAATGGAATTCTACATAGACCACTTAAGGAGTTCATGGTGTTGGGTAAAACTTAATTCAATGGATAGATGAATTAAGGGTTAACCAAGGATTGATACAATTAGGGCTTCCTAATTGAATTTGGATTTAGGATTAGCTATTGGACGCATGATTTAATTAGCTAAATTGCATATGCTGATACAGGACTCTGAATGAGATGAGCAACTTGACGTGGGAGTCATTTGGCACAGACTACATATAGAGGTGGGTACTTCTTGTTTTGATTCTTTAGTACTTTGACCTTAGCGCATGAGCTATATTTGGATAGTTATTGTATTTACCTTGACTCCACTTATATTTACATGAGCTTGATGCTTACATACTTGATCTTTGAGATGATAGATTTGATATCTATACAGTCTCTCGTTGCCATCCATGATAGTTTACTTTCATCGATTGCTGTATATTCATGTGTGCTATTATTAACGATCCGCAAGTGTACGGATACGTCGTCAGTAATAAAGAAAGATATTGTATCCACAGGGACTGGTATTAACCACTAAAGATATCTTAACACGAATTAGCTAAACAACTAATCAATTGATTTATAAAAGCTAGATGCAACTATAGAAAGTAAAACCTAGAAGTAAAAGCATAAAAATAGGGATAAGGGCTATGATAAAGGTGTTGGAGCAATCCCAATGGTCCGCGGGACCATGTGTTTTGGTGTTTGGGCAAAGGGTTTAAGTTAGGTTCACCCTTGTATTTGATATGTGTATTTGAGTTGTGCAGGTTTGCAGGATACACATATGACTCAGGTTGATGGCTTCGGGTCCGGTGAAGGATGAAGCATCCGAGGGACCGTGGACAAGGCAGCGAGGACAAGGGCCGAGGGAAGCGACTTCGAGGCATACGCGAAGGATGGCATTGGGTACGAGCCGCGGGCTTGAATGCATCCGAGGGACGAGAGCCAAAGGAAGTAGGCTTGAAGGCAAAAGGTCAAAGCTGCAAAGGAAGAATCAAGTGAGTCATAAGGGTGAGGGTACGAGTGCACGAGAGATTGTACTCGGAGTAAAATCCTAGTTTTTAGGGTTTCTTGTGGCGATGTAGCGTTCAGGATCGTAGCGCCATCAGTAGCAAGATCTTATGTGATCATTGCATGTTTTAGCAATGATCGCGATCGGCCGATCGCGTGAATGAATGTGTGGAATCGAGCCGTTGGGATGTAACGCCGAATTTCCGACAGGGCGCCGATCGCATGTTTTAGGCAGTCGACTGGTAGGCGGGGTTTTCCAACCGTGGCCTATAAAACCAAAGCTTGGGAGTTGGTTTGAGTTGACGAAATTAGTGGTGGGTAACCTCTAATTAGTAGTCAACTAGTGCCCTAGCAATCCAAGTGTTCTTGATCGAGTTGTGGCGAGGTTTCTCCACCGACAAGGAGGATTGTGCTAGCCGGAGTTTGCCGGGGAGTAATCCACCGAAGGATCGGGATCGTCCACCTTACGGACAGCCGTGGAGTAGGAGCCCTAATCTCCGAACCACGTTAAACGAACGTGTCATTGGTTTGCTTGTTCTTTCCTTGTCTTTAGATTAGCTTTAGTATTCGTATTTGTATTCTTTGTATTCCGCTGTGCTAACGAATACGTAGGAAGCAACGATTTGGGGGCGCCGTCTATCCAACCCCCCTTCAAGCCGGCCGTCCGATCCCCAACAAGTGGTATCAGAGCAAGGACGCTCTCCGTTGGACTAACCGCCAAGGAAGCACAAGATGGCCGGGTTTATTGTCCCTCCAAAATTTGAAGGAGGAAGCCTTGGGGATATCATGTATTGGATGATGAGGATGGAGGTTTTCTTCAACACGGATTGGGACACCATGATGGTGGTTAAAGAACCGTTTGAAGTCCCAAAAGACAAGAAAGGAAAAAGACTCCAACCACGACGTTGGACGGAAGAGCAAACCACACGATCGAAGGCAAATTCAAAGGTAATATCTATATTGATTGATATTTTGCCTAATCATGTGATAAATGGTGTAGGTGAGTATAAGAACGCCCATGAGTTGTGGAGCAAGGTGAAGATGGTTCTACAAGAAGAACCTAAACCTACACAAGAGGAAGAAGAACCCATTGAGATGGGTCTAGTTGCTCAAGTTGAAGAGGAGCAAACGGAAGTTGAGCCATGCTCAACATCCGAGGAGGAGAAGGAAGATGAGGCATCATCTACATCCTCAATAATTGAAGAAAATTCCACGGCAAGTGAAGAAGAAGAAGAGGTCTTGGAAGAGGTCAATTTAGCAAGCACCTCCACCGAAGCAAAGTCAAAGGACCACATTATGTGCTTCGGGTGCAATGAGAAGGGACACTACAAGAGTAGGTGTCCATTGGGTAAGAAGAAGGTAATTCCTAAACCCAATCAAGTTATTTTAGACACTAACAAGGGTTGTAGGAATGAAGAAGCCCAAAGAAGGAAAATGCGCATTATATGCTTCACGTGTGGAGAGAAGGGCCACTACCACACCAAATGCCCAAAGAAGAAAGAGCTCAAGAAGCTTGCACATTTAAAGAAATGGGAGAAGAAGAAGAAGAGCTCAAATCAAGGGGGAGCTTCAAGGGTAAGGGAGGTATACCCTAATTTGAAGTGTAATTCAAATTCAAATTCTTATCTTCCCATGCATGCTAGGAGAAATAATGATTATCATTATGTAGCAATGAAAAATTTTGGATTTAGATATTATGATAGGAGTAGGGTAAATGTGGATCATAACCCTAGGAAATCTATGCATGATAAATTTAGAAATGATAGACCTAAGGAGACCCAAGGCATTAATCCCAAGAAGGGGAGACACATGCCTAGAAAGGGTAGGTCTAGGAATGTCCATGGTGGACATGTTGACTCTAGGGTTAGGAACCTAGAGAGGGAGAATCAAGCTTTGAAGTTAAAGCTTGATAATTTGGAGAAATTCCTTAAGAGATTCACTATTGGATCTAAGGGATTAAATATGGTGTTGGGTAGTCAAAGACCCAACAATGATAGATCGGGCTTGGGATACCGATCTAGTCCCTCCAAGGTTAAAAGAAGACCATGTGCTAGGGTGGCACATGATAAGTGCAAGGGAGAGTCATCCAAGGCCAATAAAAAGAAATATGCTAGGGTTGCATATGATTATGGCAAGGATGATATGTCCAAGGTCAAGAAGATAAGGAGATCTTCTAAGGGACATCATTGTGGTTTGGTCACAATAGATGAATCACCTAGGGAGGTGGCTAAAGTTAAGAGCTTTAGGAGGAGCTCAAAGAGTCAAGTTGGGACCCATGGCCAATGGATCTCAGGTGAACTTTACTTGGGAGTCTAGATGAGCCATGGAGTGTGCCAAGTGATTTGGAGACGGACTTGAGTCTCAAACCTAGGGATTTGGCACAATTGATTTATGTTTCATGCTTAGAAATATGACATTGGGGTCATATAGCATGATAATTGATTTTGGATATATAGATGTCATATAAACCAATGCTAGGGATGCATTATGGGTTAGTATGAGCAAATACATCAAGAGGAAGCCAAAACTAGAACTTTAGGTCAAGGTTCAATTGAACTTTTTAGCTAGTTTTGGATTTTGTGTCAATCTTGGGATTGGTGATAGATACATTTTTGAATGTATTTTCCCAAGTAGACATGAGTAAGACAGACCTCTCCACAAAATTTGAGAATTTTTGGAGGTCTGTGGATTTAATGGTGCATTTTTGAAATTGGATCAAAAGTGCTGAAAAGGGCTGAAAAGGGGTGCCAGTCAGTTATCAGTCGACTGGTACAGTTGTCAGTCGACTGGTACAGTTACCAGTCGACTGGCTGGAAACAGAAGCATTCTGTTCGCTCGACCAGTAGCGACCAGTCGATTGGTAGTTCTTGCAGTCGACTGATACCAGTCTGAAATTGTTTTTAGCATTAGTTTTGACCGAGTCAGCTCGTATAAATGTATGAGATCCATGGGGGATGAATACACGAGTTTAGGGTCAATTTGGATGACAAGTTTTCAACAATTGGGATATTGTTGGATAACTTTTTGGATGTTAGGCAAAGGGGGAGAAGTAAGGTTAAGTTGGGAAAACCTGAAAGTACCTTTGTGTAGGGGGAGCCTTGGGATAGGTTCTTAAAAAGCCCGTTGTAAAAATCCTAGCTCAATGGAGAGCTTAGGTAAAGGGGGAGCCTTGGGATAGGTCCTTAAAAAGCCCTATGTGGAAAATCCTATCTCAATGGGAGCTTAGGTGTAGGGGGAGCCTTGGGATAGGTTCTTAAAAAGCCCTGTGCATTGTTTCGGCGTTGTAAGTCCAAGTGTGTAGCCTTGGCATCGTAAGTCCATTCGGCAGTGTAAGTCCAAGTGTGTAGCCTTGGCAACGTAAGTCCATTCGGCAGTGTAAGTCCAAGTGTGTAGCCTTGGCAACGTAAGTCCATTCGGCGGTGTAAGTCCAAGTGTGTAGCCTTGGCAACGTAAGTCCATTCGGCGGTGTAAGTCCAAGTGTGTAGCCTTGGCAACGTAAGTCCATTTGTTTTAGCATGTTTATTTGCTATATATTTTCCCTAACTTAAACGTATTGCCAAACACCAAAAAGGGGGAGATTGTTGGAGCAATCCCAATGGTCCGCGGGACCATGTGTTTTGGTGTTTGGGCAAAGGGTTTAAGTTAGGTTCACCCTTGTATTTGATATGTGTATTTGAGTTGTGCAGGTTTGCAGGATACACATATGACTCAGGTTGATGGCTTCGGGTCCGGTGAAGGATGAAGCATCCGAGGGACCGTGGACAAGGCAGCGAGGACAAGGGCCGAGGGAAGCGACTTCGAGGCATACGCGAAGGATGGCATTGGGTACGAGCCGCGGGCTTGAATGCATCCGAGGGACGAGAGCCAAAGGAAGTAGGCTTGAAGGCAAAAGGTCAAAGCTGCAAAGGAAGAATCAAGTGAGTCGTAAGGGCGAGGGTACGAGTGCATGAGAGATTGTACTCGGAGTAAAATCCTAGTTTTAGGGTTTTACTGTAGCGTTACTGTAACAGTACTGTAGCGTTACTGTAGCAGTCGACTGCATGTTTTAGCAGTCGACTAGTGCAGTCGACTGGGGCAGTCGACTGGCAGCAAACAGAATGTCTCTGATCGGTTGGGATGTAACGGTCGAATTTCCACAGAGGGCAGTCGACTGGTAGGCGGGGTTTTCCAACCCGTGGCCTATAAAACCAAAGCTTGGGAGCTTGGTTTGAGTTGACGAAATTAGTGGTGGGTAACCTCTAATTAGTAGTCAACTAGTGCCCTAGCAATCCAAGTGTTCTTGATCGAGTTGTGGCGAGGTTTCTCCACCGACAAGGAGGATTGTGCTAGCCGGAGTTTGCCGGGGAGTAATCCACCGAAGGATCGGGATCGTCCACCTTACGGACAGCCGTGGAGTAGGAGCCCTAATCTCCGAACCACGTTAAACGAACGTGTCATTGGTTTGCTTGTTCTTTCCTTGTCTTTAGATTAGCTTTAGTATTCGTATTTGTATTCTTTGTATTCCGCTGTGCTAACGAATACGTAGGAAGCAACGATTTGGGGGCGCCGTCTATCCAACCCCCCTTCAAGCCGGCCGTCCGATCCCCAACAAAAGGATGTTCTAGGAGTTTTGGTTTCTTTGTAATATTATTCAATGTAAATGATCTACCAAGTCTTATTCCTTAATTGTCCTTCATTTGTAGGAGATTGCCGATTATCTCGTGCAATAGACAACCGATCTAGGACCAAAATCTATATCTAATATGATCAATTAGGAATGATTCCTATGATGTCCTTGCACGGGCTTGCCTGTCACGTGCGTCCCTCGGATAATCAGCATAGAAATTCATTACTTCTCAACCATATTAAGATATAAAAGATTAATGCATACAGTCTATCCTATCCCTTTGAATGACTTTATTTCCCCTTCAAGATTATCCCTCAATCATCCTTACACGGGCTTGCCTGTCACGCACGCCCCTCGGATAATCAAACGAGGAATTACCTCTACAAGATCCACAAGGCACTCAAACATTCAATCAAGTATGGTAATGAAATCCAATCACAACAATCCATACAAGTTCAAATAGATACAAAACAAGACAACATCATAGAAATAGGAAATTGACAAATCCACAAGAGTTTACATCAAATCACATTACAAATACTCCCTCCTGTTGGTGTTGCAAGGTTGCAAACATAGTCCCACATTGAAAACACATAGGGAAAGATCATGGGTTTATAAAGAGAAAGATATCTCCATTGGTATGCGGCCTTTTGGGGAGAGCCCAAGAGCAAAGTCATGAGGGCCTAGGCCCAAAATGGACAATATCATACCATTGTGGAGATATCTACATTCTTTTCGGTCCTACAATTGGTATCAGAGCCCAGACTGCCAGAAGGTTTAACCGCCAACTGTGCACAAGAGCTATGGTCTAATTGAGCCATGTGGGTACAATATTGACCTCGAACAAAGAAAATGTGGGCTCCTATGTTTGGTTCAAGAGGACCAGACACCAGGCAGGAAATCCTAGTTGTGGCTAGGCAAAGAAGTCTAGTAGGTCGGGTGGATTGAGGAGCAGGAAGACCTGGTGGGTCGAGGATCGGACATGGGAAGTCTGTGGTCCTTTGTTTGAGGGGGGCGGGGATTGTTGGTGTTGCAAGGTTGCAAACATTGTCCCACATTGAAAACACATGGGAAAGATCATGGGTTTATAAAGAGAAAGATATCTCCATTGGTATGAGGCCTTTTGGGGAGAACCCAAGAGCAAAACCATGAGGGCCTAGGCTCAAAGTGGACAATATCATACCATTGTGGAGATATATAAATTCTTTTCGATCCAACACCTCCATCCTAGAACAAAGAGATCAAATCCATAGAATAAGAAAAGAAACCCAAAGACAAGAAGATTACAAGCATCTTAATCCCCAAAATCCAAGAAGAGAAAGGGAAGAAAAGCTTATCTACGATGAAGAATGGTATTCGGATCCAATCCTCATCCTCAGAGTCTATTCGTTGAAGATCTGCCCGTAGATCACCGAAAAATCCCTCCAAGAAGGTGAGGAATCACCCAAATCTCGTCCTCTCCCAAAAGGGAGAACTCCTCTTTCAAATGGTGGAAGAAACCCTTATATAGCGCATAAACTTTGAGGGCCACACGACCCCAAGACCCGACCGTGTGTGAGACACGGCCTGGTCCATTCCCTTCACTGCACAGGTGACACGGCTGTGTGATGCTCATACGGCCGTGGCATGCTTTGCCACTGCCCCCTTGCACGACTGTGTAGATCTACATGACCTGCTCTACCTCTGGCTCTGAATCTCCTGCACGGCCTGCACAACCTTGTCTGGGACACGACCAGGGCTTTCTTGGCTTCTGGAAATGTTACACGACCGTGTAGATCTACACGGTCGTGATCTGCTTGTCTTCAAAAATTTACACGGCCGTGTGATACTCACATGGCCGTGCCCTTCCTCCTTCCTGCTGAGGCTGCACGGGTGAGCACCACCACACAACCTGAACACTCCTTCATTCTGCCAGTGCTACAGGGGTGAGGATCACCACACGGCCTGGGCAACTCCCCTTAACAGGGTCGTGTGGCAATCAGGGATGGTACCTTCCTCCTTCGTTCAATTGTAGATTTTGCCTCAAACATCAATTCTTCTCCAAAATCGACTCCTGCGTATAGAAAATGCACAAAAGTATATCTCCGAATAGAAAGAGTAAATATGCTAAAAGCAAAGATGGAAGTACAAAAATACATAGATAAAGCATGTGCAAAATATGTGAATGTGCATCAAAACATGCTAAATAAGTGTATACAATCTACGCACATCACACCCCCAGACTTAAACTTTTGCTTGTCTTTAAGCAAAACCCGCAATCTAGATTCATGTGGTTAAATAGTGCATCATAATATCTAGCAAATTAATCTAATCTTATCAGATGATTTCATTGGTGAGTAAGATACAAAAGTAGTTTGAGTATGACCTAAGTAGTAGTCCTTCGTGCTCAGTGCAATAGTGGCCTAAAATTTTCAAGTTTCAATCCCTAAGTCTAGTCAAGTCGTCATAAAATTGTGTTCCTTATGCTTCTGGCGATAGACACTTACCTTCCACACGCAAGGTTCGTTCCCCGTAAAAATACTATGCATCGTCTACACAAGGTCTCAAAGGCATAATCAGTATCAAGAGAAACATAGCATTTATTTCTCCGGTAACCTAACTCGGTCTCAAAGGGGTGAATTACTAGTTTCCACTCACAATAACTATTTTTTATCCCTTATTTTTTTTTTGAATGTTTTCGAAGTATCAAACTTGAACAAACTTTCATTTTTTTTCTTGGGATTGACTTTTTCAAATGAGCTTACATGATTTGAGTTTATCCAGTAACCAAAATGTAGTTGAGAGGTCACCATAGAAGCACAAGTACTAGTCCAATTATATGAATCATGACTATTTTAGAGTTATCAACCATCAAAAATAGGCATAGTGTATAGAGATCCTAAAACAAGGTCAATACTTAAACTCTTATAGTAAAAACATTGCTCACTTCATGCTATCAAAGATAGCAAAAGATAGATCACTAAACATAATAGTACCATAAGTAACCAATAAACCACATGAAATCTAGAATAAACGTGCTAGTATTTTGCAATAAGGACAAACAAACATGATGTGATGAATGATGCAACTAGCAAATTTTATTAGGCAGAAAGAAATGAGCAAACTAAACCTTATGCATCTCCCCAGACTTAAACTTTTCATTGTCCCAATGAAAACTAAAAATAATGTGGAGGAGATTAAAAGGAAGAGAAGTTACCAAATGATGCGTGCCAAATATCCATGTCGTGAACTTCTCTATTATGTAGTTGCACTTCTCCTAATCTTTGAGTCCCATAAAAGAAAATAGACAACAAAAATTAAGTAGAGGATACAAATTTATTATAAAGAAAGAAATGAAACTAGAAAGAAACTAAAAATATGAATGAAAACAAGATTGAAGAACTTGGGTTGCCTCCCAAGAAGTGCTTGTTTAAGGTCATTAGCTCGACTACCTCATAAGATTCATCTAAATCTCGCTCTTGGAGGGGTAAGGTATTTCAACACCCTCCTACCGAGGGCTCTTATTATGGAGGGAGCTTCCAATATAGGAATTACAAAATGAAGTATTGCTCTCTCCATTTTCGTCTTCTTTGAAGTTCTCTCAGGTGGTCGAAGACGGTTCAGTGTGAGCATCTAATTATTAGTCCAAGTGAAATCTGCACGTGCAAAGAAAATACAAATCTCCCACAAACATATTAGATAAGATAGAGCCATAACCATCTTAAGATAAGAAGAATAAGAAATAAAAACTGAATCACATCCAACAAAGTCAATGATAGGTACTTCTATAAAATTTTCCAAAAGATCACAAGAAATACTAACCTCACTTTGCTGAGAGATACCTGAAATTTCTAAACATGTAGATGTGATTTCCTCTGAATCAAATGATGATTCTAGCTCTGGCTCAGGTGTTGATGATATCAATGATGGTGATTCTTGAGACTCTGCTGGCTCTGCAAAAGTCCCTACACATTGTTCCACAACATGATCAATTCTTACAACCTCTAAGGGTTTTGTGGACAAAGGTGGTGATCCTTAAGATGCTGCTTCCACAACATAGCTCCCTACATATTCTTCCATATCATCATCATCAACACATACATCAAAAAATAAACCAACATCTATATCCTCAATAGGAGAATCAATAACAAGAGGATCAATAACTTCACTTGCAGTTTTAAATTGATCTACCACATCACATTCATCATCTGAAAATTTAATGTCACTATAACACCCTATCAAATTTGAAGGAAGATCTAAAAACTTATTTACCACTGCATTATCAATAATATCCTCATCTGAAGAGTCATCATCTTCATATACGTTCAAAAATCTGCACTCTATCATATTAGCGTCACAGGATTTGCCGAAGTCTTTATTTTCATTGACCCCCACTAACCTTTATGGAAAAGAAACCCTATGTGAAGGTCCTGGGAAAGATTGAACTTCCTTTTTCTCAAATTCCCTTTGAGCTCTTGGAGGAGGTCCAACTTGCTTATCTAGTGTTAGTGTGATCAATAACCCAACATCGTCACACTTTTCACTAGATCTTATATACGAAGGAGGGGGATCTCCTTTAAACCATTTTGAAACAATACATTCAATCTTTGCCCCCAAATGTTTGAACTCCCCATTCTGTGTGTCACGCCCCGGAGGAGTCTCTGTCCGAAGAAATTTCGGCAGCATCTCCCCTGTACGGCGGACAATCTGAAACTTTCTACAAGCACTATATACCTCAGCCACATGCGGCTGGAATAATAACAATAAAAGAAAACAAACACCACGCAGTTAATATCAAATTCAGCCTCTGGCTGACACAACCACGCAATTAAAAATAAAGCAGCCCACTCGGATGTACCAAAACCAAAACATAAAACTGCTAGCCGGCTAGACTTACACAACCAATAACATAAATACAAAATACCACATAACAACGTCAACACTCCAAAAATAAAACCAGAGTACAGAGCTAAACAAACTGATACATAAAACAAACAAAACATACGTGAACCGATAAGTCTTCTGATGTGACGTGGGGACCAGCATACAGGATGCTCCAAGCGACACCATAAATAACCTGGTACCTGAAAAAGATAGTGTCAACGGGGGTGAGTTCAACAACTCAGCGAATACCAATGGACATGAGTAGTAAGATATATCTAACAGCAACAAACATGGAATACAGCTTCCTAATCATATATAGGGAATATGCAAAACTGAAAGGTAACTGAGGAAGCTGTACTCACCAGGAACTCCTATCCAGACAAAAGGGTCGTCAAACTGAAAGTGTCAATAATCCTGTATGCAGGTCAAAGGTATGCATCCAACCAAAATGCAGCAACCAAATGCAGCAAACATAATCACAAGAAATAAATGCATCAATGCATATGATGCTAATGATGCGTCCTGTCACCCTTGACGTCAGTCAGTCAGTCATCTCACACACAAATGGTGAGACCGAGTGGGTAGGGCTGTGACAACTGTGCACTCTACCATCACTACACCTGATGAGTGAGTGAGTGGACGGGATGCTGTCGGAGTACTCCTGTCCTCTAACCCCAATCATAAATGGGGGAGCTCAATGCTCTCATCTCCCGGTATACGATAACGGGGAGGTATCTCTGCCGGCTACCACGCTGAGTCACCTGACCAACGGAGCCAAACAGAGTCCACCGTCTGGCGGCTACTACACCAAACAGAGCTGAACTGACTGCCGGCTACCACGCCGGGTCATATGACCAACGGAGCTAAACAGCAGAACCGCCACACACCCGATATACCACTAAACCATGAGTGGGGTGTGTGCAGGATCATGTAATCGGCGATGTGCTCAACCATAGTAGAGCCGACAATCGCTAAGATGCAATCATGATGCATGTCACTATGCATAACAAAACTGATCAACATAACCATATCCACATATACAAAATGGAGTAAAAGCGATGGTCACATACCAAAATCTATAGTACAGTCAGATAGAATATCAAAACCTATGTCCTGAACATAATAAGTATGGAATAACCTGATCAGCATAGAAAAATCCATATATACATAATATGGGTACCACAGTATCAGTAGGTCAATCCACGGATCTAGGGCATACAGGTCCTCTATGGTATAGCAACCTAGATCCTAAACATATCTCCTTCCATAACATATGTACCAACAATATGCACATATCAAGAATCAAGGTCTAGGTACACGAATCATATATGATATACAAATAGAGGTACACAAGCCAGTCATGGCATAAAACCTAAGTATCAGACAGTCTCGATACACATGACTGAAACCAAAAGTCCAGAACCTAGTCCTAACCTCAGTAAAACATGGTATGTCACTCTAGAAACTAAGATACTCATGGCAATAAGATACTCATGGCAACAAATCACGAGATATAAGCACGGATATATCACAGGCGACAAACCTAACATGCTATGGATATCAAACAGTGGCATACCAAAGGCAAACATGTTCATTGCTCGTAGTTATAAAATACTATGCATATCCAAATGACAATATCATAAAAGATAAGTCAAGAGGTACCCGCCTCAAATGTAGATCGTGTGTCCTCTAACCAGAGCTCTAGTCTCAAATCAGAACCTGAAATAAATATACAATCAATCACTTAGGTTTATCGTAGATCAGATAATGCAAGCCAAAACCTCAATAAATCCAATATAACAATCTCATCATTTTCTTCCAAAAATCCACCCAACACTTGATAATCATTTTCTGTTAATATAATCCACCTTAACAATTCCCCAAGTAAATGATTACCAATGAATCTAAATCTGTAACTAAACTACAATCATACAGCAACAGATTTGCTGAAACCCTAATCCTCAGTACAAAACTCACCTCAACAGATGAATTGTGGTTGATCCACAATTGAAGAGCTGCAACTGTATGCTGGACAAGAACACCTCAGCGCGAAAACCACCTTGCTGGGTTCTCCCCTTCTGGTCAAAAATCAACCATAAGATCACGAATGGAGATCACGGATCATATCAAGGAATGAAAATCACTAGTCCAACCATAACCTAATTCCAACCAAATCTATTCATCTTACCTTTCCAATCGTCAGTGCTGATCACAGAACAAGGTGAACTAGTTGCTACTGGAAACAAAGTATACCACAGCAAGACCTCCTTGCTAATGTCTTCCCCACAACGCACAAATGCTTGGCTGGAACTCTTCCTCACAGCCGTGATTTCTAACCCACAGTAGGAAAATCTTCACTGAACAGATCGCGTATGAAGATCAATAACGGAGATCAAGAATTCAACAAGGCATTCAAATATATCCTACTTCCATAATCCATCTACTAACCTTACTGATCACCAACACCTTCAATCCCACTGTCAAAATTACTGCCGCTTGTTGTCATCTTCTCCAGCTTCTGGTTTTCCGGCGGTCTAGGGCACCGAGTCAACCAGGGCGGCGACGCACAGTGCTGAGGACAAGAAGAGGGGCGGCAGAGGAGAGAAAGCTAGGGCAAAGGACAGATGGTACCCTGCCGGCAAGGGATCTGCATCCCTTGTGCTCGCACGGCCGGAGGAGGAAGGAAATCGGCTGCCGACAAGCATCAATGATCAGCGTCGGCGTCGGCGCTGCACAGAGTAGAGAGAAGAGAAGTGGCGCCGGTTGGTGGAGCAGTTAGGGCAGATCAGGGAGAAGAAGAAGAAGAGTCCGGCGCTAGGGATGAGGAGCGGCTCGGCCGGCGGTGGCTCGTGCTCGCCGGCGCTTGGGCAAGGACAAAGGAGAAGGAAGCCGCCGGCACTAGGAGGTTAGGGCTCGGGATGAGTTCGGCGGAGGAGAAGAGAAATGGCACACGGGGAGGTTTGGGGCACGCACGGGTTCGGCGGGGAGAGGAAGGAATTAAACAAAAAGAAAAAGGAAAAGAGAAAAAAAATAATAATAACTTTTCCTCACTTCAATGGGTAGCCTAAACAGGCTTTCCTGGGCCCCTTTTTATCCCCGTAAAGTCTCTCATACGAGCTCCGAAAAATTCCCGAAAAATTTCTAAAAATTCCAGAAAATTTCCTTATCATTATTCGCCATTTTTTTCCGGTATTTTACATTCTCCCCCACTAATAAAAATTTGGTCCCCAAATTTCGTTATCTACCATCAGCAAATACCAATAACAGGTAACGCGTATAAATGCTGAACGGTAAATAAAATCACATATCTCAAATGAAAAATGGGGTATCGAGCTCGGATAGTATCCTCGAGCTCCCGAATAACCTTTTCGGCCAAATGATACTGTCATCCGACTTTAACCAGTCGGATTATCTTGTTCCGTAACTAATGCTCTTTCCGGTCCAAAAATCCGTACCGGATTCGGCTCATATGAAATGTCAGGCTGAACTGGAACTGGAATATCAGCCAGCACATGCGTCGGGTCGGGCACATATCTCCGCAATATAGATACGTGGAATACATAGTGGACTCCTGCCAGGGACGGTGGTAGTGCAAACCGGTAAGCTACCACTTCAACCCTTTCCAAGATCTGGAAAGGTCCAATGTATCGCAGAGTTAACTTACCTCTGAGGCCAATCTCTTCACCCCTTTCGTGGGTGAAACTCGCAGAAATACATGGTCGCAAATAAAGAACTCTTAGAGTCTCCGACTCTGGTCTACTTAACTCTTTTGGCAGTCTTATACCTCTGACATCCTTTGTCTAATAGTACAGACCAACTCTGCCTCATGCTAGGCTCTATGAGGTCCCAACAACTAGGCCTTCCCAACCTCATCCAGAGGGTGGGTGTCCGACAAGGCCTACCATACAACACTTCAACGGTGGCATTTGGATAGTCGAATGCAAACCGTTGTTGTAGGCGAACTTTACCAATGGCAAATGGTCCTCCCAACTGCCTCCGAAAATCCAATACACAAGACTTCAGCAAGTCCTCTAGAGTCTGAATGGTCCGTTGTGACTATCCATCTGTCTGAAGATGGAAAACTGTATTGAAACAGAGCTGCGTGCCCAAAGCCTGCTGCAGACTCTGTCAAAACGAGACGTGATCCGGGGTCTCTATCCGAATAATAGTCAACGGAACATCACGTGATCTGATGATCTCCCGGCAAAATAGATCTACCAATCGATTCAGGAAATCAGTCTTCCGGATCGCTAACGAGTGCGCGGATTTGGTTAATCGATCAACGATTACCCAAATCGCGTCATGGCCTCGTCGTGTCCTCGACAAACCTACCACAAAGTTCATAGTAATGTGTTCTCATTTCCACTCAGGAAATAGGAATCCGCTAAAATAATCCGACAGGTATCTGGTACTCATATTTCACCTGCTAACAAACCAGACATCTCGCTACAAATTTCGCGATGTCTTTCTTCATACCGTTCCACCAATAAGAACGTCTCAAATCTCGGTACATACGATTACCGCCTGGGTGGATCGTAAATCGAGAGCGATGAGCCTCCGGAAATAACTTCTATAAGACCGGATGAGACTGAAGTACGCATAATCTGCCTCGGAAGTGTATAACACCCTCCTCGTCTCGTGTGAACTCGGTCTGTTACCCGGAAGCTATCTGGCTGCAAATAAACTGCAAATACTGATCAGCAGCCTAGGGCTCTCGTATCCTCGTCCTGATCAACGATTGAGCAACCATGGTAACTAGAATACCCTGCTCTGTCTGTCCTTACCCCTCAAGGCCCAAATCGGAGAAACCTTGAATCAAGTTTGTGACCACAACACGGTGGCAAGTTAAAGTCCCTTTAGACTTCCGTCTAAGTACAACGACAACCACATTAGCTTTTCCCCAAATGATAGCTAATGGTACAATCAAAATCCTTCAGGAACTCCATCCATCTCCTCTGTCGGAGATTAGGTTCCTTCTAAGTAAACTAGATATTTGAGACTCTTATGGTCAGTGAGAATCTCAAATGTAACGTCATATAAATAATGTCGCCAAATCTTCATGGCAAAAATAATGGCGACTAGCTCCAGATCATGTACAAGGTAGTTCTTGTCATGCTTCTTCAACCGACGAGAAGCATAGGAGTCTACTCTATCATGCTGCATCAGAACAGTGCTCAAACCCTGAATAGTTGTGTCGATGTAGAGGACATATCCGTCCTCTCCAGAAGGTAAAACCAAAAATCGAAGCCGACACTAGTCTCCAATTCAGCTCCTAGAAGCTGGTCTTGCATTCCACAGTCCAAGTAAACTTCACGCCTTTCATGATCATGCGTGTAAATAACATAGCAATCCGTGAGAAACCCTCAACGTATCTCCGGAAATATCGAGCCAAACAAAGGAAGTTGCGAGCCTCTTCTATAGACTTCGTCTACTCCCAACGGTAATAACCTCGATCTCCTGTGGAACCACGGTATACTCCTACTAGTAACCGTGTGTCTCAAACATCTCACAGAAGACAACCAAATCAGCACTACTGATAATCACATATACATGTTCTCGTCGAAACATCTTTAGACCTATGCAAAGGTAGTGTACGTGACTCACCTCAAATCCGTAATAAATCACAACATCGTCAACAAAGACAATGGAAACTGATCCAAACATTCTAGGGATACCCCAATCATCGAGTCCATGATAACATCTAGGGCACCACAAGCACTAATGGTAAAACCAAGACACATAAGGTCCGTATCACAGACATTCCTAACCATAAGATCCTCAACAACAAATCAGGAATCTGATCACCAACGATATATAATCACCAAAGAATAGAACCTCCAGTGTGAGAGCAATGTTCTTTCACACGAAATACCACATATGTGGGAGCAACGCTCTACCACAAACAATCCGTAATATGTGGGAGCAACGCTCCACCACAAACAAACAATAATATGTGGGAGCTACACTCCACCACAAATGATCCATAACATGTGGGAGCAACGCTCCACCATAAACAATACATAAGTGCCCAAGTCACCTAACTATCCAGCTAGAGACTGCACGAGATCTCTCTACCACAAATCACTGTGGGTAGCCTAGGGTATAACAACCCAGTAAGCAAATCAAATCCATAGTCAACTTTATCATCCTCCTAGTGGGTCGGTCACCCACAAATGGAAGAATTAGTTGACAGGGTAAAACAACCAATATCATAATGTAGACATTTTACATTCTACTTTAAACATAGGTAGAATCATCATGATGCTACCAACCATACATCTGACACACGTGCACACACAACATATGTATGATCGACATAATCCTCCAATTAGTACACACCAAAAATACTCACATCATAGGTATAATTCACCATGATACCTCCAAAAATGTATACCGAACCCGTGTGCACATATCATGACACAGATTTAAATCGATAAGATACCTCCAACATGTCAATCAGGCACGTATGGCTAACTAAATAGTTATAATCCACAAGGAACCTACAATAACCACATCAAGATGGGAATACCCACACTATCTGCAAATGAACTATCCATCATAGAATTCCTTCAACTCATAACAATCATATCTACACACCACATAAATATGCATAATCAACATATTTTAAATCCAATTTACCACACAAACCCTACGCCACCTTCTAAGTTATCCTACAAGATACATACAGTCTAAATTTAAGGTACCCATGGAATAGGATAAATCAATCCTCTAAAGACTGACCAAAATCGACAATGATATACGATCAAATCAGTCTTTTCCACGTCAGTACAAAACATGTACTCAAATGTGCTCTAGATACCAAACTAAGCACAAACAACCCAAAGATCAGCATCTCCATAAAATAGGGTATGATTGTCCTCTACTGATCGGTCCAACAAAACTAAATCGGTCACCTATCAACTGATCAAGATTACATTAATCCTCCATAAGCATTTAAGGTAAATACATTCACGACCACTAAATCAACATGTGTAAATCAGTTTTCTATTGACCGATCTAACCAAAGTACATTAATCATCTACCGACGAAAACTAATTAAAGTATATCTGTATTCTACTGGCTGGGTTATCTAGAATATATAATAGCAGAGGCTGGTATGTGCCTCAATCTGCTAACTAACTAGTAATAACAGAAACTAAAACTACTGGTGTATGATATGAAAAATCACCAGAAATTGTAGCCCTTAATCTCTATCAAGGTCTACCCTAATCAGTGATTTACCTAACACATAAAGTATATGCTATATCAACTAGACAGGTACTAGTAAAGAGTGCTAATACATGTCATAAACTATAATAATGAACAGGGCATAAACTAATCAAAAAGGTAGGATAACATATACCAACATACCTCCTATAGCTTGGAGATGTCCTGCTTCTGCCAAGTCCCAAAATCCAAAAAGTCACATCGAGAAGACTAAAACATGAAATCCGAAACACGAGAAATAAAACTCGTAAGCCGATCTCTGAACCAAATAAATTGGTATCAGATAAATCTCAAAAAAGTCCAGAACACATAGCAAGTATCGTATACCTGCTCTGATACCACTAAATTGTCACGCCCCAGAGGAGTCTCTGTCCGAAGAAATTTCGGCAGCATCTCCCCTGTACAGCGGACAATCTGAAACTTTTCTACAAGCACTATATACCTCAGCCACATGCGGCTGGAATAATAACAATAAAAGAAAACAAACACCACGCAGTTAATATCAAATTCAGCCTCTGGCTGACACAACCACGCAATTAAAAATAAAGCAGCCCACTCGGATGTACCAAAACCAAAACATAAAACTGCTAGCCGGCTAGACTTACACAACCAATAACATAAATACAAAATACCACATAACAACGTCAACACTCCAAAAATAAAACCAGAGTACAGAGCTAAACAAACTGATACATAAAACAAACAAAACATACGTGAACCGATAAGTCTTCTGATGTGACGTGGGGACCAGCATACAGGATGCTCCAAGCGACACCATAAATAACCTGGTACCTGAAAAAGATAGTGTCAACGGGGGTGAGTTCAACAACTCAGCGAATACCAATGCGCATGAGTAGTAAGATATATCTAACAACAACAAACATGGAATACAGTTTCCTAATCATATATATAGGGAATATGCAAAACTGAAAGGTAACTGAGGAAGCTGTACTCACCAGGAACTCCTATCCAGACAAAAGGGTCGTCAAACCGAAAGTGACAATAATCCTGTATGCAGGTCAAAAGTATGCATCCAACCAAAATGCAGCAACCAAATGCAGCAAACACAATCATAAGAATATAAATGCATCAATGCATATGATGCTAATGATGCGTCCTGGTCACCCCTGACGCCAGTCAGTCATCTCACACACAAATGGTGAGACCGAGTGGGTAGGGCTGTGACAACCGTGCACTCTGTCGTCACTACTCCTGATGAGTGACCGAGTGGACGGGATGCTGTCGGAGTACTCCTGTCCTATGACCCCAAATCATAAATGGGGGAGCTCAATGCTCTCAACTCCCGGTACACGATGACGGGGAGGTATCTCTGCCGGCTACCACGTTGAGTCACCTGACCAACAGAGCCAAACAGAGTCCACCGTCTGCCGACTACTACGCTGCTACACTAAATGCCAGTGAAGCCAAACAGAGCGGAACTGACTGCCGGCTACCACGCTGGGTCATATGACCAACGGAGCCAAACAGCAGAACCGCCACACACCTGCCTGATATACCACTAAACCATGAGTGGGGGTGTGTGCAGTACATGTAACTGGCGATGTGCTCAACCATAGTAGAGCCGACAATCGCACAGCATGCAATCATGATGCATGTCACTATGCATAACAAAAACTGATCAACATAACCATATCCACATATACAAAATGGGTACTGTAAAAGCGATGGTCACATACCAAAATCTATAGTACACAGGTCAGATAGAATATCAAAAACCTATGTCCTGAACATAATAAGTATGGAATAACCTGATCAGCATAGAAAAATCCATATATACATAATATGGGTACCACAGTATCAGTAGGTCAATCCACGGATCTAGGGCATACAGGTCCTCTATGGTATAGCAACCTAGATCCTAAACATATCTCCTTCCATAACATATGTACCAACAATATGCACATATCAAGAATCAAGGTCTAGGTACACGAATCATATATGATATACAAATAGAGGTACACAAGCCAGTCATGGCATAAAACCTAAGTATCAGACAGTCTCGATACACATGACTGAAACCAAAAGTCCAGAACCTAGTCCTAACCTCAGTAAAACATGGTATGCCACTCTAGAAACTAAGATACTCATGGCAATAAGATACTCATGGCAACAAATCATGAGATATAAGCACGGATACATCACAGGCGACAAACCTAACATGCTATGGATATCAAACAGTGGCATACCAAAGGCAAACATGTTCATTGCTCGTAGTTATAAAATACTATGCATATCCAAATGACAATATCATAAAAGATAAGTCAAGAGGTACCCGCCTCAAATGTAGATCGTGTGCCCTCTAACCAGAGCTCTAGTCTCAAATCAGAACCTGAAATAAATATACAATCAATCACTTAGGTTTATCGTAGATCAGATAATGCAAGCCAAAACCTCAATAAATCCAATCTAACAATCTCATCATTTTCTTCCAAAAATCCACCCAACACTTGATAATCATTTTCTGTTAATATAATCTACCTTAACAATTCCCCAAGTAAATTATTACCAATGAATCTAAATCTGTAACTAAACTACAATCATACAGCAACAGATTTGCTGAAACCCTAATCCTCAGTACAAAACTCACCTCAACAGATGAATTGTGGTTGATCCACAATTGAAGAGCTGCAACTGTATGCTGGACAAGAACACCTCAGCGCGAAAACCACCTTGCTGGGTTCTCCCCTTCTGGTCAAAAATCAACCATAAGATCACGAATGGAGATCACGGATCATATCAAGGAATGAAAATCACTAGTCCAACCATAACCTAATTCCAACCAAATCTATTCATCTTACCTTTCCAATCGTCAGTGCTGATCACAGAACAAGGTGAACTAGTTGCTACTGGAAACAAAGTATACCACAGCAAGACCTCCTTGCTAATGTCTTCCCCACAACGCATAAATGCTTGGCTGGAACTCTTCCTCACAGCCGTGATTTCTAACCCACAGTAGGAAAATCTTCACTGAACAGATCACGTATGAAGATCACTAACGGAGATCAAGAATTCAACAAGGCATTCAAATATATCCTACTTCCATAATCCATCTACTAACCTTACTGATCACCAACACCTTCAATCCCACTGTCAAAATTACTGCCGCTTGTTGTCATCTTCTCCAGCTTCTGGTTTTCCGGCGGTCTAGGGCACCGAGTCAACCAGGGCGGCGGCGCACAGTGCTGAGGACAAGAAGAGGGGCGGCAGAGGAGAGAAAGCTAGGGCAAAGGACAGATGGTACCCTGCCGGCAAGGGATCTGCATCCCTTGTGCTCGCACGGCCGGAGGAGGAAGGAAATCGGCTGCCGACAAGCATCAATGATCAGCGTCGGCGTCGGCGCTGCACAGAGTAGAGAGAAGAGAAGTGGCGCCGGTTGGTGGAGCAGTTAGGGCAGATCAGGGAGAAGAAGAAGAAGAGTCCGGCGCTAGGGATGAGAAGCGGCTCGGCCGGCGGTGGCTCGTGCTCGCCGGCGCTTGGGCAAGGACAAAGGAGAAGGAAGCCGCCGGCACTAGGAGGTTAGGGCTCGGGATGAGTTCGGCGGAGGAGAAGAGAAATGGCACGCGGGGAGGTTTGGGGCACGCACAGGTTCGGCGGGGAGAGGAAGGAATTAAACAAAAAGAAAAAGGAAAAGAGAAAAAAAAATAATAATAACTTTTCCTCACTTAAATGGGTAGCCTAAACAGGCTTTCCTGGGTCTCTTTTTATCCCCGTAAAGTCTCTCATACGAGCTCCGAAAAATTCCCGAAATTTTTTTAAAAATTCCAGAAAATTTCCTTATCATTATTCGCCATTTTTTTCCGGTATTTTACACTGTGACTTGCGATTTTCAAGACTCATAGATGGTTGAGTTACAATTTGTTTGTCAGTCTCTATAGCATTTATGGCTTGCACTTCTTGAATGTTTGAAGGAGATTTCATCCAACTTATGTTCGACCATTCATGGAGGTTCAATGTCACTTAATCAATTAATGTATATGCTTCATCTACACTTTTATCCATAAAAAAACCTCCAGCTGATGAATCCAATATACTCTTATCTGAAAAAGAAATTCCCCCATAGAATATGTGCAGAATCAACCATTTTTCAAAACCATGATGAGGGCACTGTCTTTGAAGACTCTTGAATCTATCCCATGCTTCAAATAATGATTCTCCATATGCCTGAGCAAAATTTGTTATGCAATTCCTCATATACACTGTTCTGCTTGGAGGGAAAAAATGATTTAGAAATTGCTTCTCCAATTACTCCCAACTTGTGATACTTTGAGGATGGAGAGAATATAACCAAGTCCTTGCTTTATCTTTGATACTGAAAGGAAATGCCATCAATCGAACTGTATCTGTTGACACTCCTTCACATTTCACCATATCACAAATCTCTAAAAATATTTCAAGATGCAGATAAGGACTTTCTGATACTTCTCCTCCAAATTTGTGATCTTGTATCATAGAAATTAACTCTGGGTATAGTTGGAAACTTTCTACTTTAATTTGAGGTTGCACAATGGGAAATAAAAATCTTGCAGAAAAGGGTGTAGAAAAATTTCTCATGGGCCTGCTTGACATGTTAGTGCTCATGGATATTCAAGAAAAAAAATTATTAGAAGAAAAAATTGATGAATCAAAGAAAAGAAATAAAATGCAATATGAAAAGTAAGAAAGAAAATGCAGAATTTAAATTGTAAGAAAGAAAGTGCATAATGAAAATAAGAAAGAAAAGACAAAAGGAAAAAGAAAAATGTCTAGAATAATTCATATGCTAATCAACTAATGTATTTATAAGTTCTTGTTATTCTTGATGCCTTTACGAAGTTTGATCTTCTCATACACAAGAACAATATTGCAAGAGATGTTTACAAAAGAAAAGTAGAGAAAAATTTAAATCAAAAGAAAAATAGAGAAAAGCTAGACTAGAATGCTGGAAATCAAGAATGCAGAATTAGAATTAGAATTACAACAAAACAAATTGTCAAGAAGTAAAAAGATATGTAAAAAATTATGAAAACAGAATTCTAAAGATTAGTTATAGCTATGCTAATGAAAAGAAAATAAAAGTTATGTTAAGTCTAACTCAATTGATAATCTCTAATGTTATAGCGCAATCCCCGACAACGGCGCCAAAAACTTGTTAACGATCCGCAAGTGTACGGATACGTCGTCAGTAATAAAGAAAGATATCATATCCACAGGGGCTGGTATTAACCACTAAAGATATCTCAACATGAATTAGCTAAACAACTAATCAATTGATTTATAAAAGCTAGATGCAACTATAGAAAGTAAAACCTCTATCCCAAGCTTCAAATAAAGATTCTGAGTCAGCTTGTTTGAAACTTACAATGAGATTCCTCATATGAGCCTTTTTACTAGGTGGATAGAATTTATTCAGAAATTGTTGCTCGCATTGTTCCCATGTGGTGATGCTATTTGGAGCAAAAGAGTTTAGCCATTGCTTAGCTCTGTCTCTAAAAGAAAACCTAAATAATAATAGACGCACGACTTCAGAAGGAACACCATTCATTTTCATTGTACCGCATATCTCATAGAAGACCTCCAAGTGTTGATTTGGGTCTTCATGCGGTCCTCCACCAAACTGATTCTGATGCACCATAGAAATAATAGCCGATTTAATCTCAAAATTATTTGCTTCAAACGAAGGTCTTGAAATGCTAGATTGAAACCCTCTAGCATAGGATGTTGCATAATCCTTTAATGGTCAATTTGCCATGCTTGAATGTTCTTGTTCTTCTTGATGTCTTTGTGAAGTTCTTCTTCTATGAAATGTTCTGTCTATTTCGGGGATTAGTTACAACTATGCTAATGAAAAGAAAAGTTATGTTTAGTCTAACTCAATTGATAATCTCTAATGTTATAACGCAAGTCCCCGACAACGGCGCCAAAAACTTGTTAACGATCCGCAAGTGTACGGATATGTCGTTAGTAATAAAGAAAGATATCATATCCACAGGGACTGGTATTAACCACTAAAGATATCTCAACATGAATTAGCTAAACAACTAATCAATTGATTTATAAAAGCTAGATGCAACTATAGAAAGTAAAACCTAGAAGTAAAAGCATAAAAATAGGGATAAGGGCTATGATAAAGGATATTCTAGGAGTTTTGGTTTCTTTGTAATATTATTCAATGTAAATAATCTACCAAGTCTTATTCCTCAATTGTCCTTCATTTGTAGGAGATTGTCGATTCTCTCTTGCAATTGACAACCGACCTAGGACCAAAATCTATATCTAATGTGATCAATTAGGAATGATTCCTATGATGTCCTTACACGAGCTTGCCTGTCACGTGCGTCCCTCGGATAATCAACATAGAAATTCATTACTTCTCAACCATATCAAGATATAAAAGATTAATGCATATAATCTATCCTATCCCCTTGAATGACCTTATTTCCCCTTCAAGATTATCCCTCAATCGTCCTTACACGGGCTTATCTGTCACGTACGCCCCTCGAATAATCGAATGAGGAATTACCTCTACAAGATCCATAAGACACTCAAACATTCAATCAAGTATAGTAATTAAGCCCAATCACAGCAATCCACATAAGATCAAATAGATACAAAACAAGACATCATAGAAATAGGAAATTGGCAAGTCCACAAGAGTTTACATCAAATCACATTACAAATACTCCCTCCATCCTAGAACAAAGAGATATAATCCATAGAACAAGAAAAGAAATCCAAAGATAAGAAGATTACAAGCATCTTGATCCCAAAATCCAAGAAGAGAGAGGGAAGAAAAGCTTATCTACGATGAAGAATGGTCTTCGAATCCAATCCTCGTTCCAGAGTCGATTCGTTGAAGATCTGCCCTTAGATCGCCGGAAAATCCCTCCAAGAAGGTGAGGAATCGCCCCAAATCTCATCCTCTCCCCAAAAGGGAGAACTCCCCTTTCAAATGAGGAAGAACCCCTTATATAGAGCTGGGGTTTGGGCACCACACGACCCCGAGACACGGCCATGTGAAGCTCACACAGCCTGGTCCATTCCCTTCACTGCCCAGGTGACACGGCCGTGTGATGGTCACACGGCCATGGCATGCTCTGCCATTGCCCCCTTGCATGGCCGTGTAGATCTACACGACTTGCTCTGCCTCTGCCTCTGGCTCTGAAACTCCTGCACGACCATGTCTGGGACACGGCCAGGGCTTTCTTGGCTTCTGAAAATGTTGCACAGCCGTGTAGATCTACACGGCCGTGATTTGCTTGTCTTCAAAAATTTACACGGCCGTGTGATACTCAAACAGCCGTGCCCTTCCTCCTTCCTGCTGAGGTTGCACGGGTGAGCACCACCACACAGCCTAGACACTCCTTCATTCTGCCAGTGCTGCAGGGGTGAGGATCACCACACGGCCTGGGTGACTCCCCATGACAGGGTCGTGTGGCACTCAAGGATGGTACCTTCCTCCTTCGTTTAATTGTAGATTTTTTTCTCGAACATAAATTCTTCTCCAAAATCGACTCCTGCGTACAGAAAATGCACAAAAGCATATCTCCGAATAGAAAAAGTAAATATGCTAAAAGCAAACCTGGAAGTACAAAAATACATAGATAAAGCATGCGCAAAATATGTGAATGTGCGTCAAAACATGCAAAACAAGTGTATACAATCTACGCACATCAGTACCCTATAGAATAGGAATATCAAACGATGAGACTGTATAAACAATAAAAAGAGTATATTAAAGATCAAGCATATAAGTATCAAACACAGATAAAATACGAGTGGAGTCAAGATAGACCAACTTAATCCATCAGATAATTCATGCACTAAGTTCAAAGAATTATGGATGTCAAGGAAGAATTATCTGCCTTTATTGTAAGTCACACTGAATATCTTCAAGTCCAGGAGTTTGCTTCAAATTAAATCAAAACTCTGCAACATATAATACAAATCAATCCAATCTACTATAATTCGAATAACCAAACTCAATCCCATCCACAGCCCAAACACCAACAAAATTATGTATTCTATGTCATCATTTCATTTCTCACCTGCTTCCCATGTTGACCCATTCAATCTAAAAACTTGTTCTGACTTTAGCATCCCTTAACCATTATAGATATGTAGAACTCAATTTGCAACCACACGAGTTACAAACTCAATAAAACCACAACATTCAGCCAACCCAATTTGCCTATTGTAGATCAATTTCACTTAAATTACCTCTCCGATCTGAACAAGGCAATTATAGATTTAGCTCTCATCCATTCAATACTGTAGGTCACCAATCCAAAATGGGCATACCTCATCAGCCACAACTGATTGTGGAGCCAAATCTTGGGCTAGTAGATGCTGGTTACTACATCTGAGGCAAAAACGAAACTAGTGGATGACACTGCGGCTGCTATTGTCCCATGGGGGTAGTTCCATAGGAGGCTGAAGTGGGATTGTCGGAGCTCAATCAGAGGGTCGTGTAGAGATAGGACATTGGCGATGGAGGGGAATTAGGAACGACGAGGTGTTCCTCGTTGAGTGAAGGCAACAATGGACCCACAAGTGCTCGATGTCATCCCCGATGTCACCATCTTCTGGATCCACTGCGTTTGGTGGCCACCAGTGATTTGACGAGCAGCATGAGTTGGCGAGACAGCAGTAGTGACTAAGCGATAGCGTCGGGGCAGTGGTAGAGGTCTAGGGAAAAATCATGAGAGGGGAAATCGGGAGATGGCACTGAGTCTGCCCCAAAGCATCCTACTCGTGGTCGGCGGTGATGGAAGAAGGAGATTGAGAGAGGAGATGTGAATCGGTGGCAGTATGACGATAATCTTGTGGTGGTGATGTTAGCTGAGGCTATTCCGACAATGGCTAAGACGCATCATCGGCTATTGGCAACGAAGGGGGTTGGCGGCATGATTGCAGACACGAGAGTAAGGGAGAGAGGTGGCGTCCAAGGAATGCTATGTTGGTTAATCCTAGGAAAATGTACCGGTTCCACTGTACAAAAATTTTTTGTACAAGTGTCGAACCTTTCCTTAAATAACCTATTGTGTTCTTTAGAAGTTAAATTAGGAATCGCAGACGGAACTTAACATCATTGATTCCAAATTTAATTTATCTGTTCTTAATGGTTTAGATTTGAATCGCAAGCAGAACTTAACACTATTGATTCAAATCTACCTATGTTATTAATTCCATTAAATATTAATTTTCAAAATTAGCTTCCAGGACTGCATGGCGAGACACATGGCCTTCTTGGATATGGGAGCAATCACCACCGCCTAGACAAAGCCTTTTAAGGAAAGCTAATATTTAATTTCCTAAAATAACTCTAGGTTAACCAAAAAGAACAATCGAATCACAAATTCGAAAAAAAAGAAAACATAAACTCAAAAAATAAATTCGATAAACTAGATCTAATTGCCTCTTGTATTTAGAATCTTACAAAGAAAATAACTAGTATGATGTGGAAGAAAATTACTAGTTATACCTTCTCTTTGTAAGCTAATGACCTCGAGATCTTCTGTTGTATTCCTCGCCTCGCCTTGGACGTCGTGTGGGCGATGATCCTCCAAGATGAACACCACCCAAAAGTTTCCTCCTCTTCTTCTAAAATCCGGCCACCAACACCACCAAGGAGAAAAGAGCAAAAGGGAAAAGAGAGAAGAGAGGGAGGGTCGACCACTTGATGATCTCCAAGCAAGAGAATAAGAATTGTATCTCATGAAGCCCCCTCACCCCTTCTTTTATATTACTTGGCCAAGGCAAATAAGGGAAGAATTTTTACAAAAATTAAAATCTTCCAAGAGTTTTACCTTTTCCCTTTCAATTTTTCTTTTCTTTCCTTTTGATTGAATCAATCACCAAAATTAATTGATGATGATTTTATTTTTTAAACATGGCCGGCCACCTTGCTTGGGCACCAAGCAAGGGTGGCCAGCCCCTATAAGAGGAAAAGAATTTTTATTTTTAATAAAATTTTACAAGAAAAATTCTTATAAAATTTTACAAGCTCTCTTTCCTAAAGTAGGAGTTAAAAAAGGAAAGTTCTAAAAATTAAAATCATGTTTTAAAATTTTAAACTTCTCTTATAAAAATTTCCTTTTTTAACATGATGATAGAAAATTTTAATTTTAAAACTTATCTTCCTTTTTTTCTTAAACCATGAGGATGGTTAAAAAAGAAAAGTTTTAAAACTTTTAAAACTCTCTATTAAAACATGTGGCCTAATTCAAATAAGGAAAGTTTTTAAAATTAAAATATCTCTTTTAAAACTTATAGTTTTCTACAAAGAGAAGATTTTAAAAATTCAAAACTCCCCTCCTATTTGAATTAATCTTGGCTGGCCCCTACAAGCTTGGTCACCAAGTAATAGGGTCGACCCCTATAAGAGGATGTGGTCGGCCATTGCTTGGTCACCAAGCAATGGTTCGGCCCCCTTCTTGGACACCAAGAAGAACCTTGCATTTGGATGGACTTGAGGCTATAATGAGGCTACGACAGGGACCTATAGGATAAATTGGTTTTGACCTTCCGATGAGCTTGAGTATCCCGTGCTCGCCCCGAACACACAACTCAAGTTCATCGATAATAACTCATTCCACTAGAGAGTTATTATCGCACTACCGCATCAATCCCAAATTACATTATGGGCTCCTTCTTATCATGAGTGTGTTAGTCTTCCTGTGTTTAAGATTACGAATGTCCACTAATTAAGTAAGTTACTGACAACTCACTTAATTAATATCTAGCTCCAAGAGTAGTACCACTCAACTTCATTATCATGTCGGACTAAGTCCACCTGCAGGGTTTAACATGGCAATCCTTATGAGCTCCTCTTGAGGACATTCTCAACCGAGATAACTAGGACATAGATTCCTTCTATAATCAACAACACACACTATAAGTAATATTATTTTCCAACTTATCAGGCATATTGATTTATCGAGCTAAACCTCACCCTTTGATAAGTCAAAGAAATAAATATTAAATAAATGTGTTTGTTATTATATTAGGATTAAGAGCACACACTTCCATAATAACTAAGGTCTAGTTCTTTTACTAAGTCAGTACAAAAAGAACTTACCTAAATGGTCCTACTCAATACACTTAAAGTGTATCAGTGTAATTTATTAGTCAAGATAAACTAATACTTAATTACACTACGACTATTCTGATGGTTTGTTCCTTTCCATCATAGTCGTGAGCAACTGTTTATAATTTATAGAGAACCGACAACATGATCTTCTGAGTGTGACACCACACTCCATGTTATCTACTATATAAATTAATTGAACAATTACATTTAACAAATAAATACAGATATTGACCAATGTGATTCTTTTATAAATAAATATTTACAAAAGCTAGGCTTTTAGTATACACTCTAACAATCTCCCACTTATACTAAAAGACTAAGTTGCCATATCTGTTGCCATACATCTGATTCTCATCCCCTCCACATGTCGATCAAAAGCTTTCACCGGAAGGGCCTTTGTGAAAGGATCTGCCAGGTTATCTCCTGATGCAATCTTGGCGACGACAACTTCTCCTCGCTTGACGATGTCTCGTATAAGGTGGTACTTGCGCTCTATATGTTTACTTGCTTTATGAGCTTGTGGTTCCTTTGAGTTTACAACTGCACCACTATTATCACAATAAATTGTGATGATCTTGGGCAAACCAGGAATTACATCTAAGTCCATTAGAATGTTCCTGAGCCATACAGCTTCTTTGGCTGCCTCAGAGGCTGCCACATACTCAGCTTCCATGGTTAAGTCCGAGACGCATTTCTGCTTAACACTCCTCCGTGCAATGGCTCCACCTCCTAGAGTAAACACATAGCCTGATGTAGACTTACTGTTGTCCCTATCTGATTAGAAGTCCGAATCCGTGTAACCACAGGGAGCAAATCGTCTGCTTGGTAAACTAGCATATAATCTCTAGTCCTTCTCAGGTACTTCAATATATGCTTTACAGCAGTCCAATGTCCTTGTCTAGGGTTACTCTGATATCTGCTGACCATACCCACGGCAAAACAAATATCAGGTCTCGTACACAGCATTGCATACATAAGGCTTCCTACAACCGAAGCATAAGGGACTGCCTTCATTTCCTCCATCTCCTTTGATGTCTTCGGAGACATCTCTTTAGATAAGGCTACTCCATGCCTAAAAGGTAAGAAACCTTTCTTGGAGTCCTGCATGCTAAAACGAGCAAGGACCGTATCTATATATGAAGCTTGAGATAGGCACAACATTCTTTTCTTGCGATCCCTTATAACTTTGATTCCAAGAATGTGTGCACATTCTCCTAAGTCCTTTATATCAAATTGTTTGGACAACCATACCCTTACGTCCGATAATACCTTGACATTGTTGCCAATTAACAAAATATCATCAACGTATAGTACAATAAATACCACCACGTTTCCGTTACACTTCTTGTATACACAAGACTCATCCGGACACTGAATAAATCCATATGATTGGATTACTTCATTAAACCTGATGTTCCAAGATCTTGAAGCTTGCTTCAGTCCATAAATGGACTGACTAAGCTTACACACTAGATGCTCTTTATCTTTTTTAATAAATCCCTCTGGTTGCTTCATATGGATGTTTGCTTCAAGACTTCCGTTAAGGAAAGCTGTCTTGACATCCATTTGCCAAATTTTATAATCCATATGAGCGGCAATGGACAAGAGTATCCGGATAGACTTAAGCATGGCTACCGGCGAAAAAGTCTCCACATAGTCGATTCCCTCTTTCTGAGTATACCCTTTCGCAACAATCCTTGCTTTGAAGGTTTCTATCTTCCCATCTATCCCTCTTTTCCTTTTGTAGATCCACTTGCATCCAACGGCTTTTACACCATCAGGTGGTTCTATAAGCTCCCAGACTTTATTAGAGTACATAGACTCTATTTCAGAATTCATTGCCTTTTGCCAAGATACTGTATCTATATCTTGGAGTGCTTCATCATATGTCCGGGGATCAGGTTCATGTTTGCCGGGATCAAGTCCGAAGACTCTCCCAAAAACATGAATCTCTCAGGCTGCCTTACAACCCTCCCACCACGACGATGCACCGTCTGTGGTTGTGTATCATGTGTGACACGTATTGCAGTCTCTTGTGGTACTTCATCTAGTAGTGTTGGTACTAAAGTAGACATATCCTCTCTAAGTTCTTCTAGAACAATTTTGCTACTGGGCTTGTGATCCATTATATAGTTTTCTTCTAAAAACTGGGCATTGGTGCTAACAATGACCTTCTGGTCTTTAGGACTATAAAATAAACTACCTTTCGTTCCTCTGGGATAACCCATAAACACACGAACTTCTGTATGAGATTCTAACTTATCAGCATCTGGTTTCAGCACATGTGCTGGACTACCCCAAATTCGAATATGTCTTAGACTGGGCTTGTGCCCATTCCACAATTCTGTGGGAGTAGAAGATACTGATTTAGAAGGTATTAAGTTCAGAATGTACACTGCCGTTTCCAGAGCGTATCCCCAAAACGAATTTGGTAATTCTGAATAACTCATCATCGATCTAACCATCTCCATAAGAGTCCTATTCCTTCGTTCTGCCACACCATTCTGTTGGGGTGTATCAGGTGTATACAATTGGGATTGAATCCCGGCCTCTGATAAGTAATTCCTAAACTCTCCTAAGAGGTATTCGCCATCACGATCAGACCGTAGTGTCTTAATACTTTTACCTAGACGTTTCTCCACATCAGCCTTGTACTCTTTGAACTTATCAAAGCACTCAGACTTGCGGCGCATCAGGTAAATGTATCCATATCTTGAATAATCGTCTATAAAAGAGACAAAATATTCAAAACCACCTCTAGCCTGGATAGACATAGGACCACACACTACAAGAAAAACCCTCATAGACATTGGTGGAACAACAACAATTGTAAGCAAAAACTGATGTCTTTGAGTATTTTACACCGATTTTTCTAAAAATTGGTGTCTATAAGCGCAGATTTTTGCTCATAGACATCGGTTTTTTAAGTTGATGCCTATGAGCGCCTTTTTTTTTGTTAATAGACATCGATTTTAATAGCGGTTTTTAAAACCCGGTGTCTATGATAAAATAAAATAATTTAATTTTTCCACCAATACTTAGCCGAAATTTGCAACACTTTACTCTTCCCTCCAAACCTAAACCTATATCGCCCCGTCCACCGTATACCGTCGCAACACCACCACCACTTTCCTCCTCGCCGCTAGCCGTCCGACCATCTCTCTCAGCTTCATCTCCCTCTTCCCCTTCCTAGATCGACGCCCCTTCCTCTCCCGATTAGGATCAACACATGACGCCCTTGCTTCTCCGTCCAACCACGCCGCATCTCCTCCAACTCCTCGCCCTTCATTTTATAGAAATGCTCGCTGTTAAAAGGGCAAGTTGGCGACAGCAGCGAAGCATCGGTGAAGGGTTCATTTTCTCGCTCTTCGGGACACTCATTGCTTTGTTGCGGTACTCTCTAACACATATTTCTCGTTTCCTGAGGAGAAACAATGGCTAGAAAAGGGCTTGATCGTCTCGCATTTGTTCTGCATCGGCGATCGCCCTCAAACTGAAGAGGAGAGAGCCACCACTTCGCAACGGCTGCTCACTTCCCCTTTCTTCCTCCTCCTCCGCTCCTGGTTATGATCTACTTTCCCTTATATTCTTGTACAAATGTTGCTCTTCGTAAGGGAAAAAATAAGGGTTTTGTGGAAGCGATTTATGATTTCTGCACAGTGTTTCTTGTAGGCAGGAAAAAAAGAGGGGATTTCTCCCCCTCAAAGCGAGTTGCTTTTGCTTTGATTTTTTGTTTTTCTGTCGATGTTTTGTTTTTAGAGAAAAGGGATTACTTCCCTAAAATCTACCCTTTGATTGTGTCGATGGTTAGAAATCTCTTTTCTTCCCTAAAATCTGCCATTTCCGTTTGCATTTTCGTTCCTTTAATTTACTAAGCAACTAAAGTTTACTTACTTATCAACTGTTTCTTGGTAGATCATTGAAACTATCTGAATGGAGGGTATTTTGCTGCAGGTAGATTCTTGTTCTCACCCAAAGGAAGGAGTTGGAGGAGGTCGTCCTCAACGAGGCCAATTTTGAGAAGGAGGTCGGCCAGGATCGTGCCGCCCTTGTCGGCAATCAATCTCTCTGCCTTATCTGCAAGAGATGGTTAATCTCCTTTTTTTTTTTTTTTTAATTCGTTGCTTTTAGATTTTGATTCTAAAGTAAATAGGGGTTCTACTGTTTGTGGAGGAGCGCCTTCGGTGTCATCTTTCTGCTAAATGAATTTTGAACTTTTTTCTAACAGTGAATCTTGAACTTCCATGTGATGGAATACCATAATCTCATGGTCATTTAGGTGGAACATTTTGCATCACCTTTATATAGGTGCATGGCAACGCTGTATTATCGATCTTGGATCTAGGTTTCTCCGTCATAGTGTACCATCAGTTTGCCAACAAATTGCTGAGAGCTCTTATGCATTTGTAGGCCAGAAATGCTGAGTTGGTTTGAGAAAAATAGGGCTTTTGATCTCACCTGTGATCTTACCTAATTCCCTACTTACTGAGATTCAATGTTGAAGTATCTAGCTTCATTATTGACATTTGGCTTGTATATTATATGAGAATAGTATTACTTCATCTGGTTTAGAAGCTAAACCATTCTATGTCATCTGAACTGGACTAAGGCTGGTAATGCAAAATGTAGCTTTAGCTATCATAAAGAAACTATTAGAATGATGAAAAATGGCATGAATTTTCTTTTAAGAATTCCTAGTTAGGTATTATTAAACAATGAGCAAATATTTGTGAAGATATTCTTTATGGAATAAAATCTAGGCAATTAAAATGCAGAGTGAGAGTTATTGGGCTTTTGTTGCCATCATCACGTGCCCCTTGGCTAAAGTAATTCTAAATT
Organism: Zingiber officinale; assembly: GCF_018446385.1. Classification (NCBI taxonomy): domain Eukaryota; kingdom Viridiplantae; phylum Streptophyta; class Magnoliopsida; order Zingiberales; family Zingiberaceae; genus Zingiber; species Zingiber officinale. The sequence continues at coordinate 84,171,883 of NC_055996.1, forward strand.
TGAATTTTGTTGAAAAAAATTTGAAACCAAAGGATCTAGATAAAATCAGACTTATGCAAAACAGATTTTTTTTTTTTTTTTTTTTTTTTTTGTAATTTTGATACTTTAAGAACTGTTGAAGAAGTAGATAGATCTAACCTTTTCCATTGAATCTTATCTTTTGGTCAAATGTATGTAATTTTGTTGTTGTTGCCAGTAACTTATTCAAGTTTCTCCAATATGTCAGTAGTGTGTATTGGTGGGGAAAAACTATTAATTTGTACTGAATTCTGTGAAGCATTTTATGTTGTGGTTTTCATTTGTCTCATGCTGCCACTGAAACCATCTCTTGCAGATAAGGCAGAGAGTTGTACTTATTGACTGTTTCTTGGTAGATCATTTTAGTTTTATGTTTTTCTTTAATCTTTCGCAGAACAGTCTTCTTTACATATGATGCATAATAAATATGAACAATTATGCAGATATGAAGGTCCATGAACTGCAGAAGCACTTACTGAGTTTGTGAATACTGAAGGGGGTATATTGCAAATTACATTTACTAAAAATTCTTAAAATGACAATTTTAGATATGGTCAAATATTATTCTTTCACCTGAATTAATTTTTTACCTTTTATTTGTGGGCTTATTGTTGTAGGAACAAATGTGAAACTAGCAACTATCCCTTCTAATGTAGTAGTATTGACTCCAGGCATTTGATCAGATTGTTCTTGATGTAAATAAAGATGTTCTTGTTGAATTCTATGCACCATGGTTAGTGTATTTGCTGAGGTTCCTTTTTTACTCTCCATTTGTAGCATTAGATACTTTTCCTTATCCACTGTAGACGACTAAGTTTCTTATCTTCAAACAGGTGTGGCCACTGCAAGCATTAGATATTTGCTGAGGTTCCTTTTCCACTATGCACCATGGTTAGTGTATTTGCTGAGGTTCCTTTTTTACTCTCCATTTGTAGCATTAGATACTTTTCCTTATCCACTGTAGACGACAAAGTTTCTTATCTTCAAACAGGTGTGGCCACTGCAAGCATCTTGCTCCTGTGAGTATTTTTGTTGAGACAGGGCTTAAGACCAAAAAAAAAATATTGACAAACTTTGTTCTTCAGCCGTATTTTTTCAATTTACTTTCCAGATGAGTGATAGATTGTGAAGGATCATATTGACAAACTTTGTTGTTCAGCCGTATTTGAAGATTGGTTTGACTAATGCAGGCTGGTATTATGGAAAGCTTAGATGCTTTAGTGAAGGAGTTCGTGAGTGCTTCCAATGAAGAGCAAAAGGCAATTCTCTCTAGGATGGAAGAGGAAGTTGCAAAGCTAAACGGTTCATCTGCAAGGTAGGGCATTTTTAAAGTCATTAGCTATTGCACTCACTACTACCGAATATGTATATGAATGTGTTGTCAGTTGGTTTTCTTCAATGCATTTCTTTGATAACAACATGTTACCTTGTTTTGGTATTCTCTCTCATATTTAAGAATTTCTCTCCACTTAGATGATATATATAACATAATGCATTGTACATTTGTACTTGATAAGGTCGAACAATGATTAGGACTGATCCTGGGATGTTATAGTTGATCTTTTTTAGTTTATGTTGTGTATTTTTTTTTAAAAAAAAAAACTACTCCAGCTAGACATTGTTTTACTGTGTAGTTTTTGACCCTTGACGCTCCTTTTTAGCCCTCAAACCTCCATTTTTTCCTTGGAGCATCCAGAACTTGGGTAAAACATGAACAACTAGATAGATCCCTTTTAGATATTCGTTGCTCCAGTTATTGCGCTTGGGGTTTATGATCTGATCTTTCATTTGATTTCCTCTAGTTCTACAAAGTTTCTGTCTGGTTGAAAGAACAATCTTGAATTTGTCGATTTTGTTCTTAGAAATGATTTCATAAGCCTAGCTCGAAGAGGATAAGGTTTGAAATTCATGTTGACTAGTTAGCATTTTAGCTATTTTCTCCTTGAAATAAAAACTTGTTTTGATGTTATTGTATCATTGGAAATCATATAAATGAATTGATGTTACTCATCTTTATTACTGCTGAGGAATTTATTTACTTTCCAAGTACTCTTAGTGATAAAAGTGAATTTATCACAATTCAAGATTTAGCAGCATTTTGAAGAAGATGGTGTTTCAACATTGCTCTAAAAGGTGATATTAGTAATTCTTAATTTAATATTCTCCTATATTGTAATATTATTTTAATGGTGATTGTTTGAGCCTTTGGCTAGGTGTTGGGCTGTGGGTCAACCGCCTGCTATCTGGAATCATCTTTTAGTACCTTATGTTTCGGCATATTGTTTCTATCAGGCACAATGTTAGTACCAAATAAATATTTATGTTATGCTTGTTTATACAAGACGTGCATGCGAGTTCAGCTTGCTTTATGCTTTAAGATTGAAAGCCTATCAGAAAAACTTTTTCTATTATGATGTTACTTATAAGTAATTCATATTTACAAAGACAATACTTATAAGCATATTTCTATTGTAATGCTTATTCCTATTTTTCTACATTTGGATCCTCTGTATGAGTATGTTTTCCTTCGTAAATCAGTAGTCTTAACTCTTATCAGTTCACTTCTATTAATCTCTTGTTAATTCTTTGGTACTCTTTCATATTATCCCATTTTCTGAGAAGACAATAACAGTTTTGTTTTGTAGAAGAATAGGACCACTACAAGAAAAACCTTCATAGACATCGGTGGAACAACAACAGTTTTAAGTAAAAACCGATGTCTTTGAGTATTTTACACCAGTTTTTCCAAAAATCGGTGTCTATAAGCACAGATTTTCGCTCATAGACATCAGTTTTTAAGCCGATGTCTATGCGCGCCTTTTTTTTTGTTAATAGACACCGATTTTAACAGCGCTTTTTAAAACCCGATGTCTATGATAAAATAAAATAATTTAATTTTTCCACTAATACTTAGCCGAAATTTTTTGTAACACTTCACTCTTCTTTCCAAACCTAAACCTATATCGCCGTCTCACAACACCACCACCACTTTCCTCCTAGCCGCTACCCGTCCGACCATCTCTCTCAATCTCATCTTCCTCTTCCCCTTCCTAGATCGATGCACAACACAGCTTGCCTTTTGTTTGACTAAGGACGCAGAGGGTAGCAAGCATAGGCGGCTTAACCCATGGAGGATGAGGTGACGGAGTTGCATTCCATCCCCCGACGCCGCCTCCAGAATTGGTAGCGGTGATGGCAGCTCACTCTCGCCCGCCGATCTCCGCTCCTCCATTTGAGCTGCACTCTCCGTCGCTCATGCGATCGCCCCTGCTGCCTTCGGCGACCCCGCGGTCGGCCACCCCGCGGACGGCGATGCCGTGCACGCTGAGGACACCCAGCCGCTGGCCAGCCCCATGCGAAAGGCCGTGGTCAGCATGCGCTGGTACTTGGAGGAGATCACCAATTAGAGAGCAGCAGCGACATTTGATTTTAGGAAACAGTCGGAGGAAGCACTGAGAGGGCGGCATACTCACCGAGGGGGCTCGGCACCGCCACACCCTCTACCTCGGGCCCCGGATCGGCGTTGAGGTCGATGCCCTGTGGCCGCTTCGCCTCTTCATTTACCGCCGGCGTCACCGCTCGAGCTCCATCGCCCCCCTCGCAGGCGACCTTCTCGGCGCCGCCCCCGAAGAAGTCCTCCCACTCAAATGACGGGCTCCACCTGGCCGACGTCGCGGTGCCTCGCCCAACGGACACGGACTGCGACGCGTCGCACATTCGGCGCAGGATGGCGAAGAACTCCTCCACGTCCTCCTCCGACGCCGCGGGACCCTTTTCTCCACGCGGCAGCGACGAACAAGCGGGTCGAGGCTTTGAGGGGAGACGGTCGTCGCCGCCGCCGCTTCGCTTCCGCTGGGAGGAGGATGCATCCATGCACCCTTCCTGTTTATGAAAATGAGTCAACGAGGTTAGCATTTAGCATTAGCAATGCAAAGTAGTATTAAACGACAATCCATGCATTGGAAATTGTATGAAGCTGACAAACCAACTAATTCGATCAAAACCTGCTACTTAAATTACTATTATTATCTTAAAAAGAGAGAGAAATGGAAGGTGAGATCAGGCCATGTTCATGCATGTTTCACACAGCAACTGATTGATAAAGTCTATATATTGTAAATTCTTTACTAAATTTGACTCATGCAGCGATCGAATAGGAGATTTAGAGTTTTTTCCCTAGCATATAGAGAAGAAGCAAAGTCTCAAGAATTACAAATTAGATAGAGGCCTAACCATCTGATACAAAATGTAGAGTAAAGCACAGCTAATTAGTGTTGGAAAAAATTGAATGAAAACGCGACGTGTGGGTTGTAGTCCCACAATGATTACAAGCAAGGCTTTCCGACTGATTCGGAACGAAGGGGGTTGGAAATCTAGGGCCCGGACGACATCAACCCGAGGGGTAATTTTGTGAACCCCATTATTTGTTATATCAGTCAAACAACTTGTTGGCCAGCATACAAGATATGAAAAATTGCCAGCTTACTTACACGCCACGTGGCACATTTGCTTGTGCCACATGGCAAACAAGGCCACATGGTAAACAAGCTTGCAAGCCAAGTGGCTTGCATGCAAGCCACAACGTGGCTTGCTTGCAACCACCAGCAAGCCACGTTGTGGCTTGCTGGCCAATGAAAGCCAACAGCAAGCCACGTTGTGGCTTGCTGGCAAGCATGCAAGCCACAACGTGGCTTGCTGTGCTTGTAAGCCAAGCTTGCACAAGGTCTATATAAGACCTTGAGCACAGAAACGAAGGAGAGCACAAGAAACAGCTTCAGTGAGTTTCGTGTGGAAAACTAAGCTTTGTGTGCACGTGCTTCCCTTCCACTTTGAATCCCCATGTTTCTTTCCCTTCTGTTGTGCACTTCTTTTGCTCAACAGAAATAGTGATAGTTTTCGGAGCTAGTTCAGATCGTCACGACAACCAGTGCTCGGTTGTACTCGTGATCCTGCCGTTTTATCCTGGGAAACAGACGTCCACTTAATCCTCTGAGCACCACGGAGGGGCCGAATCTGTTTTAAGGAGACAGCGCTCTGCTGGACTCGGCATCCACTCTGAGTTCGTGTTGCAGCTCTCGACATCCTGTCAGCAACTCTTAGCACAACGTGGCGCTGCTCGACAACTCCCGGTGTCCACGACTCATCTACTCGGCACGTGGCTCGGCTCGCTAGAGTCGACAGTTTGAGATTATCTGCTCAAACCTACTTGATTGTAAGTTCTTGTGACTTTGGTACGCACTCAGAAGAGTGGAAAAATCACACTGATTGTAACGGGTTTTGCCCAACAAACTTAAAACAGATTCGGTCTGTTGATATGGCGGCAGAAAATGTTGAGATGCAACAGGCTCAACATGTGCCGGCCTCCTCCGCCCCGATTGGGAATGTGCCAATCAATCACGGGGAAAAGCCAGAAAAATTCACAGGAGTGAATTTCAAGCGGTGGCAGCAGAAGATGTTCTTCTACTTAACCACGCTAGGTCTGGCACGTATCTTGACCGAAGAAATTCCCAAGGTTGTTAAGGGTGTAGATGAGGTAAACACCCTCCTTCTGCTCGACAAATGGAACGAGTCTGAGTTCCTCTGTCGAAACTACATCCTTAACAATCTTGCCGACTCACTCTATCTTGTGTATTGTGAGATAAAAACGGCAAAGGAACTGTGGGAATCTCTGGACAAGAAATATAAATGGGAGGATGGTGGGGCCAAAAAGTTTATTGTTGGTCGTTTCCTGGACTATAAGATGAGTGACTCAAAGTCCGTAATCAGTCAAGTCCAGGAGCTTCAAGTACTCTTACAAGAAATTCACTCAGAAGGTATGACTCTGAGCGAAACCTTCCAAGTGGCAGCTATCATTGAAAAGCTACCAACTGGCTGGAAGGACTTTAAGAATTATCTGAAGCACAAGCGGAAGGAAATGAACCTGGAGGAACTTGTTGTTCGCCTTCGTATAGAAGAAGACAACAAGAATTCGGAGAGAAAACTGTTCTCTCAGGCTACTGTAAAAGCCAATGTTGTTGAGCACGGACAAAGCTCAAAACGGAAGCATCCAAAATCTTCCACGACGCAACCCAAAGGACAAAACATGAAAAAGAAGTTCTTAGGGAAATGCTACAATTGTGATCGTATGGGTCACAAGGCTTCAGATTGTAAAAGGCCAAAGAAGAAAAAACCTGAGGCCAACCTGGCGGGAGAACAGGATATGGATCTCTGCGCTGTGATTTCTGAAGTGAACCTAATAGGTTCTAATCCTCGGCAATGGTGGATTGATACTGGAGCCACCAGACATGTGTGCTGCAACAAAGAGCTGCTCCACAACTTCGAACAAGTTACTGGAGATAAACTGTTCATGGGGAACTCAGCAACCTCGGACGTCATAGGCCAAGGAAAGGTGGTGCTGAAGATGACCTCGGGCAAGGACCTCACTCTGAACAATGTGTTGTACGTTCCGGAGATTCGGAAGAATCTAGTGTCCGGATCACTTCTGAGCAAGCATGGCTTTCGCATTGTTTTTGAGTCGGACAGAGTTGTATTGTCCAAAAATGGAGTGTTTATAGGAAGAGGCTATGTATCTGATGGGCTGTTTAAGCTCAATGTAATGGCCATTAGGCCCAAGATAAATAAAAATGAAAGCTCTTCCACTTATATGCTTGAGTCTTCGTGTTTGTGGCATGGTAGACTAGGACATGTTAACTACGATGTGTTGCGTAGATTAATAAACATGCAAAGCATACCTACATTCCACCTTGACCCAAAACACAAGTGTGAGATTTGTGTTGAAGCAAAAATGACAAGGTCATCCTTTCAACATATTGAAAGAAGTAATGAACCACTTGACCTAATCCACACTGATGTGTGCGACCTAAAAGGTACGCCAACACGTGGTGGTAATAAATATTTCATCACTTTTGTAGATGATAACACAAAATACTGTTATGTGTATCTTCTCAAAAGTAAGGATGAAGCTATAGAGAAATTTGCTCTCTATAAGAATGAGGTTGAAAACCAGCTTAATAGGAAGATTAAGGTGGTTCGAAGTGACCGAGGCGGCGAATATGTGTCACCGTTCGCTGAGTTGTGTGCTGAACATGGGATCAGACACGAAACAACGGCTCCTTATACTCCTCAGCAAAATGGAGTTGCTGAGCGAAAGAATCGAACGCTTAAGGAGATGATGAATGCTCTTCTATTAAGCTTTGGATTGCCAGAGTCCATGTGGGGGGAAGCTGTGTTAACAGCTAATTACCTTTTAAATAAGGTGCCCCGGAAGAAAATAGATAAGAGCCCTTATGAGTTGTGGAATGGAAGACAACCGTCCTACAAATATTTACGAATGTGAAGGTGTCTTGCCAAAGTGTTGGTACCTGATCCAAAAAGGATTAAGATAGGACCAAAGACTGTTGATTGCATATTTATTGGATATGCACAAAACAGCGCTGCGTATAGATTTTGTGTGTATGAATCACACATACCGGAGATACACAAGAACTCGATAATCGAATCGAGAAATGCCTCGTTCTTTAAGCATGTATTTCCTTTTAAGACCCGAGAGGATGCTAGCTCCTCAAAACGGGCATATGAAACACAAGACGAAGAAAAAGATGAGGAACCAGTTGAGGTTGAGCTTAGACGAAGTAAACGAGCTCGAGTAGAAAAATCCTACGGATCGGATTTTATCACTTTCATACTGGAAAGTGAACCCCGGAGTTACTCAGAAGCAGTAAGCTCGTCTGATGGACCTCACTGGAAAGAGGCAATTGCATCTGAGATAGAATCTATCTTGCAAAATCACACTTGGGAACTTCTGGATCTTCCTCCGGGAAGTAAACCACTAGGGTGTAAGTGGATCTTCAAGAAGAAAATGAAATCAGATGGTACAATTGATAAATACAAGGCCAGATTGGTCATCAAAGGATACCGACAACGAGAAGCCCTTGATTACTTCGATACATACTCTCCAGTATCTAGAATAACTTCCATTAGAGTATTGTTGGCTATCGCTGCTCTATGGACTCTCAAAATACATCAAATGGATGTCAAGACAGCCTTTCTAAACGGGGATTTAGAAGAGGAAATCTATATGGACCAACCTGAGGGGTTTTTTGTGCCAAGACAGAAAAACAAGGTCTATAGATTGGTGAAGTCATTATATGGCTTGAAACAAGCACCAAAGCAGTGACATGAGAAATTTGATAATCCCATGAAGGAATGTGGATTCAAGATCAATGAATGTGATAAATGTGTCTACATGAGAGCCACAGAGAATGACTATGTCATCTTGTGCCTCTATGTAGATGACATACTTATCATTGGGAGTAATGATAAGATAATCAAATCCACTAAAGACATGTTGAACTCAAGATTTGACATGAAAGACATGGGCCTAGCTGATGTGATTCTAGGAATCAAAATTCTTAGAACGACAGAAGGACTTGTTCTTAATCAGTCCCATTACGTGGACAAGATTCTTGAGAAATTCACCAAGGGTGATACTGCGTTGACACGAACGCCAATAGATACGAGTCAACATCTATCGAAAAATCGAGGTGAAAGTATCTCGCAGATAGAATACTCTCGAGTGATTGGAAGTCTGATGTACTTGATGAGTTGTACACGACCAGACTTAGCCTACGCAATAAGCAGACTGAGCAGATACACGAGTAATCCCAGTATTGAGCACTGGAAAGGGATAACAAGAGTACTGAGGTACTTAAGGTACACTCGTGAATATGGACTGCATTATACAAGATATCCTGCTGTGATCGAAGGATACAGCGATGCAAGTTGGATATCTGATATACAAGACTCTAAGTCTACGAGTGGATATGTCTTCACTCTAGCAGGTGCAACCATTTCTGAAAATCTTCTAAGCAAACAGTAATAACCAGATCCACGATGGAATCTGAGTTTGTAGCTCTTGACAAATGTGGTGAAGAGGCTGAATGGCTACGACAATTCTTAGAAGATATTCCACGATGGCCAAAACCTGTGCCAGCGATTTGCATACATTGCGATAATCAATCAACAATTGGTCGGGCACAGAGCCATCTGTATAATGGTAAGTCTAGACATATACGTCGTAGACATAATACCATTAGACAACTACTCTCAACTGGAGTTATCAATGTTGACTATGTGAAGTCAAAAGATAACTTAGCGGATCCGCTAACCAAAGGGTTAAATCGAGAGTTAGTTGCAAGCTCATCACAGGGAATGGGCTTGATGCCATTGTCAGCGATCAGTACAGAGGACACCCAACCTATGCTGACTGGAGATCCCAAGAACTAGGTTCAAAGGGACAACTAATCTGCACTGACTAGACACACTGTAGGGGAAGCCCCATGAAACAGTGACGAGACCAGGATAAGCCGATGGGCTTTTAATGATCAAAAAAGAGTAGATGGTAACTCTTGAGGGATCACCTATGTGAGAAAGAAGTGAGGCCGCTTCGAAGAGAATTGGAGGCACAATTCTGAGAGCTTCTCACAGAACCAGGCGTGTTCATGGCCAAGAACGAACACACTCATGAGACCTGAACTATATCAGGGATAGTCTTGGGTAAGATCTGTCCATGCTTACACCAACGGCCAAACAGTTCAAAGACGTCACGTCTACTAATCAGCCAGTGAGCAAACAGAGTTTACAAGGGAAGGTTCAAAGGGTAACACCTACCTATCCTATACTCGACTCAACTGTCGAAAACTATCACAAATCCTTGTTTTCATTCATGTGGGGGATTGTTGGAAAAAATTGAATGAAAACGCGACGTGTGGGTTGTAGTCCCACAACGATTACAAGCAAGGCTTTCCGATTGATTCGGAACGAAGGGGGTTGGAAATCTAGGGCCCGGACGACATCAACCCGAGGGGTAGTTTTGTGAACCCCATTATTTGTTATATCAGTCAAACAACTTGTTGGCCAGCATACAAGATATGAAAAATTACCAGCTTGCTTACACGCCACGTGGCACATTTGCTTGTGCCACATGGCAAACAAGGCCACATGGTAAACAAGCTTGCAAGCCAAGTGGCTTGCTGGCCAATGAAAGCCAACAGCAAGCCACGTTGTGGCTTGCTGGCAAGCATGCAAGCCACAACGTGGCTTGCTGTGCTTGCAAGCCAAGCTTGCACAAGGTCTATATAAGACCTTGAGCACAGAAACGAAGGAGAACACAAGAAACAGCTTCAGTGAGTTTCGTGTGGAAAACTAAGCTTTGTGTGCACGTGCTTCCCTTCCACTTTGAATCCCCATGTTTCTTTCCCTTCTGTTGTGCACTTCTTTTGCTCAACAGAAATAGTGATAGTTTTCGGAGCTAGTTCAGATCGTCACGACAACCAGTGCTCGGTTGTACTCGTGATCCTGCCGTTTTATCCTGGGAAACAGACGTCCACTTAATCCTCTGAGCACCACGGAGGGGCCGAATCTGTTTTAAGGAGACAGCGCTCTGCTGGACTCGGCATCCACTCTGAGTTCGTGTTGCAGCTCTCGACATCCTGTCAGCAACTCTTAGCACAACGTGGCGCTGCTCGACAACTCCCGGTGTCCACGACTCATCTACTCGGCACGTGGCTCGGCTCGCTAGAGTCGACAGTGTGAGATTATCTGCTCAAACCTACTTGATTGTAAGTTCTTGTGACTTTGGTACGCACTCAGAAGAGTGGAAAAATCACACTGATTGTAACGGGTTTTGCCCAACAATTAGATGGTAGACTGAGGGGTTTAGCAGAGGGTTACTGCACAACGAATTTGATCTATCAGGAAACCATCTGCAGTGATTGGTGATCTCTTCATCAATACTTTGCAGCAACCTGCAGTGATTGAAAACTATTTTATTACCTCTTGCCAAGTAAAGGTTCAATTTGTTGGGCTTTGTTGTTTTTCTGAAGGTTGGATATAAAGCAAGCATCAGATAGGACGCAAGATGTGCCTGGCCTTTTAGAACCTCAAGTTGGCAGCATAGATGATGTCTGGGAAATTATGACAAATGGAGGAAGAAATAGATCTATGGGGTCAACAAACGCTAACGAGCTGAGTAGCTGCTCTCACTCGTGAGTTTCTTCCTATTTTCCATTCAAATTATGCTTTTTGTTTTATGATAATCTTATCTATACTAGTTCTTCTTCCTCTTAGTTGGAATAAGGCATGCTTGTATTCAAAGTTGTGTGATACTAAATGTACTTCTCTTCAATAACGTGTAGGTTTGGCATAATTATAGCTTTGATAGTCATATAATAGGAAACAATGGGATCAAGCTTGCTGGGTTCCATGTGGATACCATGCATCTTGCACGACTTTTTGATTCTTCTAGGAAACCCAATATTCACTTGAAGCACTTACAAGTGACCCAAAGATCATGTCTCAAGGAAACTCAGATGATGATGTTGAATTAATCAGTGGAAAGATGTCAATGAAATCCATCTTTGGTAAGAAAAAATTAAAGAAAGATGGAACTGAAGAAAAAATTATCACACTTCCTCCTGTTGATGTTCTACAAAGAGAAGAATGAAGATCGTGGATCAGATATTCTGCTTTAGATGCAGTGAATATATTAAAACTTTTTAATAGCTTGAAAGAAAAACTTATGCATGTACCATGGTTTTTTGAAAGGCAGTATACAAGGAACAATGTATAACTTCTATGAAAAGTGATGACGCCCTTTTGGTGTTCTATTAGTAAAGATGGAATCTGAAGGAATTCTGGTCGATAAAGTCCATCTATCAAAGATTGAAAAGCTCGCTGTTGGTGATAAGCAAATAGTTGTAGATAAATTCAGACGGTGGGCATCCAAGTACTGTGAGGATGCCAAGTATATGAATGTGGGAAGTAATACTCAAATAAGGCAGCTGCTATTTGATGACACATCGAGGAGGTACTTAATATTTTTTTTTAGCTATAGTTGTTTATAACATTTTTACAATGTCGTATGGCCACACCAAAATGCCAAACACTATAGTTGATTACTAAAGTCTCCAAACACTATAGTTGATTACTAGACTTTTCAAAATTTTCCCATGAAGTTTATAGCATTTTGACAGATTTTTTTTTAGCTACCAGTTTGTTGACTGTCAATTTTTATTAAGATTGGTAGAAGCCCCAGATTTGAACATTTTCCTAGAGTAAGCATGTCTTGTTTGAATATTTCATTTATAATTGCTTTATATATTGCCTGCTCAATAGTACTTGGAAGACCAAATTTACCTTGTTGGTTATCAAGTTGCATGTTGCAGTGATGAAAGATGGTAGAAGTATTGTGAAAAAAAATCTTGAGTATGTTTTGTTCTGATTTGCTTGATAAAGCTTTTCTATGTTTATGCAGGTGGTCTATGTGTGCACCAATCAAGGTTGCTTGATGTTATGATTGTTACACATCAAGTTAATCACACTGTTTATGAACTGCTTTACTTGTTTATCAGATGAGTTCAACCCTATTATTGAATCAACAGTTCTGTAATTTTTCCCTTTTTGTCATTATGTTTTGCAGAGGTCGAATTGAGATGAATTTTGAGTCAAAGCCGTTGTCGAAGTTATTTAAGGTCCTTAATACTGAGAAAATATTTGAAGAAGGGAAGAAGGCTCCTCTCAAGTATCGTACAATTCATTTACATAAGATTTGTGAAGGTTTGCAAACCGATATGTATACAGCTAGTAGGTTTCCGTCTTTAAGTGCTGATGCTCTAAAAGTATTTGCTAGAAACATCCCCAGCAATCAGATTTATTGGATCGATAATGCATGTAGTGATGAGTATGTCACTGAAGAAGGGATAATGGACGACCACAAGCTGTCAGATACAGGGACAGATTATGAAGACTGCTCTTATGGTACTGCATTTGAGGCATTTGGAGGAGGCAATAAAGGAAGGGAGGCCTGTGAAGCTATTGCTGCTCTTTGTGAAACTTCTGCCATTGATTCACTGATAACAAATTTCATTATTCACTGATAGCTGCTCTTGGTTCGTGACAGCTCCCATGGAGACGATAGAGACAAGGAGCCCCTCCTGCTTTGGGGCTTCCCTGTCGCCTTCCTGAGTTAAACTTCAAGTCGTAAGCCTTTTCATGTGCTGCTCCGCCAATGAGAGAGGTAGAGGAGACACGTCGCGAGTTTGATAAACAAAGGACGGCACCGAATCCGGTTGACTTTTTTTACTCTCCCTCTCCTCGATTTGCCTCTGTTTTCACTCTATATAAACCGTAAGAACACTCGGTGATTGTTTCCTATCATATACTGCTGCTATATCTCTTTAATTTGCACTCTGAAGCCAGGTTTAATTGATATCGAGTTGAGATTTTGAGATGGGGAGAACACCTTGCTGCGACAGAGATAACCTGAAGAAAGGCCCGTGGACTCCGGAAGAGGACCAAAAGCTCGTTGTCTGCATACAGAAGCACGACCAAGGAAACTGGAGGACTCTTCCTAAGAAAGCTGGTATATTAATTACTGCTCTAAGCATGAGAATCGTATAGCGATTGATAAAATATTGATTTATGGGTTGTTGATTGATTTACAGGGCCCGCGAGGTGTGGCAAGAGTTGCCGGCTCCGGTGGACGAACTACCTCCGGCCGGACATCAAGCGAGGAAGGTTCTCGTTTGAAGAGGAAGAGACCATCATCCAGCTGCACAGCATGTTAGGCAACAAGTAGAATTCTTCTCTAACTTATTTTTAGTGAGAATTCTACCTCTGTTTTCATTCTTCTGCTCTTCAATATCTATTAGCTATAAGCTTTTGATGTAAAAAAAATATTGTTTATTTTATGGATACTGTTGGAATATTTGTGAACAGTGAATATTTGTGTATTTTATGGATCTATTAGAAGAATATTTGTGTAATTTGTGAATATTTGTGTATTTTATGGATACTGTTGGAAGAAGAATATTTGTGTAATTTGTGAATATTTGTGTATTTTATGGATACTGTTGGAAGAAGAATATTTGTGTAATTTGTGAATATTTGTGTATTTTCTTGAATATTATCGGTTTTTCACTGTTTCGGAAATAGAATTTATGTTGTTAAACAATATTGATATTACATCGGTTTTCCACCGTTGCAAAACCGGTGTCCTTAACTAATATTACATCGGTTGTATACCGCTGTCAAAACTGGTGTTATTAACATATAATATTACATCGGTTTTACACCCGATGTCGTTAAGTGATACTACATCGGTTTCAACCCGATGTCTAAAATGACAGACCTTTTACATCGCCTTCATAGACATCGGTCGAAAATATAATAGACATCGGTGGAAAACCAATGTCTATGAGGATTTTTGTTGTAGTGGACACATTGCTGGCAGATTGTTCTAATACAAGTTGCATAACACCTAGTTTCTGTAAGTCTTATGCATGTCTCGTCTCAACCTCTTTGATAACAAGAAATTACTAATAGAATTTTTGTAAGTTTTAGATAGATTGCAGAGAGAACTTGAAATACTATACTTGATTACCTTACAAATTTCACTGATATTTTCTCTATATTTTGGTCATTCTCTCAATATTCCTAATCTAAATCAGGTTGTATTTATACACTTTGCTATTACACTTTACTTATCTCATTTTCAATCTCTATTTGAGTAGAATTTACAGCATCTTTAATTTCCCTTATGTAAGCAACAAACTGCTTTATATCCATATTGACTATTTTATTCTATTCAGGTACGAGAACTGGAGAATCAATTAAATGGTGAGAGGACAACCAAGAAGAATGTTGCAAAGTTCCCAAAGCCTCCAGTGGCTCCTTTAAGATGGATGCCTCCTTTACAAAGAATCACCAATTAGTTGTCACCCTCAGGACATCAAACAAGCAGAGGTGCCCATCCAGTAATAGATAAAGAGAATTGTCTATTAACAAATAAAACTACTGGGAAGATTTAGTTAAATCTCTACACAGAGCAAGAAGGATAACGTTGGCACCAGTAAGAAGAATATTTGTGTACTATCTATTACCTTTTGATGTTGTAAGAAGAATAGTTATGTGTAATTTGTGGATACTAACTTGATGTGCACAATATCTATTATCTTTTTATGTTGTAAGAAGAATATTTATGTGTTGGTTATATGGATATTGACTTGGTGTGTTTAGATACATCGGTGTATTTTTATTTGTGATTTTCTTAGTGAATTAATAATATTAACTAAATTTTATGATTTGCTTGGTGATAATATTAGTTTTTCACTATTTCGGGAATTGAATTTGTGTCGTTAAATAATACTGATATTACATCGGTTTTCCATCGCTGTAAAACCAGTGGGATTAACTAATATTACATCAGTCGTATACCGCTGCCAAAACTGGTGTTATTAACATATAATATTACATCGGTTTTACACCCGATGTCGTTAAGTGATACTACACCGGTTATAACCCGATGTCTAAAATGGCAGACCTTTTACATCGCCTTCATAGACATCGGTCGAAAATGTAATAAACAGCGGTGGAAAATCGATGTCTATGAGGGTTTTTCTTGTAGTGACACAAATCAGAATGAACCAATTCTAACGCTTCTTTGACTCTATACCCCTTGGCCTTAAAAGACCTCTTGGTCATTTTACCTTCCAAGCAAGATTCACATGTTATAAAGTTTTCCAACTCTAATGGACCCAAGAGTCCATCGGCTACAAGCCTTTGAATCCTACTTAAGTTAATATGACCAAGCCTTAGATGCCAAAGATGTGTTTGGTTTATTTCCGAAGGTTCTTTTCTCTTATTAGAGTTAGAAGATATGTTATTAATTTCCATATTTTGCTTTGTGGGAGAAATTGGATTTAAAGTATATAAATTGTCAGCCAATGCACTAGAACAGATAATCACCTTATTTCTCTTTATAACCACATTGTTACTAAAAAAAAACTGAATATCCATCCATATACAGTTTAGAAACTGAAATTAAATTCTTTCTAAAACTAAGTACATACAGACAATTTCTTAAAACCAAATTTCTATTTCTATCAAAAGATAAGTAGACGTCTCCCACTGCAACAGCTGCCACCTTAGTAGCATTGCCCATGTAGACGGTAATCTCCCTTTCAGATAGTCGTCGGGTTTCCTGGAACCCCTGCAAGGAATTGCATACATGATCATTGGCTCCCGTATCTACACACCGGGTGTTGGTAGATAACACCGCTAAACATGTTTCAACAACTAGAGCATGAGATATACCTTTATTGTTCTTATTCCTACGAGGACAGTCCGCCTTCCAATGTCCTGTCTGCTTGCAGATAAAGCACTTGCCTTTCAGCTTCTTCATTCCAGCTTTTTGTCCCTGAGGTTTATTCACTCTCTTTGCTAAAAAGACATGTTTCTTCTTTTTTCTTGCCTTTCGTCTTAGAAGTAGAACCATTTTCAGCATAGTGAATCTGAGAACTTTGACGAATTACCTTCTGCTGCCTGTAGTTCTGTCAGAAGTTCCGCCAACGTATACTCTCTTTTGTTCATGTTATAGTTCAAGCGAAACTGCTCAAAACTTCTGGGTAGCGTTTGGAGAATTATATCGACCTGGGTTTCCCCATCGATTTCTCCTCCAAGAACTTGTATTTCGTTCAGATAGGCCATCATTTTGAGGATATGATCCCTTACGGGTGTTCCCTCAGACATGGTGGCCGTCATTAACTTTCTCATTACCTCTTGCCTAGCAGTCCGACTCTGGTGCCCAAAGAGTTCTTTGAGATTGCTCATTATATCATAAGATGTTGGTAAATCTTGATGCTGATGTTGCAATACATTTGACATTGATGCCAAAATGCAACACCACGCCATCTCATCAGCTTTTACCCATTTCTTATGATACTCAATCTCCTCTGGGGTAGAGTCACCGTCAGGTGTATCAGGGCAAGTCTCAGTCAATACAAACTTATAGCTTTCAACAGTAAGAACAATGTCTAGGTTCCTTTTCGAATATATATAGTTGGGTCCAGTAAGTTTGTTCTCTTTCAGTATAATGGCCAGTGGGTTGAAAGTCATCCTAAGAATCACAAAAATAACTTTGGTCAGGACTCTAAATTTAGAATAATATTGATTCCTCAAACAATATTATTTTAAATTAACCAACACCTCAAAACACCGTGAATTTTGTATGCCACGATAGTGTGGACGTATACAAATTCAACATTTGTAAAAGGAGGGTGTAACCCATTAATTTTATTATCTTGTCAACCTAACTTTTTGACAAATAAAATTAATAGTTGGTTTCCTTCGGTCACAAAAATAATAGCAGTGACTCCGATGGGGAGGATACTATTAGACGTGCCTAAGTGTATACCATTACTTGACACTAAGTCCATTAATAAGATTGTGCCCCTTCCGATGGGGAAGATCACACGCTCTTAATTAATTTCCTATAGTCATCCTAAATGGAAGTTTGATCTAGTGATCCGCAAACAAACTCATCCGATATGGAGGAAGGCACTCAGAGCCAACGTGAAAGTTTGCTTGCATCACTTACAAACCAGTAATGGAGACCGTGGAATTTATTAAAATAAATCTCTCTCCCACTTAGTTATTTAAAATGACAAATTTTAAACTATCCTAGCATACATATATGCATACACACACATCACAGTAAATAAAAGCAATAAATATGGAAATTATTTTCCAACTATTATGACCTTTTTCTGTTACTGTTCTCCATGTGCTCCACCCCTACCGCTGTCATCTTTAGCCACCGCCATCGGGTCGAGTCGTCGCATCCATCTTGCTTCTTATTCCGCTGCACCTCTGGTGCTCCATAAGTACCACGCCTCGCAAGAATCCGATCCGCGACAAAAATAGAATTTTACATATATCAATCCTATATTCCGCAAGGGAATGTACATGTAATCTAGATCAAAAATAAAATTCTAAAATCCTAGGGCTAATACAGCTCCTGCAGTATTAGTTACATACAATCATGCACACACAAAATATTGCCCTTGACATGTCCAAGGGTCCAATCACACACAACATCAATAAGCCATAATAGTCGGAGCCTGCAACCAAAGAGTTAGCACATCCTACTATTATCCTGCCTAAATTATGTATGACATGTGCATAACCTATTTGAATTTTAAACACACAGAGGCAAACCCTAGCTCTGATACCAATTGTTGGTTAATCCTAGGAAAACGTACTGGTTCCACTATACAAAATTTTTTTGTACGAGTGTCGAACCTTTCCTTAAATAACCTATTGTGTTCTTTAGAAGTTAAATTAGGAATCACAAACGGAACTTAACATCATTGATTCCAAATTTAACTTATCTGTTCTTAATAGTTTAGATTTGAATCGCAAGCGGAACTTAACACTATTGATTCAAATCTACCTATTTATTAATTCCATTAAATATTAATTTCTAAAATTGGCTTCTAGGACTGCCTGGCGAGACACATGGCCTTCTTGGATATGGGAGTAACCACCACCGCCTAGACAAAGCCTTTTAATGAAAGCTAATATTTAATTTCCTAAAATAATTCTAGGTTAACCAAAAAGAACAATCGAATCACAAATTTGAAAAAGAAAAAAACACAAACTCGAAAAATAAATTCGATAAACTAAATCTAATTGCCTCTTGTATTTAGAATTCTTACAAAGAAAATAACTAGTATGATGCGGAAGAAAATTACTAGTTATTCCTTCTCTTTGTAAGCTAATGACCTCGAGATCTTCTGTCGTATTCCTCGTCTCGCCTTGGACGTCGTGTGGGCGACGATCCTCCAAGATGAACACCACCCAAAAGCTTCCTCTTCTTCTAAAATCCGGCCACCAACACCACCAAGGAGAAGAGAGCAAAAGGGAAAATAGAGAAGAGAGGGAAGGGCGGCCACTTGATGATCTCCAAGCAAGAGAATAAGAATTGTATCTCATGAAGCCCCCTCGCCCCTTCTTTTATATTACTTGCCCAAGGCAAATAAGGGAAGAATTTTTACAAAAATTAAAATCTTCCTATAGTTTTTCCTTTTCCCTTTCAATTTTCCTTTTCTTTTCTCCTGATTGAATCAATCACCAAAATTCATTGATGATGATTTTATTTTATTTTTTAAACATGGTCGGCCACCTTGCTTGGGCACCAAGCAAGGGTGGTCGACCGCTATAAGAGGAAAAGAATTTTTATTTTTAATAAAATTTTACAAGAAAAATTCTTATAAAATTTTACATGCTCTCTTTCCTAAAGTAGGAGTTAAAAAAGGAAAGTTCTAAAAATTAAAACCATGTTTTAAAATTTAAAACTTCTCTTATAAAATTTCCTTTTTTAACAATATGATAGAAAATTTTAATTTTAAAATTTATCTTCCTTTTTTTCTTAAACCATGAGAATGGTTAAAAAAGGAAAGTTTTAAAACTTTTAAAACTCTCTATTAAAACATGTGGCCTAATTCAAATAAGGAAAGTTTTTAAAATTAAAATCTCTCTTTTAAAACTTATAGTTTTCTACAAAGAGAAGATTTTAAAAATTCAAAACACCCCTCCTATTTGAATTAATCTTGGCTAGCCCCTACAAGCTTGGTCACCAAGCAATAGGGTCGGCCCCTATAAGAGGATGTGGCCGGCCATTGCTTAGTCACCAAGCAATGGTCCGGCCCCCTTCTTGGACACCAAGAAGAACCTTACATTTGGATGGGCTTGAGGCTATAATGAGGCTACGACAGGGACCTAGAGGAGAAATTAGTTTTGCCTGTAACACCCCACCCTCCTCACTACTAGTCTGTGAGGGCGGAGCGCTACTGGACTACTAACTTATCTTAACTAACATTGCACACATGTGAATATCATTACATAATGTAAAATATCAGAAAAAATGGTGAATAATGATAAGGGAATTTTCTGAGAATTTTTCTGGAATTTTTCGGAGACTGTATGACTTCGGTTACGGGGATAAAAATAGGCTTCTGGGAAAGCCTGTTTGGGCTTCCCCATTTAAATGAGGAAATGCTTGATTTCTTTTTAATTTTTCTTTTCTTTTTCTTTATTCCTTTTTCCTCCGATCCCTTACTGTGCCATTTCTTTTCTCCCGTGCCCGTGCCCCTGTTTCTCACCCGACGTCGTTCCTCTCCGCTCCGACAATTGCTGTTTCCCCAACGCCGTGCCGCCGCCACCCTAGCAGTTGTTTCTCTCGTCTCCGGTACAAAGGTAGTGGCTATGGGGAAACCTTGTGTTTTTCCTTTCTTCCGATCTTTGCCCTAGAGACTCTGCGCCGACCCCTCTCCCTCGCGCTCATGCCCACGTCTCTTCTCCTCTCTTCCTCTCTTCTCCCGAGCGCCGACGGCTGGCCATTTGCCTCTGCCCTGGCTTGGATCGCCCAGCCCTGTCCACCACTGTGTAGATCGCGGGATGCGGCCCCTCCTCAGCCCTAACGCCGGTAGCATTTCAGCACCTCCTTCTTTGAGCCGTGCCCTAGGTTGGGTTCACCACCAGTCGACTAGCCATCCAGCGGTGAGTTTTTCTTCCCTTGCACTACTACCTCTACACTTTCTTCCTCACTGTGGTCACCTTCCGAGCCCTAATTCCGAGCTGTTCATGTTGATTCCTTCTTTGCTAGTTACCACAGCTTATTGTTGAGGTTTCTGTCGGAGAGGGAAATTGCCAGCACTAAGATATGGTAAGTCTGTTGGATCTGGGTTTCATACTTGGTATAGGATGTTGTGTTCACCGGGTGGATGTCTCTGGTTGCAATTTCAATGTAGATTCAGTCAAGAATCTACGACAAAAAGTAATTTCGACTAGCAATTTCCAGTAGCGGAGTATCCTGCTACCGACTATCATTGGAGGTAACCACTCATTCCAAATAAATGCTTTTGGTGTAAAGCTATGTGTGGGGTTTTGGTTGTATTTCTATGAGTATTTGGAGGATATGCAATGGTATCGGATTTATGTTGGAGATGTTGTAATATGCAATTGCTTGGTCAGTTGTGGATTTGTGTAAGTTATGATGGATCTATTAGGGTTTTTCCTAATTAAGTTGGGTTGGATTTAGCTAGTTGTTGTTTATAAAATTAGCTAAATTGTATATCACGTTATCTGCAGGACTATGATTCGAGACGGTGTCTCGACGAGGGATCTATTTCGGATTTGGACCTTTCTATTGGAGGCGGGTACCTCTTGACTTATCTTTTATGATATCGTCATTTGGATATGCATAGTACTTTATAGCTACAAGCAATGAACATGTTTGTCTTTGGTATGTCACTATTTGATATCCATAGCATGTTAGGTTTATCGCATGTGACGTATCCGTGCTTATATCATGTGATTTATTGTCATGAGTACTGTATTACCATGAGTATCTTAGTTTCTAGAATAAGTGACATACCATGTTTTACTGAGATTAAGACTAGGTTCTGGACTTTTGGTTTCAGTCATGTGTATCGAGATTATCTGATACTTAGATTTTATGCCATGACTGGCTTGTGTACCTCTATTTGTATATCATATATGATTCGTGTACCTAGACCTTGATTCTTGATATGTGCATATTGTTGGTACATATGTTATGGAAGGAGATATGTTTAGGATCTAGGTTGCTATACCATAGAGGACCTGTATACCCTAGATCTGTGGATTTGACCTACTGATACTGTGGTACCCATATTATATATATATGGATTTTTCTATGCTGATCAGGATATACCATACTTGTTATGTTCAGGACATATGTTTTGATATTCTATCCGACTGTACTCTAGATTTTGGTATGTGACCATCGCTTTTACAGACCCATTTTGTATTTATGGATATGGTTATGTTGATCGCTTTTGTTATGCATAGTGACATGCATCATGATTGCATCTTTGTGCGATTGTCGGCTCCACTATGGTTGAGCTCATCGCCAGATTACTGCGCACACCCCCACTCATGGTTTAGTGGTATATCGGGCGTGTGTGGCGGTCTGTTTGGCTCCGTTGGTCTTATGACCAGCGTGGTAGCCGTGATCGATTCGCTCTGTTTGCTCTCGGCATTTAGTGTAGCGTAGTAGCCACAGACGGTGGACTCTGTTGGCTCCGTTGGTCAAGTGACTCAGCGTGGTAGCCGGCAGAGATACCTCCCGTCATCGTGTCCGGGAGTTGAGAGCATTGAGCTCCCCATTTATGATTTGGGGTCACGGGACAGGAGTACAACATCCGTCCACTCGGTCACTCATCAGGAGCAGTGACGACAGAGTGCACGGTTGTCACAGCCCTACCCACTCGGTCTCACCATTTGTATGTGAGATGACTGACTGGCGTCAGGGGTGACCAGGACGCATCATTAGCATCATATGCATTGATGTATTTATATTCTTATGATTGTGTTTGCTGCATTTGGTTGCTGCATTTTGGTTGGATGCATACTTTTGACCTGCATACAGGATTATTGACACTTTCGGTTTGACGACCCTCTTGTTTGGATAGGAGTTCCTGGTGAGTACAGCTTCCTCAGTTACCTTTCAGTTTTGCATATTCCCTATATATGATTAGGAAGCTGTATTCCATGTTTGTTGCTGTTAGATATATCTTACTACTCATGTCCATTGGTATTCGCTGAGTTGTTGAACTCACCCCCGTTGACACTATCTTTTTCAGGTACCAGGTTATTTATGGTGTCGCTTGGAGCATCCTGTCTGCTGGTCCCCACGTCACATCAGAAGACTTATCGGTTTCACGTATGTTTTGTTTGTTTTATGTATCAGTTTGTTTAGCTCTGTACTCTGGTTTTATTTTTGGAGTGTTGATGTTGTTATGTGGTATTTTGTATTTGTTATTGGTTGTGTAAGCCTAGCCGGCTAGCAGTTTTGTGTTTTGGTTTTGGTACAGCCGAGTGGGCTGAATTTGATATTAACTGCGTGGTGTTTGTTTTCTTTTATTGTTATTATTCCAGCCACATGTGGCTGAGGTATATAGTGCTTGTAGAAAAGTTTCAGATTGTCCGCCGTACAGGGGAGATGCTGCCGAAATTTCTTCGGACAGAGACTCCTCCGGGGCGTGACAATTTAGTGGTATCAGAGCGAGGTTACGATACTTGCTATGTGTTTTGGATTTTCGAGATTTATCTGATATCAATTTATTTGGTATCAGAGATCGGCTTACGAGTCTTATTTTCCCGGTGTTTCGGATTTTCTGTTTTGGTCTTCTCGATGTGACTTTTCGGGTTTTGGGACCTGGCAGCAGTAGGACATCTCCAAGCTATAGGAGGTATGTTAGTATATACTGTTATCCTACCTTTCTGTTAGTATATACCCTGTTGACTATTACAGTTTATCCCCTGTGTTAGCATACTTTATTAGTACCTGTCGGGTTGTTGTAGCGTATATTACATGTGATGAGTTAGCCACTGATCTTGATTGACCTTAATAGAGATTAAGGATTATAGGCTTTGGTGATTTTACATATCATACCCCCAGTAGTTTTACTTCTGTTATGATGAGTTGATTAGAAGATCGAGGCACATACCAGCATCTGTTATTATTGACTGGGTAGTGGATAGTATCTATATCTTTATGATGACCTAGCCAGTAGTATACCATGTTAGCTTAGTTAATTTCATCCATGGATAATTGATTTACTCTTGTTAGATCGGTCAGTAGAAGATAGATTGACGTTTGTTGACTTGGGTAGTCGTGAACGATTTACCTTAGATGCTTGTAGAGGCTTTATTTATTCTTGATTAATTAGTAGATGACCGATTAGTTTTGTTGATCCGATCAGTAGGGGAATTGACCTACTTTACTTCTAGATATTTGAATCTTGGGTTATTCGTGCTTAGTTGGATATCTTGAGCACATCGAGTACCTAGCTTATACTGACGTGGGAAAGGACTGAAATAGCCATATACTATTGTCGGTTTGGTCAGGCGATAGAGGATCGATGTATCCTATTCCATGGGTACTTTAATTTTAGACTGTATGTACCTAATTGGATAACTTAGAAGATGGCATAGGGTTGGTGTGGTAGATGGGATTAAATATACTGATTATGCATATCTATGTGGTGTACATGTGCTTATTATGTGATGTAAGAGTTTTATGGTAGATTGTCTGATTGTATCATCGAGCTAGTAAGTTGATTATACTCTTGGCATAGGTGTATATATGACATGTGAGTGTGGTTTGAGGGGTATTGTTGATTTTACCTACGATGATTTATGCACACGAGTTCGGTATATATTGTTGGAGGTATCACGGTGATTTATACCTATGTTGTGAGTATATTTGGTGTCTACTAATTGGAGGATTATGTCGAACATACTTATGTTGTGTGTGCACGTGTGCCAGATGTATGGTTGGTAGAATCATGATGATTCTACCTATGTTGAATGTAGAATGTTGAATGTCTACATTATGACATTTGTGGTATTACCCTGTCAAATAATTATCCTATAAGTGGGTGATCGACCCACTAGGATGATGATAAAGTTGACTATGGAATTGATTTGCGTACTGGGTTGTTATACCCTAGGCTACCCACATTGATCTGTGGTAGAGAGATCTTGTGCAGTCTCTAGCTAGATAGTTAGGTGCTTTGGGCACTTATGTATTGTTGTGGTAGAGCGTAGCTCCCATATGTTATGGATCGTTTGTGGTAGAGCGTAGCTTCCACATATTCTGGATTCCCACATAATTAGGGATTGTTTTGTAGTGGAGCGTTGCTCCTACATATTGCGGATTGTTTGTAGCGGAGCATTGCTCCCATATTTATTGTGGATACATATTTTGGATTATTTGTGGTGGGCGTTGCTCCCACATATGGAGGATTTCTTGTGGTAGAGCGTTGCTCCCACATATGTGGTATTTCGTGTGATAGAGCATTGCTCTCACACTGGAGGTTCTATTCTTTGGTGATTATATATCGTTGGTGATCAGATTCCTGATTTGTTGTTGAGGATCTTATGGTTAGGATTGTCTGTGATACGGACATTATGTGTCTTGGTTTTACCATTAGTGCTTGTGGTGCCCTAGATGTTATCATGGACTCGATGATTGGGGTATCCCTAGAATGTTTGGATCAGTTTCCATTGTCTTTGTTGACGAAGTTGTGATTTATTACGGATTTGAGGTGAGTCACGTACACTACCTTTACATAGGTCTAAAGATGTTTCGACGAGAACATGTATATGTGATTATCAGTAGTGCTGATTTGGTTGTCTTCTGTGAGATGTTTGAGACACACGGTCACCAGTAGGAGTATACCGTGGATCCACAGGAGATCGAGGTTGTTACCGTTGGGAGTAGACGGAGTCTATAGAAGAGGCTCACAACTTCCTTTGTTTGGCTCGATATTTCCGGAGATACGTTGAGGGTTTTTCACGGATTGCTATGTTACTTACACGTCTGATCATGAAAGGCGTGAAGTTTACTTGGACTGTGGAATGCAAGACCAGCTTCTAGGAGCTGAAGTGGAGACTAGTGTCGGCTTCGATTTTTGGTTTTACCTTCTGGAGAGGACGGATATGTCCTCTACATTGACGCATCTATTCAGGGTTTGAACGTCGTTCTGATGCAGCACGATAGAGTAGTCTCCTATGCTTCTCGTCGGTTGAAGAAGCATGAGAAGAACTACCCTGTACATGATCTGGAGCTAGTCGCCATTATTTTTGCCATGAAGATTTGGCGACATTATTCATATGACGTTACATTTGAGATTCTCACTGACCATAAGAGTCTCAATATCTGTTTTACTTAGAAGGAACCTAATCTCCGACAGATTGGTACCACCATTATGCCATTAGCTATCACCTAGGAAAAGCTAATGTGGTTGTCGAGGCACTTAGCCGGAAGTCTAGAGTGACTTTGGCTTGCCACCGAGTTGTGGTCACAGACTAGTTACCATGGTTGCTCAGTCGTCGATCAGGACGAAGATTCGAGAGCCCTAGGCTGTACTTGCGGGTTATTTGCAGCCATATAGCTTCCGGGTAGCAGACCGAGTTCACACGAGACGAGGAGGGTATTATATACTTCCGAGGTAGATTATGCGTACCTCAGTCTCATCCGGTCTTATAAGAGTTACTTCCGGAGGCTCATCGCTCATGATTTGCTGTCCACCCAGGCGGTACCCGTGTGTACCAAGATTTGAGATGTTTCTATTGGTGGAATGACATGAAGGAAGACATCGCAGATTTTGTAGCTAGATGTCTCATCTGTCAGCAAGTGAAAGCCGAGCATTAGAGATCTGCCGGCTTATTTCAGCAGATTTCTATTCCTGAGTGGAAATGAGAACACATTACTAAGGACTCTGTGGTGAGTTTGTCAAGGACATGACGAGACCAAGACGCGATTTGGGTAATCGTTGATCAATTAACCAAATCCACGCATTTTTTTAGCGATCCGGAAGACTTATTTCCTGGATCGGTTGGTAGATCTGTTTTGCCGGGAGATCATCAGATCACATGGTGTCCCGTTAACTATTATTTCGGATAGAGGCCCCTGTTTCACGTCTCGTTTGTGACATAGTCTGCAGCAGGCCTTGGGCACGCAGCTCTGTTTCAGTACAACTTTCCATCCGCAGACAGATGGACAGTTAGAGCGGACCATTCAGACTTTAGAGGACCTGCTGAGGTCGTATGTTATGGATTTCGGAGGCAGTTAGGAGGACCACTGGTCGTTAGTAGAGTTTGCCTACAACAACAGCTTTCATTCGGCTATCCAGATGACACCGTTTGAGGCGTTGTATGGTAGGTCTTGTCGGACACCCGTCCTTTGGGATGAGGTTGGAGAGGCCCAGATGTTGGGACCTCATAGAGCTCAGCAGGATGCAGAGTTGGTCTGTATTATCAGACGGAGAATGTTAGAGGCGCAGGATCGCCATAAGTGTTATGCTGATCGGAGACGTAGACCCCTAGCGTTCTCTGTTGGCGACCATGTATTTCTGCGAGTTTCACCCACGAAAGGGGTGAAGAGATTGGCCTCAGAGGTAAGCTAGCTCCGCGATACATTGGATTTTTTTTCGGATCTCGGAAAAAAATAATAATAATAATTTTGGAGCAGTAGCTTGCCGTCTGGCACTACCACCGTTCCGGACAAGTGTTCACGACATATTTCGTGTATCTATGCTAAGGAGATGCATAGCAGACCCAGCTCACGTGTTGTCTGATAATCTCAATTCCCATTCAGCCTGACGTCACCTATGAGGAGGTTCCGGTATGGATTCTAGATCGGAAAGAGCGTCAGTTGCGGAACAAGACTATCTGGCTGGTTAAAGTCGGATGACAATATCATTTGGACGAGGAGGTTACTTGGGCGCTCGAGGATACTATCTGAGCTCGATACCCTCACCTTTTCACTTGAGGTATGTGATTTAATTTACCGTTCAGCATTTATACTTTCTATATCTGTGTTTTAGTACTTGCTGATGGTAGATAACGAAATTTGGGGACCAAATTTTTATTAGTGGGGGAGAATGTAAAATATCAGAAAAAATGGTGAATAATGATAAGGGAATTTTCTGGAATTTCTGAGAATTTTTCTGGAATTTTTCGGAGACTGTATGACTTCGGTTACGGGGATAAAAATAGGCTTCTGGGAAAGCCTGTTTGGGCTTCCCCATTTAAATGAGGAAATGCTTGATTTCTTTTTAATTTTTCTTTTCTTTTTCTTTATTCCTTTTTCCTCCGATCCCTTACTGTGCCATTTCTTTTCTCCCGTGCCCGTGCCCCTGTTTCTCACCCGACGTCGTTCCTCTCCGCTCCGACAATTGCTGTTTCCCCAACGCCGTGCCGCCGCC
This sequence comes from Zingiber officinale, assembly GCF_018446385.1. NCBI lineage: Eukaryota > Viridiplantae > Streptophyta > Magnoliopsida > Zingiberales > Zingiberaceae > Zingiber > Zingiber officinale. The sequence continues at coordinate 84,199,557 of NC_055996.1, forward strand.
ACCCTAGCAGCTGTTTCTCTCGTCTCCGGTACAAAGGTAGTGGCTATGGGGAAACCTTGTGTTTTTCCTTTCTTCCGATCTTTGCCCTAGAGACTCTGCGCCGACCCCTCTCCCTCGCGCTCACGCCCACGTCTCTTCTCCTCTCTTCCTCTCTTCTCCCGAGCGCCGACGGCCGGCCATTTGCCTCTGCCCTGGCTTGGATCGCGCAGCCCTGTCCACCACTGTGTAGATCGCGGGATGCGGCCCCTCCTCAGCCCTAACGCCGGTAGCATTTCAGCACCTCCTTCTTTAAGCCGTGCCCTAGGTTGGGTTCACCCCCAGTCGACTAGCCATCCAGCGGTGAGTTTTTCTTCCCTTGCACTACTACCTCTACACTTTCTTCCTCACTGTGGTCACCTTCCGAGCCCTAATTCCGAGCTGTTCATGTTGATTCCTTCTTTGCTAGTTACCACAGCTTGTTGTTGAGGTTTCTGTCGGAGAGGGAAATTGCCAGCACTAAGATATGGTAAGTCTGTTGGATCTGGGTTTCATACTTGGTATAGGATGTTGTGTTCACCGGGTGGATGTCTCTGGTTGCAATTTCAATGTAGATTCAGTCAAGAATCTACGACAAAAAGTAATTTCGACTAGCAATTTCCAGTAGCGGAGTATCCTACTACCGACTATCATTGGAGGTAACCACTCATTCCAAATAAATGCTTTTGGTGTAAAGCTATGTGTGGGGTTTTGGTTGTATTTATATGAGTATTTGGAGGATATGCAATGGTATCGGATTTATGTTGGAGATGTTGTAATATGCAATTGCTTGGTCAGTTGTGGATTTGTGTAAGTTATGATGGATCGATTAGGGTTTTTCCTAATTAAGTTGGGTTGGATTTAGCTAGTTGTTGTTTATAAAATTAGCTAAATTGTATATCACGTTATCTGCAGGACTATGATTCGAGACGGTGTCTCGACGAGGGATCTATTTCGGATTTGGACCTTTCTATTGGAGGCGGGTACCTCTTGACTTATCTTTTATGATATCGTCATTTGGATATGCATAGTACTTTATAGCTACAAGCAATGAACATGTTTGTCTTTGGTATGTCACTGTTTGATATCCATAGCATGTTAGGTTTATCGCCTGTGACGTATCCGTGCTTATATCATGTGATTTATTGCCATGAGTACTGTATTACCATGAGTATCTTAGTTTCTAGAATAAGTGACATACCATGTTTTACTGAGATTAGGACTAGGTTCTGGACTTTTGGTTTCAGTCATGTGTATCGAGATTGTCTGATACTTAGATTTTATGCCATGACTGGCTTGTGTACCTCTATTTGTATATCATATATGATTCGTGTACCTAGACCTTGATTCTTGATATGTGCATATTGTTGGTACATATGTTATGGAAGGAGATATGTTTAGGATCTAGGTTGCTATACCATAGAGGACCTGTATACCCTAGATCTGTGGATTTGACCTACTGATACTGTGGTACCCATATTATATATATATGGATTTTTCTATGCTGATCAGGATATACCATACTTGTTATGTTCAGGACATATGTTTTGATATTCTATCTGACCTGTGTACTCTAGATTTTGGTATGTGACCATCGCTTTTACAGTACCCATTTTGTATTTATGGATATGGTTATGTTGATCAGTTTTTGTTATGCATAGTGACATGCATCATGATTGCATGCTGTGCGATTGTCGGCTCCACTATGGTTGAGCCCATCGCCAGTTACATGTACTGCACACACCCCCACTCATGGTTTAGTGGTATATCAGGCAGGTGTGTGGCGGTTCTGCTGTTTGGCTCCGTTGGTCTTATGACCCGCTGTGGTAGCCAGAGTCGATTCCGCCTGCTTTGGCTCACGGCATTTAGTGTAGCAACAGAGTAGCCGTGACGTGGACTCTGCTTGGCTCCGTTGGTCAAGTGACTCGGTGTGGTAGCCGACCTCCCGTCATCGTGTACCGGAGTTGAGAGCATTGAGCTCCCCATTTATGATTTGGGGTCACAGACGAGTACTCGACAAAGATCCCGTCCACTCGGTCCACTCATCGTGAGCAAGGACGACGAGTGCACGGTTGTCACACTACCCACCGGTCTCACCATTTGTATGTGAGATGACCGACTGGGGTGACCAGACGCATCATTAGCATCATATGCATTGATGTATTTATATTCTTATGATTGTGTTTCCTGTTTGTTGCATTTTGGTTGGATGCATACTTTTGACCTGCATACAGTATTGACACTTTCGGTTTGATGACCCTCTTGTTTGGATAGGAGTTCTGGTGAGTACAGCTTCCTCGATTACCTTTCGTTTTGCATATTCCTATATATGATTAGGAAGCTGTATTCCATGTTTGTTGCTGATAGATATATCTTACTACTCATGTCCATTGGTATTCACTGAGTTGTTGAACTCACCCCGTTGACACTATCTTTTTCAGGTATTTATGGTGTCGCTTGGAGCATCCTGTCTGCTGGTCCCCACGTCACATCAGAAGACTTATCGGTTTCACGTATGTTTTGTTTGTTTTATGTATCAGTTTGTTTAGCTCTGTACTCTGGTTTTATTTTTGGAGTGTTGATGTTGTTATGTGGTATTTTGTATTTGTTATTGGTTGTGTAAGCCTAGCCGGCTAGCAGTTTTGTGTTTTGGTTTTGGTACAGCCGAGTGGGCTGCTTTATTTTTAACTGCGTGGTTGTGTCAGCCAGAGGCTGAATTTGATATTAACTGCGTGGTGTTTGTTTTCTTTTATTGTTATTATTCCAGCCGCATGTGGCTGAGGTATATAGTGCTTGTAGAAAAGTTTCAGATTGTCCACCGTACAGGGGAGATGCTGCCGAAATTTCTTCGGACAGAGACTCCTCCGGGGCGTGACACAAAAACTCTCTAAACATGCAATTAACTAGCAGCGGAAAACTAAATGACTAATCTACACATACTACTCAAGTATATGTTTACATCTAAAACCACATATCAATCTAATCATGCTGAAATATATATATTAATCTAAACATGCATGCAACCATTATACAACTCAGATGATAGGTCTATAACAATTTAAATGAAAGAATTCTAAGTACATAAAGTCATCTTAAGAATTAAATTATCTACATGAATAAATAATCCTAATAGTCTAAATACAAAATATCTTAATAAAATCTTAAGCTAAATCCCAAGGCTTCTATAGTCCGGGCATCACACATCCATCCTCACCTCCTTGTCGCCTTCCTTTGCTATAGCTTTTCCTTTTTTTTTATCTGCAGTAAGAGGAAAATGCAACTATAAGCAAAATTGCTTAGTAAGCGCTATCTAACTCACAAAACTCGAATATGCATGTAACTGAAAGAAATCTAAAACTGAATGCTCAGAAAGAAATACTACTCATGCTCATCTAATAGCAAAAGAAACAAGACATGCTGAAATGCTAAACATGTAAAGCTTATTTCACTTGTTCAAAACTTATACTTTTATACTTCAGAATAATAAGTTTAAATGAACTGATACATAAGATGAGCTAAACTGATGCTAGGCTAATGCTGAATCTGAACTGTATTCACGTAACTGATTTGTGAAGTTTTGAAAACTATTTTCATAATAGATAAAAATAATAATCAAGCTGCTAATGGGCCCGGCAACTGTACTTGCTATGCGCGCATCCCTAACTAGACCCGAGGTAGCTAGTCCCAAATCTAGTAGGGTTTACTAGGTTATCTAAACCTAGGGATGACTATGGGAGCCCAACCCAAGGACAATTAAGAGTCCAGCATAGTGCCATTGATAAAAGTAAAATACTGATTCATAAGCTGATTTATATTATCTCGCTCTTACTAGGTTATCTGAACCTAGAGCTAGGTTATCTGAACCTAGGGGCGACTATGGGAGCCCACCCATTGGACTGTAGTCTCATATGAACTGAATCAAGACTAAGCATGCTATATATAAGAATTGTAGATTTAATTAAAAAAAATTTGCACTATAAGCTTAATTAAAATCTACAAATCTAATTAAGCTACTAGAGATCTAATTGGATCTTCCAATGCTAAACCATCAAAACTGCAATGTTATACAATTCAAAATCTGCATACAAGCCTAGTAAAAATCTGTATTCAAACTTAGCAAAATCTGCATATCTACTTAACCCAAATTCTGCACTATAAAGACTTAACCAAACTGCACTATAATCTTTTAAAAACTGCACTATGAACTCAACCAAGAATCTGCACTATAATCTTCTAAAAACTGCACTATGAACTTAACCAATCCTCATACCCAGTGTCACGGCAAGGCGAACAAAGAAAGAATTGCTACTGTAAACAATTGCTACCGTAAGGAACCAAAACATGATTGTTCTTCTTACTTGCCGTTTATTCCTCATAATCAACAAACTTGCAACACAATATGGCATGTCACAATATGCAGGCGCTATCTTAAACTCAAGGACGACAGATATCATCTAATAGTGCTTAAAGAAAATATTACAATTAACAAACTTCGGATCAATTGTTAATACAAGTAATCTGAATGACAATTATAGTTTCATCGACTTCGGAAGTTCAGATTTGCTACTGTCCAAATCTTAATCTAAATCTAAAGCATCTCAGTTTGGGTTGCTGGAGAATATGTCATAATCGCTACAAACCTTTGTCTGTGACAATTTTAGTGCTTAAAAGAAATAACCCGAAACCAAAATCCCTTCCCCTGTTCAGTGCCACGGCAGAAAACCCAAATTGCAACTAACAAGGATGATTTCTACTGTAAACCCATCTAATCAAAGTAACACCTCAACGAACACACGACCAATCACAGAATGTAATAACCTCAAATTGCATCGAAATCTCATGGCCAAACTTTTCTAACCAAAACTGATCAGCCAATAATAATCCAATCCTTTCTGATGAAGTAAAACTGAGTATTAGCACAAGCAGATCTCCCGTGAACCAATCAAAACTCCAAAACCAAGCAGGAATCTACCAAACGGTAACCCAGGAAGGAGCAATTCAACCTCTAAATCGGCTCAGAGACCTCACGGCAATAAAACCAAATCCAACACTGTCCATTCCACCTACTAAATCTCCCGGTCAGGCATTTGGACAAACAGGTATCATACAGGAAGCTCATAGCATCAACACATGAAGGAAATTGAATCCGAAACTACTCTACTGTAGATGAGGAAGCACTTACCTTGCGTTCTTGGGCTCACTACCAAAGGAGAAAGGCAGCTCTAGGGTTTCCGTTTAGCTCGAGCTTTCCGGCCGCCTCTTGCGCCCACGTGCGCTCCTCGCCGAGAGAGTCTTGAGACTGCAAAGGAACCTCGGATTGAACCCTTGGCCGGCCACCGAGATGAAGCCCTAGTTTTGTTCTTCAACTCCGCCCGAGAGGAAATCGCCGTGGACGCCGCGCGCAGAAGAAAGGAGAGGAGAAAGGAATTCGGTTTCTGGCAAATCAAGCCCTAAGTTCCTCTTTTATAACTTCAATATTTCTGTTATGACTTAAGATTATTTCGCTTCCCTCTTATTACGAAATATCCGATGGAACACCTGGCTAGAAGCGTTTTGACCGGGTCAGAGGTCGCAGGTTCGATTCCTTAGCTGAAACCTTTTTCCCATTTATTTTCTATTTCCTATTAACTATTACTTAAATAAATTTCATTCCCCTTTTAATCAGCAATGCTCGCTGGAACACTTGGTCAGTCGGATTCGCTTAAGAGTTGGCTCGGCCAGAGGTCTCCGGTTCGAATCTCGGCTTGGACATTATCTTTTTGCAACTTATTTCTTTTGGTAAAAATACCAAACGAACTCCAAAAAATTGCATAAAAATACTCTAAAAATTTCTAAAAATCTCTAGAATTTTTCTAAAGCATTTCTAAATATTTTTAAATACTATTAGGACTCGTAATGAGAAATTTTGGGTCGTTACATTGGCCTTCCGATGAGCTTGAGTATCTCGTGCTCGCCCCGAACACACAACTCAAGTTCATCGATAATAACTCATTCCACTAGAGAGTTATTATCGCACTACCGCACCAATCCCAAATTACATTATGGGCTCCTTCTTATCATGAGTGTGTTAGTCTCCCTGTGTTTAAGATTACGAATGTCCACTAATTAAGTAAGTTACTGACAACTCACTTAATTAATATCTAGCTCCAAGAGTAGTACCACTCAACTTCATTGTCATGTCGGACTAAGTCCACCTGCAGGTTTTAACATGGCAATCCTTATGAGCTCCTCTTGGAGACATTTTCAACCTAGATAACTAGGACACAGATTCCTTCTATAATCAACAACACACACTATAAGTAATATCATTTCCCAACTTATCAGGCATATTGATTTATCGAGCTAAACCTCACCCTTTGATAAGTCAAAGAAATAAATATTAAATATATGCTTGTTATTATATTAGGATTAAGAGCACACACTTCCATAATAACTAAGGTCTAATTCTTTTACTAAGTCAGTACAAAAAGAACTTACGTAAATGGTCCTACTCAATACACTTAAAGTGTATCAGTGTAATTTATTAGTCAAGATAAACTAATACTTAATTACACTACGACTATTCTGATGGTTTGTTCCTTTCCATCATAGTCGTGAGCAACTGTTTATAATTTATAGAGAACCGACAACATGATCTTCTGAGTGTGACACCACACTCCATGTTATCTACTATATAAATTAATTGAACAATTACATTTAACAAATAAATGCAGATATTGACCAATGTGATTCTTTTATAAATAAATGTTTACAAAAGCTAGACTTTTAGTATACACTCTAACATGCTAAGGCTAGGGAACGGTGAGAAGAAAAAAAAAATATTTAAAGAAATTAAACATTTCCTCATTCAAATAGGGTAGCTTATAGTGGTTTTCCCCTAGTCTAATAAATTCATCCATTTAAATGTGTCACACGGACTCCATTTAAATTCTATTTTTTAAAATTTTTGAAAAATCTAATAGTATTATTTCTCCAATAACACTTATTATTTAATTATTGTATCTTACATTCTTTACACTAATAAAATTTAGTCTCTAAATTTACTTCTCAAACTCAAAGATCCTCATCCTAGGGTAACAACTGCACAACATACTCATATACTAGTCCATCCTTGCATCATGAACAAATCCCTAACTACAAAAGATTAAAGGTTCTCTTATAGAACTACATGATGATTCACTTCCAAGTAGGCAATGATAACTTTGTGGATTATGGGATCACCATGCTTCCACTACTCCCTCATATCTGCCAATTGTGATAAATCCACTACCTTCGTAATCCATATCGTACACTATCAGCGGATCTTCTAACATTTGTATAATGCTCTTAGACTATCCATCTATCGAGGATGAACAACTGTACTAAAATAGAGCTCTATACTCATGGCCTGCTGTAAACTCCGCCAGGACCATGATGTGAATCATGAATCTCTACTGGTATGATACTTGGAGATATACCATGAGATCTAGTAATCTCTCTATAGTACAACAAATTGATCTAAAGAATCTATCCTACGGATCGGTAAAAAGTGAGAAGATTTGGTTAACCGGTCATCGATTACCCAAATTGCATCACGCCCTCTCTATGTCCTAGCTAATCTCACAACAAAGTCTAAAGGGTCACTTAACCTCTTGACCGAGAGTCTATCTATTAAGAGGGTATCTCTACAACTCTCATAATCGTGTCCGTAAATGTCCCCTAACAAATGTCGACAAATGGTCGAACACTCTGCTATGACATATAGACTTCAAGACCTTAGATAAATAATCATGTGGTTAAGGTCTTGAGCTACTTGATGGAGAGAATGTTAGTTGAGTTGACTAACCATTTCCTTATAATCCATCATACTACGATTGCTCTACTTAAGGTTCGGGAACCTCTAGCGACAAGCAATAGAAAAGCAGGTAAAGAAATACTAGGTCTCCATGGAATCTCAAAATCAACACCAAATGATGCTTTGCCCCTCGAAGATCATCTTTTATACCTTATCACTAAGCATTGTCATGATCTCGTAAGTGATAAGTAAATAACTTCATCTTCTCCACACCATTGTGGATCATATATCCCAATACACCATCGAAGAAATCTAGCCATATCCGATGGATCCATGAGTCAGGATCTCTCATGGAATAGTGTTAGTCGAGTCAACTAACCATCGCCTTGTTAACCATTATGCCTCGATTCCTCCTTTTCAAATTCAAGAACATTTGTTATTGAACTATATAGAAAGAGGTAGAGGAATACTATCTCTCATCTCAAAATCATCAATAAGAGATGCTTTGTTTCCCCGAAAGTTATCCTTTGCATTTTCCACCAAGTAATGATCTTATGTCATAGATGGGATGTAGCTAAATCGGCCTTTCCTACATTTGTACAAATTATGTACTCGAATATGCCTTCTAGGTTATCTAACTAGGCATGAGGAAACCAAGGATTGGAATCTCTATAAAATAAAGTAAGTCGGTCATCTACTAACAGAACTATCATGAGTAAATCGATCCTCTACTGCTCAAGTCAACAAGGTCATACAACCCCTATCTTCCACCCAGTAGGTAATGGTCGGGGTTGATAGTGGTATTTCCTAAGACTATAAACTTTGAACTCCAACAAGTTGTTGACGGACTCAACCCCTATTTCCCAACTCGATATCAGTTGTTGCCACAGAAAATTCTACATTCTCTACATCAGGTTCGAGTCTCAAAGTGTTAACTAGTCGGGTCCATTGTCGTCTTCAACCACGACTATAAATAAGGTTGACTCACTAAGTGTCACCATGCGAACACCAAGTCAATGGATACCTAACAAACAGATATAAAAATAGCTATACAATCCAGCATAACTAAATAAGGTAATGAACCCAAATAAGTATGATAACCACTAAAACATACATTATTTTCCTATAACTTGGAGATGTCCTACCGCTGCCTAGTCCCAAAACTTGAAAAGTCATATAGAGAAAATAAATTACAAAATTCAAAACATGAAAAATAGGCCTCGTAAACCTATAGTTTGATACCAACAAATTGTCATGCCCTGAGGATAAGGTTGTCCGACAAAAATCGGATAGCACCTCCCCTATAGTAGTGACAAATGAAACATGTATACAATGCCACAAGGTTAGTTACAAGCTATCAACAACCCACATGGCTAGATGTAAATACAGCCACATAGTTTATAAGTAGATCACATGACCGGAAGTAAATATAACCACGTAGTTGATAAATAGCCCACACGGCTGAATCAAAACACAACAGAAGTCTTAAAAAACAACACAGCCTACACGGCTGGTACAAACACAAAATCATGCAAGATAATACACTGATTACATGCCGGTATGACTTACACAACCACAACACATAACAAAAATAAGGTAGCCACAAGGCTAAAATCTAAAAGCAAGACGAATCATTACACGCCAAGTTCGAAAAACAAAGTAAGAATAGCACGGTGCAAAATAACCAGGAAAATAGATCTGTAATGTGACATGGGATTAGTAGCCATGATTGTAACAACCACCCTTCTTACTACTACTCTCTAAGGGCGACCGTTACCTAACTACTACTCTACTTACTAGGGTCACTGATGCTGTTATTAGCATCAGTTAAGTTTATCACGACCCAGAGGAATTCCTACCGAAATATTTCGACAGAATCTCCCGTGTACCGGTGATCAAATCTATAATACAAACAAAGTATACGCAGCCACAGGTGACTGGAACATATTTTCCACAACCACGCAGTAATAAAATCACAATAAAAAAAAAGAAACTACTCTAGCAATAGCAACGACTACAGCACTCCACAAATAATAAAAGAGACTAATTAGATATGCGGAAATAAACTCAACTACAATCCCAAATTTAATATAACATTAAAAGAGAACTAAAAGAATAGTCTTGACAATTTTGCCAGCTACTTCTGGATCTCTCCACAGTCCAGTCATCACACACCTTCATCACCACCACCACCCTGTCGCCTCCCTTTCATATCTTAGCTTTTCCTTTATCTGCAGTAGGAGGAAAAATAAAACTATAAGCGAAACGCTTAGTAAGTACTAATCTATCTCACAAAAACTCGAAGTGCATACAAATAATGCAACAATACTAAAACTGAAATGCTAAAAGCAAAGTTGCATGTACTCATGGTATACAGAAGTAAAACTGAATACTAAACATGCTCACTAATTGATAGAAAAACAATGAAACTACTACTGTAGGCTTAGAATTAAAGAACTAAACTTCTATTGATTCTAAGCATAATACTTGTTTCATTTTTTTATATCTTTATACCAGAAATTAATCTTTTAATTTCTCTTTTACTTTCTTCTTCTTTTCTTCTTTCTTTTCTTCTTCTTTGGGCCCAGGCTTAGTACCATCTTTGTTTTGCGCGCTCTCTAATAGTGACTGAGGTAGCGAGCCTCTAGTCCTATGAGGTAAAGACCTTGGTCTTACCAGGGCCAAGACCTTGGAATTGGTCACCTGGAGTTATTTAACGACAACCTTGGAAGTCGGGTACTAGCCTCTTACTTTAATTTACTTGTTATCTCTTTTTAACTAGACTTTAGTCTTTTTCATTACTCATGCTTCTTATAATCCTTTATTGGAGCCTATTAGAATCCTATAGATATATCTAACAAGTATAGGATTACAACTAACCAAGCATGCTATATAAAAATAACATAAGGGAAGCAGATCTGAACTCTCTAAGCATGTTATAAAACAAAGCAAAGGAAAGCAAATCTGAACTTACTAATCATGCTATAAAATAGAGCAAAAGAAAACAACTTTGAGCTTACTAATCATGCTATAAAATAGAGCAAAAGAAAGCAACTTTGAAATTACTAATCATGCTATAAAATAGAGCAAAAGAAAGCAAATTTGAACTTACTGATCATGCTATAAAATAGAGCAGAAGAAAGCAAATTTGAACTTATTGATCATGCTATAAAATAGAGCAAAGGATAGCAACTACCAGCTACATTAATCCGAGATAATGCAAGCCACATAAGCTAAACTAAACCTTCCATACTTCTTCTACTTATATAGGTTATTCCTGCCACTGCATCTCAACCGAAAGCCAGACATCCTCCTATTCATCACCACGGTAACAAACATTTAAGAGCTAAACTCCTTCTACACAATTAAACTTGAACAATAAACTGGCATGCTTAATAGTTATGCTACAGACGGTAAGGAATAAAAGGGGAAACCCTAGCTTATAGTCCTGTTCAACAGCAAATCCAAGCAAGAAACTCTCGGCACAGCACTTAGCATAGAAAATTCGGCACAGCAAACACCGAAAGCAAGAAAATCATACACTGAGACATTATAAACATGTGAGTCATTTCCGTTTATGGCAGCAACCACAGAAACTACACTACCAACTGGAAATCTAACTCATCTCCTACCCATGGCCTGCCCACAAAACCATAACCTAATCCGACCAATCCCTTCCTTCTTCTCTGATTCACGACAGCAAGCACAAGCAGAGAAATTCTGTACAGCATGCTTCTAATTCAGGAGATACAAGGAAACATCCAAATAAATTCGGAACAACTCCTACCACAGGTGAGCAGTACTTACCGGCGTCCTTGGACTTACAACCGGGAGGAAGGAGGTCTAGGGTTCGGCCGAAGTTCCAAATCTCGGTCTCCTCTTATGCTCACGGTCCCTCCTTGACGAGAGAACCTTGTACTGGCGAAGAACCTCCGAAGAATCCCCTCGCCGGCAGCCAGAAATCGTGCTCTAGTTGCTGCTGCATTTCCGCCCAAGAGAAGGGCCGCCACGTACGCGAGGGAGGAAGAGAGGGATCGAGAGGATTTTAATTCCTCTCTTAACTTAACCTCTTTTTATAACCTAGGGTTATTTTATTAAATACTATACCTTAATTATTTGCCACTGCATATCTGATCAGCACTGACTGCTAGCCTAGTTGGTCAGCTGACTTTTAACCGAAGCCACAGATCGCAGCTTCGATCCCTCAGCCGCGCCCTTCATTTTTCAATTTCTTTTAAATGTTCCAACTACTGCATATATACATTTTGTTCCATATATATTCACAAAAGACTCGCGGCTCACTTGGTTGCCTCGCTTCGCTTAAGGCTTATGACTTGTCCGAGGTCTACGGGTCGAATCTTGGCTTACATAATTTTTGTCTAAACTTCTTTCGTTTTGTAAAAATACCAAACGACCTCCAAAAATTACGTAAAAATACTCTAAAAATTTCTAAAAACCTCTAGAACATTTTAAAAGTATTTCCAAATATTTTTATGGACTTTTAGAACTTGAAATAGGGAAAATTGGGTCGTTACAATCCCCCATACCTTATAAAAAGTTTGTCCTCGAACTTAGAATAGCTCTGGATACTTCTGTCTCATACTGTCCTCCCGCTCCCAAGTGACTTCCTCGTGCTTCTGATTCTGCCAGATGACCTTCACTAGTGGTACTTCTTTATTTTTTAATCTCTTAACTGCTCTGTCCTCTATCTGTGTAGGTCTGCTCTCATAACTAAGATCCTCTTGGATCTACACTGACTAAGGCTGAATCACTTGGCTCGGGTCGTGGCGACACTTCTTTAGCATGGAGACATGAAATACATTATGTATTGCTGACATGTCTTGTGGTAAGTCCAGCTTGTAAGCTACTTTCCCAATCCTCTCTATGATCAGGTAAGGTCCTACATTGCGAGGGCTTAACTTGCCCTTCTTGCCAAATCTCATCACTCCCTTCATAGGAGCGACCTTGAGGAAGACTGAATCCCCTACTTGGAATTCCAGTGGCCTACGGCGTGTGTCAGCATAACTCTTCTGTCTGCTCTGGGCAGTCTTAATTCTCTGTCTGATTTTCTGGATTGCCTGAGTAGTATCATCTATCAACTCTGTCTGAATGCCCAGCTCTACTTCCATTTCTTTTCTCTCACCTGCTTCTTGCCGGCAAAGGGGTGATCTGCACTTCCTGCCATACAGTGCCTCATATGGTGTCATTTTGATGGTGGCCTGATAGCTATTGTTGTAGACAAACACCGCTAAACATAGATACTTGCACCAACTTCCCTTGAAATCCAGTGTACAAGCCCTGAGCATATCTTCTAAAATCTGATTTACTCGCTCGGTCTGTCCATCAGTCTGAGGATGGAAGGCGGTGCTGAACTTGAGTTTGGTGCCTAGTGCAGTCTGAACACACTCCCAAAAGTGTGAGGAGAAGCGCCCATCCCTATCAGAAATGATAGATTTAGGAAGTCCGTGAAGTCTGATCACCTCCTTAACATATAACTGTGTCAACTGCTCTACAGAGTGAGACACCTTGATAGCTAGAAAATGGGCAGACTTGGTCAATCGGTCTACTATTACCCATATCGCATCATATCCATTCGTAGTTCTTGGGAGACCTGTTATGAAGTCCATGGATATGTCTTCCCACTTCAATTTTGGTATAGGAAGAGGCTGTAGAACTCCTCCTGGTCTCTGATGTTCTGCTTTGATCCTCTGACATGTCAGACAGATGCTGACATATTTAGCTACACCTCTTTTGAGTCCAGACCACCATAATCTCTATTTCACGTCTTGGTACATCTTGGTAGAACCAGGATGCATGGAGTAAGGTGTGCTATGAGCTTCTTCTAAAATCTTCTTTCTCAGTTCTTCATCATTAGGCACACAAATGCGACTTCCCTGATAAAGAATCCCGCTATCTGTTACTCGAAACTCTGATTTGTCTTCTTTTTGTATCCCTTGCTTGATCTTCTGAATGTCTGGATCTTCACTTTGCTTTCTCTGTATGTCCTCAAGCAAGGTAGACTCTAAGGTCAATGCGGAGAGCTATCCATAAATAATTTCAAGTCCAAAATCTGACAACTCCTTCTGCAGTGGCAGGGCTAATGATGACAGAGACATCAGGGATGCACTAGACTTTCTGCTTAGTGCATCTGCCACTTTGTTAGCTTTGCTTGGGTGGTAGAGGATTTCACAGTCATAATCTTTGACCAACTCTAGCCATCTACGTTGTCTCATGTTTAAGTCCTTCTGAGTGAAGAAGTACTTAAGACTTTGATGGTCTGTGAAAATTCTGCACTAAACGCCATACAAATAATGTCGCCAGAGTTTTAGTGCAAAGACCACAGCTGCCAACTCAAGATCATGAGTGGGGTAGTTCTTTTCATAATCTTTAAGTTGTTTGGAAGCATAAGCTATCACTTTTCCTTCCTGCATGAGTACAGCTCCTAAGCCCATCTTGGAAGCATCACTGTAGATGTCAAAACTCCTGTCACTTTCTGGAACTGTCAGGATAGGAGCACTGGTCAGTCTCTTCTTGAGCTCTTGGAAACTCTGCTCACATTTATCTGACCATTCAAACTTCTTGTTCTTCCTGGTGAGGGCTGTTAATGGAGAGGCTATCCTGGAAAAGTCCTCCACAAATTTCCTGTAGTACCCAGCTAAACCAAGGAAGTTTCTAATCTCCCTGGCGTTCTTGGGTCTCTTCCAGTTGCTGACCGCTTCTATTTTGGCTGGATCTACTTGGATACCTTCTTTAGAAATTATGTGACCTAGAAATGCCACCTGATCTAACCAGAACTCGCACTTTGAGAATTTAGCGTAAAGCTGCTTTTGCTGAAGAGTCTACAGTACTATCCTCAAGTGCGCGTCATGCTCCTCTGGAGTCCTTGAATAGACCAGAATGTCGTCGATGAATACGATGACAAATTTGTCAAGGTATTCTCTGAACACTCTGTTCATTAAGTCCATGAAGACCGCTGGTGCATTAGTCACACCAAAAGGCATGACTACAAACTCGTAGTGTCCGTATCTGGTTCTGAAAGCTGTTCTGGGTATGTCTCTTTCTTTCACCCTCAGCTGATGGTACCCAGAGCGCAGGTCTATCTTCGAGAATACTGTTGCCCCTCTCAGCTGATCAAATAAGTCGTCGATCCTGGGAAGGGGGTACTTGTTCTTGATCGTCACTTGATTCAGAGCTCTGTAATCTATACACATTCGCATAAATCCGTCCTTCTTCTTGACAAACAACACGGGAGCTCCCCAAGGTGAGTGACTAGGGCGGATGAAGCCTTTGTCAAGCAACTCCTGAAGTTGCTCTTGTAACTCTTTTAGCTCTACTGGAGACATGCGATACGGAGCTTTTGAAATTGGACCGATACCAGGAACCAATTCAATCTCAAACTCCACTTCTCTGTTGGGCGGTAGTCCAGGTAGCCCTTCTGGAAATACCTTTGGATACTCTCAGACTACCCGAACATCTTCCTGCTTGGGTATTTCTTGTTATCTTTGTCCTTCCAGTTCTGATTACTTGATTGGGGTCTCTATTTCCCCACTGTCTTGTATTCGATCTTGACTGACTTGTGTTGCGTTTGTTGTGCCTTGATGCTGTTCGGATAGTGGTCACTAATACTCTGCTGACCAGCTCTTCACCAATCTATGGTCGGTGAGTTTCATTACTCACATTAAGTGCTATTTCTGGTCTCAGCCTTCGGAGCATCAGTCTGACTCGTTCTTTCTCTGTACTTACTAACTCTAGGCAAAGACGAGCTAGCATGTTGAATCTTTTGACCGCTTCTTCTACTGGTAGGTCACCTTGTCTGAATTCTATAAGCACTTCATAATGTTTATTGGTGATCCGTTGACGGAAGAATTCTTCGTAAAACTCTATCTCGAAGTCAACCCAGCTCATCTGGTTGACTGCTCTCTTACTCTTAACTCGCTCCCACCACATACAAGCATCTCCAAATAGGCAAAAAGAGGCACACTTAACCTTCTCGACTTCTGGCCAGTCAAGAAGCTCCATTGTGCTCTCAAGTGTCTTGAACCAAGCCTGGGCATCCCAGGGCTCAGTCGTGCTTGAGAAACTTTCTGGCTTCAACTTCAGTCACTGTATCAGGTATGTTTCTTGTTTCCTAGGTGTTGTGGCGACTTCCAGGGCAACTGATGGGACTTCAGTCACCACTGGGGTCTCCACATTGATGGTTGGGGGAGTGGGAGGAGCTGGCTTCTGATTGGCCATCAGATTGACAATCACTTGTTACTGCTCTACTACTTGTCTCTGAAGTTGAGCAACAACTTCAGAGAGGTTGGACTCAGTTGCTCTAAGCTCTTCGTTCTCCTGATCTTGGTTCTCAGTACGAACGGTACAGGGATGTCCTCTTCTTGACATCTAATTATACAAAGAAAGAGACTTGATATCTTCTCTATCCTTTCTAAACATACATATATATGGATCAAGAAAGGAGAATCAAAAACTTCTATCTTACTTAGGCACTCATAATCAAATACTCTATACTGCAGTTAATTATAAGGAAAGCAATAAAAGAAAGAACTTAAATACTTTCTTACTTGAAGACGGCAAGGCTGATGCTGATGTGTGTGTGATGCTGGAGAATGAGAACTGCTCTGATACCAATTGTAACAACCACCCTTCTTACTACTACTCTCTAAGGGCGACCGTTACCTAACTACTACTCTACTTACTAGGGTCACTGATGTTGTTATTAGCATCAGTTAGGTTTATCACGGCCCAGAGGAATTCCTACCGAAAAATTTTGACAGAATCTCCCTTGTACCGGTGACCAAATCTATAATACAAACAAAGTATACACAGCCACAAGCGGCTGGAACATATTTTTCACAACCACGCAGTAATAAAATCACAATAAAAACAAAGAAACTACTCTAGCAATAGCAAAGACTACAACACTCCACAAATAATAAAAGAGACTAATTAGATATGCAGAAATAAACTCAACTACAATCTCAAATTTAATATAACATTAAAAGAGAACTAAAAGAAAAGTCTTGACAATTTTGCTAGCTACTTCTGGATCTCTCCACAGTCCAGTCATCACACAGCTTCATCACCACCACCACCCTGTCGCCTCCCTTTCATATCTTAGCTTTTCCTTTATCTGCAGTAGGAGGAAAAATAAAACTATAAGCGAAACGCTTAGTAAGTACTAATCTATCTCACAAAAACTCGAAGTGCATACAAATAATGCAACAATACTAAAACTGAAATGCTAAAAGCAAAGCTACATGTACTCATGGTATACAGAAGTAAAACTGAATACTAAACATGCTCACTAACTGATAGGAAAATAATGAAACTACTACTGTAGGCTTAGAATTAAAGAACTAAACTTCTATTGATTCTAAGCATAATACTTGTTTCATTTTTTTATATCATTATACCAGAAATTAATCTTTTAATTTCTCTTTTACTTTCTTCTTCTTTTCTTCTTTCTTTTCTTCTTCTTTGGGCCCAGGCTTAGTACCATCTTTGTTTTGCGCGCTCTCTAATAGTGACTGAGGTAGCGAGCCTCTAGTCCTATGAGGTAAAGACCTTGGTCTTACCAGGGCCAAGACCTTGGAATTGGTCACCTGGATTTATTTAACGACAACCTTGGAAGTCGGGTACTAGCCTCTTACTTTAATTTACTTGTTATCTCTTTTTAACTAAACTTTAGTCTTTTTCTTTACTCATGCTTCTTATAATCCTTTATTGGAGCCTATTAGAATCCTATAGATATATCTAACAAGTATAGGATTACAACTAACCAAGCATGCTATATAAAAATAACATAAGGGAAGCAGATCTGAACTCTCTAAGCATGTTATAAAACAAAGCAAAGGAAAGCAAATCTGAACTTACAAATCATGCTATAAAATAGAGCAAAAGAAAGCAACTTTGAACTTACTAATCATGCTATAAAATAGAGCAAAAGAAAATAACTTTGAGCTCACTAATCATGCTATAAAATAGAGCAAAAGAAAGCAACTTTGAGCTTACTAATCATGCTATAAAATAGAGCAAAAGAAAGCAAATTTGAACTTACTGATCATGCTATAAAATAGAGCAGAAGAAAGCAAATTTGAACTTACTGATCATGCTATAAAATAGAGCAAAGGATAGCAACTACCAGCTACATTAATCTGAGATAATGCAAGCCACATAAGCTAAACTAAACCTGCCATACTTCTTCTACTTATATAGGTTATTCCTGCCACTACATCTCAACCGAAAGCCAGACATCCTCCTATTCAGCACCACGGTAACAAACATTTAAGAGCTAAACTCCTTCTACACAATTAAACTCGAACAATAAACTGGCATGCTTAATAGTTATGCTACAGACGGTAAGGAATAAAAGGGAAAACCCTAGCTTATAGTTCTGTTCAACATCAAACCCAAGCAAGAAACTCTCGGCACAGCACTTAGCATAGCAAATTCAGCACAGCAAACACCGAAAGCAAGAAAATCATACACTGAGACATTATAAACATGTGAGTCATTTCCGTTTATGGCAGCAACCACAGAAACTACACTACCAACTGGAAATCTAACTCATCTCCTACCCATGGCCTGCCCACAAAACCATAACCTAATCCGACCAATCCCTTCCTTCTTCTCTGATTCACGGCAGCAAGCACAAGCAGAGAAATTCTGTACAGCATGCTTCTAATTCAGGAGATACAAGGAAACATCCAAATAAATTCGGAGCAACTCCTACCACAGGTGAGTAGTACTTACCGGTGTCCTTGGACTTACAACCGGGAGGAAGGAGGTCTAGGGTTCGGCCGAAGTTCCAAATCTCGGTCTCCTCTTGTGCTCACGGTCCCTCCTTGACGAGAGAACCTTGTACTGGCGAAGAACCTCCGAAGAATCCCCTCGCCGGCCGCCGGAAATCGTGCTCTAATTGCTACTGCATTTCCGCCCGAGAGAAGGGTCGCCGCGTACACGAGGGAGGAAGAGAGGGATCGAGAGGATTTTAATTCCTCTCTTAACTTAACCTCTTTTTATAACCTAGGGTTATT
Organism: Zingiber officinale; assembly: GCF_018446385.1. NCBI lineage: Eukaryota > Viridiplantae > Streptophyta > Magnoliopsida > Zingiberales > Zingiberaceae > Zingiber > Zingiber officinale. Next base: position 84,218,385 of record NC_055996.1, read on the forward strand.
TTATTAAATACTATACCTTAATTATTTGCCGCTGCATATCTGATCAGCATCGACCGCTAGCCCAGTTTGTCAGCCTACTTTTAACCGAAGCCACAGATCGCAGCTTCGATCCCTCAGCCGCGCCCTTCATTTTTCAATTTCTTTTAAATGTTCCAACTACTGCATATATATATTTCGTTCCATATATATTCACAAAAGACCTATGGCTCACTTGGTTGCCTCGCTTCGCTTAAGCCTTATGACTTGTCCAAGTTCTACGGGTCGAATCTCGTCTTATATAATTTTTGTCTAAACTTCTTTCATTTTGTAAAAATACCAAACGACCTCCAAAAATTACGTAAAAATACTCTAAAAATTTCTTAAAACCTCTAGAACATTTTAAAAATATTTCCAAATATTTTTATGGCCTTTTAGAACTTGAAATAGGGAAAATTTGGTCGTTACAAGGATCCTCCAAGAAACTCCGTAGGCAGCATAGGGTATAACAACCACTGTCGACTGGCTTTAATCTCAACCCACAATGGGAGAGCCCCCTAGTTGATAAGATATATGCAAGTCCATATCTATAACAATCACTATCAACTGACTCCGACTACAAGGGAGTAATGGTCGTTAAACTACCTCGTACCACATGGGAGCAATGGTCATCAAACTAACTCATGCCACAAAGGAATAAGACATTGACACTCATCTTTGCTAATTTTTATTAGCCCAAGTTGACAAGTGATGTGCCTCACTTTGTAGATTGATGTTTTGTATGCCATTGGTCTAAGGGGGTTATTACCAATACAGGCTTATACAGTCTCTTATCTATTCTTGAAGCTCCTTGTTTAGACGTTAGCATGTATTTTGTATTGGGACTACCTCGCACCCAACGAATCTTGGATTCTATTCTAGTTGTGGTTGACAAATTTTCAAAGATGGCACATTTTGTAGCTTTTAAAGATGAAACATTTTGTACCCAATAAATCTTGGATTCTATTTTAGGAAGACTATGGATGATGTTCGGATTGCCCATCTTTACTTCAAGGAGATGGTGCGTTTATATGACATTCCTCAATCCATAATTTCAGACTGTGATACCAAGTTCATCAACTATTTTTGGAAGACCTTATGGGGAAAACTGGAACATAATTGAACTTTAGCAGTCCCTTCCCCCTAGATCGATGATCAGACTAAGGTAGTGAATTAGATTTTGGGTAATCTTCTGAGGTGTTTGACAGAAACTAAGCTAAAGCAGTTTGACTTGCCATTAAGTCAAGCAGAGTTTGTCTACAATAGATCGAGAAATATGACTTCAGGTTTGAGTCCTTTTAAGGTTGTTTATGGGCTGAATCCAACCAGGGTACTAGATTTAGCCCCTATCCCACATATAAGATGATTCAATTCTAAAGCAAATGAGATGACAGAGCATCTTCGAGGTATTCATGAGCAAGTAAAGCTAGCTAAACACCAAGTACAAGACTCAGGTTGATCTCCATCATTGTCAGGTACTATTTAATGTGATAACTTTATTTGGGCTCTATTGACTCGTGATCGTTTCCTTGCGGGTGAGTATAACAAGCTCAAAGATTGAAATATTTAATCGTGTGAGACACCATAGAAGATAAATGACAACGCATAATGATTACACCTTCCTAGTCATTTGAAGACTTCTGATATCTTCTATGAACCACTTGACTCTTTATTTGGTAGATGCTGTTGAGACTATTATAAACTTGAGGGAAAATTCTTTTCAACCCTGGGTGACTAATACAAGATCAACTCAATAAGATCTCTTGAACTTCAAAGGGTCAAACTTTTGACTCGGGACTCATAATCAGGCTCTATCTATGTCAATGCTTATAGAATTTAGAAATCTATATTTGTTATGAGGGAATCCATAACAGCCAAGCTTTGGGCCAAAAAACCACCATTTAGGTCCTTTTTGGAGGATTTGAACATCTTTTTGGTATTTTTAATAATTTCTATTTTACAGTATTTAAGACATTTTTGGTATGTTAGGTTGGGTTTGTAAATATAAGCATATTGTTTAGCTTCTTGAGGAATCATCCTCTATTTTTAAAAAAAAAAATACTTTGTTTTGGTAAAACAATGTTTTCTCTTTATTTTTAGTGATTTCTCTTCTTGTTTTCTCTTCAATTTTCCCTTCTCGTCAGCTTACAAGATAATTGCTATCTTTCCTTATAGGAGGAACTGAAGATTTATTATTATTATTTTTGCTAATTTTTTTTTTTTTAGTATTTAAGGTATACGGTATTTTTAGTAATTTTTACCTTTTATATTTTTTAGATTTTAAGTTTTTTAGGGATTTTAGGGTTGTGAGTCTTTTTTCTTTTTATTAGTATTCCTTTCCTTTCTTTATAAGTTAGAAATTAGGGTATATATATTGGAATTTATTTCTTTTTTTTTTTTGTCTTTTAAGGTTTAGTCTATATAAATATATGTTTAATTGTTTGAGGAACTATATATTCTCAAATATTAAATATTTTTTTTTCAGAAAAATTTGGAGGACATTGTTATCTCTTCTGGCCTTCTCCTCAAATCTCCCTTCTCGTCAGCCTGTAGGATAATCACTATCTTATCCTGTGTCAGTTGGTATCAATATTGGCAAGTTCCAATTGAGGAAGTCGAGCATCAGATCCAATGAAAGATTGTCATAGTCATGTTCGTGGCCATATAGGCAAGTTCTGGCTGAGGAAGCCTCTCACGATGTTCGTAGCACCCAGAATAAAATTGAGGATTTACAGAGATAAGTTGTAGATTTAACCTGGCGTCTAGCGGCACAAGATATTGAAGATCATAAGATGTCTTATTATGGATCTAAGTCTACCTTCGAGAACCCTTATTACCAGTGGGCTATATACCAGGAACTTCAAGGTAGGAATAAGCCTTATGGAGGCCTAAGTTTTCATGCTAATTTTCCTATATTTTCTAGTACGTTACTAGCAGAGAGCTTTGTTAATTAGATCAACAAAGTGGAGAGGATTATTTTTTATGAAGAAGTTCATGATTGTAAAAGTAAAATTGGTCACCTTCGGACTCAAAGGTATAATATCAGCATGGTGGGAGCACTTACGGTGCTCATGAGACCGGCAAGGCAAGACCAAGATCAAACATTGGGAGAAGATGAAGAAGAAGATGAAATGTCGCTTTCTTCCCTTTGTTACAATCAAACTTCATTTCAAGGATGATTAGAATTTGCCATGGAGGACGATAGCTTCGATGCCCAAGATGATTTGAACGGATTCGAAGATGATTTGAAGAAGAATTTGACCCATAAGAGTACCAAGAAGAAGAAGAGTTTGGTGAAGAGGAGCAGGATGAAAAAGATGGAACTTTCTCTGAGTACATGCCATCTAATGTGTTGAAACAGGATACTGGTGAAACCTCTCAGCTTGAGGAAAAATTGATAGAAGATAGAAGTGCTAGAGCATCACACAGATTCCAAGCTTACAGAAACAAGCTTATCAACAAACAAAATGATTACACTTGTCAAACCATTAAAAACAATATATGTTCCTCTAAAGTTCCTCCCAAAGATGGATGTCAACTTGAGAATGTTGTTTCAAGTTGTGAGAAGTGGCAAGTGCATAACTACGTCATCAGTAATAAAAGATATTAAAACCATATATATTGGGTTTAAGTACTAGAAACTTAGCATGGTGAATTAGCTAAACCGTTAAATGTTGTGAATTTATGCACTAAAGTCAAGAGAGAAGTAAAGAAATGAGAGATCTAGGAAAGAGAGTTGGTTGAGGAAATTTGGTCTAGTGAAGCGTTCTAAGAGTTCAGTTTTATTGTGACGCTAATTAATATACTATGACTTGCCCATCACTGATCCTCTATCCTTAATGCATATGTATGAAGTCTAACTCAATAGCAACACTACCCCGTGATGATCATGTCGGAGTACTATCTCTAATGGTATCAAATGACACCAAGTAAGGGGTAACCTAGGAAGTCCTGTTAAAGGAATACCCTTATCACTAAGGCCCCTCGGTCATACATTCATTAGATTACACAGGACACTTAATAACATAGGATTATAAATAACCCATTAAGCCTAATTCAATGCTTCCTTGTGGAGAATTATCCTCCCTTTTAAGGCGACACTCTAGATGTCCAGTAAAAGGGATACCCTTGTCACTAGGGTCCCCCAGTCATACGATTTAGAGCATCCCCTTTACGGGGTGAAAAAAATCAATACAATCATTCAATCAAACATGATATCTAAGCACAAATAATCCACATACACATTTAATCAAATTGATACAAGGCATAAACATGTCATACAGATAGGAAATTAGAAAATTCAAAGAGTATACATCAATTACACATCACAACTACTCCCTTATGTTGGATCGTGAAACGTCGATAGAGGGGGGGTGAATATCGATTCAAAAAAATCGCGTTAATAAGAGTTAAGCGCAGCGGAATAATAAAAAAAACTTAGGCAAACTGAACAAGGTGTTTTTTACTTTGTTCGGAGCCTGTGACGACTCCTACTCGAAGGCCCGTACTCCTTGAGTACTTTCGTTGGGCAATTCACTAGCAATTCGAAATACTATTACAAATTAAGGTACAGAAATGCTAATGGAAATAAAGTGATACCGACAAGAAAATTAACCAAAGAAGAAGAAGCACTTTGTCGGAGCTTTGTTAGCGTCGCAGGAGCGTAGAGCAGCAGAGCAAGCAGTCGGAGAGTTCTCAGTTGTTATTGAAGCTCCACCCCTGGGGCTTCTTTTATATGCTGCTCCGGGCGCCTGGATCCCTTCCGGGCGCCCTGGTGCGACGTGGCAGGTCTAATCAGCGAACTCCACGTGGCGACGACTCGGTCTGGATAAAATTCACCTCCGGGCGCCCGGATCTCCTATTTCCAGAAACTTCCTTTCCTGCAAAACAGAGTTAGTCCGAGGCAAATATATATCCTGCAAAACAGATTGTTAGCACAACTAAAGTAATATGATTTAACAAGAAAAGAGTATGACTTAGATTTCGTCTTTCCGAGACCGGAATCTAGTCACGATCTCGACTTAGATATCCGAAATGGATCTAAGCCGGATCGACGCCTAATGTTCCCTTCCTGGGAACGCGTCCTCGCAGTCACTCCCCTCCAGTGACTTACCTCACTTACCTGCCAGACATCCGGTCAGCCCTTCGACCCGTCTGGACTTCTCGCCAGCTATCTGGTCAACCCGTCGACCTAGCTGGACTTCTCGCCAAGCGTCCGGTCAGCCCGTCAACCCGCTTGGACTTCTCGCCAGCTATCCGGTCAGCCCGTCGACCTAGCTGGGCTTCATGCCAGACATCTGGTCAGCCCGTCGACCTGTCTGGACTTTTCCTGCACACTCGATCAGAGTGTTAGACAACAACAAGCTAACTTAACTTGATTTGTCATTCATCAAAACCTGGGTTAAATCGTTAGTGCAAACCGCACCAACAATCTCCCCCTTTTTGATGGAATGACAACCTGGTTAAGTTAGTATAAACATATTCATAAAACAACATGCATTTAATGTGGTTTTTAAGTTAGTTTGTATTTTCAAATGGGTTTAGCTAACTTAACCACCTAACCCTCCCCCTTTGGCATTCATCAAAAATAAGCATTGATTAAGTAAATATAGATTTTTGAAATGTCAAGATAAGTAGATAAAGAGAAAGAATGTCACGATAATCTGGGGGAGTTTAAACTTTGGAAAACTTGTTTAAAGCATTAGCTTTTAAAAAAATAGCTAAGTTTAGATAGTCTAATTTTCAAACATAAGTGTATAAGTTCTAAATTTCAAGATCAAGTATTAAATTTTCAAAACACGTTTCAACTTGGGAAAAAAAATTTCAAAACTAAGTTTGAAGAATTTATTTTTCAACACTAAGTTTGTAAACGATTCAATTTTCAAAATTAAGGGAAATGATTTTGAGAAGCTTAGTTTGTAAACTTAAGTTTTTAAAAAAAATCTAACTTCCACAGTTTTCAATAACAAAGCAATTTTTAAAACTATTTTTTGTAAAATTTAACGTTCAAATCAAATTGTCAAAATTAAGTAAAATCTAATTTTTCAGAACTAGATTCAGGACAATTTTCAAAGTGAAGTTAAATTAAATTTAAACATTAAGAAAAGTGATTTTGAATTTTGGTAAAGTAAAATGAAGAAGTTTAATTTTCAACACTAAGTTTGTAAAATATTAAAAATTTTAAAAAGACTTAGTTTATAAACTTATGCTTAGTTTACAAAAATTAATTTTTGTAGAATTAAGTAGAATTAAGTAAAGTTAAATTCTCAGAACTAGATTTTTAAATTCAATTTTCAAAACTACGTTAAGTCTAATTTTGAAATTCAATAACTTAGTTTTCAAAAAATAGGTTTAAGAAATTTTTAATAAAAATGTTTTGAAAAACCGAAAAATTTTAATTGATTCCTCCCCCTGGACCTAACATCAAATCAAATGTCTAACCAGTTAGTTACTGACTGACTTATCAAAAGATAGCAGCTTTTACTTGGTTAGTCAAGTTAAGGTCAATCTTAACTTGATTAATATATATTTTGTTTTTAACACCCAGACTTATGTTGATGCATTGAAATAATCATCTTAAGTCTTAGGCAAGTGGCCTATGCATCTCACCCCTTTCTATTGTTCGGCAAACACAAGCAAGGTAAGCCTAGGGTTTTGGTGAGATGCTCAAAACTAGTCCTATAGGTGCATGTTCTCTAAGGATTTTGAACTAGTCTAAGGCTAAAAGTTTATTTAAAAATCTAAAAATAGGAAGGTTTTAAAAACTGACACATGTTTGAACCTATAAGTTGAAAGCAATAATTTTGAAAGTATTTTGAAATTCGAAGTTCCTAGGCTACCAAGATAGAACATAATCAATGTAAGTCTGAAATATCACTAGATAGATCCAAAGTATTTTACAGGTAGTGTAGCTACAGAAGTGAGTCATAACTAGAGCTACTGAGATGATGAAGGGGGTGGTCCAGATCCCAAGGATCGGAGAAGCACCATCAGCTCAGTGTGTCGGGTCTCCCCGGCAGCTCGTAACTCGGCAACCTCTCGCCATATGTCCCGATGAAAATCAGAGTTCTCCTGCTGGAGACTCGCCATAGCTCTCTCTAGTCCGGTCATACGGTCGGCTAGAGTGCGGGGAGCGTGACGTGGTGCTCGAGCTGGGGGCGGTGGTGGAGCCGATGCGGCTTCCTCTGGAAACAGTGCAAGCATGAACTCATCCTCCTGTGCGTCTGGATCGGGCTGGTGATGTGAGATCTCTAAAAATTTAATTAATAGGGTTATTTGGAAATAGCCTTATAAATTTTTTTGGAATTTTTAGAAGTTTTCTGGGAAATTTTCGGAGCTCGTATGGAGGGTTTTGAGGGAATCGATCGGCGGGCACGGATAAAGCCTGTTTAGGATACCCGTTTAAGTGAGGAAATGTTTATTATTTATATTCCTTTTCTTTTAAATTTTCCCCAACCTAAATCGCCGAGCCTTCCCCAATCTCCCCGATTCTCTCCTTCCGACCTCCCTCTTCTTCTCTGTTCCCTCTCTCGCGGATCACTCGACGCCGAGGCCGGAGGAGACTCGTCACCGGAGCTCGACGGAAAACCAGTGGAGTCACCGGAACTCGACGGTGCCGAGGAAGACAAGCCGGATCTGGTCGAGGAGTTCTGCTTCGGCAGATTTTGTGGTCGATCGCCTCTCCTCTCTGTCGGCGGTCTCTTTTCCGACACCGGCGCCACCAGGGGAGCGGATCGTTGGCGGTTGTGCGTCTCCTTCCACCATCGTCCACTGAAGCTTGGAGTGATGCCTAGTTTGGATTTGTGCATTCGCCGGCGTGGGTCAGGTCCTGGATTCCCTTCCTTGTTGATTGTTGATTTGAGGATCAAAGGAATCTTTGGTACGCTGCTTCACGGATTCGATCGAGTTGTGCGACATCTTCTGGAGACTCGAGATCATGGACTTGTTCATTGTTGCCGATTAAAGTCTCAAATTGGAGCATACTGGAATCTAACAGAGAGATGCTTGCTCTGTGGTGTTCTCTGGTTCAGCAACTTCCCTTGTTGCTAGCAGCAAGTTTGATCCGAACAGAGGAGTTGATTCCAGTAGGTTGTTCTGTTCCAGTGGTGTTTCCTTGCCGGCAACACTCAAACCAGCATCAACAGTAGCTTGATTGAGGACTCTGATTCGAGACGGGCGTCTCGACCTTGGATTGCTTGATTGTACCTTCTATTTGAGGCGGGTACCCTTTGACTTATCTTTTGATAATGTCTTATGATATGTGTAGCTTATATATATTTACTAGTGGTAGATAGTAGATTATTTCTTCCCTGGTTTTAGCTAGTTGATACCTATCACATGCTTCATCTGCTAGTTGCTTTACTTCAGGATTGGATATTATATCTCTTGCCATGTGTATATAGGTTCATAGAGATGCATATCTATAGTGCTCTACTATACTGGATTAGTTGCTTTACGTGTGTGATACATGCTCTTGGATTCATGATACTTACATCATTGTTATATGCGATGTCTTTGGATTTATGCTGTTTATTATCATCGTTATATATGTGTTTGTCTGTTTGGCATCTACACATATGGAGGATATGTTCAGGTATGACATATTGTAGCCGCATGCACCATATCGCATGATTGCCTGCTGGGCGATTGACGACTCCATTATTGTTGAGCTCGTCGGCCGACTACATTGACCTGCGCACCACGTGACCACGGCATGGGTAGTGGCACAGCACACAGGGTGTGTAGGTTGCCCGGTGGTGCTCCGCTGGAGGCTCCACTCATGGGTAGTGTGATAGGCAGCGTGGTAGCACACCGGGGTCCCTCCCCGTCATTGCGTACCGGGAGATGAGAGCATCGCGCTCCCTCCTATAGTTGAGGTTGGAGGATAGGTGTACTCCGGTGCATCCCGTCCACTCGGTCACTCTTCAGGGGTAGTGACGACAGAGTGCACGGTGTCACAGCCCTACCCACGCGGTCTCACCATTGTGTGTGAGATGCTGACTGGCGTCAGGGGTGACCATGTCATATTGCATCATATGCACAGATTGCATTTATTGTGATTGTTGCATATTGGATGGTGCACTTGGGTGACTGCATATGATTGACATGCATACAGGATACATGCGTATTTGCTCTGACTATCTTTATCTGTGTATGTCCACAGTCATTCGCCCGAGCCTCGCAGGTGAGTACAATTTATTTCAGTTATGCACTTCTTATATTCTTGTAGTAGATTGTATTTCATGCTTATTGTTGGTTACTGAAGTTTATTTAGTTATGCATACCTGTTATACTTAGGAGACTGTACTATATATTTATACTGTTAGGATGCTGTACCGTAGGATGGTTGCTGGTAGTTATATGTTGTTGTACATATCTATTGGATTACCTGCTGAGTTCTTTGGACTCACCCCGTTGTTACTATTTTTCAGGTTGAGGCCGTCGGGAGATATTCCAGTCGCTAGCCCCATTAGCGCGAGGATTTTCTTTGTCGGATTTATTCTGCTTTTGCGTCTTATATACTTGTATTGTGGGTTTGTATTGTGGACTTTATGTCGAACCTTTGGGTTTGCTGCTTTTGTTTTCCGCTGCAGATTTTCACACTACTTCGTGGATTTGTTTTATTCGTTGTAGTGGAGTATGATGTGTACGTATATCTTTGTTGGTTTTATATCGTTCTTCCTTATTAAACTGCGTGGATTGATTATATGTTGAGCTGTGTGGAATATTGATATAAACTGCGTGGTTTGTTTCTTATTTGTATTGTATTGTTCCGGCCGAGTGTGGCCGAGGTATAGATATATGTATACTAAGATTCATATTGTCCGCCGTACAGGGGAGATGCTGCCGAAATTTCTTCGGACAGGGACTACTTGGGGCGTGACAATTTATTTGGTATCAGAGCAGTTCTGATACTGGTTCTTACGAGTTTTGCGTGCTTATCTGGATATGTTCAGATTTTGTTGATTTCTGTCGATTTTTCGATTCGGAATTCCGAGGGATTTTGACGAGGATTTATCGGTTCTATTTGGGGCTAAGCAGCGACAGGATATCTCCAGACGGCAAATTGGTAAATTAGGTAATTTTTTCAGTTCTTATACCTGTAGTGATATTTGGGTAACATTTCTTTACAGATATGCCACCTACACGTGTATCGGCACCGAGACGTGGGCGGCCACGTAAGAGGCCGTTAGATTCTCCTGAGACAGAGTCTTCAGAGAGGTCTGCTAGGGCTGAGCCTGTCCGCCAGGGGCAGACTCCTCAGGTCATTGTGGGTACGTCTGCGTATCAGATCCCGATAGTTCCGACGTCAGAGGTACCTACCTCGACTGTACCACCAGTGGTACCACCGTCGGCATATTCAGCACCTCCCCCATCAGCTGTACCCGCAGAGTACCCGACACCCTCTCTAGCTGTGCCTGCTATCGCGTACTCGGCACCGCAGACACATGTGCCGATTACTACATATTCGGCACTAGTACCGGCAGCACCGACTGTTTCTTACCCGGTACCACCCACCGTACCTTCAGTGGCCCCTACATATGTCTACTCAGTAGTTCCGCCATCAGTACTACCTATAGGAGCAGTCCCAGTGGTTCTGCCCAGTGCTGCAGTGATGCCCATTGACATAGTTACAGCACGTGCACGGATCCCAGCCTTAGCAGAGTCGGCGAAGAGCCGATTCACATTATTCCACGGGGAGACTGATCCGAGCATAGCTCAGTCTTGGATTGAGACTATGGAGCGGACATTCTTTTACATGGCCTGCTCCGAGTGGGAGAAGGCCGAGCTGGCTGCTTACCACCTGCGAGATGGGGCAGAGATCTGGTGGGACACCCAGCGCTCCATTATAGGCGACCAGCGTATTACTTGGATGAGATTTAGGGAGGCATTCGAGAGTCAGTATTTTCCCCGAGCATATCAGATGACTCTTCGGCAGGATTTTCTTAGTCTGCGGCAGAATAACCGCTCAGTGATGGAGTATAATGCTGAATTTAATCGGTTGGCCAGATTCTGTCCTGAGTTAGTTGCCGATGACAGATCTCGTATGCTTCAGTTTGTCCAGGGACTGGACGGGCATCTTCAGCTGAAGATTTCTGGTTTTAGTACTTCATCATATACTGAGACACTGGATAGAGCTCTCATGATTGAGTCTACTCATCAGAGAGTGAATGCAGATAAGAAGAGGAAGCAGACTGATCGGACTTCCGGATAGAGCCAGCAGCCACAGACTACGGGACAGCAGCAGAGCAGTCGCACTCAGACGGGTCAGGGTACTTCTGGGTCATCTGGTCGACCCCAGAAGTCAGGATGATCTTCATCTAGACATTCCCGATCTTCTTAGCAAAACCGGAAACGGTCCACCGGTGACTCTCACTGCACTCGATGTGGATCCCGAGATCACATCATCTCGGCATGTACTCTGGGACAGTCAGTTTGTTATTATTGTAAACTGCCTGGGCACGTGAGCCGAGACTGTTCGCTGAAAGCTCAGCATGTAGCTTCCGGAGTTTCTGTTTCGGGAGGACCATTTGGTTAGTTTGGGACTCAGCGAGGTGGGCCGAAAGCCCAATCTTCGTATCGTCAGCAGAGGACAACTCCTCCTGCAGAAGTTGCATATGATATGCACGGGCAGGAGCATTTCGGTGTCCTTGTGGAGAACCCCACGGTATTATGCCTTAGTGTTCTCCAGTACTATTTGTCAAAAAGAAGGATGGTACTCTGAGGTTGTGCATCGATTATAGGCAGCTGAATGCAGTGACTATCAGAAATAAGTACCCCTTGCCACGGATCGAGGATTTATTTGATCATCTTAGAGATACATCAGTGTATTCTAAGATTGATCTGCGGTCTGGATATCATCAGCTGAGAGTTAGAGATTCTGATATTCAGAAGACAATATTTCGCACAAGATACAGACATTACGAGTTTTTGGTAATGCCATTTGGGCTTACCAATGCTCCTGCAGTATTTATGGATCTGATGAACCGTATCTTTCTGGAGTACCTAGATCAGTTTGTTATTGTGTTTATCGATGATATATTGATCTATTCGCGTTCCGAGGAGGAGCACGCGCAGCATCTTCGTATAGTCTTGGAGACTCTGCGACGACATCATCTGTATGCGAAGTTCAGTAAGTGTGCATTTTGGCTTCCCTCAGTTGGTTTTCTAGGACATGTGGTGTCAAGCTGAGGTATTTCAGTAGATCCACAGAAGATCGAGGCTATTACCAGCTGGGAGCAGCCGAAGTCAGTCCAGGAGATTCGCAGTTTCTTGGGCTTGGTTGGATATTACAGACGATTCGTTGAGGGTTTCTCCAGTATTGCTATGCCATTGACACGTCTGACTAGGAAAGGCGTGAAGTTCACGTGGTCAGAGGCTTGCGAGACCAGCTTCCAGGAGCTGAAGCGGAGATTAGTATCAGCACCAGTTTTGGTTTTACCTTCTGGTGATGATGGATTCGTACTTTACACAGACGCATCTCTTCAGGGCTTGGGCGCTGTTTTGATGCAGCACGGTAGGGTAGTCTCCTATGCTTCTCGTCAGTTGAAGGAGCATGAGAAGAACTACCCAGTACATGATTTAGAGCTAGCCGCTATTATCTTTGCTTTGAAGATTTGGCGACATCATCTTTATGGTATTACTTTTGAGATTCTTACTGATCATAAGAGTCTCAAATATATTTTCACTAAGAACTCAATCTCCGACAGAGGAGATGGATGGAGTTCCTGAAGGATTATGATTGTACTATTAGCTACCATCCGGGTAAAGCTAATGTGGTTGCTGATGCACTGAGCAGGAAGTCCAGAGGGACTTTAGCTTGTCATCGAGTTACAGTCACGGACTTGATTCAGGGATTCGCCGAGTTGGGCCTTGAGGAGCAGGGACGGATAGAGCAGGGTATTCTTGTTACCATGATTGCTCAGTCGTCGATCAGGATGAGGATTCGAGAGGCTCAGGCCGGAGATCAGCATTTACAATTCATTAGCAGCCAGATAGCTTCCGGACAGCAGACCGATTTTGCACGAGATGACGAGGGTATTGTTTATTTCCGAGGCAGATTATGTGTGCCTCAGTCTCACCCGGTCATGGAGGAGTTACTTCAGGAGGCTCATCATTCTAGATTTGCTATCCACACAGGTGGGACCCGTATGTATCGTGATTTGAGGCGTTCCTATTGGTGGAACGGCATGAAGAAAGACATCGTAGATTTTGTAGCTAGATGTCTTGTCTGTCAGCAGGTGAAGGCTGAGCACCAGAGACCTGCTGGTTTACTTCAGAGGATCCCTATTCCAGAGTGGAAGTGGGAGCATATTACTATGGATTTTGTGGCTGGTTTGCCTAGGACTAGTCGAGGCCATGATGCGATTTGGGTAATCGTTGACCGATTAACCAAATCCGCACACTTTTTTGCGATCCGGAAGACTGATTCTCTCGATCGATTAGCTGAGTTATACTGTCGAGAGATTATTAGATTGCACGGAGTTCCGTTGAGTATTATATCAGATAGAGACCCACGATTCACGTCCCAATTCTGGCAGAGTCTGCAGCAGGCCTTGGGCACACAGCTCCGTTTCAGTACGGCATTCCATCCGCAGACAGATGGACAGTCAGAGCGGACTATTCAGACATTGGAGGACTTGTTGAGATCTTGTGTCATGGACTTCGGAGGCAGTTGGGAGGACCACCTGCCATTAGTGGAGTTCACCTACAACAACAGCTATCATTCGGCTATCCAGATGGCACCGTTTGAGGCGTTGTATGGTAGGCCTTGTCGGACACCCATCCTCTGGGAAGAGGTTGGGGAGGCCCAGCTGATAGGACCTCAGAGAGCTCAGCAGGATGCAGAGTTAGTTCGCACTATCAGACGGAGGATGTCAGAGGCCCAGGACCGTCAGAAGAGTTATGCTGATCAGAGACGGAGACCCCTGGAGTTCTCCATTGGTGATCATGTATTTCTGAGAGTTTCACCCACGAAAGGGGTGAAGCGATTTGGTCTTCGAGGTAAGCTAGCTCCACGATATATTGGGTCACTCCAGATCTTGGAGAGCATTGGAGCAGTAGCTTACCGTCTGGCGCTACCACCATCTCTAGCCGGCATTCACGATGTATTCCATGTATCTATGCTGAGGAGATACGTATCCGATCCGGCACATGTTCTGTCAGATATATCTGTTCCTATTCAGTCTGATGTTAGTTACGAGGAGGTTCTGGTACGGATTCTGGACCGTAGAGAGCGTCAGCTGCAGAACAAGACGGTCCGACTGGTTAAAGTCGGATGACAGCATCAATCTGACGAGGAGGCTACGTGGGAGCTGGAGGATACGATCTGAGCTCGATACCCCTATCTTTTTACTTGAGGTATGTGGGTTAGAGTTTCTTCAGCATTTATACTGCATGGTTATATTTCAGTATTTGCTATTGGTTATAGCGAAATTTGGGGACCAAATTTTTATTAGTAGGGGAGGATGTGAGATCTCGAAAAATTTAATTAATAGGGTTATTTGGAAATAGCCTTATAAATTTTTTTGGAATTTTTAGAAGTTTTCTAGGAATTTTTCGGAGCTCGTATGGAGGGTTTTGAGGGGATCGATCGGCGGGCACGGATAAAGCCTGTTTAGGATACCCGTTTAAGTGAGGAAATGTTTATTATTTATATTCCTTTTCTTTTAAATTTTCCCCAACCTAAATCGCCGAGCCTTCCCCAATCTCCCCGATTCTCTCCTTCCGACCTCCCTCTTCTTCTCTGTTCCCTCTCTCGCGGATCACTCGACGCTGAGGCCGGAGGAGACTCGTCACCGTAGCTCGACGGAAAACCAGTGGAGTCACCGGAACTCGACGGTGCCGAGGAAGACAAGCCGGATCTGGTCGAGGGGTTCTGCTTCGGCAGATTTTGTGGTCGATCGCCTCTCCTCTCTGTCGGCGGTCTCTTTTCCGACACCGGCGCCACCAGGGGAGCGGATCGTTGGCAGTTGTGCGTCTCCTTCCACCATCGTCCACTGAAGCTTGGAGTGATGCCTAGTTTGGATTTGTGCATTCGCCGGCGTGGGTCAAGTCCTGGATTCCCTTCCTTGTTGATTGTTGATTTGAGGATCAAAGGAATCTTTGGTACGCTGCTTCACGGATTCGATCGAGTTGTGCGACATCTTCTGGAGACTCGAGATCATGGACTTGTTCATTGTTGCCGATTAAAGTCTCAAATTGGAGCATACTGGAATCTAACAGAGAGATGCTTGCTCTGTGGTGTTCTCTGGTTCAGCAACTTCCCTTGTTGCTAGCAGCAAGTTTGATCCGAACAGAGGAGTTGATTCCAGTAGGTTGTTCTGTTCCAGTGGTGTTTCCTTGCCGGCAACACTCAAACCAGCATCAACAGTAGCTTGATTGAGGACTCTGATTTGAGACGGGCGTCTCGACCTTGGATTGCTTGATTGTACCTTCTATTTGAGGCGGGTACCCTTTGACTTATCTTTTGATAATGTCTTATGATATGTGTAGCTTATATATATTTACTAGTGGTAGATAGTAGATTATTTCTTCCCTGGTTTTAGCTAGTTGATACCTATCACATGCTTCATCTGCTAGTTGCTTTACTTCAGGATTGGATATTATATCTCTTGCCATGTGTATATATGTTCATAGAGATGCATATCTATAGTGCTCTACTCTACTGGATTAGTTGCTTTACATGTGTGATACATGCTCTTGGATTCATGATACTTACATCATTGTTATATGCGATGTCTTTGGATTTATGCTGTTTATTATCATCGTTATATATGTGTTTGTCTGTTTGGCATCTACACATATGGAGGATATGTTCAGGTATGACATATTGTAGCCGCATGCACCATATCGCATGATTGCATGCTGGGCGATTGACGACTCCATTATTGTTGAGCTCGTCGGCCGACTACATTGACCTGCGCACCACGTGACCACGGCATGGGTAGTGGCACAGCACACAGGGTGTGTAGGTTGCCCGGTGGTGCTCCGCTGGAGGCTCCACTCATGGGTAGTGTGATAGGCAGCGTGGTAGCACACCGGGGTCCCTCCCCGTCATTGCATACCGGGAGATGAGAGCATCGCGCTCCCTCCTATAGTTGAGGTTGGAGGATAGGTGTACTCCGGTGCATCCTGTCCACTCGGTCACTCTTCAGGGGTAGTGACGACAGAGTGCACGGTGTCACAGCCCTACCCACGCGGTCTCACCATTGTGTGTGAGATGCTGACTGGCGTCAGGGGTGACCATGTCATATTGCATCATATGCACAGATTGCATTTATTGTGATTGTTGCATATTGGATGGTGCACTTGGGTGACTGCATATGATTGACATGCATACAGGATACATGCGTATTTGCTCTGACTATCTTTATCTGTGTATGTCCACAGTCATTCGCCCGAGCCTCGCAGGTGAGTACAGTTTATTTCAGTTATGCACTGCTTATATTCTTGCAGTAGATTGTATTTCATGCTTATTGTTGGTTACTGCAGTTTATTTAGTTATGCATACCTGTTATACTTAGGAGACTATACTGTTGGAGATCTCAATGGTCCGCGGGAATGTGTTTTGGTGTTTGTACATATCTATTGGATTACCTACTGAGTTCTTTGGACTCACCCCGTTGTTACTATTTTTCAGGTTGAGGCCGTCGGGAGATATTCCAGTCGCTAGCCCCATTAGCGCGAGGATTTTCTTTGTCGGATTTATTCTGCTTTTGCGTCTTATATACTTGTATTGTGGGTTTGTATTGTGGACTTTATGTCGAACCTTTGGGTTTGCTGCTTTTGTTTTCCGCTGCAGATTTTCACACTACTTCGTGGATTTGTTTTATTCGTTGTAGTGGAGTATGATGTGTACGTATATCTTTGTTGGTTTTATATCGTTCTTCCTTATTAAACTGCGTGGATTGATTATATGTTGAGCTGTGTGGAATATTGATATAAACTACGTGGTTTGTTTCTTATTTGTATTATATTGTTCCGGCCGAGTGTGGCCGAGGTATAGATATATGTATACTGAGATTCATATTGTCCGCCGTACAGGGGAGATGCTGCCGAAATTTCTTCGGACAGGGACTACCTGGGGCGTGACAATTTATTTGGTATCAGAGCAGTTCTGATACTGGTTCTTACGAGTTTATCGTGCTTATCTGGATATGTTCAGATTTTGTGGATTTCTGTCGATTTTTCGATTCGGAATTCCGAGGGATTTTGACGAGGATTTATCGGTTCTATTTGGGGCTAAGCAGCGACAGGATATCTCCAGACGGCAAATTGGTAAATTAGGTAATTTTTTCAGTTCTTATACCTGTAGTGATATTTGGGTAACATTTCTTTATAGATATGCCACCTACACGTGTATCGGCACCGAGACGTGGGCGACCACGTAAGAGGCCGTTAGATTCTCCTGAGACAGAGTCTTCAGAGAGGTCTGCTAGGGCTGAGCCTGTCCGCCAGGGGCAGACTCCTCAGGTCATTGTGGGTACGTCTGCGTATCAGATCCCGATAGTTCCGACGTCAGAGGTACCTACCTCGACTGTACCACCAGTGGTACCACCGTCGGCATATTCAGCACCTCCCCCATCAGCTGTACCCGCAGAGTACCCGACACCCTCTCTAGCTGTGCCTGCTACCGCGTACTCGGCACCGCAGACACATGTGCCGATTACTACATATTCGGCACTAGTACCGGCAGTACCGGCTGTTTCTTACCCGACACCACCCACCGTACCTTCAGTGGCCCCTACATATGTCTACTCAGTAGTTCCGCCATCAGTACTGCCCATAGGAGCAGTCCCAGTGCTGCAGCGATGCCCATTGACATAGTTACAGCACGTGCACGGAGCAGAGTCGGCGAAGAGCCGATTCACATTATTCCGCGGGGAGACTGATCCGAGCATAGCTCAGTCCTGGATTGAGACTATGGAGCGGACATTCTTTTACATGGCCTGCTTCGAGTGGGAGAAGGCCGAGCTGGCTGCTTACCACCTGCGAGATGGGGCAGAGATCTGGTGGGACACCCAGCGCTCCATTATAGGCGACCAGCGTATTACTTGGATGAGATTTAGGGAGGCATTCGAGAGTCAGTATTTTCCCCGAGCATATCAGATGACTCTTCGGCAGGATTTTCTTAGTCTGCGGCAGAATAACCGCTCAGTGATGGAGTATAATGCTGAATTTAATCGGTTGGCCAGATTCTGTCCTGAGTTAGTTGCCGATGACAGATCTCGTATGCTTCAGTTTGTCCAGGGACTGGACGGGCATCTTCAGCTGAAGATTTCTGGTTTTAGTACTTCATCATATACTGAGACACTGGATATAGCTCTCATGATTGAGTCTACTCATCAGAGAGTGAATGCAGATAAGAAGAGGAAGCAGACTGATCGGACTTCCGGACAGAGCCAGCAGCCACAGACTACGGGACAGCAGCAGAGCAGTCGCACTCAGACGGGTCAGGGTACTTCTGGGTCATTTGGTCGACCCCAGAAGTCAGGATGATCTTCATCTAGACGTTCCCGATCTTCTTAGCAAAACCGGAAACGGTCCACCGGTGACTCTCACTGCACTCGATGTGGATCCCGAGATCACATCATCTCGGCATGTACTCTGGGACAGTCAGTTTGTTATTATTGTAAACTGCCTGGGCACGTGAGCCGAGACTATTCGCTGAAAGCTCAGCATGTAGCTTCCGGAGTTTCTGTTTCGGGAGGACCATTTGGTTAGTTTGGGACTCAGCGAGGTGGGCCGAAAGCCCAATCTTCGTATCGTCAGCAGAGGACAACTCCTCCTGCAGAAGTTGCATATGATATGCACGGGCAGGAGCATTTCGGTGTCCTTGTGGAGAACCCCACGGTATTATGCCTTAGTGTTCTCCAGTACTATTTGTCAAGAAGAAGGATGGTACTCTGAGGTTGTGCATCGATTATAGGCAGCTGAATGTAGTGACTATCAGAAATAAGTACCCCTTGCCACGGATCGAGGATTTATTTGATCAGCTTAGAGATACATCAATGTATTCTAAGATTGATCTGCGGTCTGGATATCATCAGCTGAGAGTTAGAGATTCTGATATTCAGAAGACAATATTTCGCACAAGATACGGACATTACGAGTTTTTGGTAATGCCATTTGGGCTTACCAATGCTCCTGCAGTATTTATGGATCTGATGAACCATATCTTTCTGGAGTACCTAGATCAGTTTGTTATTGTGTTTATCGATGATATATTGATCTATTCGCGTTCCGAGGAGGAGCACGCGCAGCATCTTCGTATAGTCTTGGAGACTCTGCGACGACATCATCTGTATGCGAAGTTCAGTAAGTGTGCATTTTGGCTTCCCTCAGTTGGTTTTCTAGGACATGTGGTGTCAAGCTGAGGTATTTCAGTAGATCCACAGAAGATCGAGGCTATTACCAGCTGGGAGCAACCGAAGTCAGTCCAGGAGATTCGCAGTTTCTTGGGCTTGGTTGGATATTACAGACGATTCGTTGAGGGTTTCTCCAGTATTGCTATGCCATTGACGCGTCTGACTAGGAAAGGCGTGAAGTTCACGTGGTCAGAGGCTTGCGAGACCAGCTTCCAGGAGCTGAAGCGGAGATTAGTATCAGCACCAGTTTTGGTTTTACCTTCTGGTGATAACGGATTCGTACTTTACACAGACGCATCTCTTCAGGGCTTGGGCGCTGTTTTGATGCAGCACGGTAGGGTAGTCTCCTATGCTTCTCGTCAGTTGAAGGAGCATGAGAAGAACTACCCAGTACATGATTTAGAGCTAGCCGCTATTATCTTTGCTTTGAAGATTTGGCGACATCATCTTTATGGTATTACTTTTGAGATTCTTACTGATCATAAGAGTCTCAAATATATTTTCACACAGAAGGAACTCAATTTTGAAATTAAAATAATTTTTAAGTTTAAAATTAAAATTTTGAAATTAAGTTTTAAGTTTGAAATTAAAATTTTGAAATTAATTTTTAAGTTTAAAATTAAAATTTTGAAATTAATTTTTAAGTTTGAAATTAAAATTTTGAAATTAATTTTTGAGTTTGAAATTAAAATTTTGAAATTAATTTTTAAGTTTAAAATTAAATTTTGAAATTAATTTTTAAGTTTAAAATTAAAATTTTGAAATTAATTTTTGAGTTTGAAATTAAAATTTTGAAATTAAGTTTTAAAATTAAAATTTTGAAATTAATTTTTAAGTTTAAAATTAAAATTTTGAAATTAATTTTTAAGTTTAAAATTAAAATTTTGAAAATAAATTTTAAGTTTGAAATTAAAATTTTGAAATTAATTTTTAAGTTTAAAATTAAAATTTTGAAATTAAGTTTTAAAATTAAAATTTTGAAATTAATTTTAAAGTTTAAAATTAAAATTTTGAAATTAATTTTTAAAATTAAAATTTGAAATTAAAATTTTTAAGTTTAAAATTAAAATTTTGAAATTAATTTTTAATTTTAAGATTAAAATTTTGAAATTAATATTTAAGTTTAAAATTAAAATTTTGAAATTAATTTTTAAGTTTAAAATTAAAATTTTGTAACTAATTTTTAAGTTTAAAATTAAAATTTTGAAATTAATTTTAATTAAACAAATTTAATCCTTATTCATCTCACCCGATTTATATTATCAATCAGGGAATCCTATGATTTTGTGAGATGAAATTGAATTTTTAATTATGGAGTTTTGGTTTAACTTGTGTTAGATTCAGATTTAGCTTTGGTCTCCACAAATAGGCAATCTTCGGATAAACTTCTAAGCTTGGTGAGTCACATGGACGTCTTTAGTAGTAACCAACCTTTCGAGGTTTTCCGAATAGTCCTATCCACGGAGCTTAGTACTAAATCTTGGTCTAACTGGTTAGGATTCATTTAAGGGTAGCTTCGGTCAGTTCCACTTGGCCAAATGCACCAGATCGAAACCATATCTTTCTAGACATGCGATGCCCAAGCTTCCCTAACGTACTATCATCCAAAAACTTCACCAGTACCATGATTCAAGTTAAACTTGGTCTCTTTTTAACTAATCCTAATTACCCTGCCGGGTTAGTTAATTTTGGAGGTGCCAACTATTCTGGAGCCTCCCCCTGAAGTATTGACCTTTAATTTAAATTTTCGTTTTAGGTTTGTGTCTGTTTCTTTTATAGTTATAATTAACTTGGTGATAGTTTATATTTTGTTGAGTTTTAAATTTTGAATTTTTAGGTTTGTATTTTGGTTTTTTATTTGGTTTAATCGAGTTTATAAAATATACTTTTTCTTTAGGTATATAATATTGATTAAGTCCTACTTGCGTGGTCAGACACGCTTTTGGAACCCAAGCTTGATTAGTTTATTTGTATTGAGTTATTAATGACTTAAAAGTTTTATTTGAGTTCGACTTGTATCCGAGTCCGGTTTTATTATAACATGCTTTTTGATTGTTCAGGATTAAGTCAAGATTTTTTGATCTTGTTGTAAATTTTTCTAGCATCTCTTTTAAATTGTTAATATCATTTTTTAATGATAAATTCTCCTCCTCAAGTGTTAGATCTTGAGTTGGATTTGAATTTTTGATTTGTTCCTTGAGGTTTTGATTTTCCTCAAGAAGTGATTTGTTTTCATTTTCTATTTTAATTAATTTACTATTTAAACAGGAAATAATTCTAAAAAAATTTTGTTTAAATTAAAATATACCTCATTTGGGCCTTCGAAAACGAGTACGGACTCGTGGCTTATTTCGGGTTCAGACCCGTCTTCATCTTCCGACTCGTCTTCTGTTTCAGCTTCGCGGGCCATCAGTGTGAGGTGGCTCTGATGTTTCTGCTCTTCTTCCTCTGATTCGTCCGAGGAGTCGTCCCACGTTGCTTTGAGGGCCTTCTTTTTGGTTGGCTTCGGTTTGTCGAACTTCAGTTTTGGGCATTCGTTCTTGTAGTGTAAAATACCAGAAAATAGAGAATAATAATAAGGGAATTTTCCAGAATTTTTTGGAAATTTTTCGGGAATTTTTCGGAGCTCGTACGGACGAGTTAACGGGGATAAAAATGGGGCCCCGGAAAAGCCTATTTAGATTATCCCATTTAAGTGAGGAAATGTTTATATTTACATTTCCTTTTTCTTTTATTTTCTTTATTCGTTTTTCCCTTCTCTGCCTCGCCGAAACCAGTGTGTCGACTTCTCCTCTGCGCACCCGAGCCCGTCATTTTGCCCTAACCACCGGCCCCGGCAGTTTCTTCCTCGCCGGCGCTTGATCAAGAGCCAAGCCCCTCTCCTCTCTGCGCCTTCTCCACCCGACAGCACCGCCGGGTGCTCTTCCTCCTCGCTGAGCGACTCGCCGCCGCCACCCCAGCCGACAGCCGGCTGCCTTTCTAGTGCCAACGCCGCTGCCCTTTCTGGACCGGAGCAGCGCCAGCCGTGCCCTAGATTGGGTTGTGCCGACGCCGTGCCCTAGCCGAGCCCTGCCGACCGATTTACTTTGAGCCTCCTTCCCTCTCTTCATGGACACCCGAAGCCGCCGGAAGTCGAGCATCTGAACCCTAGGTTGGGTCCCTGTGCGCCGGCTAAAGCTTTCCCTTCCTTGTGTCTTTGATCATCAACTACACTCCTCCAGTGGATCCTTCTCAGCCGAGCCTTACTTTCGATTAGTTGGAATTGGCCGAGCAGTGCTTTACACAGGGTCTCCTTGCTGCCACATTTGAGAGATCAGCGGCTCTATTGTGGATCCAAGCATCACTGGTTGAGGATGATCCCCAGCTTCGGCCCCAGGTTCCAACAACAAGATCTATGGTTGTGAGTTGGCAGGAAGATATTTAGATTTAGGTAAGTTGTGGTTTATTCATATGTATCAATTTAATTCAGATTTGGTTGGTGACATGGTTGGTTTGGATACTTAGGTTGTAAGGGGAATTGCTGATTAGGGTACTTGTGTGGAGGTTAGCGGCTCTACCTAGCTCCGACCAACATTTCCAGTGTCAACAGTGGCTTGGTAGTGAGGTAAGGAGTAGAGAATTTGTATCTTTGTTGTAGATTCTATGTTGTTTGAACTATTGTGATGATAGATTTGATTTGGGTATGAGGTAATCAATTTGTACCTGTGTATTTCCTGACTAACGATCCATACTCTAGGTTAACCAGAGGTATTTGGTTTGGAACGACAGCAGGTGTCTTCGGCAGTGACTCAACAGCCGAATATACATATTTGGGTGAGTTTTGGATTGAGGTAAATGCATTGTTGTTAGTATAAATGGAATTGGAGATGATATGGATTGCTAGATGGTTAGTATATCACTAGTTGATACATGATTTAATATTTACTATTCAGAGTATAGAAATGATTATCAGATGTGGGGAAGGAGTTAAATGGTCCAATTAGGGTTTATAATTGGATCTGGATTTATGTTAACATCTCAAGGATTTGATTTAGCTAATTAAGTTATATGTAATTATCTAAATCTGTATATCATGTATTTCAGGACTCTGATTCGAGATGAGCATATCGACGTCGTATTTGGACTAGATTGGACTTTACGATTGGAGGCGGGTACTTTTGACTTATGTCATTTGATATACATAGTAGTGAATTTAACAAGTTGCATTAATTATGTCCTTTATTTGTCTCGGTTAGTCACTACCCATTATTTGATACATGATTGATTGATTTCTTGATTTGCATCCCATGTATACTTTATTGTTTATACATGCTTATAGGGGGTAGTGATATACCATGCTTCACCATGTTCAGGACCTAGGTTTTTATACCTTCTGTGTATCTTTGATTCGATATGATCCGTTGACCTAGGGTGCACTTTTCTATATATATGGATTAGGTCAGGATATTTTTATGGTTATTGCCATGCACCATTTGCATAATTGCATGCTGTGCGATAGTCCGCTCCATTATTGTTGAGCACATCGCCAATTACATGGATCTGCACACACCACCACTCATGGGTTAGTGGTCGATTCAGGATGAGTGTGTTGCAGCAGGGACTCTGTTAGGCACCGTTGGTCCGCTCATGGGTAGTGTGACACAACGTGTTATCCGGCAGGGATTCCTCCCCGTCATCGTGTACCGGGAGTTGAGAGCATTGCGCTCCCCCATTTATGAGTTGGGGTAGGAGGATAGGTGTACTCCGACAGCATCCCGTCCACTCGGTCACTCATCAGGAGTAGTGACGACAGAGTGCACGGTTGTCACAGCCCTACCCACTCGGCCTCATTATTATGTGAGATGATCGACTGGCGTCAGGGGTGACCAGGACGCATCATTGGCATCATATGCATGATGCATTTATTGTTTGTGTTTGTGGTTGCTGCATTTATATGCTGCATATTGTTTGGATACCTATGTTTGACATGCATACAGGATTTCTATACC
The DNA here is from genome assembly GCF_018446385.1 of Zingiber officinale. NCBI lineage: Eukaryota > Viridiplantae > Streptophyta > Magnoliopsida > Zingiberales > Zingiberaceae > Zingiber > Zingiber officinale. Next base: position 84,242,758 of record NC_055996.1, read on the forward strand.
ACTCGGACTGTTTGACCTTATACTCAGGACCTGGTTAGTACAGTATTCTCCTGTTTACTTCAGATGCATTTTTAATCTTTCTTATCAGGAGACTGTACGCATGATTAGTGCTAGGTGATATTTTTTTTACTTTGCATATCAATTGTACCTGCTGAGTGTTGGACGCACCCCGCCTCCATTGTTGTTATTTTCAGGTTGATGCTGTCCGGAGGGAGTTCCAGTCGCTAGTCCTCACTGCACGTAGTGCTGGTCCCTGCAGACCTCGAGGATATGTTTGGTTTTCTTTGGTTTCTTTTCTGTTCTAGACTGTTTTGAACATGATATGTTTTGGATTATTCTGCTTATGGATATTGTATGGATTTTATTATTGCGATGGATTTGGATTTGGATTTTATTCTACTACATGCCTGCCTGGATGGCAGAAGAGGTGAGTTCGTCGGATTTGAGCTTTACGAGTGTAGTGGAGTAGGGTGGATTTCGAGTCAGAGTATTATTTTACTGTTAAATTATCTTAACTGCGTGGTTGTGACAGCCAGAGGCTGAATAGATTATATATAACTGCGTGGTGATGTTTTATTTTGTTGTTATTATTCCAGCCGCCTGTGGCTGAGGTATTTGTGAGATGTAGAAAAGTTTTAGATTGTCCACCGTACAGGGGAGATGCTTCCGAAATTTTCTCGGACAGGGACTCCTCTGGGGCATGACATGTAGTGTCCCTTTTTATTGCAGCCGAAGCAAGTCACGTTCCTTTGTTCTGAGGGAGAACTGATCTTTTGAAGGTCCTTTTTGCTGAAGCTCCTTTTTCTCCTGGTGAACATTTTTCTTACCAAGTTCACCAGGTGTTCTTCGTCTTCGGAGTCTTGGTCGGAATCTTCTTCATATTCAGGCTTGCTCTTCTTTTCTTTGGAGGAACCTGCAAATAAAGCTATACCTTTCTCGGCTCCAGCATTAGTTTGTTCATGTAATTCTAATTCACAGAAAAGCTCGTCTAATTTTAACTTAGAAAGATTTTTAGAAATTTTGTAGGCATCTACGATTGATGCCCACAAACTATTACGTGGAAAAGCATTTAATGCGTACCTTATTAAGTCTCTATTTTCCATATGGTGGCCTATCGCATGAAGCCCGTTGAGGATGTCCTTGATCCTCGCGTGGAGATGATTCGCCGTTTCACCTTCCTGCATTTTTATATTAAGAATTTTATTTAAAAGCAGGTCTCGTTTTGTTACCTTGGCGTCGCTCGTTCCCTCGTGCAGCTCGATCAATTTGTCCCACAGCTCTTTAGCGTTTTTGTGTGGACCGACTCTATTCAGTTCTTCTCTTGTGAATCCGCACTGTAGAGTGTTGATCGCTTTATTTTCTGTTGACGCCTTTTTCTTCAAATCTGCTGTCCAGTCTTCAGGATCCAGTATATTCCCGGAGTTGTCCGCTGGAATTTTATAGGGTCTAGTAACGCTCATCCACTGGTCGAAGTCTGTTTTGAGGTAAACCTCCATGCGCTTCTTCCAGTACGGAAAATCATCCCCGTTGAAGAGTGGAGGTCATACTGTGCTGAATCCTTCTATCTGAGACATTTTAGTCCTACGCACAGAAGAAAGAAAAGAAAAATAAAAATCCCAAGACTTGGTCTTGGATTAGTAGTGCGGAAGAAGAAAAATAATAGAAGTATCTAAATTGGTGTTGCACCAATTTAATTGCAACGAAAAAAAAATTCAAAACAGGCAATAATACCAGTTTGAAATTAAACGTAAAACTGAAAACCGAAAAAAAAAATTAATTTTTCACCCCCTGTCTGATTGGTGGTTGCACCAAATCAGAGCGGTACCTGCTCTGATACCACTTGTTGGATCGTGAAACGTCGATAGAGGGGGGGTGAATATCGATTCAAAAAAATCGCGTTAATAAGAGTTAAGCGCAGCGGAATAATAAAAAAACTTAGGCAAACTGAACAAGGTGTTTTTTACTTCGTTCGGAGCCTGTGACGACTCCTACTCGAAAGCCCGTACTCCTTGAGTACTTTCGTTGGACAATTCACTAGCAATTCGAAATACTATTACAAATTAAGGTACAGAAATGCTAATGGAAATAAAGTGATACCGACAAGAAAATTAACCAAAGAAGAAGGAGCACTTTGTCGGAGCTTTGTTAGCGTCGCAGGAGCGTAGAGCAGCAGAGCAAGCAGTCGGAGAGTTCTCAGTTGTTATTGAAGCTCCACCCTTGGGGCTTCTTTTATATGCTGCTCCGGGCGCCTGGATCCCTTCCGGGCGCCCTGGTGCGACGTGGCAGGTCTAATCAGCGAACTCCACGTGGCGACGACTCGGCCTGGATAAAATTCACCTCCGGGCGCCCGGATCCCTTCCGGGCGCCTGGACCTCCTATTTCCAGAAACTTCCTTTCCTGCAAAACAGAGTTAATCCGAGGCAAATATATATCCTGCAAAACAGATTGTTAGCACAACTAAAGTAATATGATTTAACAAGAAAAGAGTATGACTTAGATTCCGTCTTTCCGAGACCGGAATCTAGTCACGATCTCGACTTAGATATCCGAAATGGATCTAAGTCGGATCGACGCCTAATGTTCCCTTCCTGGGAACGCATCCTCGCAGTCACTCCCCTCCAGTGACTTACCTCACTTACCTGCCAGACATCCGGTCAGCCCTTCGACCCGTCTGGACTTCTCGCTAGCTATCCGGTCAGCCCGTCGACCTAGCTGGACTTCTCGCCAAGCGTCCGGTCAGCCATCGACCCGCTAGGACTTCTCGCCAGCTATCCGGTCAGCCCGTCGACCTAGCTGGGCTTCGTGCCAGACATCTGGTCAGCCCGTCGACCTGTCTGGACTTTTCCTGCACACTCGATCAGAGTGTTAGACAACAACAAGCTAACTTAACCTGATTTGTCATTCATCAAAACCTGGGTTAAATCTTTAGTGCAAACCGCACCAACACCTTAATCCTAGAACAAATGAATATACTCCATGACAAGAGGAGATGAATCCAAAGACATAGAACTTGCAAGCTTAAAAACCCAATCTAAGAAGAAGAGGAAGAAAAGCTTAGTCACGACATCAAGAGGTTTTCGGATCCAATCCTATGCTTTCGGAGTTGAAGGAGAGGACAGAATCGGCTTTGGATCGTCAATCAGAGGATGAAGGATGAGTAGATTTGGACCAAAATCAGTCTCCCCAAGGGAAGACCTTCCTCTCTTTGAAAAGAGGAAGAACTCACTTTTTATAGAACAGGGCACAGCTCCAGGCATGGGACGTGTCACAGCCGTGCCTTTTGTCATTGGTCGTGTCACGGTTGTGCCTTTTGGCACGACCACACCTTGAAGCATCTCTAGAAGAAGCACACGGTCGTGTGTTTCCTCATGGCTTGACCTTGATTGAGCTCTGGTTGGGAGACATGGTCGTGTGAAACCACACGGCCTGCCCTTGAATGGGTTATGGTGAAAGGGCACGACCATGTCAGGGGGCACGACCGTGTTAGGGGGCACGACCGTGGTTTTCTTGCTGTTGGGTGAAGGGAGACACGGTCGTGCCAGGGGGCACGACCAAACTCTATTCTTCTTCTAGGGTCGTTCCGCAGCACGACTTAACTCCATTTTTACTCCAGAAATGTATTCTGTCAACAACAAAACAAGCACGAGCATATCTCCGACAAAGAGAGTAATTATACTGAAATATAATAAAGAGGAGTATAATAACATAGAATATACTTAAAAAATAAATGAATATGCAACAAAGTATGCATAAAAGTGTATACAATTTACTCACATCATGAAGAATCAGAAAAGTAAGTCGTTGGTGAATGTCAATCACATACTCCAACTAAAGAGATGATCGAGATTGGTTTTTCATATGACCTGAAACAACCTTTGCAAGGGAGTAAAGTGGTTATTTAATCTGAGACTCCAGATGTTCTGTTTCCTGAAAATCACTATAAATCCAGAAATTGTATGGCTGATAACATGGAGTGTCGTGACACGGAGTTGAATGGTAACGATGAGAATAACAACCCTATCCTGTCTAACACTGATGAATCAGTAAGAGAACCGAATATGTAGGGCCATCAAATTGTATGTCCCAAGAAACTGCACAAGTATCAAAATATACAGATTTTCTGTTATCTGAGGCTATAGAAGGTGCTAAAGATTGTCTCATCACCTACAAAAACCTCATCATTGCGTCTGCATCAGACTCTGCTATTAAACTCGACTTTGATCTGAATGAAGGCATCATTGCTGATGATGGATACCAAGTTAGTGCAGCTGCTGGTTTTGACATGGACCCTTTCCAAGATTTGATATCTTTTTCTGAAAATTTCGGTGCCTCACGTTTAAAGGAAGCCCGCTCGTCCTTTATGGATTTATGGAAGAAGAAGAATGAGAAAGGGGAAAAATACAATCAATCAAGATAATCTATTTGAACTAGTTCTGATTCAAAGGGAGTTAGAAACAGTAAATTATTCGTTACAACCTATGAATTTTATTACTAACAATTGGCATGACCAAAATGAAGCTGTAACAAGTACAATTCGTGTAGCCATCAGTAATCTAAAGGGTTCTAAAAAAGTGACAAAGATGCAAAAATCCCAATCTCAACATGCACTTTCAAAGTCTGAATATGGGAAACCTAATGTTATTGAAGATACGATTGTGCAACAGTTCAAATTGAGTAGATACACAAAGAAGGAAATAGATGGAGAAGCTAAGATCATTTCCCAGTTCCATCATCCAAACATGATAATTTTTATTTTTTTTAGTATTTAAGATATTTTAGGTATTTTGATAATTTCAATCTTTTATATTGTTTAGATTTTGAGTCAGTTTAATAATTTTAGGATTATGAGTCTTTTGCCTTTTTATTAAAGTTCCTTTCCTTTCTTTACGAGTTAGAAATTATGATTAATATATTAGGATTTATTTCCTTTCTTTGTGTCTTAAGGTTTAGAGTTTATATAAATATGTGTTAGCTGTTTCATCTATTATAGAATAAAATATTTTTTTTAAAAAAAAATCTAGAGGATATCAGTTATCTTTTCTTGCCTTCTTCTCAAACCCTCTTCTCGTTAGCTTGCAAGATAATCCCTATCCTATTCGACGTTATATATATATGATACATTTTTATTAGGTGATAAACCGCTTAAGAGAAAAAATTCAGATATTAATGATGCTAAATTAATAGAATAGGATAACCTTACTTATTTGTTATTTCATTGTTTATATTTTACATTATGCATATCTCTCTTATAAATTTTCTTCTAAGGTATGCATTTGCATTTAGTTTGATTAGTTGCATGCTTTTGCTTTGATACTGTTGCAATTCATGAACGATAATAGAAGCTACTTTCATGGCCAAGCTTAGCATGCGAAGCGTGACAATTAGTTACCTCCAAGGTGAAAGCGAATTTTTAAATTAGATCCTGTCTTATAAGTTATAGATGTTTCAATAACAATATTAAAGTTACAAAAACATGTTACTACTCTTTTAAAGTCAAAAAAATTCAAAAACTTATGATTTCTTAAAATTTGACTTGCAATTTAATAGGAAATGGGCTTGTGCCCGATCAAGTTTTAGGGTGCAAAGCTGAACCCATAGATTCATAATTTTTAACATATAAAATTGGGAAGACTCGAATTAAAGTAATGAATAAAAAATTACAATTTATCATATTTTGATCACAAGTTAATTTGCATCCATTCTATAAAAGTAAACTAATATAAAATTCCAGGGCACTTGTTTTTTTATTATAATCTAAGTATCTGTACTTTGGATTCAATTAATTATAGATATAGATGGCACATGTTGATTGTGACCCATAACTTCAAGGTTATTATCATTTCTGGATCCACACACCCTTGTTTAGAAAAAAAAAAAATCCTATCACTTCCAAATGCATCATAAAAATTAACATTCTAACAACTTGTAACATGGGTCTACGACACTAAGACTATCATAAAAATTGACATTGTAAAATATTGTATTAACTATCACAAGTAAATTTCAATATTATCCATAAAATGTATTTAACTTCCATAATTCCAAGAACATATATCACATTCTCTGTCCTTATGAAATAATTACTTGGATTTACATGCATGCACGCATCTTTATATTTTATTTTGCAAGTTCAAAAATTCACTGTCTATTTATGCTATCAAATTTAGATTTGAGAGCATAGATATATTAAGGAGACTTGTAGGCATATAATAATTTTGATTTAAAATGATTCAGAGCTTTCTAAGTCTATAGTAATTTAGACAACATTGACTAATGGAGCTACATCATTTAAAAATTATTTTTTTTAAACTAGGGAAGTCTCATTAATTCACTATTCTTTTGTAGCAAAAGATGATTATGTTTATCTCATGTGTCCCTTATAGACTGTCTCTAGATTATGTGAAAGGAGTTAAATTATGAAGTCAACTTAAAATTCACCATCAATGACTAGGAGTAGGAGGAATTCATTATGCTAGACTTTATAATGAACGTGTGATAAATGTTCTCAAGTCTTTGCAAATATGAAAGTGAAATCTCAAAATTGGCCATACAGGAGGAAAAAAAAAACATTTGTACTTGGTAAACATTTTATAAATGATAAATGTATAAGTGAGGATATGATTTCTGATTAGGTATCCCTAGATGTTTTGATAGATAAGTAAAGATTTTATAAACGATCATTTCTAAGCGGTTTAAGAATGACATTTTTTTTCTTCTAAATCAACCGTGAGAGAAGCACGTTTTAATGCAGATTTACATGTTTCTTGCTTTACCGATTGCTTAGTCTCCGCATCTTGTCTATCCAACAACCTTCTTCTAAAGCTGATAGGGCAATGGTGTAGCGGTCAGGTACTTCAACGGTTTACTTAATGCCTAAGATTTCAATCTCAATTATAATGTATTACAAGGCATTTTCCTCTCATGGATGACAAATCCAAAAACGCTGGTTGCTTTGGATAAACAGCTGTGTGTGCTTTTCAATTTACTCTGGTGATTGATAGAAAACTTAAATGAGACCTTTAAGAATTAGTCGATTCAAAGACCTCGATATATCGAGATTATATAAAAAAAAACCTTCAAGTTTTGTCACATGGAGCACGCATTCATTTCAGAGACACATGTTAAACTTGACCATGTGCAGTGCTAAACTTGAGGGCCTTTAATTCCCTCTATAAAACGCGATCATCATCACCTTTACTAACACAATATAGACACTGCACGACCTTTTTTCTCGTTTGCTTTGTTGAGTAGACATGGCTCCAAATAGGCCTTCAAATTACGAGGATGATCAGGTATATATATTGTTATCTGCAACTTCATTTCTTTTTTCTTGTTTTGGCCCTCAATTAGCAGCTTGAATGAGTGTTAAGCATGTAATTTTAGATTGCAAGGAGCTAGGAGAACCACCGTATGTTACTGCTGTTCTAATACTGCATAAATTAGATGAGATACACTGCTGGACATGTCTCCACAAACTAAACTAAATTTGTTTGTTTTTTTCTCCTCTGTATGTTACAGGTATATATATATATTGTTATCTGCAACTTCATTTCTTTTTGGTTGTTTTGCCCCTCAATTAGCTGCTAGCTAGGATGACTGTTAAGCCTGTATTTTTAGATTGCAAGGAGTTAGGAGCATGGTTTATCAGAACGGACGTGTGGAGTCAAATTTCCAATAGATAACGTTGTAGACAGCTCAGGACTTTATTTTAATTTATTTCTTCAAATAAAATAATATAAATTTATATAATAAAAAATAAATATTGTGACGAATAAGTTCTACCTAACTTTGCAAATGCAATATAATATTTGTCCTTTACGTCTACTTAACTTTGCAAATCTGAATAATTAGATTCTTGTCCCATTGGCATGGCATAGCGGTTAAGGCGGTGTCATAGTTTGATCTTCTACTGAGATATTTGTTGGTGCTAAATTTAGTGGAAAAACATAGGCCGGGCGGCCGTGGGCTGAAATATCCATGGGTGGAAAAAGCACACGAGTTTGTCTTCGCTAGCGAAGTATCGATTTGGCATTGGACGGTCTTATAGGGGCGACAAGACCATGAGGGTTCACTGTCAATGACTTGCTGCAGTGCTTCTGTAATTTACCTTAGGGATTGATGGGAAACTACCATGAATTGGATCTATCATCTTCAGGATTAGTTGGGTCAACCGGACACCTAGGTTATCAATAAATAATAAATAATAATAATAATAATAATAATAATAATTATTAGATTCTTATCCTCAGGTAAAGTATGATGGTAAGAAGGACATGCTCTCATGCAACGCAGTTTGAACCTCTCGCAAGATGTATCATACTGTGTTTGAACCACTAATGACTTTGGACCACCCATATGTACTTTCCGGATTTCTCATGATAGCCGATATAAAATTTTCATGAGTTCGAACCAACCACCTTCATGATTACTCGATACAAAAAGTTAGATACTTGTATTATAAAAAAAAATCACAGATATTATATCTATTGAAATCAATAGCTCTCAAGTTATTACATATTCAAGGATAAAGACAATTAGCAATAAATTAAAGGATTAATTCCCTTGATTATTATTGAATATTTTTAGATTTATTTCAAATTTCTAACCTTTTGTTTCTACTTTTTGCAAGGTTTTGGTGGAAGGAAACTCTCATATAAAGACAATGATATTAAATAGGCCTCTAAAATTCAACGCCCTCAACTATCAAATGGTTCCTTCATCCTTAGTCTCAATTACACAAAGCCATTTAAAAATATTATTTTTGATAAATTACATGCCATTATTAATGCTTTAAAATTAAGCCAAACAAATCAATTAAAAGTTTGATTTCTTTATCTCCATCCAATTTAAAACATTTAGAAGCATTCCATTTATAAGTTGCCCAAGAGTTAGTACCTATAGTTTCTAGAACTCCAAATACCGTTACATAAATATAAACCCATTTTAAAGATAAATTTACTTATTTACTCTTACATTTAAGGCTAAAATACTGGTAATAAATATTTTCATTTTGATTTTATTTTTTTCTTTAAATTTGTGATTCATGTTAAATTAGGTTAATGATTTCTTTCAAAAAAAAAAAATTGTGTTCAAGATTTTGCAACTGTCTGAGAAGTTCCGGAAGTTGGAAAATGATCCTGCTGCTGGGTTGATAATTGTAAAGGTACACGCAATAAATAGCCTTCTGTCAACTTTCTGTTGGGGTTATAAGATTGTAAATATAGTCTCATATTGAAAATACATGGGAAAGATCATGGGTTTATAAGAGAAAAGATATCTCCATTGGCATGAGGCCATTTGGGTAGAGCCCAAGATCAAAAATCATGAGGGCTTAGGCCCAAAGTGGACAATATCATGCTATTGTGGAGATATCTAAATTCTTTTCGATCCTACAATTGGTATCAGAGCCTGGACTGCCAGAATGTTTAACCGTCGACTGTGCACAAGAGCTATGGTCTGATTGAGCCATGTGTGTACAATATTGACCTCGAACAAAGAAAGTGGGAGCTCCTATGTTCGGATCAAGAGGATCAGACACCAGGTAGGAAGTCCTAGTAGGTCGGGTGGACCGAGGGGCAGGAAGATCTGGTGGGTCGAGGATCGGACGTGGGAAGCCTATGGTCCTTTGTTTGAGGGGGGGATTGTTGGGGTTATAGTCCCATATTGGAAACACATGGGAAAGATCATGGGTTTATAAGATAAAAGATATCTCCATTGGCATGAGGCCTTTTGGGTAGAGCCCAAGAGCAAAAATCATGAGGACTTAGGCCCAAAGTGGACAATATCATGCTATTGTGGAGATATCTAAATTCTTTTCGATCCTACACTTTCAACTTCTTTAATGAAGAAAATATTATATTATTATCCAAGCCAAATTTACTATTTGTAAGTGTCTAATTTCCTAATATTTCATCATGGATTGAAGGCAAATGGAAAAGTATTTCCGGCTGGAGGAGATGTTATTGAATACTATTGTTCCTCACTCACAGGTACTATCGTTCCTCTTCCAGGTCTATCATCTAAGGATCAATTCCTTAGAATCAAATCGTACTCCTATAAGTCTATCCGACCTACTAGCCTTCATGCTTGGACTGTATCCAAGACTTTACCATTACCTAGGGTTACCTCCCCCTAGGATTTCCACTATCTAACTTTGCTTACCAAGACTTTCACCACCTAAGGTTACTTTCCCCTAGGATTTTCACCACTTAACTTCATTCACTAGAGCATAGCTTCACTCACTAGGACTTCCACCACCTAAGGTTACCTCCTCATATGATTTTCACCACTTAACTTCACTCACTAGGGTCTAACTTTACTCACTAGTACTTACCCTTGCCAAACTAAGTTAGGACTTTTGTTAGTTATCTAGTCCTGACTAGACTTCTCTCTTCCAAACATTAAGTCTTGTTTGAATAAATCCTTAGTCAAACTGACCAGACTTAGGTATATTGTCAAACATCAAAACTCTTAAGACTCATTGCACGAAAAATCTTCCCCTTTTTGATGTTTGATAATTTTCTTAAGTTAGGTATTTGGTCTTTAGGATTTTATACCAAAGTTAGGAGTCAAAATATTTTTAAATTTAAGGTTACTCTCCCTCTTTGACATACATCAAATAGATTACCTAAGGTTCCCTTGATTTTGCACTAACAATTTAAAAAGTACTTTGAGAAATCTTTGTGAAAGCATATATTTTCAAACATTATTTTTGAAATAGGATTATTTTTAAAAATATCACTTTAAAATTATAGTTAAAAATTAATTGTCAAAAAGTTTTCAAACATAGTTTTAAGGAATTTTAAAAATTAACTTTGAAAGAATTTTGAAAACTATATTTGATCTTTCAATTAGGACTCCCCCTCAATTTAACACTTTCTTAGGACCTTGTTAACCACAAGGAATACATCCTATGTGTCTTATAGGTTGATACGAATTAAAAGATCAGTTAAAATATTTTTTTCAAAACATAAATTTTCAAAATAGCGTTTCAAAAGATTTTTTAAAAAAATTAAGAAAAGAATTTCTAGATTTTTCACATATCTCCATAATGGTATGATATTATCCACTTTGGGTCTAGACCCTTATGACTTTGCTCTTGGGCTCTCCCTAAAAGACATCATTTCAATGGAGACATCGTACATTCTTTTAAACTCATGATTTTTACCAAATCTTTCCAATGTGAGACTTTAATTGAACCCCAACAATCCTCCCCTCAAACGAAGGACCACAATTACTCTCATAGTCCAGGCTTTCCCGCGAGCATCCGGTTACCTTGACCTGCTTTGGGCCTCTATACAAGCATCCATATCCGGTCACATTGACCTACTTTAGGTCATCCCATGAGCATTCGTCAACTTGACCTACTTCGGGCCTTCTTGCAAGCATCCGATCACCCTAAACTACTCGTCTCCCAACAAGTATCCGGTCACCCTAACCTGCTCCAGGCCTCCTTGCAAGCATCTAGTCATCCTGACCTGGTCCGGGTCTCCCCACGAGTATCCAGTCACCCTGACCTGCTTTGGGCCCTTCTTACAAGCAGCTGGTCAACCTGACCTACCCTGGGCCCACCCTCAACTTCTTTCAAAGCTGCTCCATATGGCATTTGGTCTAGACTATGACTCTGATACCATTTGTAGGATCAGTGCGGTCGAGGGGGGATCTCGACTTGTCGCTTTCTTTTCTATTTTATTCGTTCTTTCTATCAAAGTCGTTAGTAGTAGCAGAATAAATAAAGTATGGGAAAAATAATACTCACGGGATTTACTTGGTTCCCAACCCCCCAGGGTCAGTACGTCCAAGGCCTACGCACTAAGGTGTGAGTCCATTGGTGGCCTCCTTTCCAGAAACTTTCTGGAGGCAGAGAGACCCGTCTTTCAGTTCATCAAATACAAGGATAAAAGAATGATAAAGTAAATACAACTTGTAATAAAAGAAATACAAACAAAAACTTTGTTGAGCTAATCTGGAAGTCTTGAGCACCCTTCCTAAAACTTCCTCGGTAGCAAAGCTTCGCCTCGTAGCCTTCCTTTTGAGCACACAGAATATGAGTAGTAGAAGAAGCGATATGTTGAATGTAGAGCCTTCATCTCATTTTATAGAGTTGGATCAGATCCTTATTTGGATCAACTCTTATCTGGATGAAGTTATATCTAGATGAAGCATATCTGGATAAGGAAATATATGGATCAAGCCTTATCTCTATTAGAGTAGGGGGTGACCCTCCACACGGCTCGTGGCACGGTCGTGCGGGTTCACACGACCTTCCACTGCCTGCTCTCGGCCAAGGTGACATGGTCGTGTGGAAGCACACGGCCGTGCACTTCCTCCTCTCGGCCAAGGTGACACGATCGTGTGGAATCACACGGCCATGCACCTCTTCCTCTCGGCCAAAGCTGCACGGCTGTGTGCTTCCACACGGCCGTGTCTCTCTTCCTCTCGGCCGAAGTGACACAGTCGTGTGGGTTCACACGGCCGTGCCCCTCCTCTCCTCTGCCAAGGGTCACGAGCGCGCGACCCTCACACGATCATGCCCTGCGCCAGCCGGGAGTACACCACCTCTCAGGGCCACATGGCTCACACCCGTTGGAAGCTTTAGACTCCCTTTCAATTCTGCTTGGCTGTAAGTCATGTCCTACCAGTCGTAACAAGTTAGAATAGATCTATGGACTGAGCATCATAAGATAGGCAAGAATGCCGAAATTTAGATGAACAAGAAAAAGGGTAACGTCTGTCTTGTAAGTTAAGGTTATAGTTAAGGGCGGACGTTACATTTATCAACCTTATGATTGGAAAATTAATGACAATTATTGTAAAATACCGAAAATAGGCGAATATAAATAAGGGAATTTTTCGGAATTTTTGGACATTTTTCGGGAATTTTTTGGAGCTCGTATGGACGAGTTAACGGGAACAAGAACGGGGTCCGGAAAAGCCTGTTTAGGCTACCCGATTTAAGCGAGGAAAAGATTATATAAATATATCCTTTTCTTTTTATTTCTTTATTTCTTTTCCTCTGCTTTTGTCGCCGAACCCGCGCACCCTTTTCTTCCCTGTCGTGATCCCGTGCCCTAACCGAAGCCGGCGGTTTCTTCCTCGCCAATTCCCTTTCTTCTCCTCCTCTGCCTTTCTTCTTCCTCTTCGCCGAGACCCCCCTTCTTTTCCTCCTCACTGAGCGACGCGCCGCCGCCACCACAATCGCCGCCGTCGCCTCTTGCTGCGGAGTTCTCAGCGCCGGCCGCTGCCTAGCCTTCTTTCCGCACGAGGCTAGCCAGCGACGCCAGCTGATCGCCGACCCCTCTTCTGTGCGCTGTGCCCTAGCCGTCGCTGTGAGGTCTGAGTCCTACCCCCTGCCGCCGTCGCTTGACCTAGCCGGCCATCAGGAAGCTTACTGCCGTCGTTGACGAAGCCTCAGCCACATGCTCGAGGTGCTGTTCCACCGCTGATTATTTTTGGTTTTTCTAGTGAGTTGAGCGTCAACAGAAGCTTGGGTTTTGGCAACTTTTTGGTTTCCAGTAGTAGTTATTCGCCGGCAGCACTATCCCTAGTTGTGGATCAACATCGGTTGCGAGTTTAGGTAAGGAATTGTGTTCTGTATTAGGATTTTTGATTTATGATGTACACATCTTAATCTGACAGTGGGGAAAGGAAGATTTCCAGTAGGGTTTCGCTGTGGTTTGTTGATTTCCGACAGCAACCCTATTCAGCAGCCCTTGATCCAGTAGCAATCACGGTTGTGAATTTAGGTAAGGGGTAGGAATTTGGTATGTTTTGTAGTAGAAGATTATGTGTTGATTAGGGTTCGTTAATTACGTTGGATTGATTAGTTGGGTTCAATTTAGGACTTCTTAATTGGATTAGAATTTAGTTTAGCTTATTGTTGTATGATGGAAATGAGCTAAACTAGATATTATGTTTGATACCACAGGACTTTGACGCGAGACGAGCATCTCGATGTCGGATTTGGACATTCCTATTGGAGGCGGGTACTTTTGACTATTTGTCTTTGATATGCTTAGTAATGAAAATAATATGTTGCATTAATTGTGTTTCATACTTGTTTCGGTTAATCACTGCCCAATACATGCTACTCGTTGATTGATTGTTTGTTTACATCTTGTATGGATATGTACCTGATTCCACATACTCATGGGTAGTGATATAACCATATTTTACCATGTCAGGACCTAGGTTTGATACCTTATATGATTAGATACCTTGATATGATTCATTCGCTTTGGTGCACATTATGATATGTCCAGAGATTGGTTTAGTATATTACCATGTTTAGTGACATGCACCATTCGCATGATTGCATGCTGAGTGATTGATTGCTCCTTTATTTTCGAGCACTTTGCCGTTTATCATCGCTCGGTGCTCCGCTAGACGCCATGGGTGGCGGACACAACGTGATAGCACGCCGGTTGACTCTTCCTGCTCCGTTGATCCGCCTGTGGGTAGTGTGACGCAGCAGCACGTTAGAGATTCCTCCCGTCATAGTGTACCAGAGATGAGAGCATTGCGCCCCCATTTATGATTTGGGGTAGAGTACGATGTATCCGACAAAGATCCCGTCCACTCGATCACCAACAGAGTAGTGTTCGAGTGCACGGTTGTCACAGCCTCTACCCACTTGGTCCCACTTTGTGGTGAGTTGGCTGACTGGCGTGACCATGACATTGGCATCATACGCATGATGCATTTATTGTTTGGATTGTGTTTGTTGCACTTATATGCCGCACATTGCTTGGATACCTTGTTTGACATGCATATGTGTCTTCTATACCTTCGGACTGCTTTGTCCTTATACGGGTCCGGTTAGTATGCATTCTCTCCGCTCTTCTTGGTTGCATTTACCTTTATCTTTATCAGAGTACGCATGATTAGTGCTAGGTGTTATTTCTTTACTTTGCATATCAACTGCACTGCCGAGTGTTGGACTCACCCGCCTCCATTGTTGATATTTTCAGGTTGATGTTAGAGGGAGTTCCATTGGTCCCCACAAAGACGAGTGCTACTCCTCCGCTGGTTTTGAGTTGTTGTTTTATTTTAGCTTTTATCAGACTTTGTTTTAGTTATGTTTGGGATTATTCGCTTATGGATATTGTATGGATTTTATTATTATGGATTTGGATTTTGGATTTTATTCTACTACATGCCTCCCTGGAGGCAGAGGTGAGTTCGTTTGATTTGAGCTTTACGAGTGTAGTGGAGTAGGTGGATTTTCAAGTATTATTTTCTTGATTATATTAACCAGAGGTTGTGACAACCAGAGGTGAATAGATTATATATAACCGCATGGTGATGTTTTATTTTGTTGTTATTATTCCACCCGGCCGAGGTATTTGTGAGATGTAGAAAGTTTCAGATTGTCCACCGACAGGGGAGATGCTGCAAATTTTCTCGGACAAGGACTCCTCCGGGCGTGACAATTTAGTGGTATCGGAACGCTTTACGATCTTTTGTTTCGTATTTTGATTTTCGAATTTATCTTATACCAATTTATTTGGTATCGAGCGGTTATGATACCGCTTTGTTCGAGATTTATCGGATACCGTTGTTGGTATTCGTGATATTTAGGTTAGCCGTTTAGTCAAACCGGGCATTTTCAGATTTCGATATGGTTATGTTTCGATTTCCGTTTGATTTATTTGGATATTCTCGTTCGGAATTTTGAGGTCAAATTGGGGACCGGACATCGACATCTCCAGACAAAAATAGGTATGTTGTTATTTTATGGTTGTTATATTGGTATTGATATCCGTAATTTAATTTAACAGATATGAGACGATCTACTCGTATTGCTGCGAGACGTGGTGCTGGACAACCACGTTATGCCAGAGATGCCCACTGTTAGTGAGCCTGTCAGTCAGGGAGAGACTCAGGATGCAGCGGGAGCATCGGGCTCTCAAATTCCGATAGCTCCTGTAGAGATACCTACTTTGGCCACACCGACGGTATCCACGCCTACCCTGTTTACCGTACCATCAGGGGTACCATTGGCGTACCCGGCATCTGCTCCAACCTACAAAATATTCAAGACCACCGCCACTTGACCTACAGACACCAAGGACACTGCACTTCAAAGGCTTTCAAGAGTACACCATATTCGTACCATTACCCACCGTACCTCCACTGCCACCACTTTTGTTCCTAGACAAGACCACCGACGCTTATGCTCCAGATATACAAGAAGACCGGAGTTCCTCCTCCGTTTATTCCGCACCACTCGTAGTATCGGCTCCAGAGTTTCCGCTTAGCTCTACAAATGTATCATCGATATCGTTACCGCACGAGCTAGGATTCCAGACTGGCCGAGTCGATGAAGACTCGTTTCACTCTTTTCCGCGAGATCTCGATCCGAGTATGGCTCTATCATGGATAGACTATGGAGCAGACTTTTTCTATATGGCTTGCTCCGAGTTGGAGAAAGCAGAGCTGCTTACCATTTACTGGATGAAGCTAATGCCCGGTGGGTTACTTCTATTATTGGTGAGCGTAACGTCACATGGACCAGGTTCGAGAGGCTTTTGAGAGCCGTTTCTTTCCACTGTCCTATCGGATGGCTCGCCGACAGGATTTTATGAGTCTGAGGCAGAATAACCGCTCAGTGACCGAGTATAATACTGAATTCCTCCGGTTGGCTCAGTTTTGTCCAGAGTTAGTTGCGGAGGACAGAACTCGCATGATGCAGTTTATACAGGGATTGGATGGTTATCTGCATGTACAGCTTGCCGGATTAGGGATTACATCTTACTCTGATGCATTGAATCGAGCTTTGATGATAGAGTTAGCTCGGCAGACAGCATATCCGGACAGGAAAAGAAAGCATACGGGTCAGACATCAGGGCAGGTCCAGCAGACACAGGCGACAGGACAGCATCAGAGTAGTCGCAGACGATCAGGTCAGAGTTCTTCTGGGGTTTCTCGTAGGCCTCAGAAGTCAGGACAGTCTTCCTCAGGACGTTTCCGGTCTCCTCGGCAGGATCGGAAATAGTCCACCAGCGATATACAGTGTTTCCGATGTGGTTCCAGAGATCACATCACTTCAGCCTGCACTCTGGAACAGTCAGTTTGCTTTTATTGCAAACTGCCTGGGCACCAGAGCCGAGATTGTCAGCTGAAGGCTCAGCACACGGCCTCCGGAGGGTCAGAGCAGAGGGGACAGTCTAGTCAGTCAGTGTCTCGACGAGGAGGGCGGAGATTCACACCCTCACAGCGTCAGCAGAGCAGCCCTCAGCAGCATTTGGCATGCTTGGACAAGAGTACTCCAGGTTTCAGAGCACCCGAGTTTTGCTCCAGACCTTATTATCCGACCTGTAAGCGATCGGACTCGGTCCCCACCACCGCACAAGATCGCCACCATCCTCTCGCCTTATCTCGCACATAGTCCAGCCGGCGCTTATCCGCAGAAATACCGGCAACAGCATACTCCTCCTCCTCCGCCAGACCGGTCGTGTTCATGCGATTACAGAGGATGCTCGGTGGCCGACGGATCCGTTTTCCGCGGTACGATTTCCATTTATGCATTTATCGCTGATATTTTGATTGATACTGGTAGTTCGCACTCTTTTATATCCCGTACCTTTATGGGAGATTGGTAGATTACCTATTGTTAGACTACACGGTTGACTGTCCCTACCGTCCGGTGATACTTTAGACGTCACCCAAGAGGTCGAGGTTGCCCCTTAGACTTTGGCAACATGATACTTACTGTAGATCTTCTAGTATTGGAGATGGTCGAGTTTGATGTCATACTTGGCATGGATTGGTCAGTTTATCATGCTACCGCTGATTGCCGACGAGGGTGGTCACCTTCCACCTCCACCAACCCTCGTGGAGTTTCATTGGCATCGAGACGACGGTTATCTCGATTATTTCGCGATTCAGCTCGTGTCGCTGTCACACTACCGTCATGGTTTTCTGTTGTCGTTGATCGCATCGAGGATGAGTAGTTCGCACCTCTCCGATGTTCCCGAGTCCCGAGTACCCATCTATTTCAGAGGAGCTGCGTTTGCCTCCCGAAGGCCGGAGTTCGCTATTGAGCGATTCCGGAACCGCTACGATCGAAAGCCCGTGATCGTATGGCACCAAAAGAGTTGAGCGAGCTGAAGGTTCAACTCCGGAGCTTTTAGACAGGGATTTATTCGCCTAGTGTTTCACCATGGGGTTCTGCATTGTTTGTCAAGAAAAGGATGGTACTATGAGGTTGTGTATTGACTACAGGCAGCCGAATGACCATCGAAATAAATATCCATTACCACGAATCGAGGATTTGTTTGATCACTCAGAGGTACATCGGTGTATTCTAAGATTGATCTGCGATCCGGATATCATCGAGAGTCGAGATTCGATATCCAAGACATCTTCCGCACTCGTATACTCATTATGAGTTTTGGTAATGCCATTTGGCTTACCAATGCTCCAGTGTTTATGGACTTGATGAACCGTATTTTTCTGGAGTATCTGGATCGGTTTGTTATCGCTTTCATTGATGACATATTGGTCTATTCTCGTTCGAGGAGGAGCATGCAAGATCTTGGAGATTCTTCGACGACATCAGCTGTATGCGAAGTTCAGCAAGTGTGCATTTTGGTTATCCTCAGATTTTCCGGGACACGTGGTTTCTAGTAGAGGTATTTCATTGATCCTCGAAGATCGAGGTCATCGGTTTGGGAGCAAGTCGATTCAGAGATCCGCAGCTCGATTGGCGGATATTACCGACATTTTGTCGAGGGCTTCTCGCATTGCTATGCCACCGACACGCCTTACGGGAAAGGCGTGAAGTTTACATGGTCCGAGGATTGCAGACCGCCTTCCGTGAGCCGGGCGAGATTAGTGTCGGCTCGCTTTGGTTTTACCTTCCGGAGAGGATGGATTTGTACTTTACACCGACGCGTCTCTGCAGGGTTTGGGCTGTTCTGATGCAGCACGCCAGAGTAGTCTCTTATGCTTCTCGTCACCAAGGAGCATGAGAAGAACTACCCACAGTCTGGAGTTAGCCGCCATCATCTTTGCTCAAGCTATGGCGACATCATTTATACTGTATCACATTTGAGATTCTCACCGATCATAAGAGTCTCAAATACATTTTCACTCGAAGGATCTCCGACGGAGGAGATGGATGGAGTTCCGAAGGACTATGATTGTACCATTAGCTACCACCCGAGGAAAGCTAATGTGGTTGCAGATGCACTCAGCAGAAGTCCAAAGGGACTTTGGCTTGCCACCGGACTTCATCACGGACTTGATTCAGTATTTCTCTGAGTTAGATATTGAGGAGCAGGGACCGAGCAGGGTATTTTGTTACCATGGTTGCTCACCATCGATCGGGACGAGGATCCGAGAGGCACAGTGCCGTTGATCGATTTGCAGTTTATTAGCAATGATAGCTTCCGGCAAAGACCGAGTTTACCCGAGACGAGGAGGGTATCATATACTTCCGAGGCAGATTATGCGTACCTCAGTCTCATCCGGTCTTACAGGAGCTACTTCAGGAGGCACACCGTTCTCGATTTGCGATTCATCCAGGCGGGACTCGTATGTATCGGGACTTGAGGCGTTCCTATTGGTGGAACGGTATGAAGAAAGACATCGCGAATTTCGTAGCTAGATGTCTTGTCTGTCAGCAGGTGAAGGCTGAACACCAGAGACCTGCAGGATTACTTCAGCGGATTCATATTCCTGAGTGGAAGTGGGATCACATTACCATGGACTTTGTGGTAGGATTGCCGAGGACACGACGAGGCCATAACGCGATTTGGGTAATCGTAGATCGATTAACCAAATCCGCGCACTTCTTAGCGATTCGGAGGACTGATTCCTTGGATCTGTATTGTCGAGAGATTATCGGACTACATGGTGTTCCATTGAGTATCATTTCGGATAGAGATCTACGGTTCACGCCTGCTTCCGGCAGAGTCTCAGCAGCCTTGGGCACACAAATTGCTTTCAAGATGCCTTCCATCCACAGCATGATGGACAATGTGAGCGACCATTCAGACTTTAGAGGACCTGCTGAGGTCATGTGTTATGGATTTCGGAGGCAGTTGGGAGGACCATCTGCCGTTGGTAGAGTTTGCCTACAACAACAGCTTCCATTCGGCTATCCAGATGGCACCGTTTGAGGCGTTGTATGGTAGACGTTGTCGGACACCCGTCCTTTGGGATGAGGTTAGAGAGGCTCAGTTGTTGGGACCTCATAGAGTTCAGCAGGATGCAGAGTTGGTCCGTACTATCAGACGGAGGATGTCAGAGGCGCAGGATCGTCAGAAGAGTTATGCTGATCGGAGACGCAGACCACTAGAGTTCTCTGTTGGCGACCATGTATTTTTGCGAGTTTCACCCACGAAAGGGGTGAAGAGATTTGGCCTCAGAGGTAAGCTAGCTTCGTGGTACATTGGCCCTTTCGAGATTTTAGAGAGGATCGGAGCGGTAGCTTACCGATTGGCACTACCACCGTCCCTGTCAGGCGTTCACGATGTATTTCACGTACCGATGCTGAGGAGATACGTGCCTGATCCGACACATGTGCTGGCAGATATTCCAGTTCCAGTTCAGCCAGACATTACATATGAGGAGGTTCCGGTACGGATACTCGACCGGAAAGAGCGTCAGTTGCGGAACAAGACTATCCGACTGGTTAAAGTCGGATGGCAGCATCATTCGGACGAGGAGGCTACTTGGGAGCTCGAGGATACTATCCGAGCTCGATATCCCCATCTTTTCATTTGAGGCATGTGATTTAGTTTACCGTTCAGCATTTTTACTTTCTGTCTGTTGTTAGTACTTGCTGAGGGTAGATAACGAAATTTGGGGACCAAATTTTTATAAGTGGGGGAGAATGTAAAATACCGAAAATAGGCGAATATGAATAAGGGAATTTTTCGGAATTTTTGGACATTTTTCGGAAATTTTTCGGAGCTCGTATGGACGAGTTAACGGGAACAAGAACGGGGTCCGGAAAAGCCTGTTTAGGCTACCCGATTTAAGCGAGGAAAAGATTATATAAATATATCCTTTTCTTTTTATTTCTTTATTTCTTTTCCTCTGCTTTTGTCGCCGAACCAGCGCGCCCTTTTCTTCCCTGTCGCGATCCCGTGCCCTAACCGAAGCCGGCGGTTTCTTCCTCGCCGATTCCCTTTCTTCTCCTCCTCTGCCTTTCTTCTTCCTCTTCGCCGAGACCCCCCTTCTTTTCCTCCTCACTGAGCGACGCGCCGCCGCCACCACAATCGCCGCCGTCGCCTCTTGCTGCGGAGTTCTCAGCGCCGGTCGCCGCCGAGCCTTCTTTCCGCACGAGGCTAGCCAGCGACGCCAGCTGATCGCCGACCCCTCTTCTGTGCGCTGTGCCCTAGCCGTCGCTGTGAGGTCTGAGTCCTACCCCCTGCCGCCGTCGCTTGACCTAGCCGGCCATCAGGAAGCTTGCTGCCGTCGTTGACGAAGCCTCAGCCACATGCTCGAGGTGCTGTTCCACCGCTGATTATTTTTGGTTTTTCTGGTGAGTTGAGCGTCAACAGAAGCTTGGGTTTTGGCAAATTTTTGGTTTCCAGTAGTAGTTATTCGCTGGCAGTACTGTCCCTAGTTGTGGATCAACATCGGTTGCGAGTTTAGGTAAGGAATTGTGTTCTGTATTAGGATTTTTGATTTATGATGTACACATCTTAATCTGATAGTGGGGAAAGGAAGATTTCCAGTAGGGTTTCACTGTGGTTTGTTGATTTCCGACAGCAACCCTATTCAGCAGCCCTTGATCCAGTAGCAATCACGGTTGTGAATTTAGGTAAGGGGTAGGAATTTGGTATGTTTTGTAGTAGAAGATTATGTGTTGATTAAGGTTCGTTAATTACGTTGGATTGATTAGTTGGGTTCAATTTAGGACTTCTTAATTGGATTAGAATTTAGTTTAGCTTATTGTTGTATGATGGAAATGAGCTAAACTAGATATTATGTTTGATACCACAGGACTTCGACGCGAGACGAGCATCTCGATGTCGGATTTGGACATTCCTATTGGAGGCGGGTACTTTTGACTATTTGTCTTTGATATGCTTAGTAATGAAAATAATATGTTGCATTAATTGTGTTTCATACTTGTTTCGGTTAATCACTGCCCAATACATGCTACTCGTTGATTGATTGTTTGTTTACATCTTGTATGGATATGTACCTGATTCCACATGCTCATGGGTAGTGATATAACCATATTTTACCATGTCAGGACCTAGGTTTGATACCTTATATGATCAGATACCATGATATGATTCATTCACTTTGGTGCACATTATGATATGTCCAGAGATTGGTTTAGTATATTACCATGTTTAGTGACATGCACCATTCGCATGATTGCATGCTGAGTGATTGATTGCTCCTTTATTTTCGAGCACTTTGCCAGTTTCATCACTGTTCGGTGCTCCGTTGTGACGCTCATGGGTGGCGGGACACAACGTGATAGCACGTCAGTTTGACTCTTCCGGTGCTCCGTTGATCCGCTCAGGGGTAGTGTGACGCAGCGTGTAGCACGTTAGAGATTCCTCCCCGTCATAGTGTACCAGGAGATGAGAGCATTGCGTTCCCCCATTTATGATTTGTGGTAGGAGTACGTATGTACTCCGACAGCATCCCGTCCACTCGATCACTCATCAGGAGTAGTGTTGCTGAGTGCACGGTTGTCATAACCCTACCCACTTGGTCCCACTTTTGTGGTGAGTTGGCTGACTGGCGTCAGGGGTGACCATGACATTGACATCATATGCATGATGCATTTATTGTTTGTGATTGTGTTTGTTGCACTTATATGCTGCACATTGCTTGGATACCTTGTTTGACATGCATACAGGTCTTCTATACCTTTCGGACTGTTTGTCCTTATACCGGGTCCTGGTTAGTACAGATTCTCTCCTGTCTTCTTCGGTTTGCATTTACCTTTATCTTTATCAGGAGACTGTACGCATGATTAGTGCTAGGTGTTATTTCTTTACTTTGCATATCAACTGTACCTGCTGAGTGTTGGACTCACCCCGCCTCCATTGTTGATATTTTCAGGTTGATGCTGTCAGGAGGGAGTTCCAGTCGCTGGTCCCCACAGCACGTAGTGCTACTCCTCTGCTAGTTTTTGAGTTATTGTTTTATTTTAGCTTTTCGCTATCAGACTTTGTTTTAGTTATGTTTTGGATTATTCTGCTTATGGATATTGTATGGATTTTATTATTGCGATGGATTTGGATTTTGGATTTTATTCTACTACATGCCTGCCTGGAGGGCAGAAGAGGTGAGTTCGTCGGATTTGAGCTTTACGAGTGTAGTGGAGTAGGTTATTTTTACTGTTTAATTATCTTAACTGCGTGGTTGTGACAGCCAGTGGCTGAATATATTATATATAACTGCGTGGTGATGTTTTATTTTGTTGTTATTATTCCAGCCGCCTGTGGCTGAGGTATTTGTGAGATGTAGAAAAGTTTCAGATTGTCCACCGTACAGGGGAGATGCTGTCGAAATTTTCTCGGACAGGGACTCCTCTGGGGCGTGACAATTATTGATTAGCACTTTAATTTCTATTTTAAAACTTTTTATTTGTATTTATGTTAATTTGTTATATGTGTGCATATTATATCATGAAAATATTGGAAATGGAGGGCATATTTCATAATATATGCCATTTTTTATGTCACAATAGAACATCAAATCCAATGGGGACTTTTCAAAAAGTCATCCTAAATAACTATTAATGATAATTTTTAATGTCCTTTAATACTAGTATAGAAGACATTTGTAAGTGTCATTACAAATTACATAATGAGACATTTTAAATTAACCTTATACATGATCATTAAGGATATTTTTATTGTCACTATAAAAAATATAAAATACAAGACACTTATAGTTGTCCTGTTAAATGATTTTAAAGGACATATAATATCACGTCCCGGGAGAGTCTCTGCCAGAAGAAATTTTGGCAGCATCTCCCTTATACAGGTGACAATCTAAAACTTTCCAAATACCTCAGCCAACATGGTCGGAACAATATATATAAAAACAAGCAATCACCACGTAGTTTAATAGTAAAACTAAACAAATGCAACGATAAGAAAACCAAGTCAAAAATCCTACTCAATTACACCCATAAAGCTCAAAATCGATATCCTACTCCACTACACCCATAAAACACAAATCACAACTAACTCACCTCTTCTTCCATCCAGGCAGGCATGTAGCAAAATATATACAATAAAAATTCATCGACAATAAAATAAACCATACAATATCCATAAAGCAAAACTAATACAAGTCCAGATAGTACTAAGAAAATCAAAAGATAAAACATATCCTCGCGATCTACACGGGACTAGCGACTAGAACTCCTCTGGACAGCCTCAACCTGAAAATAGTAAATATCCACGGGGTGAGTCAACTCCTCAGCGGGCAACTACTGATATGCATAATAAAGAAAATAACAACTAACACTAATCATGCATGCAGTCTCCTGATATAAGAATGATAAATGCAACTGAAATAAACAGGAGAAAACTGTACTAACCAGGACCCGGTGTATGGATAAAAACCCGAGAGGTATAGAAATCCTGTATGCATGTCAAACAAATGCATCCATCAAATATGCAGCATATAAGTGCAGCAAACACAAGCAATAAATGCATCAATGCATATGATGTCAATGACATATCCTGGTCACTGATGTAGCAAATCTGTCACATCCGCTAATCAAATTGTACAAATATATTTCCACTGAACCCCTTAATTTCACAATAACGTTGTAGTAACGAGCCCAGGATCGCTCTCGAGGAATCAACAGTATGATGTAATCTAGGATTGTCTTTTATTCCTGTTTTTGGGGTTTTCGATATAAAAATGGAGATGGGGAATTAAATGCTTTGAATCTGAATCTAACAAAAGTGAAACACAGCAGTAAAGAAATTAATCTAAAACAAGAGTGAAACCTAAACAAATGAAATCTACTTGTGTGTCAACGATCAAATCATAATGCATTGTCACCCTACATTATAATTAAATCATCAACACACATCAAACGAAGATTGAAATAACAAGACTCAAGTAAATCTGATCTACAGCAAAATGTAAACCCTAACTTAGAACTTAAACTCTAAACACTTAACCAAGCATCAAATTAAACTTAAACTAAGCTTCAATTGAGTAATGAAATACTAAATTACTGCTAAAAACATAACAAACAAATAATAAATCCAATATAAGCTATAAAACATAAATAAAATGAACTAAAAAGGTAAACCAATCCAATCCCTCAATCATCTACCAAACTACACGCTCAAGCCGTCACACAAGAGTGCCAAAGTCGAAACCACCCGACTCTGGACCTCAATGGAGATTCTAAGCTGCAAATCAATTCGAGGAATGCTCACAAGTGCCGACGGACCACCCCCGGCGAGCTAAGAACATCCCGGAACCCATAAATGCCGAAAATCTGGAAATCTGGTCTCTGGATCTGATGGGAAGCTGTGGAACGCGGATGAACGTCGGATGGAGTTCAGCAACGCCGGAGGACCACCGCCGAACGCTTCTGATGAGAATCGGAGCTCGGATTTGGAGGATCACCTCCAAATTTGAGGTGAAACGGGGAGATGCCGCGAGCCAAATTCCACCGGAGAGAACACCCGCCGATGGCTCCAGATGATCAGGATGTGCTGCCGTGAAGCTCTACAATGAAGGTTGAAGCTCGGGAAATTGATTGGAGAAGGAATGGGGCCGAAATCCGGAAGATTGCCGTGAGGACGAGGCTGCTGCGCGCTCTGGAGTCGACGAAGAAGAAAGGCACTGTAGCTTCCCATTTAAATCAGATCTGGATCTGATCGGACGGCTGGGATTAATTTGGCGCTTGATCAACGGTAAAAGCTTGCCCAAAATCCGATCCGAAGGTACTGATCTTAATCTAGAGTCTGGATCTACCCTCCCTTAGGTCGGATCGATCAGATCATCACTGGATGGCCCAGATCTGCCGATCTTCAATGAACGGCCCAAATTAATCCGGCTGGATCAATGGTTGGATAAACTCAGATCTGGATCAAAACTTCTGGATCTTCATCAATGACTTAGATCTGCTCCCCATTAGGTTGGATCAGCCAGATCTTCAACGGATGGTCCAGATCTGTCCTATTCTTGATGAACGGCCCATAATGCTCCAAAGCTTGATCTTCTTGTTTGAACTCCGATTCGAGCCCAATTTCAGTCCAAATAGATCCAAATTCAAGATCTTTTGATGCCTACAAAATAATAATCAAATATTAGCATGAAATAATATAAAAATAAAGTAATTTGCAATTAAGTCCAAAAATACACACAATGCATAAAATGTGATGTAACCATGCTTTTAACCTATGAAATCAACATCAAACCATGCATATATGAATCAAAATAATGCAGTAAAATCATGGTTATCAGTCACCCCTACTACCAGTCAGCCATCTCACACACGATGGTGAGACCGAGTGGGTAGGGTTGTGACAACCGTGCACTCTGCCATCACTGCTCCTGATGAGTGATCGAGTGGACGGGATGCTGTCGGAGTACACCTATCCTCCTACCCCAAATCATAAGTGGGGGAGCGCAATGCTCTCATCTCCCTGAGCAAGTACAGAGGAGGGATCCCTGCCGGCTACCATGCTGCGTCACACTACTCATGAGCGGACCAACGGAGCCAAACAGAGCAAACTGTCTACCGGCTACCACGCTGCGTCTCCAGACCAGCGGAGCCTAACAGAGCAGAACTGTCTGCCGGCTACCATGCTGAGTCACCGGACCAGCGAAGCCTAACAACAAAACTGCCACACACTTGCCTGACATACCACTAACCCATGAGTGGTGGTGTGTGCAGATCTATGTAACTGGCGATGTGCTCAATAATAATAGAGCCAACTATCGCACAGCATGCAATCATGCGAGATGGTGCATGATACTAAGCATGGAAATATCCTAAACCTATGCATCTCTACAAAATGTGTACCATAGGACAAAGAATCAAATCAAAGGTACACAACTTAGATAAAGTATAAAAACCTAGGTCCTGAACATAATAAAGCATGGTTATGTCACTACCCCTATAAGCATGTATAATCAGGTAGGTACTAATATGAAGTGCATAACAAGTAAAAAAGGAAAGCATGTAACAAGTATCGGGTAGTGACCAACCGATGCAGATAAGAAACATAATCATTACTCACTACAACAAAAACCCTCATAGACATCGGTTTTCCACCGATGTCTATTACATTTTTGACCGATGTCTATGAAGGCGATGTAAAAAGTCTGTCATTTTAGACATCGGGTTAAAACCGGTGTAGTATCACTTAACGACATCGGGTGTAAAACCAATGTAATATTATATGTTAATAACACCAGTTTTGGCAGCGGTATACGACCGATGTAATATTAGTTAATGACACCGGTTTTGCAGCGGTGGAAAACCGATGTAATATCAGTATTGTTTAACGACACAAATTCGATTTTCGAAATAGTGAAAAACCAATATTATCACTAAGCAAATCATAAAATTAAGTTAATATTATTAATTCACTAACAAAATCACAAATAAAAATGCACCGATGTATCTAAACATACCAAGTCAATATCCATATAACCAACACATAAATATTCTTCTTACAACATAAATATTCTTCTTTGATCTGCACATTTGAAATAATCTGTTAAAGTGCATAAAGCAAGGTCAATGACAAATCTCTCATGGATGCACCTAAAATGGCAAGTACTGAAGTCCCCTCCATTAGCACAAGTATGAATAGCAATGTTCAGAGCATCAACAACTCATTGATTCATGAGAGTTCTTGCATCCAAGAAGATCCAGGAGTTCACATGATCTTCTCTACTAAACCAGCTAAATTTGCAAATTCAAATGATGAAGTAAGACCAATCCAGTCCCTGCAGAGTGCATTTCAAACGAATCCTGCTCAATCTCTTACCAAAAGTTGAATTAGAAAACAAGTTTGATGTATATTTAAAGGGAAGACTAACCATATTTCACTAGCTCATCGATGAAGTTGTTGTAGAACTGCAGACCTTTAGGATTCACAAATCCTCTTCCATCTACAAAGAAAGTAGCATTCATATAAAATAACAGAATTAGTGTTTTTTAATAACACTCTAACCGATCTAAAAGTTTCAGGGAGTCATACTCGGAAGAAGTTTTGACCAAGAGATGGAGAATCTGTAGGAGTCCAATCCCAATTCAGCCATCAGCTTGACATCTTCCTAATAAATCATCTCATCTTACTGAAAGTTACCTTGTATGATTCTTCTATAGTCAAACTAACTCTTTAATTGTGCGATTGCTTAGGAAGTAGCTTTAATAGTCATCAATATATGGGTAATAATTAAGTTAAGATTCAAACCCAAAATGAAACAGATAGAAGAAGCTTTTATATATTTTTACATTAAAAAAGGTGAACCTAAAAAGTGTGTAGTTATACCTTATATTTGTGATACCCATCTGAAGCTACATCTGCTGTACTTTTGTCCATCATTCGTCCTAAAATATTCATCATAAAAAAAGATCAATAATTCTCAGAAAGTTAAACGGTGGTTAGAGTAATTAAACACAGGATTATAACATCAGTAACTGAAATTCCATTACTCAAATGCATTCAAATGTGAAGTGTTGAGCTACTCATTCTTCCGGAGTCTACTCATCTCCTCTTACGAAATTATCAGAGGTGTTACAGATGTGAAGACATACTAGTTAACAAGCTCATTGTGAGGCTCATATACTCGAAGAAGTACACCAGAAAATCCACCTTTTGGATGATAGATCGATCAAGAGGATATCTAACTGGAGGAAGAAACTAGGCAATTGTTTTGAAGCTTACCTTGATCCCCTTGCTTTACTTCCAGCTCATTTAATTGGTTCTGATAGATATGTTTCAGCAAGGGAAGCAATTCAGATATCAAGCTATATGTGTGCTCCTTATTATTAAACTTGTTTTGACCATTTGCCAATTCCTGAAGATGATACAAATTGAATATGCACATAAAATTGTCATAAACCCAGTCTAACACCAGATTGGGTTTATGACAATTTTGATAAGTACTATGATTTGGTCACTCCTGATACTAGTCTTGTTAGTCCTGAGACTGATGTTAATCCTAAGACTAAAGAAATTGCAAAAAAAATGATGATAGTGGGTTTATGGTGCATACAGATAAAGCTAGAAAATAGACCTTCAATTAGCATGGTTATCAACATGTTGGAAGGAAGCATCATGGACCTGCAAATGCCACCAAAACCAAAATTCAGCTAGAGTGCCATTTGAAGATTATTAAATGATGCAAAAGAAAATACTCACTTAATGATCAAAGCCTTTAAGTTGTATATGTAGCGCATCTAAGAAGCCCAACACACAAATCCTGTAGAAACAACAACAAAAAAAAGAGGCAAATTTATAAGCCAGAAAACATGGCATATTAGTGAAAAGAATTAGCATAGACATAAAAGAAACTTGATAGTTCAAGGAATACATAAAACCAACTTAGCAACAAGAAATAACAACTCCTCAATCTAGCAAACAAAAATGATAAAATCAACTCAGGATAGTGTTTGAGGAAATTCATCAAACACATTGCATACATCAATCAATTAATACTTGCAATGAAGAGATCAAGAAGATGAAACTCTAATATTTTTTAGTTTCCACTATACTTGAGTTTCTAGGTTACACATGCAAGAACATGGCCTTGACAAGCAAAGTTTCAAGCTTATTTGAGTTTCAAGAAATTTAACTGACGAAGAAGAAATCACCTGCCAATCTCAATTGCATAGTCTGACCACCACATTCTTTCGCGTCCATACCATTGCTACCACCGGACCAGAGATGATGTACTCCACAAGGGAACCAAAGAAGGGCTTCGTGGAGAGGTCGACGTAGTGTTTCTCCGCAAAGGAGCGTTCCACGCCGACCAACTTCAACCCTGATCGACGCACAAAAATAACCAAGAAAATTTCTCATTACTTCTCTAAAGTAGACGGGGAAAACAAAAAAGGATTGTAGTTGGTAAAATCTTCACCTTTCAAGTAGAAACCTTTTTTCTCAAACCTACTAATAATTTCTCCAACCTTTCAACTAAAAAAAAAAGGAAGAAGAAGGATTTTGGTGTTTCAGTAACATATCTATTGTAAATTACGCAATGCAACGCCGAATAATAGATGAACGAAGCGAAGGAATAAGAAATCAAGGGGGAGGAAGACGACGAGCACACTAGGCCGCGTTGGACGTCGTTGGGCTTGATCATGATGAAGGTCTGTCTGTTCCATCGCCGTGCTCGCTTCGTTTCTATCGCTTGCTTGCTGACGCTGTCAAGGAGAATGATGACCGAAGGCACAACTTTCATAGAGTGGGAACAGAAACCCTAATCAGACTCAGCTCCACAGAAGATCCTGGCTAGCAGTGCGAGTCTTCCCAAGTCAAAACTACAAAAGCCAATCGATTTGCTGGCAGCGGATGCTGACCACGACCTTCCGCATGGGGCTGGCCAGCGGCTGGGCATCCTCGGTGTGTGCGGTG
Source organism: Zingiber officinale (assembly GCF_018446385.1). Lineage (NCBI taxonomy): Eukaryota > Viridiplantae > Streptophyta > Magnoliopsida > Zingiberales > Zingiberaceae > Zingiber > Zingiber officinale. The sequence goes on from NC_055996.1 coordinate 84,273,318, forward strand.
TCGCCGTCCGCGGGGTGGCCGACCGCAGGGTCGCCGAAGGCAGCAGGGGCGATCGCGTGAGCGACGAAGAGTGGAGCTGAGATGGAGGAGCGGAGACCGGCGGGCGAGAATGAGTTGCTACCCTCTGCGTCCTCAGTCAAACACAAGGCAAGCTGTGCTGTGCATCGATCTAGGAAGGGGAAGAGGGAGATGAGGCTGAGAGAGATAGCCGGATGGCCAACAGCGAGGAGGAAAGTGGTGGATATACGGTGGACGGCGCGATATAGGTTTAGGTTTAGAGGGAAGAGTGAAGTGTTGCAAATTTTGGCTAAATATTGGTAGGAAAATTAAATTATTTTATTTTATCATAGACATCGGGTTTTAAAAACCGCTGTTAAAATCGGTGTCTATTAACGAAAAAAGGCGCTCATAGACATCGGCTTCAAAAACCGATGTCTATGAGCGAAAATCTGCGCTCATAGACACCGGTTTTTGGAAAAACCGGTGTAAAATACTCAAAGACATCGGTTTTTGCTTAAAACCGTTGTTGTTCCACTGATGTCTATGAGGGATTTTGTTGTAGTGACTATTTGTTATAAACACTACTATGCATATCAAATGACATATCTAAAAAGATAAGTCAAAGTACCCGCCTCCAATAGAAGGTCCAATCCAGTCCAAATCCGACATCGAGATGCTCGTCTCGCATCAAAGTCCTGTGTCACTAATATATATACATTTTTATTTAGCTATAATCATATGAGATAAATAGCTAAATAAACTTCCCTAACTGGATTAGGGAAAACCCTAATCAATATAATTACTAACCCGAACTATTGATTAACCCACAAATAAAATCCATAGGTCATCTAGGGTTAGCTCTTTTTTAACCCTAACCATTCACTATTCAATTATCTTAACAAAATTCCCAAAAACTTGTATCCCACTAATTCCCTTACCTCTTCTTCACAGCCAAGTGACTGCTGGTGGAATAGGGTCTGAAGGGTTCGCTGTCGGAAAGATGGTTTACTGCTGGATATTGTAGTTGAAGCCAACAGGTGTGGCTCTCCTCCAACCTAAGACACCTCAGATCTGTACAGCAAAGATCTAGCACAAGAGAATTATTGTACAAAAATGAGGGAATTCCGGTTGCCACCAATGAAGGAGATGAAGGAAAGTGTGGGCGGTAGACCTAGGGCACCACAGCGTGTCCCTACTCATACCTGAGGTTCACTGGCTCGAATTAGATTGTCGGCAGCCGTCTAGTAGTAAGGAGAGATGTCGAGGCAATGAAACCGATGGAGGCTGGAGTCGGGAATTAGGGCACGGTGTGGAGGTGGTCGGCTGCCGTTGCTAGGGCAGAGGAAAGGGTTGGCTGCCGACGCTAGGGCAGAGGGGAAATTGACCGGTGCTAGGGCTCAACCTTTCCTCTCTTGGCCGAGATTCTGCTCGTGCGGCCGGCTAATCAGGGAAGAAGGTAACCACCGGGAAGACGATGAGGTTGCTCCATGCGGCGGTGAAGTAAAGCGACATTGGGAGGCTCTCGTGCTCCGGCGTTCGGCCTCATCTCGTCGCCGCAATCACGGCTCGAGCAGGGAGAAGGGTGACGGTGGAGACGACTAGGGCAGTGGCATCGCGAGGGAAAGGCGATCGGCTTGGGGACGAGGAGAGGGCTTTGTATGCTCATGAAAGAACCGTCGCGTGGCGGTTTTGGGGAGAAACAGAAAAAATCGAGAGGAGGGAATCGACGTCGGGGGGAAAAGGCTCGGGTACGCGGGGGAGGAAACAAAGAAAATAAAAGAATAAAAGAGAAAGAAAAGGAAAGAAATAAAGAAAATCAACATTTCCTTGTTAAAACGGGGTAGCCTAAATAGATTTTATCGGGGCCCAATATTTATTCCCGTAAACTCGTCATACGAGCTCCGAAAAATTCTCGAAAAATTTCTAAAAATTCCCTTATGGTTATTTACCCTTTTTGGTATTTTACATATAAATTTGTCATCATTACTATAATAACAAGGCATGCATAAATGTCATTACAAATCTTGTAGTGACGTTTTTTTTGTCATTATAACAATTATTCATGACATTAATGGTGTGACTATTTTTATGCTATAGTGACACTAGGAAATGTCATAAGACTTTAGACGACATCATTATAGAGGACATTTTGATTTAATGTCACTATATCAAAAGTGTATGTATAAGTAGTATATGATGACACTTTTAAATGTCATTAAAAGTTTATATTCTTGTAGTGTTATTTACAGTCCCTGGATTAATAGTTTGAATCTCAAAAAGATAAGGAATGTGTTGTGATCAAATTTCTACGTTGGCTACTAAATGACATTGCCAATGGACGAACCAAGGGAAGCTTCAAGATTAGTCGACCGAAGGCAACGTGGATTGGTGAATCAGAGTAGAGGAAGGTCGCTCTCAGGCAAAGATTTGGATACATGGATAGCTATTTATAGCTATAAAATTTCTTTAATCATTTAAGTAATATTGAATCATTGATCCTATAACTCATTTTAAGTCTTAACTTTGTGTTAATTACCCCCTCTTTCTTCTCCCCTTTGCCTGCTTCTTCTTCACCTTCTTCGTCCTCACATTAGGAACCAAGGAAAGTCAGCACAAGACAGTTGTTACATTTAATTTATTATTCGATAAATAAACATTCATTATTTGAGTGCACATTCTATATATGTTTGATCGGATCTTTAACTTACTTACTGAATGTCCGTAATACAATTCATAGTATGAGAGAACTTATAATTGGATCATAACTAGTAAACATCTCTACATGTGTAATTATGAATATATTCAAATCTTTCTAGTAGACGAATTGATGTGTTCAGACATCATCGATTTTGTAAAGCTAACAAGGGTTACACTCCTTGATCTAACCAAACATCTGTTCTTCACTGACTTGAGACATTAGGATGTCGAGAGTTAAATGTGAATGCTAGTTATGATAACTAGTTCATTGGAGTGATCTGTTGTAAGATTTCATATGGTTCTCTACATATATAGATATGCCAATGAAGCTCTACTGTAGCTCGAGTGCAAGTTTCCTTTGACTTAAGGTATTAAAGTCATCTTGGTATGGAGACTTATACTTTGATATCTTAAGCAAGCATCTCTTTGGAGGTGTGGACCTGGGATAATTGAGTATAAGTTGAAATGCCCGAAGTTGTTTGAATAGTCAACAAAGGATTCACCACTCCTTATAAGGAGATGTATATCCTATGACCACTTTTTAGGATTATTACTCAAAAGTCTTTGGCCAAAGTATCACATATTAAAAGTATGGTACTGTTAAACACATGTCTGAGTAATTTGAATATGCAATATGAGAAAGTATTACTTGAGCTATGTGTGATGTAGTCAACCTAGTGGGAACCGACATATAAATTATGTCCTGAACCAAGTGGATATAAAACGAAAAAGGAACAAGGTAAGACTCACTGCAGCTGCTGAAAGATTCAGAAGAAGTTCTGGAATCAACTGTGATTTTCTGGTTAATTGGGGATCATGATGTTCTACTAGATGTCACTCATGATCGATTCATAATTAATGGTTAATTATAGTCAGCTAATATAAACCAGGAACCTATAAAGTCACATGTACTATGAGTTTATCCGAAAGATATAAAATGAGTTTGAGAATTGGATTCTCAGATTTAAAGAGACTAAGTTTGGTTGAACCAAACAAATGACAAATATGGAAAGTTATTTGTCAAAACGGAAGCACAGATGAGTTGGATCCTTTTTGATTTAATTATAAAGCAAATAGGTTTGATTTTAATTAAAAGAGATTTGGTTATTAAACCAAGTGGTTTGGTTTAAAACAAAAGTGTTTTGCCGTTGAACCAAGATAATTTAGTCTTGAACCAAACTTAAGGCTTAATATGGTAATGGAGTGGGTTGGAATTAAAAGTGTTTTTGGATTTAGGAGATGACTTGTTCTCTGAGTCATTGAGAAGAGGCTATAAATACTCTGCCATGGAAAAGCAACTCAGACCCATTTAATTAAACCTAAAGGTTAGGTTTTTGGTATTGCTTCTCCTAGGCATCGCCTCCCAAGTGGAATCCAAATTTCTTCAACGTTTGGAGGTTGCTCCAATGTACGTTGAATTCCAAGGTTAATCTGTCCAACGTGTTGAACAGCAACATGCAAATTGCTTCAACGTTTGGAGGTTGCTCCAAGTTGCTGTTTTGGAGGCTCCAAGTTGCTGCTCATGTTGCTTCACGTTGCTTGCTTGGAGGCTCCAAGTTGCTGATTGATGCAACAAACAGCTCCTAATGTTGCTGCTGTAGCCCAATGTGAACAGCAACGAACAGTTTATCACGTTGTTGCTTGGATTCCGTTGCTATAGTTGTTCACGTTGCGTGAAGCTGTTCACTATTTCAACCAAGTTGCTCCAGCAGATTGGCTGCTGCCCGGGGCAAGGCTGAAATTTGTTCAGCCGGCCAGATATTGCAAGCACCGGCTGAATTGGTTCAGCCATTGTGCCAGCTGCAATTCACCTCGCTGGGTACAGTCAGATTGCCTTGTGCCGCTAGGTATCAAGTCGAGACGTGATCCTTCTCTCGGATCGCTTTGTCTCCCCACTTCGGCTAGTACCGAAGCAGAGACAAGATTTGTGACTTAGAGAAGTTGTCTCGAAAATAACTTTAGCATGGATACGAGTAGAGGCAAGCTTCGTTAACTTGCTCATTGATTCCAAAGGAGCCTAGCCTTGTGAGACAAGCAAACGCTTTTCTACCAAGTTCAATAACGAATTCGCAGGTATAATTCAGTTTTGTAAAATTTTATTATGTGGTTATACTTAGCACCTGCGTGTATCATAGCGGCATGTGATGTGTATATGTAATAATTTAGAATTATTGTATGCTGCTGTGCATGTTTTGTGAAATGTCTAAAGTACTCATGGCATCGGGCTCCCCAACAACAGTGGTGAAGCACGAGGGGAAACTGAGGTTTGATGGAGTGGTTTGATGGCTTGGAGAGGAGTTAGAGGAGTTGGAGACTACGGATCCTATGGACATCGCTGCTCTCGAAACCGTGAGGAAGGAGCTTTTGGACTTGGAAAGGAAAATCAACCAAATTAAGGAGATCTTGTGGCGGAATCAGGTGGGTTGAATTTATAGAAATGAGTGGAGGTGTATGGTAGTGGTGTCGTGTGTGGTGTCCTGTCAAGTGGGGACACATGGAATTGGAGACGCCAGTGAGGAGGTGGGCTAAATCGGTGAAGATCTATTGCGACGGAGCCAACAACGTTGTTTGGTGACGTGGTTAGCTAGGAGAGGCGTAGGCGGCGGTTAGGCAGCGATGGGGTGGAGGAAGAAAATGAAGCGAGGAGGTGTTTTGTTTCTCTTAATTATTTATTTATTTATGTTAATACCTTGAGATAATTTTAATGTTGTGAACTGAGTTAAGTTAAATTCTGTGTGTATTTGATGCATTGTGTTTAAGTGTTCAGGAACTTATGAGCACAGGAAGTCCAGCGAAAGACGATACGGGAGAGAGTCGACGAGCTTAGTGTGTCTGAGCAATGAGGTGTTGTAGAAGAGTACGCTAGTAGATAAGAAGGAAGCGCGCGACATTTATAAGGGACGAGAAGCCGGAGCGGAAGCTTGCTTGAGGAGAAGACCGAAAGATGGGTCCGGGTGAGCTTAATTTTAGATGGACGAAATCACCCAAGCGATCAGAGCAGCGGAAAGGTAAACAGAGTGCTGTAGAGCTGCTAGAGGCACTCTCAATAGCGTTGAAGGTGCCCTCGCACCTTTTGGGTGGAAGGCACCTTCAATCCCTTGAAGGCGCCTTCACGCCTTATGGAGGCTCCTTCAAATCTTTGAAGGCGCCTTCGACTAGGCAAACAATAATCGTTAGCGAAGATAGAGTTTATCCTCACACGAATAAAACTTGCCACGCTGGAGGCGCCTTCAAGCCTATTGAAGCGCCTTCCAACCTCAAATAGAATTTTCCAGGGGCTATAAAAAGACCCCTGTGTTAGGAAATATTCAATAACTCAAGTATTCATTTCCTAGTAACTTTCTAGGGGCTATAAAAAGACCCCTGTGTAAGAGGCTTCCCTGCCTTCACCGAAGGAGATCTTTAGTGCTTTCTTTTGTCTTGGATTAATAATCACCTAGATTGTAACCAAGTAACTTTCTTTGCCTCTTTATTTTATTAGTTGTTAAATTACTTTAGGTTAATTGTGCTACTAATCTTGTTTGAAAGATCGAGAAATGTCCATTTTAAATTTACAAGCAATTCACCCCCCTCCCTGTCGGCTACACGGGTCCTAATAAGCGGTATCAGAGCTTGGTTCACTTTAGAAGCACTAACCGCCATCCAAAACAAAAGAAATGGCTGGATCCAACATCTTCCCACCAAAATTTGAAGGAGACGTCACAACGTGGAAGAAGCGCATGGAGGTATTCTTCAAAACTGATTTCGAAATTCTATTAATTATAAAATACGGTTTTGTAGCACCTACGGATTAGCATGGAGCTGAGAAAGAAGAGTATGTATGGATGAAGAAGGCGCAACCCAACTTCGTGGCTAATGGAAAAGCAAAGTTCCATTGCTTAGCGTTCTTTTGCCTCAAGAGGTTAGCTAGATCGGAAGTTATGACTCTGCCAAAGATCTTTGGGAGAATTTCCTGGAGCTTCACGAAGGTACTTCAGAAGCCAAATTGACAAAGCGGGACATCCTCCGAAGCCAACTGACGAACCTCCGGATGAAAAAGAAAGAGAAGGTAGCCCAACTCCATGTAAGGATCAAAGATCTGATAACACAACTCAACAACCTCGGAGAAAAGATAACAAATCGTGACTCCTTAAGGTACACACCTAATGCTTTTCCAAGAACTCAAGAGTGGTTAGCTTTAGTAGATGCTTACTGCATCTTTAAGGACCTAGAGGTATGTACTCTTGAAAGTCTATTTTCAACTCTTGAACTTCACGAGACTCGTTGTGTAGATTCTCAAGAATAAGAAAAATCTAACAACATTGCTCTAAAAGCCAAGAAAGATGAATCAAACGTCGACACCTCCTTGGATGATGATGAAACAATTTATATGGTAAGAAAATTTAAGAAATTTTTTAGAACTAATAAGTTCAATCAAGTGCAGGCAAATAAAAGAAAAATAAGGAAGATAAAATGCTATAACTATAATGAATAAGGACACATCAAGGAGGACTGCCCAAAGATAAAGAAGGACAACAAGAAGGGACAAGTACAAGCACGAAACCCTGAAGGCGACTTGGGTTGAGTCGTTATCAGAATCTAATCTAGAAGGGTATGCTGGACTTGCACTGATGGAAAGTCACTAGGAGGAGGAGAGCATAGTTGAAGGGGAAGACTCCTTAAAAGAAAGCTGCAGTGAGGAGGAAGAAACAGACTTTAGAGCAGATCTGGTAAGTGAGATATGTTTATTACCCCCTGACCAGTTATACATAGGTATTAAATCTATGACTAGATCATTATGTAAGCTAAAATCAAAAAATAATAACTTAAAAAGAGAAGTTCTTGAATTGAAAACAATCTTAATAAAAACTCGCCCTTTAGAAATGTATGATAAGTTAAAGGAAGAAAATGAAAAATTGAAGGACTAAAAAAAAAATCTAGAAATTCTGTATATCTTAATCAAAATGTCTGGAAAAATTATAGAAGTCTAAATTAATATCTTAAACATCATAAGGGACAAATTAAAAAAATATCACAAGCATATGTCGTAAAGAAATTTCTTATTAACCCTGTAGGTAAAAATTTATTTTACATTCCAAAAACTTTTCTAGAATAAATAAAGGATTATCCATGTTTAGAAATATTAATTTGCAAAACCAAGTTCATATGCTTATTGTAATAATTACTTCTGAAATTTTCTTTGTTACTAGAATAGAAAATCTCTTAGTATTAAAATTTTTAGAATTTTTCTTCAAATAAAATATTTTTTAAAAAAATCATAATTTAAAACTTAAAATTATTCAGATAAATATTTTGAAAAACCTAAGTTTTTGGAAAATTACAATTATGTTTTGAATACATAGAAAAGTCAACCTAATTTTTGGACTAATAAAACTATTTTTAAAATATTTATTTCTGAAAAGAATCATAACTGGTCAAAATATTTTTTTTGTATAATCTTCTATTAGAAATTCTATCCAAATTTTTTCTACTGATAGAATCATTGAATTTCTATTCGAAAATATATTTTTGTAAATTTTTTATAAATAATAAATTTTCTATGGATTATTTACTGAAAACTTTATTTTTAAAAAATCTTGAAACTTTATTTTTGAAAATTTTAATTTTTCTTTAACTGCACATTTCGTTATCAATACTTGTAAAATATTTGAGGAATTATTTTAATGAATTTTTAAAATTTAACTTGCAAAAGTTATGTTTTTGTGCAAAATGATTTGTTTGTACTAAAACATTTATAAATTTTTCATGAAAATTTTTCTATTGAACCTTTAGACAAATTTTTTAAATTTAATTTAATTTTTTTTTGCAAATGTGGTTATTAAATCATGAAAATTCAGATTTTTTTTTTATAATATTTGAAATATGTTTCCTTACCCTTTAAAAAGCTTCAAATTCTTTATCTATTTTGCTTTTCCCAACTTTATTTTTGATGTGATAATAGGGAGAGAATGAGAGTTGAGAGCTTAAGTGGGGATATTATAATTGTACTTTTGTAGCTTGCAAAAGTTATAGTTTTAACTATGACTTTTCCCTAACTCTAACTCGAGTTGATGCACATCAAAAAGGGAGAGATTGTTAGTACTCCGAGGTAGTTTTGATGTGGTCAACTGAGTTAAATTAGGTCCTATGTGTATTTAATGCCTTGTGTATATGTGTGCAGGAACTCATAAACACCAAAAGTTGAGCGGAAGACGCAACTAGCCAGAAGGACAACACGGGAGAGAGTCGACGGGCTTGGTGTGTTCGAGGGACGAGGTGCTGTAGAAGAGTACACTGGCAGACGAGAAGGAAGTGTTGGGACCTTAACGCCCGCTAGAGGGGGGGGTGAATAGCGTCTCACCCAAATCGTCACTTCCTACACTTGTTAGTACGCAGCGGAAAACAAAAAAATACAAACTAACAAGAAGAAAGCTAAACCCTATAAACAATAAGGAAAGACAATAAACCAAAATAAACCGTAACACAAGGCGTTTACGTGGTTCGGAGATTATGGCTCATACTCCACGACTGCCCGTAAGGTGGACGATCCCGATCCGTTGGTGGATTAGTCCCCAGCAAACTCCGGCTATCTCAAACCTCCTTGTGGGTGGAGAAACCTCATCATAACTTCAACCAAGCACACTTGGACACAAGAAAACCTTTGAGCACTTGTTGACTACTAATTAGGGTTAACCACCACTAATTTCGTCAACTTCAACCAAGCTTCCAATGCTTGGTTATATAGGTCACGAGTTGGAAAACCCCGCCTACCAGTCGACTGCCAAAACCATTAGTCGACTGCCCTCTGTGGAGATTCGACTGTTACAACCCAACGACTATATACCAGTCGACTGATACTTCCATCAGTCTATTGATCCACACTAACCGAACGAACAGAAGCATTATGTTCGCGCCTAGTCGACCGCACTAGTCGACTGATGAAAACACCAGTCGACTGCTACAGTAATACTACAGTACTGCTACAATAATACTACAGTACTGCTACAGTACCCCTAATCCTAGGATTTAACCCTGACTACATTCACTCAGCACTCGTCCTCGCCCGACCAACCTAGACCTAGCCTTCTAGCCTCCTTCATCAGCCTTGCGTCCCTCGGATGCCTCCCCATCCTTCACGTCTTGCCTTTTAGAGCTTCCATCGGCCTTGTCATTATTGTCGGGTCTTCCTTTGCCAAGAGGTCGCACCTCCAGGACTTCATCCATTGCCAAGTCACAATTGGACTTACGTTGCCAAGACTACATGCTTGGACTTACACCGCCAAGACTCATCCTTGGACTTTCCTCCTTTGCCAAGATCACCCTTGGACTTTCCTTGTTGTACCTATATCTTGCACACTCATAATGCATATCAAATACAATAATAAATCTAACTTAAACCTTTACCCAAACATTAAAACCTAGGGTACCCAGATTGCTCCAACAATCTCTCCCTTTTTGATGTTTGGCAACTCGTTTAAGTTAGGAAAACAATATAGCAATAATAATGCAAATAAACATGCAATCTACACATGCATAAATCATGGAACCTAATCCTAGGCTCCCCCTTCACCTAAGCTCCCCCTTGAGCTAGGATTTCTTGCAAAGGTAAACTTCTCCCCCTTTGCTAATAAATGAGCAATCGCTCCCCCTTCACCTAAGCTCCTCCTTGAGCTAGGATTTCTTGCAAAAGTGTGTAGGTTTCCCACTTAAATCTAAACTTCTTCCCCTTTGCCATATATCAAAAAGAGCTCCAACAATATCCCAATTATTGTACTCTTTGACTTCTAATGACCATAAACATCATGTATTAATCCCCCATAAGATTATGTACATGTTCACCACTCTTTTGGTCATTTTCTAATGCTGAAAAAATATTTTCAGATCGTATCAGTCGACTGCTATAAGTCTCAGTCGACTGGTATCGTCAAAATAAGCTTACAGAGATATTCTGTGCTCATGAACAGTGTTACCAGTCAACTGGTACTCTATGTTGGCAAAAATCAACCTTTCTGACCCACTTTCAGAAATGCGCCAAAAATTCCATAGACCTCCAAAAAATCTCAAATTTTATGGAGAGGTCTATTTTATCCATGTCTTCTTGGGAAAAATATATATAAAAATATATTTATCACAAATCTCAAGATTGACATAAAATTCAAAACTAGCTAAATGGTTCAATTGAACCTTGACCTAAAGTCCTAGTTTTGGCTTTCTCTTGATGTATCTGCCCATACTAAACCATAATGCATCCCTAGAATTAGTTTATATGGAATCTATACATCAAAAACTAATTTTCATTCAATATGAACCTAATTCATATTTCCATGCATAAAGCACATCCTAATTGTGTCAACCCACTAGGTTAGAGACTTAAGTTCGTCTCCTAACCACTTGGCATATTTGATAACCCATCTACCATGGGTCCCAAAGGCTTTTCCTAACCTTAGGAATCTTAACTTTAGTCACCTCCCTTGGTGACTCATCTACTATGGCTACACCATGGTGTACCATAGGTGACACTTGACCTACAAAACTCACATTCTTAACCTTAGACACCTTGTCTTTGGTTAGTTTCTTCTTGTCCTTACCTTGGACACCTCATCCTTGTCATAATTATATGTCACCCTAGCATATTCCTTCTTATTGGCCTTGGATGACTCTCCTTTGTCCTTGGTCACACCTCTCTTACCAATGTCATGTGTCACTTTATCACTTGACCTCCTTTTGGTCTTGGAGGGACCAAACTTGATATTTTTGGGTCTTTGACCACCCAAATACATGTCAAGTCCTTTAGGTCCAATAATGAACCTCTCTAGGACTTTCTCCATTTCCTCAAGTTTTGCCTTCAAGGCTTGATTTTTCAACTCTAGGGTTCTAACCCTAGAGTCAACATGTCCACCTTGGACATCCCTAAACCTACCCACCTTCCTAGGCATATGTATCCCTTTCTTGGGATTAATGCTTAGGTTTCATCTACTTTCCTTCCCTTTGGTAAAGTGGTTTGGGTCTTATTAGGTATACTCTTACTAGATTTAGCATGAATAGGTATCCTAGGATTATCTCCTACATTAACCCTATTCCTATCATTATATTTAAATCCATGATTATGCTTAAGTAAATAATGAAAATTATTTCTAGCATGCATGGAAGAATTTAAATTTGAACTTGAATTCAAATTAGGGTTTACCTCCCTTACCCTTGGAGCTCTCTTCTTCTCCCACTTCTTTAAGTGTGCCAATTTCTTGAGCTTTCCTCTCCTTGGGCACTTTGTGTGGTAGTGTCCCCACTCACCACACGTGAAACACCTAATGTGCTTCTTCTCCTTCCTACAATTCATATTAGTTAAATCAACTTTAGTGAGTTTAGGGTTTACCTCCTTTACCTTCTTGAGCGAAGAACACCTACTCTTGTAGTGCCCCATCTTACCACACTCAAAGAATTTGATGTGGTCCTTTTTGCTCTTCTTGGTAGTTGAGGTGGAGGGTTGAGCTTCCAAGATCTCCTCTTCCTTGGATTGCTCTTCTTCCTCTTCACTTGAAGATGTGGACGGTTCCACTTCTTCCTCCCTTGAAGATGTGGATGATACCTCCTCATCTTCCTTCTCCTCCTAGGATGTTGAACCCATGTCAACATCCAATTGATTCTTCTCTTCTTGGACCAATGAGCCCTTCTCTTTGGGCTCCTCCTCTTCTTGGATTTGTGTAGGACTCTCATGAAGCGCAATTACCTTTTTCCAAAGGTCACTTGCGTTCTCGTATTCACCTACATTCAATATCGCATTAGGAGGTTATAAATTAATTAAAATTCTAGTTACCTCCTTGTCCGTCTCCGATTGCTCCTCGGTCCCATATCGAGGTCGGAGACGCTTTCCCTTCTTGTCAGTTGGAGCTTTAAATGGTTCCTCCAATGCAATCCATTGGTTCCAATTCATTTGGAACCACATCTCCATGCGCTTCCTCCAATAGTCGAAGTCCTCGTGCTCGTATGGAGGTGGGATTTGGATGTCCCATCCTAGCGGACCTTCCGACTCCATCTTCTTCCTCTAGCACTTGCTCTCTTGGTGACTAGTCCAACAAGAGCTCACCTTACTCTGATACCACTTGTTTGGACCTTGACGCCCACTAGAGGAGGGGGGGTGAATAGTGTCTCACCCAAATCATCACTTCCTACACTTGTTAGTATGCAGCGAAAAATAAAAAATACAAACTAACAAGAAGAAAGTTAAACCCTATAAACAATAAGGAAAGACAATAAACCAAAATAAACCGTAACACAAGGTGTTTACATGGTTTGGAGATTAGGGCTCCTACTCCATGCCTGTCCGTAAGGTGGACGATCTCGATTCGTCGATGGATTAGTCCCCGGCAAACTCCGACTATCTCAAACCTCCTTATGGGTGGAGAAACCTCACCATAACTTCAACCAAGCACACTTGGACACAAGAAAACCTTTGAGCACTTGTTGACTACTAATTATGGTTAACCACCACTAATTTTGTCAACTTCAACCAAGCTTTCAATGCTTGGTTATATAGGCCACGAGTTGGAAAACCCCGCCTACCAGTCGACTGCCAAAATCATTAGTCGACTGCCCTATGTGGAGATTCAACCGTTACAATCCAACGGCTATATACCAATCAACTGATACTTCCATCAGCCGACTGCTCCACACTAATGGAACGAACAAAAGCATTCTGTTCGCGTCCAGTTGACTGATGAAAACACCAGTCGACTGCTACAATACTACTACAGTAACGCTACAGTACTGCTATAGTACTGCTACAGTAATCCTATCCTAGGATTTAATCCCGAGTACATTCACTCAGCACTCGTCCTCGCTCGACCAACCTAGACCTAGTCTTCTAGCCTCCTTCATCAGCCTTGCGTCCCTCGGATGCCTCCCCATCCTTCACGTCTTGCCTTTTGGAGCTTCCATCGGCCTTATCATTGTTGCCGGGTCTTCCTTTGCCAAGAGGTCGCACCTCCAGGGCTTCATCCATTGCCAAGTCACAATTGGACTTATGTTGCCAAGACTATATGCTTGGACTTACACCATCAAGACTCATCCTTGGACTTTCTTCCTTTGCCAAGATCACCCTTGGACTTTCCTTGTTGTACCTATATCTTGTACACTCACAATGCATATCAAATACAATAATAAACCTAACTTAAACCTTTGCCCAAATATCAAAACCTAGGGTATCCATATTGCTCCAACAGTCAAAACATTAAGCCAAAGGAAAGAAGAAGGCTAAGACAATAGAACCGACTTTAAAGGGCCCATGTCACCACTATGGTAAGATGGGACATTATCAAAGAAACTACAAGATCTATCTTGAGTCCTTGAAGAAGAAGTCATCATTTGATACCCCATCTATTTCAAGTATCTTCGTTATTAAATGTCATACTATTTTCATAACTCCTGGATATTATATACTGGGTGTGGCTCACATATCTGTAATGACATACATAAGTTAAGGAATAGTAGAAGACTAGTCAAGGGAAATCAAATTTGCAAGTTGGTAATAGAGCAAAGGTTGTAGCTGTAACCATAAGAACATATTTGTTACATCTTCCAAGTGGATTAGTTTTAGAGTCGGATACCTGTTATTTTGCTCCTACATTTATAAAGAATATTATTTTTATTTCTTGCTTAAATAGAAAAGGTTTCTATTTGATATTTAGTAACAAATATTGTTACATAACTTTGAATGACATTCTTTATGGAACTGGAACATTTTTTTAATAGTATCTACGTGTTAGATATATCCAATGAGGTATTTAATATCAAAACGGGCAACAAGCATGCTCGAATGGATGATCAGTTAACCTCCTATTCGTGGCATTGTCACATTGGCCATATAAATATGAAATACATGAGTAAACTACAAAAGGTTGGTAGTTTGGGATCATTTGAATTAGATTCATTTGATATATGTGAATCATTCTTAAAAGGCAAGATGACTAAGTTGCTTTTTCTAGAAAAGGTAAACTAGTGGGAGAGTTGCTCAACCTTATACATACTGATGTATGTGGACTAATATCAACTCAAGTACAAGGAAGTTATAGCTACTTCATAATCTTTATCAATGATCACTCACGATTTGGGTATATAAATTTATTGAAATATAAGTGTGAGACTTTTAAAAGGTTTAAAGAATTCAGAAATAAAGTAGAGATACAACTTAGAAAAATTATTAAAATAGTTCAATCCGATCAAAGTGGTGAATACTTAAGTCAAGTGTTTCAAGATTATCTAAGGGACAATGAAATATTGTCTTAATAGAATATTGCAACTTTAAGGCATTAAACATGATCCAGTGTGGACTCATGAAAGAGGAACTGAACTGAGTCGGCCCGCACAAAAATGAAAAGGACCTTTGGGATAAACTCATCGAGTTACACGAAGAAACAAATGATGCAAAGGTAACCGAAAAGGCTTCACCTCTGAATAAATTACTTAACATCAAAATACAAGAAGAAGATAAGGTGACATTGGATGAAGAATCAAACGTCAAAGATCGAAATCATCACAACTACCTTGCGCTAATAGAAATCAAACCAGAATCTGAAAGTGAGATAGAACAAGAAGACGAGTCCGAAGATGAATCAAGTCACGAGTCTACACTCATTTTCGAAGGTTTGAACAAGGTATCTTCTATTTTAACTGCTAAATTTTTTCGAGTAATTGCATATTTAATAAAAAATTAATTAGAATTGAAAAAAAATAACACTCTTTAAAGAAAACCAACACCTTAAAGAACAATTGAATTCCCAAATCAAAAACATGAATCCAACTCAAGTCAAAAGACTTGAGGAAGAAAACTCTAAATTGAAAACTGAAGTAACCAATTTAAAATAACTATTAGAAAAATTCACAACAAGATTCAAGTACCTTGACATGATACTTGGATCATAACGAGCTGTGTACAATAAATCCAGACTCAGATATAAGTCTAGCTCTATAAATACAACTTTTATATCACTTATATGCCAAAATAAGAAACTAACTAAAGCCTGAGTTCCGAAAGCGTGCCTAACCACGCAAGTAGGACTCAATCAATTTATATACCTAAAAATAAAATTCATTATCTAAAACCAAATCCAACTAAATCTATTAATTCAAACCCAAACCTAAAATGCTAAATGAAATCAAACTCAAATCGAAAAACTAAATTTAAATCAAATAACTACAAAGTTAATTTAAATTCAAGTTACAATCAAGTTTACTATAACTATAAAACATATTGACATAAACCTAAAACCTAAATCCAAAACCATGAGTGATGTATATCTTTCATACCATCATTTACAATCAAGTTACAATCAGTTTGCATATCTTTCATACCAAGTTAATTTCCAAAACCAAGTTACAATCAAGTTACAATCAGTTTGCATATCTTTCATCCCATCATTTATTCAGCAGGTATTACCACTAACCGACGGGTCTATATGCCTTATTGTCATATTTTGACCTCCTACTTAGCATCATTATATACCATGAGTGATGTTAGAGTCCAAAATGAGTTCGACGTAGTAGGAGCTAGGAACCTGTCCTTAGCTAGTGTTCATATAGATGATAAGAATGTCCTATCTTAGAGGAGAGAGGCCCAGCATCAGCCTGACCCCGTAGCTTAGCCGTAGCCTAACCCCGCAGACTAGCCTTAGCCTGACCTAGCTTCAGGAGAGGAGGCAGAGATACATCATATCATGGCTGATCTTTTTGTGCTGCCCCCATCTCCAGCCCCTCCCACTTTAGACAATAGAGTTACAGAACTTGAGGTGTCCATAACGAGTCTTCGACAGGAGGTCTCCGGTCTTTGACAGGAGGTCTCCGGTCTTTGACAGGAGGTCTCCGGTCTTTGACAGGATGCTTCCAGTCTTCAAGAGGAGGGGCAGACTAGTCATACAGAGTTGATGGATATGTTACAATCTTAGGGTTCCGACCACTCTTCTTGTAAAATACGACACCTAAATAAAACCTTAAGGGAATTTTCAGGAATTTTTAGAAATTTTCTAGGAATTCTTCGGAGCTCGTATGACGAGTTTAAGGGGATCAATTATTGGGCCACGGAAAAGCCTGTTTCAGCTACCCATTTAAACGAGAAAAAGTTTTATTTTTATTTTCCTTTTTCCATTTTTTTTTCTTTTTCTTTTCCTCTGTTTCTCACCTGAGCACTAGTTTCCCTTCGTCTCCTCCCCTCCCTCTCGCGCGGCGCTGAGCCTTGCCCTTCGTCTCCCAACCCGACGCCGCCTTCCCTCGCATCGGTTCCCCTCCTCCCATGCGTACAAAACCTTCGGCCGAAGATCTCCCTCACTCGTCTCACCCGACACCAATTCCTCTTCTTCTTTCCTCTATTCTCCGCGTCTCCACCGCAAACAGCCACATTGCGCTGACGATGTGCAATCCACCATCGGCCGAGTTCTCGTCTTCCCTTCTCTGAGTCGCCCCTCTGCACAGGGGAGTCCAGCCCTAGATTCTATTTCACGCATCTTGCCACACCGACCTGTTTCCTCTTCGCCTGTGCCCTAGATTTCCATACGTCACGTCTTGTTGCCCGATCACAGACCACCAGCATCTCAGGTGCCTGATCACCCAGTATCGCCGATGCTCGATCGCTCAGTACCACCAGTGTCAGCTGATCGTCACCCTCTACCCTAATTAACCATCACAGAAGCTTTTGGATTCATCCAAGGGGAAATTCAGATCTGAATTGGGTAAGGTATTATGATTTTGGGTTATAGGTTTGTAGAGATTGGGTCTTGATCTCAGTTATGCTAACTAGGAGTAGTTGTTCTAGCAGCAGCTACTTAGGGGCTTTGGCAATGGATCTCCGGCAACGGGTACCTCCAGCAAGCAATTTTCGATTGCTGTCCTGCCTGGCCGTGGATCAACAGGGGTGACTTTGGTGTTGAGGTAAGAAATAGAGGAATTATTTCATTTGCTGTAGCGTACACGGGTTTGAAGCTAGGAAAGGTTAAGAATGAATTGTACTCGAATTTATTTAAGTTTAGGTCGATTATGTATAGATTTTGATCAAATTTAATAGTGGAAGAGTTAGGGTTAATGGAGCTAACCCTAATTAACTTGTGAGTTATATTTAGTTAGGGATTAAGGAATGGATTTAATCTAAGCTTCGGATTAGACTCGATTATGTGCTAACCGAGATATAATGAAAGAATTAGGGTTCCTGGTAAATAAGAATTTGGTTTAGCTGATTTGTTATATATATGTGGGAGTAGATAAATTAAATGTGTTGTTATAGGACTTCGATTTGCTACGAGCTACTTTACGTGGGGTTTCTTTTGGCGCGCGCTAGTTTTGAGGCGGGTACATTGACTTATCTTTTAGATATTATCATTTGATATGCATAGTGAATTTTAATTAGTAATAATTATGTTATATCTGCATCGGTATGTCATTGCTTGATTCCTTCAACATGCTTATTTATTACCTATTTTGCATCCATTACCCTCTTGATTATTTATACTCATAGAGGTAGTGACATACCATGCGTTATGGTATACTAGACTAGACATTTACCATATTTGTTATGTATACCTAGATCTTCTTATTTAAGCCATTTATTTTTTGTACATGTTTTATGGAGGTAGATATGGTCAGGATTTTCATGCTTAGTGTCATGCATCATCTTGCATGATTACATGCTGAGCGATCGATAGCTCCATTATTGTTGAGCTCATTACCAGTTACATGGATCTGCACACACAACCACTCATGGGTTAGTGGTATATTAGGCAGGGTGTGTGGCAGCTTGCTATGTCAGTGCTCTGCTGGTCCACTCATGGGTAGCGTGACGCGGCGTGGTAGCATGACAAGGGTCCCTCCTCTGGATTTGTCTCAGGGAGATGAGAGCATTGAGCTCCCCCACTTATGATTTGGGGTTGAAGGATAGGCATACTCTGACAACATTCTGTCCACTCGGTCATTTATTAAGAGCATTGATGGCAGAGTGCACAGTTATCATAGCCCTACCCACTCGGTCTCACCATCGTGTGTGAGATGGCTGACTGGCGTCAGGGGTGACCATGTCATTTGCATCATATGCATGAATTACATTTATTTCTTGTATTTGCTGCACTTTGTTTGCTGCATATTTGGTGGATGCATATGATTGACATGCATACAGGAGATATGACATTTTCGGTCTGACGACCTTATTATTCTGATAGGAGGTCCTGGTGAGTATAGCTTCTCCCATTTCCTTCAGTTTTGCATTTTCCATTATTATTCCACGAGACTGTACGCATAATTGTTATTATTGGTTATTTCTTACTATGCATGTCAGCTTGGCATCCGCTGAGTATTGGACTCACCCTGTTGATTATTACCATTTCAGGTTAAAGCTGTCAGGAGGTTCCAGTCGCTAGTCCCCACCCTAAGTCACGACGATTTTATACCTTTGGACTTGTGGTTTCCTTGTTATATTTATATATATTTGTGATGTATAACTGTACTCATGGATTTTTATCGAGTTTTGATCTACTGCCTTTGTTTTCCATTGCGTTGGATTTTTGTTATGGGTTTAAGTTTTCTATCGTATTAGTGGAGTGGGTTTTATTTAAATAAACTGCGTGGTTGTGTCAGCCAGAGGCTGAGTTAATATAAACTGTGTGGATTGTTAATTATTTTTATTGTTATTGTTCCGGCCGTGTTGGCTGAGGTTTGTGTGGCCCTGAGGGCTTTGTAGTAACGTTTTAGATTGTCACTGGTACAGGGGAGATGCTGTCAAAATTTCCTCGGGCAGGGACTCCCTCGGGGCGTGACACTTCCTCATCTTCTTAGTAGTTCATTTTCTTCTATATTTTCTTGACTTGATGTTATTTGATTCTTACTTTAGTTACTAGATGTTTTATTTCACTTATCACATTATACTTGATATTTCTTATCTTTCACTTCAGCTATTATGTGTATATTGTGTTCAATAAAGATATCAGATTTAGGGGAGGATTTGCTTGGACAAATTAAAAATGTTTTAAAAATTTTTACTTTGAAAAGTTTTCTTTAAAATTGCTTTGAAAATTTTTCTTAGAAAAATATTTTTTCTTTAACAAATTACTTTGAAAAGTTTTCTTTAAAATTACTTTGAAAATCTTTCTTAGAAAAATATTGTTTCTTTAACAAATTAATTTGAAAAGCTTTCTTTAAAATTGCTTTGAAAATCTTAACTTAGGAAAAAAATAATTCAATTATTTTAAAAATATTTCTTACTTTGAAAATCTTTATTAGAAACTTTTTCTTTGCAAATATTTACTTAGAATTTTTTTTAAAGGTTTATTTATAAACTTTTGAAAAAGTTTACTTAGAAATTCTGAAGAAATTTTCTTAAAAGTTTTTTTTACAAAGTCTTACTTGGAAAATAATTTTGCCAAAATTTTACTTATCAAATGCTTTTAAAAATATTTGCAAACTTATTTTTGCTAAACTAAACTTTTGTTTACCCCTCTTCCTATGTCTGAGATATACGAAGTGTTTACTTTCAATTATATTTTGCATGCCTATTTGGCATTACTTGATCACATTTGATGCCTATCTTTCTTTTACCCTAGTATTTTTTTTATGAATCCTAAAGGAGGAGAGTAAGGGTTAATATAGAAAAAGAATAAACAAATTTGATCATGTAAATTATATTCAAAACTAACTTAGATCATTTATTTGTATTTTTAATATTGTCTTTCAATATTATTCTTTTCTAACTTTAACCCAGGTTGTCATTGCATCAAAAAGAAAGAGATTGTTGGTGTAATTTGTACTAATGATCTAATTCTGGTTTTGATGAATGACAAGTGTATTAAAGTTAGAGTGTTTGTGGTCTAATTGCTTTAGCAAGTGTATAGGACTTGATGAGTCTGAAGGACTTGACATCAGGCTAAAATCTAGTTAGGTCCGCGAGACCCAATAGCTGGTATGAAGTCTAGATAAGTCTACGGGACTCGATATTCAATGAGAAGTTGGGTTATGAACCTAACAACCGACCGAAGTCCTGTTAGGTCGCCGGGACCTATCAATTAGCGGGAAGACCTAGTGGATCAAAGGTAAGTCAAGAGACCGCAGTTAGTAAGCAGAGGTAAGCAATTGGAGGAGAGATCTGGTGAGGACGCGTTCTCGGTTGAGGGAATAGTAGACGTCGTTCAAGCTTAGGTCCATTTGAGAAACCTAAGCTAAGACCTTGACTAGATCCTGGTCTCAATGAGATAGGATCTATTTACTACTACTATCCGGCTATATTGTGTTAACTTTGTTTCGTAGGATAAATTTACTTTTGTTGCCTAGACTAACCTTTTTTTGCAGGGAAGAAGCTGCTGAAAAAAAGAGGCGTCTGAGTTCCCAGAAGGGATTTGGGTGCCCGGACTCCTAGTGCCTGGAGCTGGTCTGGGCGCTCGGACTAGCTTCGCCCTGGCAACTTGGCCATGCACCCGGGCGGTCCGGGCGCCCGGGATTGGTCCAAGTGCTTGGACCCAAAATTTCATCCAGAAGTTGAGTTAGAGCGTGATGACTGGTCGAGCTCATGTCAATGGTCTAGGCCCAAGAGGGGTTCCAGGAACCCAGAGGTGGATAAACTTGACGGATCAAGTTTCGACGAGAGATCACCACATCAGCAAAGGTCCAAGTATCCGAAGTGGTTCTAAGCTCCCAGAATGGACCTATAAAGGCCTTCGACCAACAACTTCAGACAATCATCTGCTACAACTTTCATTCTTGCGCGCTGCTCCAAGAAAGCTCCAACATCTGACGATTAAGGAACTTGATTCATTTTTTCTTCTTATCGGTAACTTTTTAGTTTACAATTTGTGTACTAAAACTTTGTAATTCAAATATTCGAATTGATAGTGATTGTCCAACGAAAATGATCAACGATTGCAAGCCTTAGAGTAAGAGTTGTCACAGGCTCTGAACTCATAAAACTTAGCCTTGTTAGCATTATTTTTGTTTTCTTTATTCCGCTCCGTACTTTCGACTTTCCGAAAAAGCGATGAACTATTCACCCCCTTCTAGCATCTTTTCGATCCAACAATTTTATGTCAATTTGAGGTCATTTGTCCATTAGCCAGATTTTTTAAACACGAATTAAATTTTTTTAAATCTTTCATGTCCAAAAAATTATTGCTCTCAATATATTGGATTAAATTTAGATTTGAAGGCATGAATATAATCAGGAGAGGTAGATGAATACATAGGAACTAGTTTCATGTCAATCCGAGGTTGTTTGAACCATCAGCCAGTTTTGAGCAAAATCGACTGATGGATCAAATGACCTCGGATTGACATGAAACTAGTTCCTATATATTCATTTACCTCTCTTGATTATATCCATACTCTCAAATATTAGTTTAGCCCAATATATTGAGAGTAATGATTTTTTAAAAATGAATATATTTAAAAATTTTAATTCATGTTCAAAAAATTATTACTCTCAATATATTGAGTCAAATTGATATTTGAGGGTATGAATATAATCAGGAGAGGTAGACGAATATATAGGAACTAGTTTCATATCAATCCAAAGTCATTTAATCCATCAGCCGATTTTTGCCAAAATCGATTAATGGACCAAATGACTTCGAATTGACATGAAATCAGTTCTTATGTGTTTAACTACCTCTTTTGATTATATATATCTATACTCTCAAATGTCAATTTGACTAAATATATTGAAAGCGATGATTTTTTAAACGTAAAAATATTTGAATAATTTATTTAATGTTTTAAAAAATCATTGATCTCAATATATTGGATCAAATTGATATTTGAGAATATGATTATAATTAGAAAAACTAGCCAAACACATAAGATTTAATTTCATGTCAATCTGAGGTAGTTTCGTCCATCAACAGGATTTTTTTAACACAGATTGAATTTTTCAAATATATTCATGTTCAAAAATTCATTGCTCTCAATCTATTGAGTCAAATTAACATTTAAAGGCATGGATATAATTAGGAGAGGTAGATGAACACATAGAACTAGTTTCATATCAATCCGAGGTCATTTGGTTCATCAGCCAATTTTGACAAAATCGGTTGATGTACCAAATGTCAAATTGAAGTTTGAGGGTATGACTAGAATCAAGAGAGATAGTCGAACATATAGGGACTAGTTTCATATCAATATGAGGTCGTTTGATCTATTAATCAATTTTACCTAAAATTGACTTTGAAAAAAAATGAATCCGACTGATTCAATCGACTAATTTGCTCAAAATTTTGAGGTTTTGACATAGATCGAAATTGATTCAACTGATCCAAAAAATTAGTCGACTGATATAGGCAATATCACGCCCCAGAGGAGTCCCTGCCAGATGAAAATTCGGCAACATCTCTCCTGTACCGGTGACAATCTGAGGCATGAATACATCAACACACAAAATACCTCAGCCCACACGGATGGAATATACACAACCACACAGTTATATAAATTAAACAGCCCACACGACTGCACTAAAAAAACAACCACACAGTTATATATTTAACAACCCACTCGGCTGTACTAAAAGCACAACGGAAAAATAAACGGAAAGCCCATACAAACCAAAGCAACACAATGCCTGCTGGTACGGCTTAAACACAAAATACAAGACCAAAAAAAATCAAAACAACCACATGGTTAAACACCAATATAATGCTAAAACATCAAAGAATGCATGAAAGAAAACAAAAGCGAATTAAAATCGTCTTCTGTTGTGACGTGGGATCGACAGACAGGATACCTCCAAGCAACTGCTTAATCATCTACCTGTAATAGGAATAATGCAACGGGGTGAGTTCAACAACTTAGCGGGTATCAAGCTAACATACATAGTAAAAGATAACTACCAGTAATAATCATGGAATACAATCTCTTGTTCAATAAAAGGAAATACGAACTGAAGGACAACAGAAGAAGCTATACTCACCAGGACCTCCTATCTGAACATACGATCGTCAGACCAAACACCTCATGTCTCCTATGTGCATGTCAAGCATATATAACCACCAAAATGTAGCAAACAAAGTGCAACAAACACAAACAATAAATGCAATCCAATCATATGATGCACAAATGACATGTGTCACCCTTGATGCCAGTCAGCCATCTTACATGCGATGGTGAGACCGAGTGGGTAGGGCTATGACAACTGTGCACTCTACCATCACTGCTCCTGAGTGATCGAGTGGACAGGATAATGTCGAAGTACACCTATCCTCCTACCCCAAACAGAGTGGGGGAGCGCAATGCTCTCATCTCCCTGTATCATAGTCAAGAGGAGGGATCCCTGCCCGCTACCACGCTATGTCACACTATCCATGAGTGGACCAACGGAGCCTGACAGAGCAACTGCACACACCCTGACCGATGTGCCACTAACCCATGAGTGGTTGTGTGTGTAGATAACTAGCGATGTGCTCAACAATAATGGAGTCGACAATCGCACAACATGCAATCATGCAAGATGGTGCATGACACTAAGCATGTAAATCTTTATCATAACCATTTCTAAATAACATGTACCAAAAAAAGGAAAAGGAATCCTATAACAATGATCTAGGTATCACAAAGCTAGATACACATTTTAGATAATAAAAAATCTAGAAAGTTAGTCCTATACACAGTAAAACATAGTATGTCACTACCTCTAGGAAACAAAACACACATGGCAATAATCAAGAGTATATAAACATGAATGCATATCAGACCACAATAAAGATAAGCTACAGGTATCTAGTAGTGATATACCAAGGCAAATATAAACATGATCATTGCTACTAGCTATAACCTACTATGCATATCAAAATGACATTATCAAAAAAAAAATAAGTGAAAAGGTATCCGCCTTTATCCATCAAACATGCTAAACAATCCCATGTCGACACGTTCGTCACAAATCAAAGTCCTGCAAATCGCATGATGTAATTTAGCTAAGTATGTCTGCAACAACTAGCTAAATCCAAAGATCCAAACTAATAGGGAAAACCCTAATCAAACGATAGTTAATTTTCTTTATTAATAATTAACTTTGATTACTCTCATCCATGAATCCTTTAATCTTTCCATTGTATCATCTACTAAACAACATAAATCCAACATATATAATTTATCACATGATTAGTAACCAACCACCAATAAAACCTTATTCAACATAGATTAGCAATTCCAACCATGTCACCAACTAATCTGGATTTAAATTTATGTATGAAGCAAACCACAACTTACCTAAATCTAAGTATCCTTCTGTCAACTCACGACCAAAGATCTTGTTGTTAGAATTTGTGGCCGAAGCTGTGGATCATCCTCAAACAGTGATGCTTGGCCCCACAGTTGAGCTACTGATCTCTAACACAAACACCACAAATTAGTAGTAGATATAAATCAAACCCTCACATCGAGCTAGGGTTAGCTGATTACCTCAAGTGTGGCAGCAAGAAGACTCTGTGTAAGGCACTGCTCGTCCAACTTCCAACTAATCGAAAGTAAGGCTCGGGCTAAGGCAAGGATCGACAGGAGCAACGTATGAAGATGGTTGTAAGCAACAAGTCAAAACCTCCCAATACCAGAATTTGGATTTCTACTGATCCTGTTTGAGAGCTTGCGAGATAAAGCGCTCGGCGATGATGGGCAGTGACGAATAATGACTCTGACACCGACGACCAGGAGAGGATCCGAGAAAACCACAGCGGACCTCACAAGAGCCTAAATGCATAATAATAGACCCGAGAAAACCAAAGCGGATCTATGAATAATACCTCGCAAAAAGGAACTCCGGCGAGGTGACTCCGTGGATCGACCAAGGCTCGGCAATTCGATGATCTCCCCTTCCTACACACAATGAGACCAACCGACAAAGCGTTAGTGACCTAAGATCGGGGTGGAAATCCCTAGCTAGGCCCTCCAACGCTCAAGTTAGTCTCCGGTGAGAAGAAGAAGAAGCAGTGTGGAAAAGATGAAAATTAGGGTTTTCTTCTGATGCAATGTGTATGTTTGTGTACCTGGCCAGTGGAGAGGATTCCCCTTTTTATTCCACCTCATCTAACCTCCACAATCATGAGGTGAACGTGGGTTTGTTAAAGTTTGTTAAGAGATAACGTAAGCCAAAACTGTAATAATAGTTTAAGGAATCGTTTTCTTACCCCAGATGTACCTTCTTTATCGTTTAGCATACCTGTGGAGACTTCTAGAAGCTTTTTGCCGTCAAATTAATTAAGCTACCATATGATTACATATTCTTATGGTTCACCTATTACATACATTTGGTTAGTCACATAAGCCCATTTTGTATATATGAGAAATATCTTATGTTGTATTAGTCTCGACCGATATTCTATACTTGATCGGTTGTTTATACCCGACCAGGATCCTACTATTATAAATATTCCAGGGACCGTGCAAGGTTGAAGACCTTTATGCTCAACCTGCTTTCCATGCTCGGCTGGTCTATTGAACTCGGCCGGTCATACCTTATCAGCCAAGATTAATCAATCGGGCGTATATAAACGTTATCGTCTGGTAGACCTTCCCTCGGTCAGCTGTATACTAAGGGTCATACGAGACTACATGCCTTTGTGTTTGGCCGGTCTACGGAGCCCAACCGAACATGCCTTATCGACCGAGATTAATTAGTCGGGCATACATAAACATTCAGGACAGCTTAAGGATAAGTACTTTCACGCTCGATCGATCTCTTACCCTCGGCTAGCCTTTGCCCGCTGAACTTATATGCTTGGTCGGTCTATTACGTTCGACCGATCTCTGTCTGCCATACGTGTAGCGACCCCCTTACCTGGTCAAACCTTTTCCAGGCGGCCCCTCATCTCGCCCTTTTCATCCTTCCTTGTCCTTGCTATCCCCTTGCCTTCTCCTACAAAGGGTCCACTTATCATAACCCATATCACTAGCCTTCCCTTCAAGTCTAGTCGAAGGAGGTGTAGCCGACTGACTAGACCTAAGTCTATTTATGACCTCTTGATACCTTCTGTGGCCACTCTGTGATAACTTTTACAATGATCTTGTGATATTTTTTACAGTGATCCCGTGATTCCTTTTACAGTGATCCCGAGACTTCTCCTACAGTGATCTCGTGACTCCTTTTGGTAAGTTAAATAGAGTTGTGCTCCTGCTTCCTTCCACACCGATCCTTATTCCTCTTTGCTCCATTTTACTCTACAGACTTATTGAGACTCATGGCCTTAGACCCTTCCCTCTGAGATCAAGTGTTGCGAGAGAAGGAGAAATTTTTAAGGGAGGTCGTGCAAGCACTAGATTCACATCGTTCCCCTCAACAGGAACTAGAGGTGCAGCTACTCTCAGCTCAATCACAGGTTCAGTCGGAAGTGGCTCTGAGGAATAAAGCTTATTCAGAGTTGAAGCAAAAGACTGAGGAGCTGGATAATCTAAGATTCCAGCATACCTCAGAGGTAGCCGCTCTGAACAAAAAGGCTCATGCGGATGGTTTATTAATATCCCGGCAACAACAAGCTTTGGATCGGTAGAAAGCGAAGGTGGATCTTCTACAAGCCGAGTTGGCTCAGATCAGGTCAGAGAGGACCTTTCAGTCACTTATTTGTGAGGGAGAACCTCACAAATGCCAGAGGACAAGGCCAACTTCTCCTCCTTGCCCAAGCTGCCATTCTACTTCCTGCTCCCATTTAGGTGCGGAAGCATAATCTAACGTCACTACAACAAAAACCCTCATAGACATCGGTTTTCCACCGATGTCTATTACATTTTCGACCGATGTCTATGAAGGCGATGTAAAAAGTCTGCCATTTTAGACATCGGTTTAAAACCGGTGTAGTATCACTTAACGACACCAGTGTTCGAATCGGTTATTAACCGGTGTAGTATCACTTAACAACACCGTTTCATCAATGGTGTAAAATCGATGTAATATTATATGTTAATAACACCAGTTTTGGCAGCGGTATACGACCGATGTAATATTTGTTAATAACACCGATTTTGCAGCGGTGGAAAACCGATGTAATATCAGTATTTTTTAACAGTACAAATTTGATTTCCGAAACAGTAACAAAAAAATTACACAAATATTCACAAATTACACAAATTTTGTTCATTCAACAGTATCTATAAAATACACAAATATTCACAAATTACATAAATATTCTTCTTACAATAGTATCCATAAAATACACAAACATTCTTTTTACATCAAAAGCTAATAGATATCAGAATCAAGGTAGAACATTCTTTTAACAACACATCAAGGTAGAACCGTACTTCAAATGTAATCTAGCATGCATTCAGCCAACTCGAACCGCACTTCATCAATTTCAACTCTGGAGTACTTGAGATTTGTAAACTGTAAAAACACATAAATAATATATTAGTAAACCAAGACTAAAAATTATAGTTGAAAAAGCAGTAAGAGCACCAAGTAACAAGATGACTAATTGGAATGCTTAAAAAGAGAAACATTCATCAATTATCTGAACCACATCATATAGTGATAGATCTATCATTCTTGGGAACTGTTTATCACTAAGAGTACATGGAAATTCAATTCATTAGTAGTCGACCCAAATGACATAACTGTTTATCACTAAGAGTACATGAAAAGTAAATAAATTCCTCAGCAGTAATAAAGATGAGTAACATCAATTCATTTATATGATTTCCAATGATACAATAACATCAAAACAAATTTTTATTTCAAGGGGAAAATAGCTAAAATGCTAACTAGTCAACATGGATTTCAACCATATATAGATGCAACCATATATATAAGTAAATAAATAAAAGAAAAGAAAAAAATGCATCACATAAGAAAGTATCATGTTACTTACATTGATGGATTCCCATATCATGTTAATTCCAATATCGCAGTTGTATTTTCCCATGTTATATCATAGGAACATTCGTGCAAATGTCTTCTTCGGAATATATCAAACCAGCTACACTTCATTAGTACTTAAATATTTTTTTTATTTACTCAAGAATTTAGTTTACTACATCATATATCCAGTATTAAGGGAAATTAAGAGCAGAACGTTTTTCTATAGAGAGAACACAACGCAGGCTCTATATGCTCCTACTACATCTTATTCGAAATGTTAAGTTGCTCCAAGGTTCTTGTAGTGCTCCAAACATGGATTCTTAGCAAACTCTTCAATCACCTGATAATTGAAAAGAATCAAACAATTTGTTACCTTCGGTTAGTGATCATGTTGATAGTTTTTCAAGTAGCACAAGTAAACAAGGCATGCTTATTTCAATGCTTGCAATAAGGATCTTCAGTGGTTCACAAGGTATCAGAAAGTTGAATTTGTAGTTACAAATGAAGTAAAAGAATCATATTCAGCTGTCAAAAGATAACTAGGTCCATGCTCTTAGAGAGAACCATACAAAACAAAATGAAAGGTTTCGAACATAAAAAAATTAAAAAAAAAATGTTAGTCATGCCAAGACTGAGATCACTCATCTATCTATCATTTCAACCTAATAAATTAGTTACTTTGGTTTTGCAAAGTCTCCCAATTGTGTAGGAACCTCAGTAGCTTTTATCCCAAGTTCAGAGAAGAAGAATAATAATGAGGAAAATCAATTTCTGTATTTACAACACTATTTTGATGTTAAATGTTGTTAACATGTTTGTTTAACATTGTTGTCTCCTTGTTTAGGAGCATTCTTCATTGTCCGCATGAATTTTTAAACAAAAATCATGTCTAGTACTGTTTTTCATTTTTCTTATTGATGGAATTGAACCCAAATCCATCGCTAAGAATTAATTTGTCTCTGGAGCACAAAAAATTATGAATTTTCATAACCTTAATCAAAGCATTAGTTTGCTTTTTGTTCTAGCATCTAAAGCAAAAGAAAGTACATAAAGGATAGAGGATAATGAATAACCATGACAAGAAACCAGGAAAATATATAATAACAGTAGTCCTTCAAAGACAATGAAAATAAAGTAACTAACTTAAATCTGAAGGTGATGCGTAAGTTCAAAAATCTTAATAAAATACTTTGAGTGAGGCCATATTGATAACAAGTAGTCAAAGATTGTAAACCTCAAATTTCATTCCTATGCTCTGATGAATCAAGGTATAACAAGATTTTAAAATTTACGAACTACTAAACAAAAATATCGTGAAGAAGAATCTATAGAAGTACCTGGACAACATGGGAAAATTCATTAAGAAGTACCTTAAGGCATTTCTAAAAAAAACACATAAAGCTTATAAATTATCAGAACGTTTGTTCAAGTTTGCAGACACACTAGCCTCATTAAATTTGCAAATGCACAACACTTGTACATACAGTGAGAAAGGAACTGCAAATTCTATGGGTACATGATTAGAGTGTTAGTCCTTCATTGGCAATAATAGATAAAAGCTCATACACTGATAACCGAAGCTAACAAAATTAAAGATTTTAGTAAAAATTAGAAAAATTAACATATACACTGACCGGGAGAGTGAGGCCACCCAAGATGCCAGCAAGACTAGACAGGAAAGGAAGTGCTACTCCAATGAAGAACGAGATGAAGCCATAAAATACTCGGAAGCCAGATCGAACCCAAATCGAGCAGGGTCGATTTGTTCAGCTTGTATAACCTGCTTCAAAGCTGTCAAAAATAGGCATGGAGTATATCTGAAAACTGCTGAGGCAGTTAAACACAACCAAGAGGAATGTTGTTGCTAGAAGCCCTCTTGGGATATCATGGCTGTGATATATATAAAGGGCATTTAGTATTCCTCCTTGAGGCATCTGGAAAACATATAAAGGTGTAAGAGGCAAATCATAATTCAAAAAATCTTTTAACAAGATGCAATATTCATTATCGACTGGCATACTTACTAGGTTACCATAAGCCCAGAAGCTTCCAATGGCAATAGGGAATAAACACATTGCTATTAGAAGATAGGCGACCTTGGCTCCCCTCCACATTGGAACATGTGCAAGGTGTTTGAAAATTGATGCCATCGTTGCCTGGAAACCAAGATATAACAATTTCTATAAGGCAGTAAAGAG
The DNA here is from genome assembly GCF_018446385.1 of Zingiber officinale. Taxonomy (NCBI): domain Eukaryota; kingdom Viridiplantae; phylum Streptophyta; class Magnoliopsida; order Zingiberales; family Zingiberaceae; genus Zingiber; species Zingiber officinale. Next base: position 84,303,981 of record NC_055996.1, read on the forward strand.
GGTAAAGAATCTGTACCTTTCAATCCCACCACACTTTTACTAAAAAACTAGAAGCAATGTGACTGAAGCAACAAGAGCTCCATCTGTTCAAATGATTACTTGAGATCATGAACTAAATACCTGGATTTCTAAAGCAAGATTGTGTCCCCTGAATGCAAATTCTATTATTCCAAAAGCATTCAAGATAAAAAAAGCAGCGGAACAAAAGGAAGATGAGGGCAGTGGCTGATAGGAGATGGAAGGGGTTCTTTCTTGGCTAACAGACAGTACCAGGAAAACGAACTCTAGAGGGTGGAATTAGGCATCGAAAACTGAATTAAAAAAAAAACCCTAGAGGTGGAAATTAAATTACAAAAACCAGGAGGTGGTGGAGAAGTCAAAGAGCTTGCCGCGGCTGGAGAAGATGATGAGGGAGAGTTCGACGTCGCAAAGAACAGAGAGCTTGTAGGCCTTCTTCAGTAGCCCGACCTTCCTCTTAGAGAAGGTCACCTGCCTATTGATCTTGTTCTCTATTCTCCTCACCTCAACCCTCCCCCGCCCCATCCTCAACCTTTAGCAATCAGACGATTAAGAAGAATGAAAAGAGGAAACGAGAGGTTTTGAAGATGACTGTGTACCCAGCGAGCGAAGAGGCCGAGAAGGAGAAAATGAAGCACGGAGAGCCCTTTATGCCTGCAATTTTAGGGTTTTAGCAGGCAGACATACTTCGTTATTCTTGTACTGCACTCGATCTCTCTACTTCAGAAGAAGGAGACCCCTTTACACAAGATCAGAGATCTCGGTGTTGTTCTCTCTTCCTTCGGATTCCCTCACGTTGCCGACCAACCGTGCCATGGTGGTCGTGGGCGCCCTCTCGCTGTTCGGATCTCGTCGGCCCCTACCTTAGCCGGGAAGAGTGAAGAGAGGAAGGAGGAGGAGGAAGAGAGGATCGGACGAGGAGGCAGAATGGAACGATTTATGCTGCGATTTTTCTTAGGACCGAAGCAGGTGGTTTTGATCCTAATCGGGAGAGGAAGGGGCGTCGATCCAGGAAGGGGAAGAGATCCAGGAAGGGGAAGAGGGAGATGAGGCTGAGAGAGATGGTCGGAGGTTTAGGTTTAGGTTGAGAGAAGGGGCGGGATATTGGTTTAGGTTTGGAGGGAACTTTGTGAAGTGTTGTAAATTTTGCTTGGTGGAAAAATTAAATTATTATTTTTTGGTTCATTAACACCGGGTTTTAAAAACCGCTGTTAAAACCGGTGTCTATTAACAAAAAAAAAGGCGCTTATAGACATCGGCTAAAAAACCGATGTCTATGAACGAAAATTTGCGCTCATAGACACCGGTTTTTGGAAAAACTGTTGTAAAATACTCAAAGACATCGGTTTTTGCTTAAAACTGTTGTTGTTCCACCGATGTTTATGAGGGTTTTTCTTGTAGTGCGTCTATAATTGAAAGTGAGATTCCGTTGGATGATAGATCTCTCTCTCTCTACCACAGTACCAGGCAAAATATTCCCTTCCCCCTACTTGATCAGGAATAGTTCGAATGAGGTTGATATACTTATGGCAACCCCAGAACTATGTTTATAAAATTACTGGTAATAGTGTTAGGGTTTGATGTTTGAGAAAGACATGTAATGTAATGTGTCTGGTCACACCCAGAATGAAAAAAATGGGCGATCACTTGTATGCGATTAAATAAACCTTTGGGATCCATCCTGTCTATGAGACCGGGCGAGCTTATGAACTATTCAGATATCCTAACTCTTTCTCACATTATAATTTAATATTGATCCCTTCTATTTATTACACCTAGGAAACCATACACCTTTTCAACATCTTCTGTTTGTCGATTGGTCCTTCAACAGTAAGAGAACATTAGTAGTGTGTGATATGGCGGCGCTAACATGAGTATGATTTGCCCTGTTGTGTCTATTATAAATGCTTGCTTATGGCTTCCTGACACGTGTTTGCTAATTTCTCTTTCCTGATGTAATAAGCCACACACTCTTGTGATAACGCCTTATCACATCTTTTCCTTGCGAGATCTACGGTTCCCCTCCTGGGTGCTCTTTACATCCAACGGTGCTCCTTACTTAATATTTTCAAAGAACCCTAAACCCTTTACCTCTTCGTCTTCTTTCTTACGCTTTTTGCTGATATCTGTTTGCTAATTTCTCTTTCCTGATGTAATAAGCCACACACTCTTGTGATAACGCCTTGTCGCATCTTTTCCTTGCGAGATCAACGATTCCCCTCCTGGGTGCTCTTTACATCCAACGGTGCTCCTTACTTAATATTTTCAAAGAAGCCTAAACCCTTTACCTCTTCGTCTTCTTTCTTATGCTCTTTGCCGATATTACTGTCTAGATTTTTTGAATTCTCCGCTGACCTCCTTTCCTGTTTCTTCGTGTTGTTCCCTCTTCTCTAAACCTCAGTAAGTTGTTTTTCTTGTATTCTTGTATTGTTCTATGGCTGAAGAGTCCTTCTCAGCTTGGTATGTCCAAATCCGCTCTGTTTTTCGCAAATCTGATAGGTTTACTCTTCGTTCTTTATATGATATTCCCAAGACTTATCGCATTACCATTCCTGACTCTGATGCTCACCCTCACCTTCCCCCTAAGAATCATATCACCTTTTTCAAAGACCAATTAGTGGCGGGCTTGCGTTTTCTTATTCTCCATTTTTTGGTAGAAATTAGCCAGTATTTCGACATTCCCCTACAGCAATTCACCCACAATACTTTTCGCTATCTTTGTGGTCTATACATGCTTTTCCGTATTCACGACATCCCTCCAACCCCCCAAAATTTCTTCATATTTTCCTACCCAAAGAAATCAGACCTCGGCGTCTTTCTATTTCAATCAAGACCTAAGATGACCTTTTTTGAGGAGATGCCTTCTTCCATTAAAGGATGGAAATCCCGCTTCTTCTTCGTGGAACTTCCGGAGCCTATCCCTTGGTCTTCTTCCTGGAAATCTTCTTTACCCGCTCTTCCTGACGTAAAAGAATTACATAGACACCCTTCCTTTGCTACCTACTCCAAGAAGCTATTAGGTTTTCACTTATTCATTCACAAATGGATTCGTGATGACCTCCTCTATCTCTTCGGGCTGAGTCCTGTCAAGATAGAGCTTCATGACTCTCTTGGTAAGTCTTTATTCATCTGTCCCAATCCTTTTTTACTAACTAAGATATTTTTTATTTTGTGTAGTGGACGCTCTATATGAAGCCGCGATCGATGATTAGTTGTGCCTGGCGGAGGAATTAGTTACAACCAAGGAGCAAGAACTTCTTGCCGCATTGGGTCAGCCCTCCTCGTCAATAGTTCCTGCTGACATAGAGGGTGCTTCTGGCTCTCAAAATGTAGCTCTAGAAGGAGCCTCTACTAATCTTCCTCCTGTCGATGAGCCTACTTCTTTGCCAACTTTGGAGCAATCCCCCGAAGTATCCCCCACCAAGAAAAAACGTAAGCTAACCCTCGCTCCGTCCCCGAAACAGAAATCCATTTCTCATTCTGAAGACCTTCCTCCCTCGGATGCTGCCCCTCCTTCTCTTGATCTCCCTCTCTCAGCTCTTTATCCTTCTCTTGTTCCTGCCTTGTCTGCCACCCCAACTATTCCCAGTGGTAGTTCTTCACCTCCTTTTTTATGAACTTTCCTGAGTACAGATGACCTTATCCCCTCACAACTTACCATACATTATTTACTGTCCCCCTTCACTTCAGACTTCTTTGTCTTCCACTTCTTCCCTTACCACTACCCTACCTATACTCTTGGGAGGGTCTTTTACCATAGTTGGGGAGGAGGTACGCCGAGTATTTGAAGGCATCGATTACTCCAAAATGGCTGATAAATTCTCTCTGGAGGAGACGAATGTACTTTTATTTTCCTTTATAATCCTATTTTCTTATGTATCCTCTTAATGCCCCTTGTTTTACAGTGCTGGATATACAACATGAGTATAACCCATTTGTTGCATACCTTAATCCAAGAAAATGCAGCGCTGAAGAAACGTGTCTCCAAGCTATCTCCTGACCAGGTGGACAAGAAACTAAAGGGTTTATCTGCCCAATTGGAAGAGACTATCCAATTACTCAATACGGAGACTGAGCAATCCTAGCCATACAAAGTTGACACAAAAAGTCTCCAGTCTCAACTACAATCAGCCAATGCTCGTGGTGTTGAGCTATCATCCAAGTTCGAAGAACAAACGTCTGAAGTTGCTCAATTGTCTTCCCAGTTGCAGTCATTGAAGGATGCACATGCCACTGAATTAACTAATCAGTTATCTGCATTGAACCTCAAAGAGACTTCTCTAAAGGTTGCCCAGGAGGAAGTAGCAGATTATAAGTCTAACGAAGACACCTGCTTCGAAGAGCGCAAAAAGGCTTACCTCAAATCTCCTGATTTTGTTGTTTCTGTCTCGAACTTTTTCATAAATTCCATCAAGTTCGTAACAAAGGAAGGGGTAGAGCAACTAAAGGAGTTGAAGTTATTGGTTGCAGATCCTCCCCCCAGCTTTCCTGACACAAGGATGATAGTAAAGAATCACCCTCCCAACTTCTTCCCCCAATTATTGTAATTGGGGCAAGATTATAACTTCCCCCTTCTTTTGAACTCTTTTTTAGGATGTTTTTGTATGAATTCCCCCATGATATTACTTGTGCCTTCTAAGTATTTCTTTGCTAATGAGTTGCCTTTGTACAGGTTGACTAATTGAGTGATTATGTTTAGGTGTGTGTGGCTTAGGTTTCCAATCGGTCCCTACTGATCGATCGATCTTGTTCTTAACTTCCTCTTCTGGCCAGACCATTTAATTTATACATATATTTTTCATTTCCGTTACGCTGTTTTACCAACCATATGTCATTATTCGTTTAGTTCAATACAACCCACTGGCCTTATTTATAGGTGTTCTTTCCTCTTATATAAATTGTTGCTCTGACTTATGAAAATTCGGCTTTAAACCTTTTACTCCTCGATCAGCTCCTAGTAACAGGGCGAGCTTATTAGCCCGATCTGTCTTGCCCATGATACTTATTCATTTTATGTTATATGTGCTTGATTAATCTTTTACTCCTCGATCAACTCCTAGTGAAAGGGCGAGCTTATTAGCCTGACCTGTATTGCCCACGATACTTATTCATTTTACGTTATATGTGCTTAATTAATCTTTGATTCCTCTATCGGCTCCTAGTGACAGGGCGAGCTTATAAGCTCGGGCTGTCTTGCCCATGATACTTATTCATTTACGTTATATGTGCTTGATTAATCTTAAAATAATGACTGGAGCTTGTTCAGATCAAATCATAAAACAAAGGAATATCTAAAGATTGATCGTCGCACCCCTCGGGATCTTGCAACTTCTCCTATTCGGACTTGTACCCCGGGAATGTTGCCATCGCGGTTATCCAGGCAAGTATACCCCTTCTTGCATACCCAATATTTTACTTAGATACCTAATGGCTTGCTATCAGTTTATCCTTTTCTTGTTCTACTATTTACCCTTCTACGTAATAGCATCAAGGGTTTTAGAGACAAACCAAAGGGGTTCATCCCGTCATCTTCTTCCTTTGATGCATTTGTTCCTTCTCTATTCCATTTAAGGTCCTCCTTCCTCCCCTGATCTTTTGTCCACAATGGTGTCTTCTTCTTCCTCCTCTGAGTGGTTCGTTCATTGCTCTTCCAACGTTAGTGAGTCAGAAGTTTATGCAATGACCTTAGATTATGGGTTCCCTTCCTATTTAATCCTTCCTATTCCGGAGTACCGCCGTCATCTCCCTCCTCCAGGGAGCATCACTGTCTTTTGGGAACAAGCGATTTTCGGCTTTCGGCTTCCTCTTCACCCTTTCTTTGTTGCTGTAAGTCAATATTTCAGCATGCCCTTGAATCAACTCATCCCTCAATCTTTCTCCATATTATCTGCCTTTGTCGCTGTTTCTAAGTTACTTGATTTTTTCCCCTTTTCCCCATTTGTTCCACCAATTTTTTATTCTCCGTCAAGTAGAAGATAGCCTTTTTAAGTTTCAGAGTCGTCCCAAGGCTATCTTATTCAACAAAATCCTAGCACAAGCAGAATGGAGACAAAAGTTCTTCTTTTTGCGCCTTCCTTCTCCTCCTTCATAGCCTATCACTTGGCAACAGACTCTTCCCGCTCTCCCAAATCCCCGGGATGATACTGCTGACTTGACCTTTTATGCGTCCATGTCAAAACTGAAAGGGGCTAAATTTTATTTACCTGCACTAATTGTCGAAGGTCTACTTTTTATCTTTGGAATAAGCTCTACAGACACAGAATTGGAGGCCCCCTTCGGTAAGTTATACGCTTTTTCTCACTGATCTTTCATCATTTTTAAATGGTCTCTTCCTTAAATTTATATTTTTTACCTTTTCCAGTTGTTGCCGTTCTTCCAGCACTCATGTACAAAAACCCTGGGTTACATAAATCAGCTTTAGCTAAATTAGGAGTTGATTTATTAAAGAATCGTTGCCTCAATCCCACTACTTCATCTCTCGGCTTACTTCCTCCTCAAGAGGTCCCTGTCGAGGCGCCTGAATCTTCCGAGGAAGAGATTCCCTTCACTGCTCGGCGAGAGAGGACATATGTTCCAAAGAACAACATGGCTTCGATCACTATTTCTGAATTGGAGCAAATTCCCATTGTTACTTCTGAGATGTCTTGTGGGAGAGGTAAGGAACCTATGCCTTATACTCGTATTCGTTCCAACATTGCTCTTAACATGATGCGACTAGGTTTATTGATTCCGACAATTCTCTCAGTCGTTCCTGCCTCCACGGTAACTCCAGGCACGACAGTGTCCTCCCTGTCTTCCCAGGTTTCCTCTCCTTCTCTTCCAGTAGTGAGAGCTAGAAGGACCCCTTGCAAAAGATCCTCTAATTCTGCCTTCCAAGATGTTGTTACTAAGCCAACCATTGAGTCTGGGCCCTCTGTTTCACTCCCTACTATCCCTATTGTTGTACCAAGGCCTCCCCTTACTTCTAGCGTCGACCCTTCCTTTTCCCATCCCAGTGTGTTGCCTTCTTCTTCCGCAAGGCCTCCAACCCTTGTTTCTATTCCTCCTCAAGTCCTTTTCAGCAAGCTCAAGACTTGCCCTCTTTACTGGGACAAAATCAGGCTTCTTCTTCTTATGGGCTCCTTTAGTTGAAAGATTCCCTGCCTACTTCTTGGTTATAGAGTCAGAATTCCATGCAAGGAAAGACTATCTTTGATCAAGCCGACAACCACAACCGTCAGACCATTGCGGTAAGTATTTTAAATGTGTTCTTTTATTTCGTACCTACTTATAACTACATTATTGTTCTATTTAGTTTTGTGCCTCGATCCTGTACATGGGAAATTTAGCCATGGACTTAGAGAGGGAGAATAAGGAGTTGAAGAATCAGTTAAGGGCCCTCAAGGCAGCCTCCCCTACCTCGAGCAATGAGGTCACCCAACTCCAGGAGAAGATAAGTTATCAAGCTCATCAAATGACTCTCTTGGAGGACTTACAGAATCATCGCCAGATGCTAGGGGTTAGGGGAGAAGAGAAAAAGACTCTGGAGCTGCAAATACAGAGCTTGCCCTCTCAATTAAGTGTTGAAGTAGCCAAAAAAGACAAAGTTATCTCAGATGCTGCCCTCAGATCTTCTATATTAGAGCGCTTTCAGACTTCCCTCCCTAGGTCCCCGGACTCAGCTCAAGAATTGACTTCTCAGAATTTTGAGCTATTACAGCTACAGGAGAAGTTAAAAGCTTAAGACTCAGAAGTAGATTTCCTCACTAAAGAGTTAGAACATCTCAAAACTGAAAAGACCAGTTTCCAAGAGAAAGCGGAACGCCTTGAGTCAGAATTATAGACATATAAGGCGGGTGAAGAGGAGCAATGGGAGAGCCGACGCCAGCAATACTTGGCCTCTTCTGAATTCACGAATGAGTTCGCCAGTCGCATTGTGGGGGCCTTGACCCATTCAGTCGATGGGATTTTGACACCATTGCGAGAAGGGGGCTTTTTAGCTCAAGAGCCTCCTCCCCTATTTATTGATCGATGACGACTCAATAAAGAGTTGCCCAAGCAATTCATCAGTAGTTTTAAGTGAGCCTGGTATGGCTGACCTGGTTGTAAGACAAACTATGGGTGCTTGCTCTCCATCACTCGGTGAGCCTTGTGCCGCAAAAACATTACTGACTCGTGACTTGGTGCATATATGTATATATCTCAGACTACGGTAAATACACTTGCTAATCTCTAAAGCAGGCATGTGTTAATCATAACATGTTAGATATATTCGCAGGTTTTTAAAGTAGACATGTGACAATTATGGTATCAGAAATGAATATAGAGTAGTTATTTGTATGTACGATAGGCGCATATTCGAGAGATGATACTTACTTGTTCGCCTATCGATCTTTAAGTTTGTTAGCCCAGAGAACTACCCTTGCTTTATGGTTCATTGTCTTTTGACACTTCTCCCTTTTCGAATTTGTTCCTGTTTTACTTATAACATACAAGAGGTAAAGGGTAGGTGCTTTAACGAGGTGGTCCCAAAACCATGCAACCCCATAGGTGGGCATGTAATGGGTCAAGTGATTAAACATAAGTGTTTTTCCTTATTGTTTCCACTTGAAAATATATTGGTATAAATCAGCACTTACTTGTTTCTTGTGAACTTTGTATCCTTTTAGAGTGAACCATGTTGGGTATAAAGGATTCCATCCACTTTTGTACTTTGGTCAAGCTTCATATGTAAGAATCAAAGGGTTATGCCATTTCGGTCGGGGATATGCTCCCGAGAGGATCTGAACTTAGTATATTTCGATCGAGAATGTACTTCCGAACGAATCTACATTAATACGAGGAGGCCAGAATATTGTCATATTTCGGTCGGGCAAGTACTCCCGAGCGAATAGAAATTAATATGAGAAGGCCATAATATTATCATATTTCGGTCGGGAATGTCCTCCCGGGCGAGTTTGCATTAATATGAGGAGGCCAGAGTATTACCACATTCCGGTCAGGAATGTCTTCCCGAGCGAATCTGAATTAATATGGGAAGGCCAGAATATTGCCATACTTCGGTCGAGAATATCCGTCCGAGCGAATTTGAATTAATATGAGGAAGTCAAAATATTGTGTTGGAACCCCAAAGTTATTTTGATGTGATCAACAAGTTAAGTTAGGTCCTGCGTTGTTTTAACCTTGTGTCTAAGTGTGCAGGAGCTTAGGAGCACAGATACTAGAGCGGAAGACGCAGCTAGCGAGAAGGACGGCACACGGTGCGTCCGAGGGACGAGGCGTTGCGGAAGAGTACCCCGATGGACGAGAAGGAAGCGTGCCGTGGTTCCGAGGGACGAAAGCCGGAGCGGAAGATTTCTCGGGGAGCAAGAGACGCAGCTAGCGAGAAGGTCGGCACGCGGTGCGACCGAGGGACGAAAACTGCGGATGAGTACGCTGGTGGACGAGAAGGAAACACGCAGCGATTCCGAGGGACGAGAAGCCAGAGCAGAAGGCTGCTCGAGAAGACCGGAAGTTGGGTTCGGGTGAGCCCTTTTCTGGATGGCAGAGATCACCCAAGCGAGCGGATCCGGAGGAGAAGAACCGGACTGAGGCGGGACTGAACCAGAGAAGAAGTCCCGGATGAAAAAGTCAACAACTGTTGACTTTGGCCTCCGGGGCGCCTGGAGCAGTCCGGGGCGCCCGGAGCCCTCCAAGGCGCCCTGAGCAGTAAAATTGACCAGATCGAGTTTTGATTCGATCTGAACGTTGGGGGATAAGTTTTATCCCCCCAAGGCACCCGGAACCCTTCCAAGCGCCCCGACCAAGGCTATAAATATAGCCTTGGTCCAGAAGCTTTTCAATGAACTCTAAATTGTAATTCCAAACACTTGTGCGCTTCAGTTCTAGTTTAGCTTCTGTTTTCTGCACTACATTGCTGTACGAGGCTTCTCCGCCTGAAGGAGTTTTTAGTGAGCTTAATCTTCCTTGGATTAACAACCACATCGGTTGTAACCAAGTAAACCTTTTGTGCCTCGCTTTTTCTTTATACTTTTAATTTATCAGCTTACTTTATATATGCAAGTGTTAGTTTAAAGAGTTCAAGGAGGGTTTGTCTTTTTGTGTTTGCAGGATATCCAACCCCCTCCTAGCCGGCCGCAATGGTCCTACAAGTGGTATCAGAGCCGAGACACCTCAGAAGGACTAACCGCCGTCTGAAGCAACAAAACAATGGCCGGAGCTAGCGAATATCCACCAGCATTCGAGGGGGAGTTTTCCGTCTGGAAAAAAAAAATGGAGGTATATCTAAACTCAGATATTGGTATTTTTCTAATAATGAAATCTGGTTACGAGGAACCGAAGAACGCGAATGGTGAAGAACTCGATTTACGCCTCTGGAACAAGAAGCAACGTGACGAGTCAATGGCAAATGGTCGGGCAACATTTCACATTCTAACTGCAATACCAAATGAAGATTTTGATAGAGTTGGCGAATATAAAAGCGCAAAAGAACTTTGGGAGAAGTTCTTAAAGCTCTACGAAGAACCTTTGAAAGCCGACGACTCAATAGACACCGAGTCCGAAGAAATTGTCGAGACAACAATCATAGCGGAAGACCCACCTATAGATGAAGAAAGCTCATCCGAGATGAGCATCGAGAAAGGGGGAAAGTGTTCAGAAGAAAGTGATTCAACAGGGGGAGAACCAACGGTCGATGAGGTAAGTAAGGTATGACTTCTACCCTCTGAACAACTGGTTAATTCAGTAGAAAAATTACTTGAAGATTCTTACGATTTAGAAATTGAATCGTCGAAAGAGTTTTTCGAATCGCAAAATACTTTGACGAAAAATTCTTTTGAATTACAAATTAATTTGTCAAAAGAATTTTGCAAATCAGAAATATTGCCAAAAGATTCTTGTAAGTTACAAAATATTTGGTCGAACAAATCTTGCAAATTATGAAACATTTTTTCGAACAGAGTTTGCAAGTTAGAAATATTATCAAAAGAATTCTTCAAATTGCAAAGTGTTTCGATGAAAGATTTTTATGAATTACAAAATATTTTGATAAAAGAATTTTGCAAGTTAGAAAGATTGCCGAAAGAATTTTTTATATTGTTGAAAAATTTTATCAAGTTAGAATCTATGCTATTGAAATATTTTTGTGAAGTTGAAATTCAAAAAATAATAGAAATTAACATGATACAAATTATTGCATGTTTAATATCTGTGACTTTAAATTTGAAAAAGTGTAATTTGAGAAGTTATGAAAAATTGAAATGGAAATTTAAAACTTGCTGATATAAGTATCAGGATAAAATAAATAAATAAATGCATAGAAATTTTTTTTAATGCTATCAATTTTTTTAAATTTTCTTGCATAAATTTTTGGGCTTAGAAAGATTTATTTTTGGTGAAAACTTAGAAATTTTTCAAAAGTCATTCTTTGACTTAGAAATTTTTTTCCTTTAACTTGAAAATATTTTTTCTCCGAAAAACATTGAAATAGATTTCTATAATTTTTCTAAGTGTCAAACCCTTAGATTGTTTTTCTTGAAACCCCATTTTTATTGTGATCAAAGTGGGAGAAGGGAAAGTATAAGTATAAGTCTAGGGGGAGGTAGAAAATTGAAAATTAAAATTTGAAATTTTTGAAATTCAATTTTTTTCTATCATGTTGCATGTTATTGCAATAAATTGTTTTTATTCTATGTCTATTTGTAACCCTAGCTTAACTTGGGTTGATCACACCAAGAAGGGGGAGATTGTTGGAACCCCAAGGTTATTTTGGTGTGATCAACAAGTTAAGTTAGGTCCTGCGTTGTTTTAACCTTGTGTCTAAGTGTGCAGGAGCTTAGGAGCACAGGTACTCGAGCGGAAGACGCAGCTAGCGAGAAGGACGACACGCGGTGCGTCCGAGGGACGAGGCGCTGCGGAAGAGTACCCCGGTGGACGAGAAGGAAGCGTGCGGTGGTTCTGAGGGACGAAAGCCGGAGCGGAAGATTGCTCAGGGAGCAAGAGACGCAGCTAGCGAGAAGGTCGGCACGCGGTGCGACCGAGGGACGAAGACTGCGGATGAGTACGCTGGTGGACGAGAAGGAAACACGCAGTGATTACGAGGGACGAGAAGCCGGAGCGGAAGGCTGCTCGAGAAGACCGGAAGTTGGGTTCGGGTGAGCCCTTTTCCGGATGGCAGAGATCACCCAAGCGAGCGGATCCGGAGGAGAAGAACCGGACCGAGGCGGGATTGAACCAGAGAAGAAGTCCCGGACGAAAAAGTCAACAACTGTTTGTAGGACCGTTAGATTCGATAGAGGGGGGGGGTGAATATCGATTCGAAAAAACAAGAGATTAAGCGCAGCGAAAAAGTAAAATAGACACAATGGTTTTACTTCGTTCGGAGCCTGTGACGACTCCTACTCGAAGGCTCGTGGTCCTTGACCACTTTCGTTGGGCGATCACTAGCAATTCGGAATAATAATTACAAAAGGACCGTACAGGGAATGCTAATGAAACTGAAAAACAAATACCGACAAAAGGGAAAAGAACGGAGCGTAGTGTCGGAGCTTTGTTGGCGCGACCGAAGGCTGAGAAGACCAGCAGAGAAGAGTTCTCGCTTGATTGATTTCAAGCCCGCCGGGCTTCTTTTATATAAGATTAGGCGCTGGATTCGTGGCGACAACTCGGCTGGATAGAATTCGCCTTCCGGGCGCCTGGATCCCTTCCGGGCGCCCGGATCCCCTCCGGGAGCCCGGACCACCTTGTTCCAGAAAACTCCCTTTTCCTGCAAAACAAAGTTAGTCCGAGGCAAATGTATATCCTGTAAAATAGATTGTCAGCACAGTTAAGGTTCAACAGATAATTAAAAAGAGTATGACTTAGATTTCGTCTTTCCGAGACCGGAATCTAGTCATGATCTCGACTTAGATATCCGAAATGGATCTAAGCCGGATCGACGCCTAATGTTCCCTTCCCGGGAACGCGTCCTCACAGTCACTCCCTTCCAGTGACTTACCTTTACTCACCTGCCAGACGTCCGGTCAGCCCGTCGACCCGTCTGGACTTCTCGCCAAGCGTCCGGTCAGCCCGTCGACCCGCTTGGACTTCTCGCCAGCTATCCGGTCAGCCCGTCGACCTAGCTGGACTTCTCGCCAAGCGCCCGGTCAGCCCGTCGACCCGCTTGGACTTCTCGCCAGCTATCCGGTCAGCCCGTCGACCTAGCTGGACTTTTCCTGCACACTTGATCAAAGTGTCAGACAACAACACAACTAACTTAACCTATTTGTCATTCATCAAAACCTGGGTTAGACCGTTAGTGCTACCCGTACCAACAATCTCCCCCTTTTTGATGGAATGACAACCTGGTTAAGTTAGTGAAAACATATGCATTTATGTGGTTGTAAAGTTTGTTAGTTTGTATTTTCAAATTGGTTTAGCTAACTTAACTAACTTAACCACCTAACCCTCCTCCCCCTTTGGCATTCATCAAAAAAATGAACAAAGGTAAATAACCATAGTGAAGAGTTACTGTAACAGGTAATCAAATTTTGAAAGATAGCTAAGTTTGGTTCAAAATTTGAAAGAAAAAAGTGCAATTTTTAACACCAAGTTAAAAAAATTGTCAAGTTGACTTGGGGTAGACAAGTTGAGTTTTGAAAAGTTAAAGTTAATCAAGTTTAACTTTTCACGCGTGTAGAAATTTTCAAGACAGGTTTTTCAAATTTACTTTTTATGTTTAAGTAACATTTAATTTTCAAAAAGGTAAATTTTTCAACTTCGATTTAAAACAAAGCAAAAATTAAACTTTTCAAGAAATAAAATTTTTGTCAAAATTAATTTTTAAGGCTAATTTTGGAAATAGTTAATTTTTCAAATCAGGTTTGAAAATTAGGTGGGATTAAACTTTCACATTTTTCAAATACTTAGTTAAATTTAACTTTTTGTAAATCAATGTTCAAACATAGGTTAGGTTTTAAAAGGCATTTTTCAAACATACAAAATTTGAGTTTATTCTCCCCCTGAACTTGATACTTACTTTAACCAGCTGTCTAACCAACTAGCTACTAACTGACTATCAGAAGATATTAGCTTTCACTTGGTTAGTCAGATTAAGTTAATTATAACCAGTCAGTGTTTGACTTGACTGATGAACTTTAATCTGATTAATGTCTGAATTGTATTTAACGTCCAGACTTATGTTGATGCACTGAAATAAGCATCTTAAGTCCAGACAGTTGGCCTATGCATCTCACCCCTTTCTATGTTTGTCAAACACAAGCAAGGTAAATCTAAGGTGTTGGTGAGATGCTCAAAAACTAGACTTATGGGTACATGCTTTCTAAGGATTCAAAACTAGTCTAAGGCCAAAACTGTTTTTGAAAATCTAAATATGGAAAGTTTTGAAAACAACCAAATTTGACTTATAATTTGAAAGAGTGATTTTTGAAAGCAATTTTGAAAGATCCTAGCCTATTAAGATAGAACATATTCAATGTAAGTTTGAAATGCCACTAGATAAATCCAAAATGTTTTACAAGTAGTGTAGCTACAGAAGTAGGTCATCACTAAAGCTACTGAGATGATGAAGGGGGTGGTCCAGATCCCAAGGATCGAAGAAGTGCCATCAGCTCAGTGTGTCGGGTGTCCCCGGCAGCTCGTAACTCGGCAACCTCTCGCCGTATGTCCCGATGAAAATCAGAGTTCTCCTGCTGGAGACTCGCCATAGCTCTCTCTAGTCCGGTCATACGGTCGGCTAGAGTGCGGGGAGCGTGTCGTGGTGCTCGAGCTGGGGGTGGTGGTGGAGCCGGTGCGGCTTCCTCTGGAAATAGTGCGAGCATGAACTCGTCCACCTGTGCGTCTGGATCGGGCTGGTGCTGTGCCCCCCTCCGCCAAGACATAGTCCCGTCATCTCTATCTATATGGATGCCGACTAGGGAAAAGTTCCGAGCGGCTATAACATCGAACTCGGTCATATGGGCAACGTCTCCCCTAGTGACATCAATGTGCAACGAGGACAAATAGGCTGTCAGAATGTGACCAAATGGCATATGGACTCTACTGTCAGTCACATATCCAGCTGAATAGATGATGGTGGAGAAGATATGTAGGCTGATGTCAATTTCTAACCTATGAATCAGGGCATAAAGTAAGAACGAATGGAAAGGGCGCATCACAGTCAGTGGTAAAATGCAAAGGACTACAACCCTATAAAGAGCGTAGTCCTGGACTCGAAGTTCTACTGACCTAAACTGTGTCACCGTGGGATCTCTCTCTCCCCCGAAAAAATACGAATAAATCGTATCGAGAGTAATATGTGAGTAGGGATCTTCGAACGGTAGATCCCTCGGAGGATAGCACAAAAAGGAGCAAGTAGATGGACGCAACTCTAAAAACTCTCGGATGGTCGTAGGGGAAAATACGATATCGGTGCCTGCTGCCCTAGTGGTATAGGTGAGATCGTCTACTTTTACTAGGTTATTGCAAAATTCGGCACACAGACTTATGTTTATTGGACTGGTACATTCGACAAGGTTCCTTAAATTATAGTGGCCTATAACCTCTAAAGCAGAGGGACATGACCTTAGAAAGAACGATCTATCTATGCAGGTAGTCCTAATGGCCTTATAAATGGTGGACTCAAATTTAATCCTAAGTTCGTCTGTGGGAAACCTAGGGTCTGTACTAGCATTGGAGGGTCCAGCACCAGTATTTGTTCGTTTCCTACTGTATATAAATAAAAGAATATTCAAAAAAATTGAGAAGACAAAAAATAAAATTTTAGAGAGGGGAAGAATTTTTTACCGAGGAGCCATCGAAAAATATAGATTTGACGACCTCGGTTGAATCGCAACAGCGTCTTCACCGCAAGAAAATTTTGATTTAGAGTACTTTCGCACTGAGGTTCAAAGTGAACCTTGGCAAAAGTGAGAAGTAGTGGGGCAAAGGTTGGGGGCGCCTACTGCCCCTTATTTATAGGGGACTCCGGGCGCCCGGGGTTGCTAGGGCGGGGCGCCCGGATCCCCATCCGGGCGCCCCGGAGCGTAATACCAGGGGCGCCCGCCCCTGGTTTTTAACTTTTTTTTTTTTGGAAATTAGGTTTGAAGTTAAGTTTTAAGTTTAAAATAATTCTTTTTAAGTTTAGAATTTTGAAATTAATTTTTAAAAATTAGAATTTTGAAATTAGTTTAAAATTTTGAAAATAATTTTAAGTTTAAAATTAGAATTTTGAAAATAATTGTTAAGTGTTAGAATTTTGAAATTAAGTTTTAAAATTAAAATTTTGAAGTTAATTTTTAAGTTTAAAATTAAAATTTTGAAAATAATTTTTAAGTTTTAAAATTTTGAAATTAAGTTTTAAAATTAAAATTTTGAAGTTAATTTTTAAGTTTAAAATTAACATTTTGAAAATAATTTTTAAGTTTTAGAATTTTGAAATTAAGTTTTAAAATTAAAATTTTGAAGTTAATTTTTAAGTTTAAAATTAAAATTTTGAAAATAATTTTTAAGTTTGAAATTAATTTTTAAGTTTAAAATTAAAATTTTGAAATTAATTTTTAAGTTTAAAATTAAAATTTTGAAGTTAATTTTTAAGTTTAAAATTAAAATTTTGAAAATAATTTTTAAGTTTGAAATTAAAATTTTGAAATTAATTTTTAAGTTTAAAATTGAAATTTTGAAAATAATTTTTTAAGTTTAAAAATTAAAATTTTGAAAATAAATTTTTAAGTTTAAAAATTAAAATTTTGAAATTAATTTTTAAGTTTAAAAATAAATTTTATTTTTTAAGTTTAAAATTAAAATTTTGAAATTAATTTTTAAGTTTCAAAATTAAAATTTTGAAATTAATTTTTAAGCTTAAAATTAAAATTTTGAAAATAATTTTTTAAGTTAAAATTTTGAAAATAATTTTTTATGTTTAAAAATTAAAATTTTGAAATTAAGTTTAAAATTAAAATTTTGAAAATAATTTTTTATTAAGTTTAAAAATTAAAATTTTGAAATTAATTTTAAGTTTAAAAATAATTTTTTAAGTTAAAATTAAAATTTTGAAATTAATTTTAAAGTTAAAATTAAAATTTTTAAATTAATTTTTAAGTTAAAATTTTGAAATTAATTTTTAAGTTTAAAATTAAAAATTTTGAAATTAATTTTTAAAGTTAAAATTAAAATTTTGAAATTAATTTTTAAGTTAAAATTAAAATTTTGAAATTAATTTTTATGTTAAAATTTTGAAATTAATTTTTAAGTTTTAAAAAAAATTTGAAATTAAGTTTTAAGCCTTATTCATCTCACCCAAACTATATTATCAATCAGGGAATCCTATGATTTTGTGAGATGAAATTGGTTTGATTACAGACTTTTGGTTTAACTTGTGTTAGATTCAGACTTAGCTTTGGTTTCCACAAATAGGCATTCTTCGGATAAACTTCTAAGCTTGGTGAGTCACAAGGACATCATTAGAAGTAACCAACCTTTCGAGGTTTTTCGAATAGTCCTATCCACGGAACTTAGTACTAAATCTTGGTCTAACTGGTTAGGATTCGTTTAAGGGTAGCTTCGGTCAGTTCCACTTGGCCAAATGCACCAGATCGAAACCATATCTTTCTAGACATGCGATGCCCAAGTTTCCCTAACATACTATCATCCAAAAATTTCACCAATACCATGATTCAAGTTAAACTTGGTCTCTAATTCTAATTGCCCTGCCGGGTTTGTTAGTTTTGGGTTATCCTGTCGGGTAAGTTAGTTTTGGAGGTGCCAGCTATTCTGGAGCCTCCCCCTGAATTATTGGCCATTAATTTAAGTTTTAATTTTAGGCTTGTGTCGATTCTTTTTATAGTTATAGTTAACTTGGTGATAATTTTGTTGTTTCTTAAACTGTTTAGATTTTGAATTTGATTTAGGTTTGTGTTTTGGATTTTGGTTTGGTTTATTTAATTTTATATAATGTATTTTTTTTTTAGGTATATAATATTGATTAAGTCCTACTTGCGTGGTCAGACACGCTTTCGGAACCCAAGCTAAATTGGTTGACTTGTATTGGGTTATTAATGATTTGAAGGTTTTATTTGAATTCGACTTATATCCTAGTCCGGTTTTATTATAACATGCTTTTTGATTATTTAGGATTAAGTCTAGATTTTTTGATCTTGTTGTAAATTTTTCTAGCATTTCTTTTAAATCTTTAACATCATTTTTTAACAATAGATTTTCCTCTTCAAGTGTTAGATCTTGAGTTGGATTCGAATTTTTTAATTGTTCCTTGAGGTTTTGATTTTCCTCAAGAAGTGATTTGTTTTCATTTTCTAATTTAGTTAATTTACTATTTAAACAGGAAATAATTCTAAAAATTTTTTTGTTTAAATTAAAGTATACCTCATTCGGGCCTTCGGAAACGAGTACGGACTCGTGGCTTGTTTCGGGTTCAGACCCGTCTTCATCTTCCGACTTGTTTTCTGTTTCGGCTTCGCGGGCCATCAGTGCGAGGTGGCTTTGATGTTTCTGCTCTTCTTCCTCCGATTCGTCCGAGGAGTCGTCCCACGTTGCTTTGAGTGCCTTCTTTTTGGTTGGCTTTGGTTTGTCGAACTTTAGTTTTGGACATTCGTTCTTGTAATGTCCCTTTTTGTTGCAACCGTAGCAAGTCACGTTCTTTTGTTCTGAGGGAGAGCTGATCTTTTGAAGATCCTTTTTGCTGAAGCTCCTCTTTCTCCTGGTGAACATTTTTCTTACCAAGTTCACCAGGTGTTCTTCGTCTTCAGAATCTTGATCGGAGTCTTCTTCAAGTTCAGGCTTGCTTTTCTTTTCTTTGGAGGAACCTGCAAATAGAGCTATACCTTTCTCGGCTCCAGCATTAGTTTGTTCGTGTAATTCTAATTCACAAAACAGCTCGTCTAATTTTAAGTTGGAAAGATTCTTAGAAATTTTGTAGGCATCCACTATTGATGCCCACAAACTATTACGTGGAAAGGCGTTTAAAGCGTACCTTATTAAGTCTCTGTTCTCCATTTGGTGGCCTATCGCTGAAGCCCGTTGAGGATGTCCTTGATCCTCGCGTAGAGTTGATTCATTTCTCCTTCCCGCATTTTTATATTAAAATTTTATTTAGAAGTGTCTCTTTTGTTACCTTAGCGCCGCTCGTTCCCTCCTCGATCAACTTGTCCCATAGCTCTTTAGCATTTTGTGTGGACCGACTTTGTTAAGTTCTTCTCTTGTCAATACATGTAGAGTGTTGATCGCTTTATTTTCCATTGATGCTTTTTCTTGAGATCTGCTGTCCAGTCTTCGGATCCACTAGATTCTCGGCGTTGTCCACCGGAATTTTGTAAGGTTTCGTAATGCTCATCCACCGGTCAAGTCTGTTTTGAGGTAGACTTCCATGCGCTTCTTCCAGTAAGGGAAGTTGAAGAGTGGAGGTCGCACTGTGTCGAATCCTTCTTGTTGGGACATTCTATGGAAAAAACAAAAATATCCCAAGACTTGGTCTTGGATTAGTAATCTGGGAAGAGAAAAATAAAAAATCTAGATTCGTGTTGCACTAATTTAAATTGATTAGAGAAATATTAAGTTAACGAAACACCGGTTTTAAAATTAATTATTGAAAAAAAAAAACAACCCCGTCTGATTGGTGGTTGCACCAAATCGAGGCGTACTCCCTCGATACCACTTGTAGGACTGTTAGATTCGATAGAGGGGGTGAATATCGATTCGAAAAAACAAGAGATTAAGCGCACTGAAAAGTAAAATAGACACAATGGTTTTACTTTTCGGAGCTGTGACGACTCCTACTCAAGGCCCGTGGTCCTTGACCACTTTCGTTGGGCAATAGCAATTCGGAATAATAATTACAAAAGGACCGTACAGGGAATGCTAATGAAACTGAAAACAAATACCGACAAAAGGGAAAAGAACGGAGCGAGTGTCGGAGCTTTGTTGGCGCGCCGATCGGCCGAAAGAAGACCAGCAGAGAAGAGTTCTCGCTTGATTGATTTCGAAGCTCCGCCGGGCTTCTTTTATATGCTATTCCGGGCGAATTCCGCCTGGAGTGTGACGTAACTCGTCAAACCAAGATGCTCCACGTGGCGACGACTTGGATGGATAAAATTCGCCTTCCGGGCTGGGCGCCCGGACTACCTTGTTCCAGAAAACTCCCTTTTCCTGCAAAACAAAGTTAGTCCGAGGAAAATGTATATCCTGTAAAACAGATTGTCAGCACAGTTAAGGTTCAACAGATAATTAAAAAGAGTATGACTTAGATTCCGTCTTTCCGAGACCGGAATCTAGTCACGATCTCGACTTAGATATCCGAAATGGATCTAAGCCGGATCGACGCCTAATGTTCCCTTCCCGAGAACGCGTCCTCACAGTCACTCCCTTCCAGTGACTTACCTTGCTTACCTACCAGACGTCCGGTCAGCCCGTCGACCCGTCTGGACTTCTCGCCAAGCGTTCGGTCAGCCCGTCGACCCGCTTGGACTTCTCGCCAGCTATCCGGTCAGCCCGTCGACCTAGCTGGACTTTTCCTGCACACTTGATCAAAGTGTCAGACAACAACACAACTAACTTAACCTATTTGTCATTCATCAAAACCTGGGTTAGACCGTTAGTGCTACCCGCACCAACACTGTTGACTTTGGCCTCCGGGGCGCCCGGAACCCTCTGGGGCGCCCTGAGCAGTAAAATTTACTAGATCGAGTTTTGACTCGATCTGAACGTTGGGGGATAAGTTTTATCCCCCCAGGGCGCCCGGAACCCTTCCAGGCGCCCCGACCAAGGCTATAAATATAGCCTTGGTCCAGAAGCTTTTCAATGAACTCTAAATTGTAATTCCAAACACTTGTGCACTTCAGTTCTAGTTTAGCTTCTGTTTTCTGCACTACATTGCTGTACGAGGCTTCTCCGCCTGAAGGAGTTTTTAGTGAGCTTAATCTTCCTTGGATTAACAACCATATCAATTGTAACCAAGTAAAACTTTTGTGCCTCGCTTTTTCTTTATGCTTTTAATTTATCAGCTTACTTTATATATGCAAGTGTTAGTTTAAAGAGTTCGAGGAGGGTTTGTCTTTTTATGTTTGCAGGATATCCAACCCCCTCCTAGCCGGCCGCAACGGTCCTACATATTGACATATCTCGGTCGGGCATATACTCCCAAGCGAATATAAATTAATATGAGAAGGCCAGAATATTATCACATTTTGGTCGGGAATGTCCTCCCTAACGAGTCTGAATTAATATGAGGAGGCTGGAGTATTGATATATCTCGATCGGGCATGTACTCCTGAGCGAATATAAATTAATATGAGAAGGCCAGAATATTATCACATTTCGGTCGGGAATGTCCTCCCGAGCGAATATGAATTAATACGAGGAGGTCGAAGTATTGATATATCTTTGTTGGGCATGTACTCCCGAGCGAATATAAATTAATAGGAGAAGGCCAGAATATTGTCACATTTTGGTCGGGAATGTCCTCCCGAGCGAATCTGAATTAATAAGAGGAGGCCTAAGTATTGATATATCTCGGTCGGGCATGTCCTCCCGAGCGAATCTGAATTAATACGAGGAGGTCGAAATGTTAATGTGTCTCAATCTAGAATGTATTCCCGAGTGAACTTGGATTAATATCTGAAATCCAGAAAGTTGATATATTTCGGTCGGGAATGTTCTCACGAGCGAATTTGAATTAATACCTGAAGGCCAAGAAGTTAATGTATTTTGGTCGGGAATGTATTCCCGAGCGAACCTGAATTAATACCTGGAAGCCAGAAAGTTGATATATTTCGGTCGAGAATGTATTCCCAAGCAAATCTGAATTAATGTCTGGAAGCCAGAAAATTGATATATTTCGGTCGAGAATATATTCCCGAGTGAATCAGAATTAATGTCTGTGTTGGATCGAGATGTGCTAGAGGGGGGGGTGAATAGCGCTCGCGGCTATTTCAGTCGATTATCGGAATCATAAAACAATCGTCGAGTAATTAACGCAGCGGAAATGAAATAGAGAAAACACAGACACGAAGAATTTACTTCGTTCGGAGCCTAAGGCGACTCCTACTAGAAGGCCCGAGATCCTTGATCGCTTTCGGTGGGCAACAACTATAAGTTCAAAATAATTACAAACTAAAGTACAATAATTGACAATAATTAATTATACCGACGACAATTAAGAAATGAAGATTCGGAACTCCGGGTCGTCGGGTGGTTGTCGCAGCACTTCGGAAGCAATACTTGAGCAGAGCATAGCACGAGGAAGCTTTTTCTTTCGTTGTTAATTGTTGTTTTGAAGTGCTGCTCGAACCCTGCTTTTAAACAGTGTTCAAGGTGCCTTAAACCCCTCCAAGGCGCCTCTAGGCTGGCCGCGTTACCCGCGTGGATCAGAACTGACCTGGTCGAACTTTATCTTGTTTAAGGCACCTTCAACCTCGCCAAGGCACCTTAATCAACTTGTTCAAGGCGCCTTCAGCCTATCCAAGGCGCCTTGAAGCTTGCTTCGCAGCCAGCTCAGGTTTTGCACCCGAGGCGCCTCCAAGCTCCATGGAGGCGTCTCAGACACTGTTCATCCGAGGTTAATCTTTGCACTTTGGTCCCTGCAAGATACATTAATCCCAAATATACCCTGCAGCACAAAGTTAGCACATAAAGCATAATAGAAGTGATAATGACAGTCTCCGGACTGTCCGAGTCTGACTTCGGGTTTCCGACCGGAAACCCTAGGTCGACCCGACGCCTATTGTTCCCTCTATGGGGAGCGCGTCCTCACATACTCCACTCAGGAGATTTACCTGCTGCCAGTCCGGTCCTCCAGACCGGCCGGACTTTCCACCTAGGGTTACCGCCCCCTAGGGTTTTTCTCCACCTAGGGTTACCACCCCCTAGGACCTAAAGTTGCCACCCCTTAGGGTTTTCCTCCACCTAGGGTTACCACCCCCTAGGACCTAAGGTTGCCGCCCCTTAGGGTTTTCCTCCACCTAGGGTTGCCGCCCCCTAGGACCTAAGGTTACCCCCCTTAGGATTTTCCTTCACCTAGGGTTACCACCCCCTAGGACCTAAGGTTATGTAACGACCCGCCTTCTACTAACTAAGCTGTTAGGTCGGACCATCACATTATGCTGTGCTAACTATTCCATGACCATCATTAAATCTAAGTGCGAAAGCTGTACTAATCAAAATTTTGCTAAACTATTATCATTTCTTTATTCTATATGTGCTAGAGGGTGTAATCTAAGTTATTCATAATATATTTTACATCTCTCATGGTCAAGGAGCTGGACTAAAGGTTTCCCGGCTGATTTCAGCCCTCCCAATCGATCCACAGATCAATTGGAATGGTCGAATCGATCCAGTGATTGATTCAGTAAGCTACTGTATGCGGGACTCAGGTTGGATCGATCCAGCACGCTACTGTACTCGGGGTAATATTCTGGATCTATCGGCTGATCGATCCAGACTGGCCAATCGATCCAGTGATCGATCCCAGAGCCTTCTGTTCACGACAGAATTTGCTGGATCGATCGGCTGATCGATCCAGAGGCCTACTGTTCGCGAAACAAGTTGCCCAGTCGATCAACCGATCGATTGGGGAGCCCCCAATCGATCAGCTGATCGATTGGGATTTCTGATTTCGTGCCTAAGGTCTGATTTCAGCACTATCTCGTGCCAAATCACATACAACAACTCTAATAATGACTGAGAAACATCCTAATGATAAATAACTAACATTCTAACATGACATAGTTCACTAATTCGTAGCATTTAAACATTCTAGAGAGCATAACAAGAACAAACTAAAGTTCCAATGTTAAAGCAAATTGCTAGGTCCCTGAGATCTTCATTCCAAGTCCCATCCACACACATCTTCATCGCATTATCCTCCAGCCTCCTCTAGTCCATTTTTCCTTTACCTTTATCTGCAGTATAAGGAAAATAGTATCTGTAAGCTTGAGAGCTTAGTAAGAAACCATCTACCTCACTAAAACATGCACACGATGCAACTTATGATTTGAAAACATGCTGGTTGAAATACATATTGAACAGGTGAGAGCATGGCATGGTATCATACAGCATAGAACCCAAATCTAATCGTAGAACTACCACATGTATCAACAATGAGAGCTAAACTGGAACATGAACTGAGCTAAAATCAAACTAAGCTAGAACTGAATTTAAACTGTATTCATGACTGATTTGTGAGTTTTGAAAACTACTTATCATAATAGATTAAAACACATAATCAAATTGTTGATGGGCCCGGCAACTGTACGTGCTATGCGCGCATCCCTAACTAGACCCGGGTTTGCAAGTCTCGAATTTAGTAGGGTTTACTAGGTTATCTAAACCTAGGGACGACTGTGGGAGCCCAACCCAATGGATATCTAATCCAGTACAGTGCCTCTGCTAAAATAAAATACTGAATATAGCTGAATTTTCTTACGTTGCTATTTCTAGGTTATCTGAACCTAGAGCTAGGTTGTCTGAACCTAGAGGCGACTGTGGGAGCTCACCCATTGGACCGTAGTCCATATAAGCTGTAGTCGCAAGACTAATAAGCTGTGAAAATGATTCTATTGCATTTATCTAAGCTAATAAAATGCCTAAGTTACATTTTAACTGTGCTAACAATTTATTCGAATACTTGGTATGCGCTAATTTGCATCCTTTGTGCCGAAAATCTACATACTACTAAACTGAAGCATAAAATTCATACGGAAGCTACTTATACTGCAGGTGAGGGGTTTCTTACCTCCTGTTCGGATTTTCTTACAATTCTAATCGCTAGATTTCCGGAGGAGACGATCCTTTCGACGATCTTCTCTCGTCTATGCGTTCCTCTCGCGGAGGGAAGCGTCCTCGTGTCGGAGTCATCGCCGGAAGGTGCTCCTAGCCTAGGGGACGGAACCCTAGCCTTTGCTTTTGGTTGGCGCCGAGAGAAGAAGAGGAAGGGAGAGGGGTCGGCGGAATTAGGTTGAGGAGAAGAAAAGTTACGTTAAAAGTTATCTCCCCACTAATTAGTTCCTTATTTATATTAAGTGGGTAATTCACCCAACTCAAATATAAATCTAATTGATTCCCTTTTCTTTCAGCACACCCCTACTGGGGTCACATGGTTTACTAAAGCTATCTATAAGTCATAGGGTTCGCTAGGTCTTGGGTTCAATTCCCGCGTAGGCTATTTTCGTTTTCTATTTATTTTTGCTACTTTCACTATTCTAAAATTTCTGTAAAAATATCTTAAAATTCCAGAAAAATACTAGGATATTTCTAATAATTATTTTGAGAAATTTCGGGCGTTACAGGTTACCCCCCCCCTTAGGATTTTCCCCTGCCTAACCGCAGTTAGGACTTTCCTGAAACCTTATTTAACCACGTTAGATAACAAGGAATCTTAACTTTGAATCTCTTTTCCATTATCAAAACTGAGGTTCGATCGTCGGATGCTTACTGCACCAACAATCTCCTCCTTTTTGATTATGACAACCAAAATTCAAAGTTAAGAAAAAAATACAATAAAGATAAGCATAAATAAACACAGGCATAAAGCATAGGCACATTCACAAAGAAAATTCCTTTTTAATTTTCTTTGAATTTTAATATTCTTTGAATTTCTTCCTACTCTCCCCCATTGCCATATATCAAAATACCCAAAAGAGTGAAGAAAATCTAGGCCTTAGCTTAACTTTCAAAGATAATTTTTTATCTTATCTTTCAAAGAGAAAAATAGAGGGTTAAGCATACTTTTGTTAAACACTTAGTTTTTCTTGTAAGACTATTTTAGCTAGGTGAAATCAAAAATGTTATCATAATTTTGAAAGCAAAATTCTTCCTTTAGTTTGAGGGATACTTTTAGCTGAGATAAAGTTATTTTGTCTTTAAACAGTGACTTAGCAAATTTTTGTGATATCAAAACACTTTAAATTCTTAGTTTTTAAAGAGGGAGTTTAGCAAAAAGAATTGATCAAGACTTAGTTTAGCTAAGATTTTTACTTTTTTAAAATACTTTTATCAAGAACTTAGGTAAATTTATGAAGATAATAGTTTTGTTAAGTATTTAACCTTATTTAGTTTTTAAAAAAAAAACCGTTTTGATGAAATTTTGAGAATGCTTTAGAAAATACTTAGCATTTTCAGCAGAACTTAGCATTTGAAAAAAAATATTTAGCTAAATATGAAAATACTTAGCTATGTTTTCAACTTAAAAATGATTGCGTTGAGAAAATATCTTGCCAAGTAGCTAAGTTTAGAAAATAATTTAACTAAGTTTAGTTAGAAAAAACTTAATTAAGTACTTAGCTTTGAAAGCATTTAGCTTCTAGAGAGTTATAAAAAGTCAGGTCATAAATAATTTTAATTTTAAAGCTAAGTTAAAAATAACTTAAATTTTCGAAGATATGCCAGAAATAGTTTTTAATTTTGAGGTTAAGTCAAAATTTTTAAAGAAAAACTAATTTTAAAACCGACTCAAAATCACTCCCACTTAATTACTGCCTTAATAAATTTTTGAGTCCAGGAGTTCAAGCATGAGAGGTTAAAAATTTATTTTCCATTCTAGATTAACAAGCATGTTTAGCATATGAGTGAACGTGAGATGAAGTTGTCTTTGAAGTTGATAATTGAAGTAAGTTAGAGTTTCAAAAGACTAAACATTTAAAGTTTTGAAGATTTTCAATTAATTAAGTTTGAAATTATAATTTGAAAAGAATTAAAATTTTAATAACTTGAAATTTGATTATAATTTGAAAAACTATAATTTTGTAGATAGTGATTTTGAATATTTAAAATGTTTTTTTTATTCAAACGATTTTTAAGATGATTTCCTAATGATTTTCAAATATTTAAAATAATTTTCAGATGAATTTTTAAAATGATTTTGAATAATTTTTAAATGATTTTTAAAAGAATTTTGAAATTAAGTTTTAAAGATTTTTTAAAATATTTTTGAAATAATTTTTAAAAGAATTTTGAAAAAGATATTTTTAAAATAATTTTGAAATATTTTGAAAAGATTTTTTTTTAAAAAAAAATTTTAAAGGATTTTTTAAAATAATTTTTAAAAGGATTTTGAAATTAAGTTTTAAAGATTTTTTAAAATAATTTTGAAAAGATTTTGAAAATTTTTTTTTAAAAGGAATTTTAAAATTACGTTTTAAAGATTTTTTTTTTAAAATAATTTTGAAAAGATTTTTTAAAAGGAATTTGAAATTAAGTTTTAAAGATTTTTTTTTAAATTAATTTTGAAAATATTTTGAAAAAAAAAATTTAAAAGGAATTTTGAAATTAATTTTTAAAGATTTTTTTTAAAATAATTTTGAAAAGATTTTTTAAAAGGAATTTTGAAATTAAGTTTTAAAGATTTTTTTAAAATAATTTTGAAAAGAATTTTGAAATTAAGTTTTAAAGATTTTTTAAAAATAATTTTGAAAAGATTTTTTTAAAAGGAATTTCGAAATTAAGTTTTAAATTTTTTTTTTTAAAATAATTTTGAAAAGATTTTTAAAAGTTTTTTTTAAAAGGAATTTTGAAATTAAGTTTTAAAGATTTTTTTTTTAAAATAATTTTGAAAATATTTTGAAAAGTTTTTTAAAAGGAATTTTGAAATTAAGTTTTAAAGATTTTTTTTTAAAATAATTTTGAAAAGTTTTTTTTTAAAAAAAGAATTTTTTAAAAGGATTTTGAAATTAAGTTTTAAAATAGTTTTGAAATTAAGTTTTAAAATAGTCTTAATTTCTTAGTCATTTCACCCGATCTAAATTTTAAATCAGGGAATCCTATAATTGTTGTGAGATGAATTATGGTTGAATTTTAGGGTAAGGTTTAACTTTGTGTTAGATTCAGGTTTAACTTTGTGTTCAACAAGTAAGCATTCTTTGGATAAACTTCTGGGCTATGGTGAGTCACAAGAAACTCATTAAGTAACCATGCCTTCGAGGTTTTCCAAATAGTCCTACCCATTGAGCTTAATACTAAACCTTGGTCTAACTAGTTAGGATCCATTTAAGGGTAGCTTCGGTCAGTTTCACTTGGCCAAATGCACCAGGTCAAAGCCATATCTTCCTAGACATGTGATGCCCAAGCTTCCCTAACGTACTATCATCCAAAAATTTCACCAGTACTGTGGGTCAAGTTAAACTTAGCCCGTTTTAGTCTAACCTTAATTACCCTTCCGGGTAATCTACTCTTGTTTTACCCATTACGGGTAGGTTAAATTCAGTTACCCTGTCGGGTAGTTCAGTTGGGGTGCCAGCTATTCTGGATCCTCCATCTATATTTTGAATTTATGATTTAATTTTGAATTTTTAATTTGATTTTGATTTTTAATTTAATTTAAATTTTAAGTTTATTTAATTTGATTTCTTTTTAGCTTGTTTCGTAGTGTTTAAGTTTTACTTTAGACTTGTAATCTAAGTCTAGATTTTGTGATTTGACTAAATTATTAACAATCTTCTCTAATTTATCAATTTTATCTTTTAAAATATTATTTTGTATTCCTAATTTTCTTAAAGTTAATTTCTTATTTTTATTTGAATTAATTTTATTCATTACATTATTAACATGCATAACTAATTTTGAAGAGAAATCTATACTAGAGCAAGCAGGATTAGTTAAACTAGTGCAATCATGTCTTGCAAAAACTGGATTTTCATATAATGTAAATGTACTAACCTTGATTTCTTCCTCTGGATTCTTGGGTCTTCTTTCTGGGCATTGTCTTTTGCAGTGACCCATTTGTTTGCATTTGGAGCATTTAATTTGTTCCTTCCCTCTTTTGATCATTTTCTCCTTCTTCTTCGATTATACCGGCCGAGTCTTATGAGTAGGGCACTCGTTTTTATAGTGCCCTCTCTCCCTACACTTAAAACAAGTTATGTGACATTTGCATTTTGAATTTACAATCTTACCTCTCAAACTCATGACAGGATCCTCCCCCTTGACTGTTGCCACCTCTAGTTCAGACTCAGATTCAGCAATTTCCTCTTTGACCATTAGTGCTATGAAATCGGTCTGATCTGATTCTTCTGAGTCCAGTTCGGAGGTTGACTCTGGAGATTCGTATTTGGATTCGCAGTGTTGTTCAATTTCTGACTCTGAAGGAATCTCATGAAGTTTGAGTAGTTTCTCCCAAAGCTCTTTAGCAGTGTCGAACCTTCCGACTCGATCAAGATCTGAATTTGATAGTCCGCCTAGGAGAATATATGTTGCCTTTGCATTTGTCTCGAAGTTTCTTATCATTTGTGCATCCCACTTGTCATAGGTGATGGATACACCTTCTTCAGTTGGGAGGATGAGTCCGATCTGGACTATGGTCCATGTCTCCACTTGGGTTTTCAGTTGGTGCTCCATCTGGTCTTTCCAGTAACCAAAATTTTCGCTGGACAAGAGTGGTAGGCTTGCGGTGTTGTATCCATCTTCATAGGCCATTTAAGAAAGACAATCTCGCAAAATAAACACAATAAAGCTTGTTCCAAGACTTAGTCTTGGATTAGTAATGTGGGAGAGAAATAAAAAAGACAACGAGTTCAAGTGGTATTGACCAACTTTGAGCAACACCGATTTCGAAAAGAATTAGAATTTTAGCTACTAAGCTAATTTCTAATTGACTCCGAAAAACCAAAAAAAACCACAAAAAAATATTTTGAATGGTGGTTGCACCAATTCAAAATGACCCCGCTTTGATACCAATTGTTGGATCGAGATGTGCTAGAGGGGGGGGTGAATAGCGCTCACGGCTATTTTGTTCGATTATCGGAATCGTAAAACAATCATCGAGTAATTAACGCAGCGGAAATGAAATAGAGAAAACACAGACACGAAGAATTTACTTCGTTCGGGGCCTAAGACGACTCCTACTCGAAGGCCCGCGATCATTGATCGCTTTCGGTGGGCAACAACTATAAGTTCGAAATAATTACAAACTGAAGTACAATAATTGACAATAATTAATTATACCGACGATAATTAAGAAATGAAGATTCGGAGCTCCGGGTCGTCGGGTGGTTTTCGCAGCACTTCGAAAGCAATACTTGAGCAGAACACAGCACGAGGAAGCTTTTTCTTTCGTTATTAATTGTTGTTTTGAAGTGCTGCTCGAACCCTGCTTTTAAACAGTGTTCAAGGCGCCTTAAACCCCTCCAAGGCACCTCTAGGCTGGCCGCGTCACCCGCGTGGATCAGAACTGACCTGGTCAAACTTTATCTTGTTTAAGGCGCCTTCAACCTCTCCAAGGCGCCTTAATCAACTTGTTCAAGGCGCCTTCAGCCTATACAAGGCGCCTTGAAGCTTGCTTCATAGCCAGCTCAGGTTTTGCACCCGAGGCGCCTCCAAGCTCCATGGAGGCGCCTCGGACACTGTTCATCCGAGGTTAATCTTTGCACTTTAGTCCCTGTAAGATACATTAATCCTAAATATACCCTACAGCACAAAGTTAGCACATAAAACATAATAGAAGTGATAATGACAGTCTCCGGACTGTCCGAGTCAGACTTCGGGTTTTCGATCGGAAACCCTAGGTCGACCCGACGCCTATTGTTCCCTCTACGGGGAACGCGTCCTCACCTACTCCACTCAGGAGATTTATCTGCTGCCAGTCCGGTCCTCCAGACCGGCTGGACTTTCCGCCTAGGGTTACCACCCCCTAGGACCTAGGGTTACCGCCCCCTAGGATTTTTCTGCACCTAGGGTTACCACCCCCTTGGACCTAAGGTTACCGCCCCTTAGGGTTTTCCTCCACCTAGGGTTACCACCCCCTAGGACCTAAGGTTGCCGCCCCTTATGGTTTTCCTCCACCTAGGGTTACCGCCCCCTAGGACCTAAGGTTACCCCCCCCTTAGGATTTTCCTTCACCTAGGGTTACCACCCCCTAGGACCTAAGGTTACCCCCCCCCCCCCCCCTCTTAGGATTTTCCCCTGCCTAACCGCAGTTAGGACTTTCCTAAAACCTTATTTAACCACGTTAGATAACAAGGAATCTTAACTTTGAATCCCTTTGTCATTATCAAAACTGAAGTTCGATCGTCGGATGCTTACTGCACCAACAGTCTGGAAGCCAGAAAGTTGATATATTTCAGTCGAGAATGTATTCTTGAGCAAATTTGAATTAATACCTGAAGGCCAGGAAGTTAATGTATTTATGTCGGGAATGTATTACCGAGCGAACCTGAATTAATACTTGAAGGCCAGAAAGTTAATATATTTCGATCGAGATTGTATTCCCAAGCGAATTTGAATTAATGTATGGAAGCCAGAAAGTTGATATATTTTGGTCGAGAATGTATTCCCGAACGAATTTGAATTAATACCTGAAGGCCAAGAAATTAATGTATTTTGTTCGGGAGCGAACCTGAATTAATACCTGAAGGCCAGAAAGTTGATATATTTCAGTCAAGAATATATTCTTGAGCGAATCTGAATTAATGTATGGAACCCAGAAAGTTGATATATTTCGGTCGAGAATGTATTCCCGAGTGAATTTGAATTAATACTTGAAGGCCAGGAAGTTAATGTATTTCGATCGGGAATGTATTCCCGAGCGAACCTGAATTAATGCCTGGAAGCCAAAAAGTTGATATATTTCGGTTGAAAATGTATTCCCGAGTGAATTTGAATTTGCTTAGAATATAAAATCTCTAGCTATTTTGACGAGAGCCAAACCATTCTCTTCTCAAGATATACTAGTTAACCGTTACTGAGTGGAGGAAGCACGCTCAAACTATTAAGGGTTTAAAGTCTCCGGTTCCCCTTAAGGAAGTCAGGTCGGTCACTCCTTAAGGTCTCCGATCGACTGTCTCTGAGCGGAGGAAGCACGCTTGAATAGTACTGAGCGGAAGAAGAACACTCAACTGCTAAGGGTTTAAAGTCTCCGGTTCCCCTTAAGGAAGTCAGGCCAGTCACTCCTTCAGGTCCCCGATTAACTATCTCTGAGCGAGGGAAGCACGCTCGAATAATACTGAGCGGAGGAAGCACGCTCAACTATTAACGGTCTAAAGTCTCCGGTTCCCCTTAAGGAAGCTAGACCGGTCACTCCTTAAGGTCTCCGATCGACTATCTCTGAGGGGGGGGGGCGGGCGCGAATAGTACTAAGCGGAAGAAGCACGCTCAACTGCTAAGGGTTTAAAGTCTCTGGTTCCCCTTAAGGAAGCCAGGTCGGTCGCTCCTTAAGGTCCCCGATCGACTATCTCTGAGCGAGGGAAGCACGCTCGAATAGTACTAAGCTGAAGAAGCACGCTCAATTGCTAAGGGTTTAAAGTCTCTGGTTCCCTTTAAGGAAGTCAGGTTGTCCACTCCTTAAGGTCCCTGGTCAGTCCGGGACTCAGCGAGGAGGGCCGAGAGCCCAATCTTCGCATCGTCAGCAGAGGACAGCTTCCCCTGTAGCAGCTGCATATGGCATGCACGGGCAAGAGCATTCCGGTACCCTTGTGGAGAACCCCACGGTATTCCACCTTAGTGTTCTCCTGTACTATTTGTCAAGAAGAAGGATGGTACTCTGAGGTTGTGCATCGATTATAGGCAGCTGAATGCAGTGACTATCAGAAATAATTAAGTACCCCTTGCCACGGATTGAGGATTTATTTGATCAGCTCAGAGATACATCGGTGTATTCTAAGATTGATCTGCGGTCTGGATATCATCAGCTGAGAGTCAGAGATTCTGATATTCAGAAGACAACATTCCGCACCAGATACGGACATTACGAGTTTTTGGTAATGCCATTTGGGCTTACCAATGCTCCTGCAGTATTTATGGATTTGATGAACCGTATCTTTCTGGAGTACCTAGATCAGTTTGTTATTATGTTTATCGATGACATATTGATCTATTCACGTTCCGAAGAGGAACATGCGCAGCACCTTCGCATAGTCTTGGAGACTCTTCGACGACATCATCTGTATGCGAAGTTCAGCAAATGTGCATTTTGGCTATCCTCAGTTGGTTTTCTGGGACATGTGGTGTCTAGCCGAGGTATTTCTGTAGATCCTCAAAAGATCGAGGCTATCACTAGCTGGGAGCAGCCGAAGTCAGTTCAGGAGATCCGTAGTTTCTTGGGCTTGGCTGGATATTACCGATGATTCGTTGAGGGTTTCTCCAGCATTGCTATGCCATTGACACGTCTGACTAGGAAAGGCGTGAAGTTCACGTGGTCAGAGGCTTGTGATACCAGCTTCCAGGAGCTGAAGCGGAGATTGGTATCAGCACCAGTTTTGGTTTTACCTTCTGGTGATGACGGATTCGTACTTTACACAGACACATCTCTTCAGGGCTTGGGCGCTGTATTGATGCAGCACGGTAGGGTAGTCTCCTATGCTTCTCGTCAGTTGAAGGAGCATGAGAAGAACTACCCAGTACATGATTTAGAGCTAGCCGCTATTATCTTTGCTTTGAAGATTTGGCGACATCATCTTTATGGTATTGCTTTTGAGATTCTTACTGATCATAAGAGTCTCAAATATATTTTCACCCAGAAGGAACTCAATCTCCGACAGAGGAGATGGATGGAGTTCCTGAAGGATTATGATTGTACTATTAGCTACCATCCGGGTAAAGCTAATGTGGTTGCTGATGCACTGAGCAGGAAGTCCAGAGGGACTTTAGCTTGTCATCGAGTTACAGTCACGGACTTGATTCAGGGATTCGCCGAGTTGGGCCTTGAGGAGCAGGGATAGACAGAGCAGGGTATTCTTGTTACCATGGTTGCTCAGTCGTCGATCAGGATGAGGATTCGAGAGGCCCAAGGCAGCCAGATAGCTTCCGGACAGCAGACCGAGTTTACACGAGATGACGAGGGATTGTGTATTTCTGAGGTAGATTATGTGTACCTCAGTCTCACCCGGTCATGGAGGAGTTACTTCAGGAGGATCATCGTTCTAGATTTGCTATCCACCCAGGTGGGACCCGTATGTACCGTGATTTGAGGCGTTCCTATTGGTGGAACGGTATGAAGAAAGACATTATAGATTTTGTAGCTAGATGTCTTGTCTGTCAGCAGGTGAAGGCTGAACACCAGAGACCTGCTGGATTACTTCAGAGGATCCCTATTCCAGAGTGGAAGTGGGAGCATATTACTATGGATTTTGTGGTAGGACTGCCTAGGACTCGACGAGGCCATGATGCGATTTGGGGTAATCGTTGATCGATTAACCAAATCGGCACACTTTTTAGCGATCCGGAAGACTGATTTTCTGGATCGATTAGCAGAGTTATATTGTCGTGAGATTATTAGATTACATGGTGTTCCTTTGAGCATCATATCAGATAGAGACCCACGGTTCACGTCCCGATTCTGGCAGAGTCTGCAGCAGGCCTTGGGCACACAGCTTCGTTTCAGTACGGCATTCCATCCGCAGACAGATGGGCAGTCAGAGCGGACTATTCAGACATTGGAGGACTTGCTGAGGTCTTGTGTCATGGACTTCGGAGGCAGTTGGGAGGACCACCTGCCATTAGTGGAGTTCGCCTACAACAACAGCTATCATTCGGCTATCCAGATGGCACCGTTTGAGGCGTTGTATGGTAGGCCTTGTCGGACACCCATCCTCTGGGAAGAGGTTGGGGAGGCCCAGCTGATAGGACCTCAGAGAGCTCAGCAGGATGCAGAGTTAGTTCGCACTATC
Organism: Zingiber officinale; assembly: GCF_018446385.1. NCBI lineage: Eukaryota > Viridiplantae > Streptophyta > Magnoliopsida > Zingiberales > Zingiberaceae > Zingiber > Zingiber officinale. The sequence goes on from NC_055996.1 coordinate 84,338,552, forward strand.
AGACGGAGGATGTCAGAGGCTCAGGACCGTCAGAAGAGTTATGCTGATCAGAGACGGAGACCTCTGGAGTTCTCCATTGGTGATCACGTATTTCTTAGAGTTTCACCCACGAAAGGGGTGAAGAGATTTGGTCTCCGAGGTAAGCTAGCTCCCCGATATATTGGACCATTCTAGATCTTGGAGAGGATTGGAGCAGTAGCTTACCGTCTGGCGCTACCACCATCTCTAGCCGGCATTCATGATGTGTTCCATGTATCTATGCTGAGGAGATACGTATCCGATCTGGCACATGTTCTGTCAGATATATCTGTTCCTATTCAGCCTGATGTTACTTACGAGGAGGTTCCGATACGGATTCTGGACCGTAGAGAGCGTCAGCTGCGGAACAAGACTGTCCGACTGGTTAAAGTCGGATGGCAGCATCATTCTGACGAGGAGGCTACGTGGGAGCTGGAGGATACGATCCGAGCTCGATACCCTCATCTTTTTACTTGAGGTATGGGGGTTAGAGTTCCTTTCAGCATTTATACTGTTTGGTTATATTTTAGTGTTTGCTGTTAGTATAGCGAAATTTGGGGACCAAATTTTTATTAGTAGGGGAGGATGTGAGATCTCGGAAAATTTAATTAATAGGGTTATTTGGAAAATAGCCTTATAGAATTTTTCCGGAATTTTTAGAAATTTTCTGGGAATTTTTCGGAACTCGTACGGAGGGTTTTGAGGGGATCGTTCGGTATGCGCGGAATAGGCCTGTTTGGGATACCCGTTTAAGTGAGGAAAAGTTTTAAATATAAATACTTTTCTATTTTCTTATTCTTCCCCTAAACCCATAGCCGAACCCGAACTGATCTCTTCCCCGACTCTTCTCTTCTTCCTCTGTTCTCCCTCTCTCTCGCAGACGACTCGGCGCCGAGGTCAGAGGAGCTTATCGCTGGAGCTTTCCGGCGATCGAACCAGGAGGTTCGAATCATCCTGACCTACTCTTCTCAAATCTTCGGCTGAGGAGTCTGCTCGCTGAGCGTCAACGGCGAGGTGGCTAGGGCACGGTGAGAAGCCGATTCGCCGTCTCTCAATTAATTGACCTCGCTTTCCCTCTCCTCGCACTGCTCACAGTGCGATCCATCTCTTCCTTGGCCGGATCTGGATCGAGCCGTGCCACCCGATCGCCGGCGTGGAAGGGGCGATTAGGGCTTCAAAGGTAAGCAATCGAACCTTCTGTTGTGTTCTTGTTTCAATCCATGCCTTAAATCCATCGCCGGAGCTTTGCCCTTTGGATCTTTGGTGCTAGATTTTTATCCTATCAGATCTTGATCCTCATTCTTTTTGTGGCTGAATTAGGTCACAGATTGGAGGGGTTCCATGAGGTTGTTCTTGAGTTGTCGGGCAGAGTCTAGGAGGTTTGCACTCTATCAGTGATCTCCTCAACTTGATCGGATTGTCAAGATAGTTTCCAGTGAGGATCTGTTCCGAGGCTTGAAATGGTGCTGTGGGTTGCTCACTGATCCAGTAGCTCATTCAGCAAGACCTCCTTTCGGCAGCACTCTTGTTGGCGGAGCTTGAGGTATTGTGTATTAATTGATACATGTTCTAGAGGAATTAGGTTTCATGTTGATGAAGTAGATTCATGTATTGGATTAGAAAGGCATTGGATTAATCCCTGATTAGTTGATACATGATGTGTACATTTGAATTAAGGATTTTATTGATTGTGACTAGATTTACTTGCCTAGATTAATCTAATGGAATAATTAGGGTTAAGACATTTAACCCTAGTCAACTATTAGATTTAATCTAAGTTTAGATTTCTAACCTATTGGTGATTAGGGATTAGGTAACTAATCCTAATTGACCGTTAGATTTAATTAGGTAGGTTGAGATTGTATGAATTAGGGTTTTGCCCTAATTTAGTTTTAGGGATTTTATTTAGCTATTCCTTTGGATTTAGCTAAATAAAATATATATTGTTTGTTTGACACAGGACTCTGATTCGAGACAGGCGTCTCGGCCTTGGATTGCTTGATCGTACCTTCTATTTGAGGCGGGTACCCTTTGACTTATCTTTTGATACTGTCTTATGATATGTATAGTTTATATATAGTTACTAGTGATAGGTGGTAGATTTATTTCTTCCCTGGTCTTAGCTAGTTGATACCTATCACATGCTTCATCTGTTAGTTGCTTTACTTCAGGATTGGATATTTACCTCTTGCCATGTATATATATGTTCATAGAGATGCATATCTATAGTGCTCTACTCTACTGGATTAGTTGCTTTACATGTGTGATACATGCTCTTGGATTCATGATACTTACATCATTGTTATATGCGATGTCTTTGGGTTTATGTTGTTTATATCATGGTTATATATATGCGTTTACCTTTTGGGCACACACATATATGGAGGAGGCTATGTTCAGGTATGACATACTGTAGCATCATGCACCATCCCGCATGATTGCATGCTGGGCGATTGACGACTCCATTATTGTTGAGCTCGTCGGCCGGCTACATGGGCCTGCACACAACGTGTTCACTGCATGGGTAGTGGCACAGCACAGTAGGGTGTGTATGGCAGTAGCTCTGTAGTGCTCCGCTGGTCCGCTCATGGGTAGTGTGACTGCAGCGTGGTAGCAGACAGGGATCCCTCCCCGTCATCGCGTACCGGGAGTTGAGAGCATTGCGCTCCCTCACTATGTTTGAGGTAGGAGGATAGGTGTACTCCGACAGCATCCCGTCCACTCGGTCACTCTTCAGGGGCAGTGATGGCAGAGTGCACGGTGTCACAGCCCTACCCACTCGGTCTCACCATTGTGTGTGAGATGGCTGACTGGTTGACAGGGGTGACCATGTCATATTGCATCATATGCACGGATTGCATTCGTTATGATTGATGCATTTTGGTGATTGCATATGATTGACATGCATACAGGATACATGCTTTTGCTCTGACTATTTTTATCTCTGTATGTTGACAGTCAGTTGCCCAAGCCTCGCAGGTGAGTACAGTTTATTTCAGTTATGCATTTTCTTATTATTCTTGCTATAGACTGTACTTTATGCCTATTGCTGGTTATTACAGTTTATTTCAGCTATGCATATCTGTTATACTGTTAGGAGACCGTACCGTAGGTTGTACTGTTAGGAGACTGTACTGTAGGCTCTATGGTTTAGTGTACTGTACCATAGGTTATTACTGGTGGATATATATTGCTGTACATGTCTATTGGTTTACCTGCTGAGTTCTTGAACTCACCCCGTTGTTATTATTTTTCAGGTTGAGGCCGTCAGGAGAGATTCCAGTCGCTAGCCCCTTGGTCGCGAGGATTTCTAGATATCGTTTTCTGTATTCGCTTTTATACGTATACTTGTATTGTGGGTTTGTATTGTGGACTTTATGTCGAACCGTTGGGTTGGCTGCTTTTGTTTTCCGCTGCAGATTTTCACACTACTTCGTGGATTTGTTTTCTTCGTTGTAGTGGAGTAGGATGTGTACGTATATCTTCGTTGGTTTTATATCGTTCTTCCTTATTAAACTGCGTGGATTGATTATATGTTGAGCTGTGTGGAATATTGATATAAACTGCGTGGTTGTTTCTTATTTGTATTGTATTGTTCCGGCCGAGTGTGGCCGAGGTATAGATATATGTATACTGAGATTCATATTGTCCGCCGTACAGGGGAGATGTTGCCGAAATTTCTTCGGACAGGGACTACCTGGGGCGTGACAATCTCTGAGTGGGGGAAGCACGCTCGAATAGTACTGAGCGGAAGAAGCACGCTCAACTGTTAAGGGTTTAAAGTCTCTGGTTCCCCTTAAGGAAGTCAGGCCGGTCACTCCTTAAGGTCCCCGATCGACTATCTCTGAGCAGGGGAAGCACGCTCGAGAGGAGAATCGCTTGGTCCATTCTAGCAAATGCATGTATTGATTAAAGATTAGATGCCTGCATTTTTTCATTATATCCAAAAATTAAATGAAATATATGGATAAATTACAGGCATACTTGTTAGGCTTTGTATGGTTGCAAGTAATTTGCACTCCAAGGCCTATCGAGATTTCCTCCTTTTGAGTCGTTGTCATCTCGGGATGTGTTAGTTCAGGCATTCTAGATGGCCGGCCCGGTAATTGCATAGCTCCCTGTTGTGGCTCATTGCCCGATATTCCAGCTTGGGGGGACTATTTTGCCTTTGATAGGTTTGTCGGTTGGGAGATCGTCGGCGATACCGATTGTTATTTGTCCGCTGGTTCTTCAGGGAAAAATAATTTCCAGTGTAATGGGTACCTAACATATGGTAGGTACACCACCTCCTTGAGACGTCTTAAGACATTTCCACATGCTGAACTGCTTGGGGCCTATGCTCAGGCTGGCGGTGTTGCAGAGGAACCATACGAGGGCCTCTTGGTGGATGAACAGGAGCTGTAGACCTGTCATTAGTTGGAACTACAGTAGGTACCACACTTTCTTTTTTGCACGTAGCTTGGGCTTCTTCCACATTAATGAATTCAGTAGCTCTTTCAATTAATAAATCAAAGTTGGTCGAAGGATTACGTACCAAATCTTTGAAGAAATCATTATCATTAAGCCCTTGAGAAAAAGTGCTTACTAAAATTTCAGTAGTAGCATTGGGGACATCAATAGCTACTTGATTAAATCTTTTAATGTAGGCTCTGATGCTTTCCTTAGACCCCTGTTTAATAGAAAAAAGGCTCCAAGGGATTTTATGATACCTTCTATTGCTGGAGAAATGATGAAGAAATACTTTACGGAAATCTTTAAAACTTCTGATGGAGTTTTTCGACAATCTCTTGAACCATCTCGGAGCTGCTCCTCCCAGAGTAATGAGAAACATCCGACACTTAACCCCATCAATGAATTGCTGTAGCAGAGTCGTACTTTCAAATTTAGACAGGTGATCTTCAGGATCAATGGCCCCAGAATATTCTCCAATGTTTAAGCTCTGATAATGCTTGGGTAGCGGATTGTCAAGAACTCTTTGAGAGAATGGAGTAATAATTCTCTCCGGAGAACTGTCGCTGGTTACTGCTTTTCCTCTGCGTTTTTCCTTCGCATGTGCTTTATCAGAGGATTCTTGAAGCGCTGGTTTTCGTCCTCCTTATTCCAGAGGTGTACGAAAGCATGCACGAGGATGTCGAGTGGAAGAAACGGGAGCAGGAGTTATGTAAGCCACATCATCCTCCTCCATGCCTCCAGTTTTGCGATGATCTGTAGTCGAGATCATCGGATTTATCGCTACCGGTAAGGTGCCTCCAATGTTTGCTTGTTGTTGCTGTTGTTGTTGCAATGCCTTTTGAATTCTGGAGTTGATGAGCAACTCCAAGTCTTCTTGGGTCAGAGTAATAGTATTAGACTTTCCAGCGTCCTCCATCACGTAGTCTCCGATTCAGGTGAGAGTTCCCATAGACGGTGCCAAATTTGATCTTGTCTGAGAGGTTGCGAGATGAAGCATTGGGCGACGATGGGCGGTGACGAATAATGACTCTGACGCCGACGACCAGGAGAGAATCTGAGAAAACCACAACGGACCTCACAAGAGCCTAAATGCAGAATAATAAACTTGAGAAAACCAAAGCGGATCTATGAATAATACCTGGCAAAAAGGAACTCCGGCGAGGTGACTCCGTGGATCGGCCAAGGCTCGACAATCCAATGGATGATCTCCTCTTCCTACACACAATGAGACCAACCGACAAAGCGTTAGTGACCTAAGATCGGGGTGAGAATCCCTGTCTAGGCCCTCGGACGCTCAAGTTAGTCACCGGCGAGAAGAAGAAGAAGCAATGTGGAAAAGATGAAAATTAGGGTTTTCTTCTGATTCAATGTGTATGTTTGCGTACCTGGCCAGTGGAGAGGATTCCCCTTTTTATTATACCTCATCTAATCTCCACAGTCATGAGGTGGGTCCTAGTTTGTTAAAATTTGTTAAGAGATGACGTAAGCCGAAACTACAATAATAGTTTAAGAAATCTTTTTCTTACCCCAGATATACCTTCTTTGTCGTTTAGCATACCTGTGGAGACTTCTAGAAGCTTTTTGCCGCCAAATTAATTAAGCTGTCATATGATTGCATATTCTTATGGTTCACCTGTTACATACATTTGGTTAGCCACATAAGCTTATTCTGTATATATGAGAAATATCTTCTGTTGTATTAGTCTTGGCTGATATTCTATAGTCGATCGGTTGTTTATACCCGACCAGGATCCTACTATTATAAATATTCCAGGGACCGTGCAAGGTTGAAGACCTTTATGCTCAACTTGCTTTCCATGCTCAGCTGGTCTATTGAACTCGGCCGGTCATACCTTATCGGCCGAGATTAATCAATCGGGCGTATATAAACGTTATCGTCTGGTAGACCTTCCCTCGGTCGGCTGTATACTAAGGGTCATGCGAGACTACATGCCTTTGTGTTCGGCCGGTCTACAGAGCCCGGCCGAACATGCCTTATCGACCGAGATTAATCAGTCGGGCATACATAAACATTCAGGACAGCTTAAGGATAAGTACTTTCACGCTCGATCGGTCTCTTACCCTCGGCCAGCCTTTGCTCGCCGAACTTATATGCTTGGTCGGTCTATTACGTTCGACCGATCTTTGTTGGCCATACGTGTAGCGACCCCCTTACCTGGTCAAACCTTTTCCAGACGGCCCCTCATCTCACCCTTTTCAGCCTTCCTTGTCCTTGTTATCCCCTTTCCTTCTCCTGCAAAGGGTCCACTTATCATAACCCATATCAGCTACCAATATGAGACTAACATGCTTTACCTTAATATAGATTTGTAGTTTCCTCTCTATCGGAAATCCAAATGCTACTATGGTGGAATTAGAGCTCCCCTCTTCTCCAAATCTAGAGAGAGTACCACAACAAGAGGGAACGGTGGTGTCGGATCGGAAGGAGGTGGCTTGACAACGGCTCTAGGGCGCGACCCAAAAGCTTGGCTACAGGGAAGAAGAGGATGTGGCGGTGCATAGGAGTGGGACGCCAGTGTCTTGCGGTCGGAGTGGCAAGGTGGTTGGTGGCCGACGTCTGGCCATGGAGGTCAGCAACGACACAAGGCGAATAGAGAGGGGTGATGAGATGTGTTGCGGCGTCGCGGCAGAGAGGGAACGGAGTCACCACTCTTCCTCGTGTTGGCTCCTCCCTTCCAGCAATGACGGAGCGACCGAGATAAGTGACACACTGGCTTGTGGGCGACATGACGTCGGGTGGTGTCCGCCGACAACGCGGTGTCGAGCGGCATTGACAGTGTTGAGCAGAGGCGACACAGCGAGAGGGGAGAGGGCAAGGGATCAGGCAGAGAAAGGGAAAAAATGAGGAATCGGGAGTAGAGATAGAGAAATCGCGATAGAGAAGTAGGGCAAGGGTCGGCGGTGGCCCGACGTCGTGAGAGAGGAGAAGGGAAAGGAAATCGGGAGTATGCGGCGACGACAGTGCAAAGAGGAGAGGGGAGGAGGAGATCGGCGAGATGGGGAGAAGAAAAAAAAAGAAACGAAAATAAAAACAAAAACCTAGGTTTTAATTGATACTTAGGTTTTATTAACTCAATCAACTCCTACATTTGGGTATTCCGAACAAACTTTTCTCAAACCTATAAATGCATCCCCTTAACATACGCCATACGAAGTCCGAAAAATCCTCAGAAAATTTCTAAAAATTCTAATAAGATTATTTTCTCAAATAACCTTATTATTTAATTATTATTTGTTCAATATTTTACAAGTAAAATGAAAAATGAGTACGTGATTTGATAATTTCGGAAACTTAGTTATGTGGTTCGGTAAAAAGGCGAAATAGTTTTGTTGCTAATTTAGAGACAAAATATTTTTTTGTCATAATTTTCGTTGCTAATTTCAGATAAATTTATTTGGTTGTAAAAATTTGTCACTAAATTAGTTTTTTTTTCAGTGATAAATGATAATCATATAAGTGGAGATCTGATTTTTGATTATGTATCCCCAACTGTTTTGACACATAAGTAAAGGTCTTATAAATGATCTTTTATCAACAGTGAGAGAATTTATTTGGTTGACTAAGAATGACATTGTCTTCTAAATCAACAGTGCGAGAAGCACATTTTAATGCAGATATACATGTTTCTTGCTTTGTTACACGCGTTTATCGATGGTTCATTCTGCAACTACCATTGTTAATATGACTCACATGTTTATCCAACAACCTGCCTTGCACGCAATCATTTCAGTCAATGAAAGAATATGCAGAGCTAAACTTGAGGGCCTTTAATTCTCTCTATAAAACTCATCATCACCTTTTACTAATACAATATACACACTGCATGCCTTTTTTTTCTCCTTTGTTTTTTAGTTGATATGGCTACAAATAAATCTTCAAATTACGAGGATGATCAGGTATATATATTGTTATCTGCAACTTCATTCATTTCTTTTTGCTTGCTTTGGCCCTCAATTAGCTGCTATAATGAGTGTTAAGCATGCATGTATTTTTAGATTGCAAGAAGTAGCTAAGAGAAGCACTTGTATATTACTTCTGTTCTAATTAATACTGTCACGCCCCAGAGGAGTCTCTGTCCGAAGAAATTTCGACAGCATCTCCCCTGTACGGCGGACAATCTGAAACTTTTCTACAAGCACTATATACCTCAGCCACATGCGGCTGGAATAATAACAATAAAAGAAAACAAACACCACGCAGTTAATATCAAATTCAGCCTCTGGCTGACACAACCACGCAGTAAAAAAAATAAAGCAGCCCACTCGGCTGTACCAAAACCAAAACACAAAACTGCTAGCCGGCTAGGCTTACACAACCAATAACAAATACAAAACACCACATAACAACATCAACTCTCCAAAAATAAAACCAGAGTATCGAGCTAAACAAACTGATACATAAAAACAAGCAAAACATACGTGAAACCGATAAGTCCTCTGATGTGACGTGGGGACCAGCAGACAGGATGCTCCAAGCTACATCATAAATAACCTGGTACCTGAAAAATATAGAGTCCACGGGGGTGAGTTCAACAACTCAACGAATACCAATAGACATGCCTAGTAAGATATATCTAACAGCAATAAACATGGAATACAGCTTCCTAATCATATATAGGGAATACGCAAAACTGAAAGGTAACTGAGGAAGCTGTACTCACCAGGAACTCCTATCCAGACAAAAAGGTCGTCAAACCGAAAGTGTCAATAATCCTGTATGCAGGTCAAAAGCATGTATCCAACCAAAATGCAGCAACCAAATGCAGCAAACACAATCATAAAAATATAAATGCATCAATGCATATGATGCTAATGATGCGTCCTGGTCACCCCTGACGCCAGTCAGTCATCTCACACACAAATGGTGAGACCGAGTGGGTAGGGCTGTGACAACCGTGCACTCTGTCGTCACTACTCCTGATGAGTGACCGAGTGGACGGGATGCTGTCGGAGTACTCTATCCTCGTGACCCCAAATCATAAATGGGGGAGCTCAATGCTCTCATCTCCCGGTACAAGATGACGGGGAGGACATCTCTGCCGGCTACCACGCTGAGTCACCTGACCAACGGAGCCAAACAGAGTCCACCGTCTGCCGGCTACTACGCTGCTACACTAAATGCCAGCGGAGCCAAACAGAGCGGAACTGACTGCCGGCTACCACGCTGAGTCCTCAGACCAACGGAGCCAAACAGCAGAACCGCCACACACCTGCCTGATATACCACTAAACCATGAGTGGGGGTGTGTGCAGTACATGTAACTGGCGATGAGCTCAACCATAGTGCACAGCATGCAATCATGATGCATGTCACTATGCATAGCAAAAACTGATCAACATAGCCATATCCATATATACAAAATGGGTACTGTAAAAGTGATGGTCACATACCAAAATCTAAAGTACACAGGTCAGATAGAATATCAAAAACCTATGTCCTGAACATAATAAGTATGGAATATCCTGATCAGCATAGAAAAATCCATATATACATAATATGGGTACCACAGTATCAGTAAGCCAAATCCACGGATCTAGGGTATACAAATCCTCTAAGGTATAACAACCTAGACCCAAATCATATCCCTCTTCCATAGCATATGTACCAACAATATACACAGATCAAAGAATCAGGGTCTAAACACCCGAATCATATATGATATACAAATAGAGGTACACAAACCTGATATGGCACAAAAAACCTAAGTATCAAATAATCTAGATATATAGGCTAGAAACAACAATCCAAATCCTAGTCCTAACCTCAGTAAGCATGGTATGTCACTCTAGAAACAAAGATACTCATGGTAACAAGATAATCATGGCAACAAATCACGAGATATAAGCACGGATACATCACAGGTGACAAACCTAACATGCTAAGGATATCAAACAGTGACATACCAACGGCAAACATGTTCATTGCATGTAGTTATAAAATACTATGCATATCCAAAGACATTATCATAAAAGATAAGTCAAGAGGTACCCGCCTCCAATTAGATCGTATCAATCCAAATCCAACGTCGAGTTGCTCATCTCGCGTCACAGTCCTGTAATACATAGTATACAGATTTAGCTAATTAAATACCAATTAATTAGCTAAATCAAATCCTCGAGAAACTAACATAAATCCAAATCCAATTATAAACCCTAATTGGATCATTTAACTCCTCAATCAATTCTAATTAATTCATTCGAATTAGGGCTTGCAATAAAATAACCAATCATAATATCTTACTTGATTTAGCCCTAATTCAATACATACCTAATTCATCAACAACATGAATCAATTTCCCTACTTCTTACCTTAATCCACAGCCCAACAAATCCATAGCAAAGACAACTTGCTGTCGGAACAGAGGTAGCTATTGGAAATCAAGAAACGCCCTGCAATGCACTGTCTGGATCAAAATGAAGCTTAAGAAATCGACATCCAAACAACAACCAAATTCTCAGAACAACCTGAGCACCTTACCTCTTCCTCTAATCGCCTGCGATGACCAAGAACCCGACGAAGCTGGCGGCTGGCACTGGACGGCTGGCAGACCAGTGCTAGGGCAGAGGACGATCGGAGTGACGCCGGGAAACTAGGGCTCGGCGTGGAGAGGCTGGAACAGCCCGATCCGGCGGTCAGCAGTGGTACACAAGGACAGATCTAGGGCACGGCTCATAGCACTGCTCGGGTCAAGAGTTGGCAGTGGCGCAGGGCGACGGTCGTCTGCCGGTGCTAGGGCATAGGGAGCCGCGGGATGATCACCTGGCTGCAGGGGCTGGGCGGCGTCGGCGCACAGATCCGAGAAGGGGAAAGGGTGGCGCTTAAGTGTCGGCGAGAAGAAACGTCTGCGGCACAGGAAGAGACAAAATTGGGCGGCACAGCTCGGAAGAGAGGGGAAGAAGAAGCTTGGCCGGCGTTCAATCGGAGGAGAAGAGATAACCGCCGGCGCTAGGAGGTTAGGGCACGGGTGAATTCGGCGGAGGAGAAGAGAAATGGCACGCACGGGGGGGGGAGAGGTTTCGGTGAAAACAGGGAAAGAAAAAGAAAAAGAAATAAATAAATAATTTCAACTTTTCCTCACTTAAATTGGGTAGCCTAAACAGGCTTTCCCGGGCCCCATTTATATCCCCGTTAACTCGTCCATACGAGCTCCGAAAAATTCCCGAAAAATTTCGAAAAATTTCGAAAAATTCTCTTATCAATATTCGCCATTTTCGGTATTTTACATTCTCCCCCACTAATAAAAATTTGGTCCCCAAATTTCGTTATCTACCATCAGCAAGTACTAACAACAGATATAGAAAGTATGAATGCTGAACGGTAATCTAATTCACATACCTCAAGTGAAAAGATGGGGATATCGAGCTCGGATCGTATCCTCGAGCTCCTGAGTAACTTCCTCGTCCAAACGATACTGTCATCCGACTTAACCAGCCGGATAGTCTTGTTCCGCAACTGACGCTCTTTCCTCTCCAAAATCCGTACCGGAATCTCCTCATATGAAATATCAGGCTGAACTGGAACTGGAATATCAGCCAGCACCTGCGTCGGGTCGGGCACATATCTCCGCAACATAGATACGTGGAATACATCGTGAACTCCTGCCAGAGACGGTGGTGGTGCCAACCGGTAAGCTACCGCTCCAATCCTTTCCGAGATCTGGAAAGGTCCAATGTATCACGGAGTTAGCTTACTTCTGAGATCAATCCCTTCACCCCTTCCGTAGGTAAGACTCGCAGAAAAATATAGTCGCCTGCAGAGAACTCTAAGAGTCTCCGACTCAGGTATGCATAACCCTTCTAGCAGTCCTACGCCTCTGACATCCTCCGTCTGATAGTACGGACCAACTTGGTCTCAAGCTGAGCTCTATGAGGTCTCAATAACTGGGCCTCCCCAACCTCATCCCAGAGGATGGGTGTCCGACAAGGCCTACCTTACAACGCTTCAACGGTGGCATTTGGATAACCGAATGCAAACCGTTGTTGTAGACGAACTCTACCAATCGATCCAGGAAATCAGTCTTCCGGATCGCTAACGAGTGCGCAGGTTGGGTTAATCAATCAATGATTACCCAAATCGTGTCATGACCTCATCGTGTTCTAGGCAGACTCACCACACAGTCCATGGTAATATGTTTCCATTTGCACTCAGGAATAGAAATCCGCTAAAATAATCCGGCAGGTATCTGGTGCTCAGCCCTCACCTGTTGACAGACAAGACATCTATCTACATTATCCGCGATGTCTATCTTCATACTGTCCCACCAATAGGAACACCTCAAATCTCGATACATGCGGGTCTTGCCTAGATGGATCGCAAATCGAGAACGATGAGCCTCCTGAAATAGTTCCGACAAAACCGGGTAAGACTGAGGTACGCATAATCTGCCTCGGTAGTATATAATACCCTCCTCGTCTCGTGTGAACTCGGTTTTGGTTGCCCGGAAGCTATCTGGCTGCCTATAAATTGCAAATACAGCCTAGGGCTCTCGAATCCTCGTCCTGATCGACGACTGAACAACCATGGTAACCAGTCTGTGACCACAATTCGGTGGCAAGCTAAAGTCCCTCTGGACTTCCTGCTAAGTGCATCGGCAACAACATCAGCTCTCCTCGGGTGATAGCTAATGGTACAACCAAAATCCTTCAGGAACTTCATCCATCTCCTCTGTCGGAGATTAAGTTCCTGCTGAGTGAACAGACATTTGAGATTTCTTATGGTCAGTGAGAATCTCAATTGTAACACCGCACCGATAATGCTGCCAAATCTTCAAGTCAAACATACTGGCATTCAATCACAAGTCATGTACTGGGTAGTTCTCCTCATACTCCCTCAACTACAGAGAAGTAGGAGACTACCCTGCCGTGCTGCATCAAAACAGCGCTCAACCCTGTAGAGATGCGTCGGTATAAAGCACTAATCCGTCCTCTCCAAAAGTTAAAACCAAAATCGGAGCCGACACTGGTCTCCGCTTCAGCTCCTAGAAGCTGGTCTTGCAATCCTCAGTCCAAGTAAACTTCACGCCTTTCATGGTCACGCGTGAAAGTAGCATAACTATGCGAAAGAAACCCTCGACGAAAGGTTTGTAATATCCTGCCAGTCCCAAGGACTGCGGATCTCCTGCACTGATTTCGGCTGCTCCCAACGGTAACAACCTCTATCTCCTGTGGAACCATGGTACACTCCGACTGGTGATCGTGTGTCCCAAACATCATCACATAAGACAATCCAAATCAGCACTACTGATAATCACATATAGATATTCTCGTCGAATCATCTCTAGATCTATGCAAAGGTGGTGCACGTGACTCACCTCGGATCCGAAATAGATCACCACATCGTCAACAAAGACAATGGAAACCAATCTAAACATCCTAGGAATACCCATATCATCGAGTCTATGATAACATCTAGGGCACCACAAGCACTAATGGTAAAACCAAGACACAAAATGTCCGTATCACAGACATTCCTAACCATGAGATCCTCAACAATAAATAGATCTAATCACCAACGATATATAATCACCAAAGAATAGAACCTCCAGTGTGAGAGCAATGCTCTATCACACGAAATATCATACATGTGGGAGCAACGCTCTACCACAAGAAATCCTCCATATGTGGGAGCAACGCTCCACCACAAATAATCCAGAATATATATCCACAATAAATATGGGAGCAATGCTCCGCTACAAACAATCCGTAATATGTGGGAGCAACGCTCCACCACAAACAATCCAGAATATGTGGGAGCTACGCTCTACCACAAACGATCCATAACATGTGGGAGCTACGCTCTACCACAAACAATACATAAGTGCCCAAAGCACCTAACTATCTGGCTAGAGACTGCACAAGATCTCTCTACCACAGACCAATGTGGGTAGCCTAGGGTATAACCATCCAGTAAGCAAATCAAATCCATAGTCAACTCTATCGTCATCCTAGTGAGTCGGTCACCCACTAATAGGAGAATTAGTTGACAGAGTAAAACAACCAATATCATAATGTAGACCTTTAATATTCTACATTTAACATAGGTAGAATCATCATGATGCTACTAACCATACATCTGACATACATGCACACACCACATATGTATGATCGACATAATCCTCCAATTGGTTCACACCAAAAATACTCACATCATAGGTATAAATCACCGTGATACCTCCAACAATGTATACCGAACTCGTGTGCATATATCATCATAGGTAAAATTAACAATACCCTCAAACAACACTCACATGACAAATATACACATATGCCAAGAATATAATCAACATATACTTCCAGTAATCAACAAGATACCTCAGATACCACACCAAACACAGATGTACATATCACAACACCGATGTAGTCGACAAGATACTTCCAACATGGCATTCACACCCATGTGCACATACCACGACACAGATTTAAATCGATAAGACACCTCCAATATGTCAATCAAACACGTACAGCTAACTAAATAGCTATAATCCACAAGAAACCTACAATAACCATATCTAGACGGAAATACCCTCACTATCCACAAATGAATTATCCATCATAGAACTCCTTCAACTCATAACAATCATATGTACACTTCATAGATATGCATAATCAGCATATTTAATCCAATCTATCACACAAATCATATGCCACCTTCTAAGTTATCCAATTAGGTACATACAGTCTAAAATTAAAGTATCCATAGAATATGATACATCGATCCTCCATAGACTGACCAAAATCGACAATGATATACGATCAACTCAGTCTTTTCCACATCAGTACAAAACATGTACTCAAATGTGCTTTAGATACCAAACTAAGCACAAACTACCCAAAGATTCAGATCGGACCAATAAAGCTAAATCGGTCATCTATTAACTAATCAAGAATACCTTAATCCTCCATAAGCTACTAAGGTATATCAATCTACGACTACCCAAGTCGACAAGCGTAAGTCAGTCTTTCACTGACCCATCTAACAAGAGTAAACCAGTTATCTACTGATGTAATTAATTAAGATAAAATGATATACTACTGGCTAGATCAACATGAAGATATAGATACTATCTACTACCCAGCTAATACTAGCAGAGGCTGGTATGTGCCTCAATATGCTAATCAACTAGTAGTAATAGAAGCTAATACTACTAATGGTGTGATATGAAAAATCAGCAGAGACCTGTAATCCTTGATCTCTATTCCGGTCTACCATGATCAGTGATTTACCTAACACATAAATTATATGATATATCAACTAGACAGGTACCAATAAATAATGCTAATACAGGTCATAAACTGTAATAGTGAACATGGCATATACTAACAAAAAGGTAGGACAACAGTATACCAACATACCTCCTATAGCTTGGAGATGTCCTGCTGCTGCCAGGTCCCAAAATCCGAAAAGTCACATCGAGAAGACCAAAACACAAAATCCGAAACACCGGAAAAATAAGACACGTAAGTCGATCTCTGATACCAAATAAATTGATATCAGATAAATCTCGAAAATCCAAAACACATAGCAAGTATCGTATACCTGCTCTGATACCACTAAATTGTCACGCCCCGGAGGAGTCTCTGTCCGAAGAAATTTCGGCAGCATCTCCCCTGTACGGCGGACAATCTGAAACTTTTCTACAAGCACTATATACCTCAGCCACATGCGGCTGGAATAATAACAATAAAAGAAAACAAACACCACGCAGTTAATATCAAATTCAGCCTCTGGCTGACACAACCACGCAGTTAAAAATAAAGCAGCCCACTCGGCTGTACCAAAACCAAAACACAAAACTGCTAGCCGGCTAGGCTTACACAACCAATAACAAATACAAAACACCACATAACAACATCAACTCTCCAAAAATAAAACCAGAGTATCGAGCTAAACAAACTGATACATAAAAACAAGCAAAACATACGTGAAACCGATAAGTCCTCTGATGTGACGTGGGGACCAGCAGACAGGATGCTCCAAGCTACACCATAAATAACCTGGTACCTGAAAAATATAGAGTCCACGGGGGTGAGTTCAACAACTCAGCGAATACCAATAGACATGCCTAGTAAGATATATCTAACAGCAATAAACATGGAATACAGCTTCCTAATCATATATAGGGAATACGCAAAACTGAAAGGTAACTGAGGAAGCTGTACTCACCAGGAACTCCTATCCAGACAAAAAGGTCGTCAAACCGAAAGTGTCAATAATCCTGTATGCAGGTCAAAAGCATGTATCCAACCAAAATGCAGCAACCAAATGCAGCAAACACAATCATAAAAATATAAATGCATCAATGCATATGATGCTAATGATGCGTCCTGGTCACCCCTGACGCCAGTCAGTCATCTCACACACAAATGGTGAGACCGAGTGGGTAGGGCTGTGACAACCGTGCACTCTGTCGTCACTACTCCTGATGAGTGACCGAGTGGACGGGATGCTGTCGGAGTACTCCTGTCCTGTGACCCCAAATCATAAATGGGGGAGCTCAATGCTCTCATCTCCCGGTACACGATGACGGGGAGGAAATCTCTGCCGGCTACCACGCTGAGTCACCTGACCAACGGAGCCAAACAGAGTCCACCGTCTGCCGGCTACTACACTGCTACACTAAATGCCAGCGGAGCCAAACAGAGCGGAACTGACTGCCGGCTACCACGCTGAGTCCTCAGACCAACGGAGCCAAACAACAGAACCGCCACACACCTGCCTGATATACCACTAAACCATGAGTGGGGGTGTGTGCAGTACATGTAACTGGCGATGGGCTCAACCATAGTGGAGCCGACAATCGCACAGCATGCAATCATGATGCATGTCACTATGCATAGCAAAAACTGATCAACATAACCATATCCATATATACAAAATGGGTACTGTAAAAGTGATGGTCACATACCAAAATCTAAAGTACACAGGTCAGATAGAATATCAAAAACCTATGTCCTGAACATAATAAGTATGGAATATCCTGATCAGCATAGAAAAATCCATATATACATAATATGGGTACCACAGTATCAGTAAGCCAAATCCACGGATCTAGGGTATACAAATCCTCTAAGGTATAACAACCTAGACCCAAATCATATCCCTCTTCCATAGCATATGTACCAACAATATACACAGATCAAAGAATCAGGGTCTAAACACCCGAATCATATATGATATACAAATAGAGGTACACAAACCTGATATGGCACAAAAAACCTAAGTATCAAATAATCTAGATATATAGGCTAGAAACAACAATCCAAATCCTAGTCCTAACCTCAGTAAGCATGGTATGTCACTCTAGAAACAAAGATACTCATGGTAACAAGATAATCATGGCAACAAATCACGAGATATATGCACGGATACATCACAGGTGACAAACCTAACATGCTAAGGATATCAAACAGTGACATACCAACGGCAAACATGTTCATTGCATGTAGTTATAAAATACTATGCATATCCAAAGACATTATCATAAAAGATAAGTCAAGAGGTACCCACCTCCAATAGAAAGGGTCGTATCCAATCCAAATCCAACGTCGAGTTGCTCATCTCGCGTCACAGTCCTGTAATACATAGTATACAGATTTAGTTAATTAAATACCAATTAATTAGCTAAATCAAATCCTCGAGAAACTAACATAAATCCAAATCCAATTATAAACCCTAATTGGATCATTTAACTCCTCAATCAATTCTAATTAATTCATTCGAATTAGGGCTTGCAATAAAATAACCAATCATAATATCTTACTTGATTTAGCCCTAATTCAATACATACCTAATTCATCAACAACATGAATCAATTTCCCTACTTCTTACCTTAATCCACAGCCCAACAAATCCATAGCAAAGACAACTTGCTGTCGGAACAGAGGTAGCTATTGGAAATCAAGAAACGCCCTGCAATGCACTGTCTGGATCAAAATGAAGCTTAAGAAATCGACATCCAAACAACAACCAAATTCTCAGAACAACCTGAGCACCTTACCTCTTCCTCTAATCGCCTGCGATGACCAAGAACCCGACGAAGCTGCTGCTGGAAACCTTAATACCAGAGACTCAGGTCGATAACAAGCTGGCGGCTGGCACTGGACGGCTGGCAGACCAGTGCTAGGGCAGAGGACGATCGGAGTGACGCCGGGAAACTAGGGCTCGGCGTGGAGAGGCTGGAACAGCCCGATCCGGCGGTCGGCAGTGGTACACAAGGACAGATCTAGGGCACGGCTCATAGCACTGCTCGGGTCAAGAGTTGGCAGCGGCGCAGGGCGGCGGTCGTCTGCCGGCGCTAGGGCATAGGGAGCCGCGGGATGATCACCTGGCTGCAGGGGCTGGGCGGCGTCGGCGCACAGATCCGAGAAGGGGAAAGGGCGGCGCTTAAGTGTCGGCGAGAAGAAACGTCTGCGGCACAGGAAGAGACAGAATCGGGCGGCACAGCTCGGAAGAGAGGGGAAGAAGAAGCTTGGCCGGCGTTCAATCGGAGGAGAAGAGATAACCGCCGGCGCTAGGAGGTTAGGGCACGGGTGAATTCGGCGGAGGAGAAGAGAAATGGCACGCACGGGGGGGAGAGGTTTCGGCGAAAACAGGGAAAGAAAAAGAAAAAGAAATAAATAAATAATTTCAACTTTTCCTCACTTAAATTGGGTAGCCTAAACAGGCTTTCCCGGGCCCCATTTATATCCCCGTTAACTCGTCCATACGAGCTCCGAAAAATTCCCGAAAAATTTCGAAAAATTCTCTTATCAATATTCGCCATTTTCGGTATTTTACAAATACTGTATAAATTAGATGAGATCTTACAGTGCTGGACATGTCTACACCAACTAAACTAAATTTGTTTGTTTAATTTCAGAGAGAAATGGTTTAATCTTTTTCCAGCTTTTCTTTTGTCCAAATAAATAAAGGAAAAATATCATTGTAAAAAAAAAAAAACCTATCTAGTCACTTCTTTTTGAATTTTTAGTTCTGTTGTGTTTTTTTTGTTTGCTTAGTAAATATGAATTAACAAGGGTTTAAACAACAGTATGTTAGTTTTGTTGAATTGTGTTTTGAGCTAAACATATTCTCCACTTTCTAGGCATAAAAAAATTAATAATCACAATATAAATATGTCTATTTTGGTGCTATTTTTCAAATAAAATAATATATAAAACAATATAAATTAATATAATAAAAAATAAATATCATGACGAATATGTTCTACCTAACTTTGTTTATCTGATCCACTATAACGTGATTGTCCTTTGTGTTCTTCCTAGCTTTGCAAATATCTCATTATAAAGCGATTGCCCTTAATTTGTATAGTATTTCTAATTCTACAATAATAACAATATAATCAAGTTTTATCCCACTAGATGGGGTTGACTATTTGGATCCTTCTAAGTCATTATACTCTATCTCCTATTATATCATTATTTACATTTAAATAAATTTTGTCATGTTTTATTATTGTTAACTAAGTCTTTTTAGGTCTTTCTCATTTGATATGGGCATTTGTTATATTTTCATTTCATCTAATTGGAGTATTTATTGTTCATCTAAGTACCTATCTGTACCATCTTAAACATGTCTCCTAGAGTTTTCCCTCAATAGGTGTAACCCTGACTTTCTCTCTAATATTTTCATTTCTTATCTTATTCATCCATATATGTCCACACATCCATTTTAATATTATAATCTCTTCAACTCTAATCTTCTACTTATATATTCATGTCATAGTTCAATATTCAATTCTATATAACATAACATATCTGCATTGTATCTCAAATAACAACAATAATTAGATTCTTCATTGTATATAATATATACATTTTTTTTTTCAAAGAGAAAAAGGAGTCTAGCTATTGAAATCAATAGCTCTCAAGTTATTGCATATACGAGGATAAGAAAATTAGCAATAAATTAAAGCATTAATTCCCTTGGTTATTATTGAATATTTAAAATTTCTAACCTTTTGTTTCTACTTTTTGCAAGGTTTTGGTGGAAGGAAACTCTCATGTGAAGACACTGATACTAAATAGGCCCCTAAAATTGAACGCCCTGAACTATCAAATGGTTCGTTCATCCTTAGTCTCAATTGTACAAGCCATTTAAATTTTTTTTTTGTTTGATAAATTACATGCCATTATTAATGCTTTAAAATTAAGCAAAACAAATCAATTAAAAGTTTGATTTATTTATCCCCATCCAATTTAAAACATTTAAAAGCATTCCATTTATAAGTTGCCCAAGTGTTAGTACCGATAGTTTCTAGAACTCCAAACACCATTACATAAATATCAAACCATTTTATAGATAAATTTACTTATTTACTCATACATTTCGGCTAAAATATTGGCAATAAATATGCCATTGTTATTTTTCTTTTTTGATTTTAATTTGTGATTCATGTTAAATTAGGTTTCTGATTTCTTTCAAAAACAAATCTTGTTTTTAAGGTTTTACAATTGTCCGAGGAGTTCCAGAAGTTGGAAAATGATCCTGCTGTTAAGTTGGTAATCGTAAAGGTACATGCAATCCATTTTCTTCTTTGAACTTTCAACTTCTTTTATGAAAAAAAATATTATTATTCTCAAAGTCAAATTCACTATAGATAAGTGTCTAATTTCTTAATAATTCATCATGGATTGAAGGCAAATGGAAAAGTATTTTGTGCTGGAGGAGATGTTATTGAATACTATCGTTGCTTGCTCAGAGGTATTATTCAACCTGGTTATATTTATCTGGAAGCTTTTGTGATACTGTAATATTATTCATTTTTATCTGAAATTTGATAAGAGCAACTAATTGTTAACCTAAATATCAGAAGGTGAATGGGCACTAGCAACTCAAATTTATCAAAAGCAACTCGCCTTGGACTATCTAGTGGCAACATACACTATGCCCCTGGTGAGTTGCTCATATCAGATATAACAATAGGCTTACTGAAACAATAATCTCCAAATATGTTTTGTAACATATCAAGTTGAACAAATTTCTACTTGAAGGTTTTCCTGATCAATGGGGCAGTGATGGGAGGTGGTGCTGGACTTTCTATGAACGCAAGATACCGAGTCGTTACCGAAAATACGGTATGATCAATCAGCATTTATGCTAAGATTTATAGTTCTGAACAGGTGCTTTGTATTTGCTTTTAGGTTTTTGCAATGCCAGAAGCAGCTATAGGCCATTATCCAGATGTTGGAGCATCTTATTTTCTTTCCAGTCTTCCAGGCTTCTATGGTTATCACTTTGCGGACAACTCTATCATTTAAATATGCCTTGTGATTATATTGAAAATATTATGATATTTGGACTTTGTGATCGTTCATTTTAGGGGAATATCTTGGCCTTACTGGTGCAAGACTGAATGGTGCTGAGATGGTAGCATGTGGACTTGCCACTCACTTTGTTCCTTCAAAAGTATTCTATATCTTCTTTTATCAAAAAAGTTGATTTCGCCAAGTCTCCATCTGCTCTTCGATGTTTTCTTTCTCGATCTCTCCCTCGGCTAGCCTACGATGCTCTAGATTACAACCAGAAAAGTGATCCTTGTTGCTGTCTTCTCAACAAATATTATTGTCGCTCGATGTTGCAACCTTTGTTGTTCTTTATAGACCATGGCCACACCTCTTGGATCGTTAACCGCCATGGTTGTAGCCCTATCATTGCTGCCATTGGTCGCAGGAATCCATGCCCTTGTGGCAGAGGTTTGTACTCGATAATGTTCGTCCATGCCCTAGTTGGATCACAAACGTAACCGTGTTTAGCGAATTAAATTGTGGTTTGCAGCCACTTTTGCCTCCTCTAGGTGCCCACGAGGATTGGAGATGGTTGTCGACTTGTACATTCCTTTTCATAAATTCTGATTTTCTTAAAGACATTAGTTTAGGACACTGATATTAAAATTAATAAGATAATGAATATCACAATTATTCTTAAAGGTTTGTCATCGCTTTAACTCCGAAGGACTTTGTTGAATAGACTTTGTTGAGAGTGAATCGTGTTTTCAACTTAGCCTTACAAAGCATATATATATATATATATAGTTTTGAAAGAAACAGAATGGGAAGATCAAAAGTCTCTCATAATGAGGACTTTTCGTTTCACTCATTCTTGATGTGCAACAATCATAAAGACAATGACTTTAATGTGATGGTTGCAATTCTCTCATAATGCCTAATAAAGATGGTGTTGATTACAACACATTAATTCTATTAGACTTTCATATCTTATTATGCTAAAACAACTAAATAAAATGAATTATTTATGCTATATATAGAACATTTACTCTGCATCTAAAGAGGGTCCTAGAGTCTTTTCAAGGATGTGTAGACTAAGATCATTATATATGAGTTGATTTTTGTTATTAGGTGAATTGTGGATAGTTCATCCTATTAAATGTGATATATATATATATATATATATATATATATATATATATATATATATTAGGTAGATTATGGGATGTCAGCCTTTTATTTATATTTATGATGTATTTGGAATTGTGTGGATTGCAGATCGTTCATCCGTGTGTATATGTTCTAGAGGGACCTGACTTGAGTGTCAGAATGGACTTGACTTAGAGTGTCAGAGTGACTGAGTCAAAGTCCTCCCTGCCCTCTATTCTAATTCTCTTTGATTGCTGTGGAGAAACCTCGAAGCTTATGTATTTCCATCTTGGTGAGATTTGTAGTGAAGACCTTCGACCTGTCACCAACTTCATCCCGAGTGGTTCTCTCCTGCTTGATCTTAGATATGATCAAATTGACACCATTTGTGAGAAATCCGAGTTGAGATGTTGAGATGGGTGACACGGGAAGATCTCAAGAAAATCATGACTCCACTAGCGAGAAAGGTAGGGATGAAACCATCACTATGATGAGAGAGGACTTCAACCAGCATATGACTACTACAGTGTAGGGGAAACTACAATGGTGAACCCTACTGGCTCTGACTCCTTCCCATGTACCTTCGATTCCAATTGGAATACCCCCATTTTTCACTCGAGCGGTTATGGCTACCACACTTGACAAGGTGTCTATCAAGGAGGATCAGTCTCAAGAAACCTTGGCCTGAGAGATGTTGCCATGAAATATGAACAAGGGCAAAGCCCCTTTGCTGATTGAAAGAAAAAATGCCTGAAGCACTCCCTTTACTTAGGACATCTTGGAAGAGGAACTATCGCATCATTTTCTACAACCACATCGCGGGGAGTATACAGGGTCATTAGAGACTTGAAGGATCATTTGTATTGATTTAAGAATGCCTACCTACTATATCAATACATGAATGGTGTTAAATTCTGAGTCATCCTGATAGCCCTATGGGGACTGACATCGAGATGGTTTAATCAACTTCCACCGAGTTCCATCTCTTTGACGAATTTAGTGCCTCCTTCCTGCATCACTTCGACAACAACAAGCGATACCACAAGACCCCTCAATCTCTTTCTGTTGAGGCAAAAGTGTTGGATGTGTGCATTGACTGCACACGTTGATGTAAGAATGGGTATTGATTGATTGCTCATTCCTCTTCCTCTTCCATCCATTATGTTCGATTAGAGCTTACATTATGAAGGAAGGTGAAAAGATTGGAAGGTGAAAAGTTTACCTTCTTCTCCTATATAAGCCCGTCTAAGGAATTCATAGATAGAGGAGTTCATCATAAGAGTACTGAAGGAAGAATGTAAGAGAAGGCTTGGGATTTGGTTCGTGGAATCTTGAAGAGTTTTCTGATTCGTTCGTGATCATTCTTCTGATGCCAAGCGAAGATTAATATCTACTACGGGAGATCATTGTGAGTTTTACAGATTTCATATTTTTATATTTATCATGCATTTAAATCAACAATGGTATCAGAGTAAACGTTAAATGCATGATAGATCATTCTACTTGCTATATGATCATGTTGCCGTGAAAGCATAAGATCTCTTATGGTTGTAGATCATGTTACTATAAAAGAATCTGCGCAAGATATGCTAGTAGATTTGTTTGAATGGTATGCACTTGTTCATCGCTGGAGGAATCTTCAACAGAGTTTGCTTTATCGAATTCTGTTGTTGCCAGGTTCGTTGCTAGTCACAATTACCATCTGTGCCCGTTGCCGAACCATGAGAGTGGCAAATGATAACCACTGAGTTTATCTCCATTTCTGACCGTGGACAATTAGGGGATCAATCCTCCAATTATGATCGACGGACAAAGGGGGTCAGAGGTGATGGCAGTGTGGGTGCTTGTCACGGCCCAGATAGTCCATGCCAGAAGAAATTTCGACAGCATCTCCCCTATACGGGTGATAATATGAAACTTGACTACATCAATCCAGATACCTGGGCCAACATGGCCGGAACTTATGTATAATAATAATGAAAATAATCAAACACCCACGCAGTTTAATAGTAAAACATTAACCTAAGCAACAATAAGATAATCATTTCAAATAACCTACTCAACTACACCCATAAAGCACAAATCCGATATCCTACTCAACTACACCCATAAAACACAAATCCAATATCCTACTCAACTATACCCATAAAACACAAATCATCAGCATGCATCTAAATGAAAACCCATTGAGAATAAGAAATCGTACAAGATCCAAATGTCAAAAGATACAAGTCTAAAACATAGTCTATAACATAATAAGGAAACTGAAATGTGCGAACTCGTCGCGATGCGTAGTGGTGGGAGACTAGTGACTGGAACCTCCTGAACAGCCTCAACCTGAAAATAGTAATAACGGGATGTGAGTCCAACACTCAGCGGATACCTAGTTGACATACATAGTAAATAATAACCAGCAGAAATAAATATGCGTACAGTCTCCTAGATAGAAAATGCAAAATGGCAAAGTAAAGAGTATATGTACTAACCAAAACTTGGGAATAGGGATATCAAGGTCGTCAGACCGCGAGTATCATAAATCCTGTATGCATGTCAAACAATGCATCCATCCAATATGCAGCATATAAAGTGCAACAAACACAAGTAATAAATGCAAATAATGCATATGATGCCAATAACATGTCCTGGTCACCCCTGAAGCCAGTCAGCCATCTCACACACGATGGTGAGACCGAGTGGGTAGAGCTGTGACAACCGTGCACTCTGTCATCACTGCTCCTGAGCGACTGAGTGGACGGGATGCTGTCAGAATACACCTATCCTACTACCCCAAATCATAAGTGGGGGAGTGCAATGCTCTCATCTCCCTGAGCCAGTCCAGAGGAGGGATCCCTGCCGATTACCACGCTGCGTCACACTACCCATGAGCAGACCAACGGAGCCAAATAGAGCAACCTGTTGCAACACACCTTGCCTGAATAAAAACCACTAACCCATGAGTGGTTGTGTATGCAGATCCATGTAACTGGCGATGTGCTCAACAATAATGGAGATGTCAATCACTCAGCATGTAATCATGTGTAATGATGCATGACACTAAGCATAGAAATATCCTGATCCTATCTACCTCCATACAAACGTGTACCATATACGTGGATCAAATAATATGATCTAGGTACAAAGGTCAGGTATGGTATCTAACCAGTCCAGTATATCATAGAGCATGGCATGTCACTACCTCTATAACATAAATAGTAAACAGGGCATGAATGCTAAACAAGTAACAAACAAAACATGCTCGGAAACAAATAGTGACCATGCCGATGCAGATATAAACATAATTATTACTACTTGTTAAGATCTACTAAATATATCAACAAGACATATCAAAATAGATAGGTCAAGGTACCTGCCTTCAATATAGATCGAGCTAATCAACCTCTATGTTGAAGTGCTCAACCCGAATCTGAATCCTGGAATAAATCATACGATTTAGCTAAGTTTTATTGTAAACAAAATAGCTAAACCAAAAATCCTTATTTACCAGAAACCCTAATTCATTCCTTAACCTCAGTTAGCTTTCTAAACGAGTCTAATCTGAGCTTAGTTTAAATCCATTATTTAATCCCTAATTAAACCCTACTCATGAGTTAATTAGGGTTAGCTCCATTAACCCTAACTATTATCCAATCATACCTAATTCAAAACACAAACCTAAATTAACATTCCTTGCTAACCTATCAAATAATCATCTACAACATGTACCAAAATTCCTACACCTTACCTCAATTCAACCACTGTTGATGTTGAAACAAAGCAAGTTGCTGGAAATCACTACACGATCACAATCAAATCAAGTAGGAGGTCAAGCAGGAAGATCACTGATCAAGCAATAACCTTCTAGTCTCTGCCTGACAACCCAAGCACACCTCACTGATTAGAACAAAACCTCACTGGAATCAATCGGTGGAGATCATAGATCAAACAAACAACCTAACTCACCTTGCTGTCACCTTCCCCGAACACCACTACTGCGAAGAGGAGGCGAAGCCCAGAGCTAGGGCACAACACAGTAGAACCAAGTCGGTGATGAACCTAGGGCACGGTTCGGAGAGAGTCCAGTGAATAAGGATCAAACATCGTCTCAAAAGAATTCCTCAACAATCAACCAAACATGATGCCTTACCTTCAGAGCCCTAATTGCCTCTTCACGTCGACGATCGAATGGCAAAGACTTGACCTAGTGGAGTCGACAGTCGGCTAGAAGAGACGTGACGCCGTGTCTCCGACCCGGAGCGGAAAAGTATCGGCTGGATCTGAGCTTAGGGTGTCGATGTCGGCAGAGGAAGCTTGCCGGAGGTCGAAGCTCCGTTCCATCGTCTTGAGTTGTCCGCAAGAGAGAGCGTTGAGCAGAGGAGAAAAACAATTGGGGAAAGGAGAGGAATCAGGATCGTCGTTGCTCGAGCTAAGGAGAGGGGCTTTGTATGCTCAGGGAGTAGAGGAGTCGTGAGCGTTGGAAGCGTCGGCACGTCGGTTGGGCAGCGTCAACACCGTAGGGCACAGGTCGGGTGAGGAAACGGGCACGCGAGGGAAGGAGGCGGAGAAAGAAAGAAAATAAAAGAAAAGAAAAGAAAAAGAAAAATCAAACATTTCCTCGTTTAAATGGGATAGTCCAAATAGACTTTTCCGGGGCCCAATATTGATCCCTGTAACCTGAGTCATACGAGCTCCAAAAAATTCCCAGAAAATTTCTAAAAAATTCTGAAAAATTCTCTTATGGTTATTCATCGATTTTTGGTATTTTACATTCTCCCTCACTAATAAAAATTTGGTCCCCAAATTTTCGTTATCTACCATCAGCAAGTACTAGCAACAGATAAAGAGTATAAATGCTGAACGGTAAATTAATCCACATACCTCAAGTGAAAAGATGAGGGTATCGAGCTCGAATCGTATCCTCGAGCTCCCAGGTACCCTCCTCGTCTGAATGATGCTGCCATCCGACTTTAACCAGCCGTATAGTCTTGTTCCGCAGTTGACGCTCCTTCTGGTCCAGAATCCGTATCGAAACCTCCTCGTAGGTGGCGCCAGGCTGAAGGGAAACTGGTATATCAGACAACACATGAGCTAGGTCTGCTACGTATCTCCTCAGCATAGACACGTGGAATACGTCGTGAACGCTTGCCAGGGACGGTGGTAGTGCCAGGCGATAAGCTACTGCTCTAATCCTCTCCAAGATCTGGAAAGGGCCAATGTATCGTGGAGCTAGCTTGCCTCTGAGGCCAAATCTCTTCACCCCTTTCATGGGTGAAACTCGCAGAATAACATGGTCGCCAATAGAGAACTCTAAGGGTCTCCGTCTCCGATCTGCATAACTCTTCTTGCGGTCCTATGCCTCTGGCATCTTTCGTCTGATAGTACGGGCCAACTCTTCCTCCTGATGAGCTCTATGAGGTCCCAACAGCTGGGCCTCCCTAATCTCATCCCAAAGGGCGGGTGTCCGACAAGGCCTATCATACAACGCCTCAAATGGTGTCATCTAGATAGCCGAATGAAAATTGTTGTTGTAGGCAAACTCTACCAATGACAAATGGTCCTCCCAACTGTCCCCAAAATCTAATACACATGACCTCAGCAAGTCCTCTAGAGACTGAATGACCCGCTTTGACTGTTCATCTGTCTGTGGATGGAAAGCTGTACTAAAACGGAGCTGAGTGCCCAAACTGCAGACTCTGCAAGAATCGGGATGTGAACCGTGAGTCTCTATCCGAAATAATACTCAAAGGAACACCATGTAATCTGATGATCTCCTAACAATACAGATCTGCCAATCGATCCAGGGAATTAGTCTTCCAGATCGCTAAGAAGTGCGCGGATTTGGTTAATTGATCAACAATTACCCAAATCGCGTCATGACCTCAACGTGTCCTAGGCAAACCCATCACAAAGTCCATGGTAATGTGTTCCCATTTCCACTCAGGAATAGGAATTCGCTGAATTAATCTGGCAGGTCTCTGGTGCTCAGCCTTCACCTGCTGACAGACAAGACATCTAGCTACAAATTTCGTGATGTCTTTCTTCATACCGTTCCACCAGTAGGAACGCCTCAAATCTCGATACATGTGGGTCCCACCTGGGTGGATCACAAATCTAGAGTGATGAGCCTCCTGAAGTAGCTCCTGTAAGACCGGGTGAGACTGAGGTATGCATAATCTACCTCAGAAGTATATAATACCCTCCTCATCTCGTGTAAACTCGGTCTGCTGCCCGGAAGCTATCTAGCTTCCAATAAACTCTAAATGCTGATCACCGGCCTGGGCCTCTCGGATCCTCATCCTGATCGACGACTGAGCAGTCATGGTAACAAGAATACGCTGCTCTGTCTGTCCCTGCTCCTCAAGGTCTAACTTGGAGAAACCCTAAAACAAGTCTGTGACTGAAGCTCGGTGGCAAGTCAAAGTCCCTCTGGACTTCCTGTTGAGTGCATCGGCAACCCCATTATCTCTCCTCGGGTGGTAGCTAATGGTATAATCGTAATCCTTCAAGAACTCCATCCATCTCCTCTGTCTGAGATTGAGTTCCTTCTGAGTGAAAATATATTTGAGACACTTATGATCAGTGAGAATCTCAAACGTAATACCGTACAGGTGATGTCGCCAAATCTTCAAAACAAATATAATGGCGGCCAACTCCAGATCATGAACAAGGTAGTTCTTCTCATGCTCTTTCAACTGTCGAGAAGCATAGGAGACTACCATGTCGTGCTGCATCAGCCCTGAAGAGATGCATCGGTATAGAGTACGAATCTGTCCTCTCTAGAAAGCAAAACCAAAACTGGTGTCGACACTAATCTTCGCTTCAGCTCCTGAAAGCTGGTCTCACAAGCTTCTGTCTAAGTGAACTTCACTCCTTTCCTGGTTAGGCGTGTCAGTAACATAGCAATCCGAGAGAAACCCTCGACGAACCATCTGTAATATCCAGCCAGTCCCAAAAAACTGCGGATCTCCTGAACTGATTCCAGCTGCTCCTAGCTGGTGACAGCCTTGATCTTCTGAGGGTCTACTGAAATACCACGGCTAGACACCACGTGCCCTAGAAAACCAACTGAGGGTAGCCAAAACACACACTTGCTGAACTTCTCATATAGCCGATGTCGTCAAAGAGTCTCCAAGACTATGCGAAGATGTTGTACATGCTCCTCCTCGGAATACGAGTAGATCAAAATGTCATCGATGAAAACGACAACGAACTGATCCAAATACTCCAGAAAGATGTGGTTCATCAAATCCATAAACATCGCTGGAGTATTGGTAAGCCCAAATGACATTACCAAGAATTGATAGTGTTCGTATCTAGTACGGAATGCTGTCTTCTTAATATCAGATTCTTTGACTCTCAGCTGATGATATCCAGACCGTAGATCAATCTTAGAATACACTGAGGTACCTCTTAGCTGAATAAATAAATCCTCAATCTGCAGTAAGGGGTACTTATTTCTGATGGTCACTGCATTCAGCTGTCTGTAATCGATGCACAACCTTAGAGTACTATCCTTTTTCTTGACGAATAGTCCCGAAGAACCCCACGGAGAAACACTAGGGCGAATAAATCCCCTGTCCAATAATTCCTGGAGTTGGACCTTTAGCTTGTCCAACTCTTTCGGTGTCATACGATATGGAGCTTTCGATGCTGGCGCGGTCCCCGGAATCAGCTCAATAGCAAACTTCACTTGCCTTCGGGGAGGCAAGCCCGGTAGCTCATCTGGAAATACATCGGGATACTCTCGGACCACCGGATCGTCTGAGAGCTGGGAACTACTACTGTCGTCAGTATTAATCATAGACACAAGAAATCCCTGATAGTCATGTGATAGCAGCTTCTGAGCCTGAATCGCTGAAATGATCGATATACCATCGTCCCTGATGCCAGTGAAATCCCACGAGGGTTGGTTCGGAGGTCCGAATGTGACCACCCTCGTATAGCAATCAACCGTGGCATTATATGTAGACAGCCAATCCATGCCAAGGATAATGTCAAACTCGACCATTTCCAGCACTAATAAATCAACCATAAGTATCATGTTGCCAAAATCTAACGGACAACCTCTGATCTCCTGAGTGACATCCAAGGTATCATCGGATGGTAGAGAGACGGTCAGTCACTACGGTTTAAGAGTCGGTAGTCTACCTATGTCCCTCAAAAAGGCACAGGAAATAAAAGAATGCGAGCTACCAGTATCTATCAACATATCAGCGGATAGTGCATAAAGTAAAATCATATCACGGAAAATGGATCCGTCGGCCCGCTGTGCATCCTCTCTGGTAACCGCATGAATATGGCCAGTCTCTGGCGGTGGTGGAGGTGGTAGTGTTGCCAAAGGCTGCTGCGCCTGAGTCTAAGCCTACCAGTGTGACGGTGCTGGGTATTGAGCCAGAGACGGATAGGTAGGCTGCGACTGATACTGGACCAGCGGCTGGGGTTGTGCCTAGTGCTGCCCTTGAGTCAGATACTATGGTCCCAGAACAAAGCTTTGTGGTACTATGAGGGCACTGGAGTGCTCTTGTCTATGTATGCCATATGCAGCTGCTGCCGGGGGAGCTATCCTCTGCTGGCTATGCGAAGATTGGGCTCTCCGCCCTCCTCGATAAGCTCCTGTCTGACTGGGCTGTCCTCCATGACCAAACACTCCGGAAGCCATATGCTGAGCCTTCAGCGAACAATCCCGGCTCAGGTGCCCGAGTAGTTTACAATAATAGCAAACCGACTGCCCCAGGGAGCAGGCTGTGGTGATGTGGTCTCTGGACCCACATCTAGTGCAGTGAGTGTCGCTGGCGGGCTGTTTCCGATTCTGCTGAGAAGACCGGGAATGTCCTGATGAAGATTGCCCTGACTTCTGAGGCTGGCCAGAAACCCCAGAAGTACCCTGACCTGACCAACTGCGACCACTCTGTTGTTGTCCGATCGCATGTGCCTGCTGGATCTGTCCTGATGTCTGACCCGTCTGCTTCCTTTTCCTGTCCGGAAACGCTCTCTGCTGAGCTGACTCAATCATGAGGGCTCTGTTCAACGCCTCTAAATAGGATGAACTCCCAAAACCGGCAAGCTTTACTTGCAGATGTCCATCTAGTCCCTGGATAAATTGAAGCATGCGGGATCTGTCCTCAACAACTAATTCTGGACAACCTGACCAACCGATTAAACTCAGCATTGTACTCTGTCACAATGTGATTGTTCTACCGAAGGTTCAGAAAATCCTGTCGGCGAGTCATCTGATATGCCCGTGAAAAATACCGGCTCTCTAAAGCCTCCCTGAATCTCGCCCAAGTGATATTCGACTCGCCTATGATGGAACACTGCGTATCCCACCAGATATCAGCCTCATCTCATAAATGGAAAGCAGCCAGCTCTGCTTTCTCCCACTCGGAGCAAGCCATGTAGAAGAAGGTCCACTCCATGGTCTCTATCTAGGACTGAGCCACACTCTAATCAGTCTCTCCTCGGAAGAGTATGAATCGACTCTTCATCGACTCTTCCAGTGCTGGGATCCGGGCTCGTGCCGCGACTATATCAGCGAGGTGAGTAGGGACGGTTGCAGGAACTGGCAAAACCACTGAAGATGGCACAACAGGTGGTACCGCTGCATAGGCCAGGGGAGGTATCCCTGGTGCTGCTACATAGGCTGGGGCAGTTGCCACTGGTGGCACCGCAGGGTCAACATAAGTGGGCACGGCTGGAGGTACGGTAGATGGGGGTACCGGATGTGGAACAACTGCCGCTGCTGGTGCAGGTGCAGGGTGAGCAGTAGGCACCGGTGGCGGTGGTGCCTGGTACACCGTAGGCTCAACCGGAGCAGGTGCTGGGTATGCCGGTGGTACCCCTGGTGGTACCGTAAATACAGTAGGGGTGGGTACAGCAAGTGAAACCGAGGTAGGTACCTCTAAAGGAGTCATCAGGGTCTAAGAGCCCGACGCGCTCGCAGTATCCTGAGTCTGTCCCTGACCGACAAGCTCAACCCCAGTAGGCATCTCTGGCAAATCCAGAGATTCCACAGTCCTCTTATGTGGTCATCCAGCACCACGTCTCGATGCAACTACACATGTAGACCTCCTCATATATGTTAAGTTATATCACAGATATTACTACAAGTAACAAAATTATAAAATTACATTTTTATCTTTTTGCCGTCAGGAGATATTCCGTCGTTGTCCAGTCCCCATACATAACCTCGAAATTCCATAAGCAAAAAATCAACGGAAATCCGTACAAATCCAAAATGAAATTTCGAAACATGAACATAATGAACATCCGTACACATCTGAAAATACCCAGATTGACTCGCAAACTTGGGCTCTGATACCAAAAATATTGGTATCAGATTAACTAAAAAATCCAGAACATAAATATTCGAAACACGAAAAATAGATATCACGAACCTGCTCTGATACCAAATAAATTGGTATCAGATTAACTCAAAATCCAAAATGAAAAGAAAGTATTGTATACCTTGCTCTGATATCAAAAATATTGGTATCAGATTAACACGCAAAACAAAAATATGAAAACCAAGCATCCAAAACTAGGCTCTGATACCAAAAATATTAGTATCAGGTTAACTCAAAAATTCAGAACACAAATATCCGAAACATGACAAATAGGTATCATAAACTTGCTCTGATACCAAAAATATTATCACGCCCCAGGTAGTCCCTGCCAGAAGAAATTTTGGTAACATCTCCCCTGTACGGGTGACAATATGAAACTTGACTACATCAATCCAGATACCTCGGCCAACACGGTCGGAACATATATATAATAATAATGAAAATAATCAAACACCCACGCAGTTTAATAGTAAAACATTAACCTAAGCAACGATAAGATAATCATTTCAAATAACCTACTCAACTACACCCATAAAGCACAAATCCGATATCCTACTCAACTACACCCATAAAACACTAATTCGATATCCTACTCAACTACACCCATAAAACACAAATCATCAGCATGCATCTAAACGAAAATCCATCGAGAATAAGAAATCTTACAAGATCCAAATGTCAAAAGATACAAGTCTGAAACATAGTTTATAACATAATAAGGAAACCGAAATGTGCGAACTCGTCGCGATGCGCAGTGGTGGGGGACTAGTGACTGGAACCTCCTGAACAGCCTCAACCTGAAAATAGTAATAACGGGGTGTGAGTCCAACACTCAGCGGATACCTAGTTGACATGCATAGTAAATAATAACCAGCAGAAATAAATATGCGTACAGTCTCCTGGATAGAAAATGCAAAACGGCAAAGTAAGGAGTATTTGTACTAACCAGAACCTGGGAATAGGGATATCAAGGTCGTCAAACCCCGAGTATCATAAATCCTGTATGCATGTCAAACAATGCATCCATCCAATATTCAGCATATAAAGTACAACAAACACAAGCAATAAATGCAAATAATGCATATGATGCCAATAACATGTCCTAGTCACCCATGATGCCAGTCAGCCATCTCACACACGATGGTGAGAACGAGTGGGTAGGGATGTGACAACCGTGCACTCTGTCATCACTGCTCCTGAGTGACCGAGTGGACGGGATGTTGTCGGAGTATACCTATCCTCCTACACCAAATCATAAGTGGGGGAGCGCAATGCTCTCATCTCCCTGAGCTAGTCTAGAGGAGGGATTCCTGCCGGCTACCACGCTGCATCACACTACCCATGAGCGGACCAACGTAGCCAAACAGAACAACCTGCTGCAACAAACCCTGCCTGAATAAAAACCACTAACCCATGAGTGGTTGTGTGTGCAGATCCATGTAACTGGCGATGTGCTCAACAATAATGGAACTGTCAATCGCTCAACATGTAATCATGCGTAATGATGTATGACACTAAGCATAGAAATATCCTGATCCTATCTACCTCCATACAAATGTGTACCATATACGTGGATCAAATAATATGATCTAGGTACACAGGTCAGGTATGATATCTAACCAGTCCGGTATATCATAGAGCATGGCATGTCACTACCTCTATAACATAAATAATAAACAGAGCATGAATGCTAAACAAGTAACAAACAAAACATGCTCGGAAACAAATAGTGACATGCCAATGCAGATATAAAAATAATTATTACTACTTGTTAAGATCTACTAAACATATCAACAAGACATATTAAAATAGATAGGTCAAGGTACCCGCCTCCAATATAGATCGAGCTAATCAACCTCTATGTCGAAGTGCTCGTCCCGAATCCGAATCCTGAAATAAATCATACGGTTTAGCTAAGTTTTATTGTAAACAAAATAGTTAAACCAAAAATCCTTATTTACCAGAAACCCTAATTCATTCCTTAACCTCGGTTAGCTTTCTAAACGAGTATAATCCGAGCTTAGTTTAAATCCATTATTTAATCCCTAATTAAACCCTAC
The DNA here is from genome assembly GCF_018446385.1 of Zingiber officinale. NCBI lineage: Eukaryota > Viridiplantae > Streptophyta > Magnoliopsida > Zingiberales > Zingiberaceae > Zingiber > Zingiber officinale. Next base: position 84,373,817 of record NC_055996.1, read on the forward strand.
TCATGAGTTAATTAGGGTTAGCTCCATTAACCCTAACTATTATCCAATCATACCTAATTCAAAACACAAACCTAAATTAACATTCCTTGCTAACCTATCAAACAATCATCTACAACATGTACCAAAATTCCTACACCTTACCTCAATTCAGCCGCTGTTGATGCTGAAACAAAGCAAGTTGCTGGAAATCACTTCACGATCACAATCAAATCAAGTAGGAGGTCAAGCAGGAAGATCACTGATCAAGCAACAACCTTCGAGTCTCTTCCCGACAGCCCAAGCACACCTCACTGGAATCAATAGGTGGAGATCACAGATCAAACAAACAACCCAAATCACCTTGCTGTCACCTTCCCCGAACACCACTACTGTGAAGAGGAGGTGAATCCCAGAGCTAGGGAATGGTACAGTAGATAAAAGCCGGTGCTGAACCTAGGGCACGGTTCGGAGAGAGTCCAGTGAATAAGGATCAAGAATTGTCTCAAAAAAATTCCTCAACAATCAACCAAACATGATGCCTTACCTTCGGAGCCCTAATTGCCTCTTCACGTTGACGATCAGATGGCAAAGACTTGACCCAGTGGAGTTGGCAGTCGGCTAGAGGAGACGCGACGTCGTGTCTGCGACCCGGAGTGAAAAAGCACCGGCCGGATCTGAGCTTAGGGTGTCCATGCCGGCAGAGGAAGCTCGCCAAAGGACGAAGCTCCATTCCGTCGTCTTCGAGTTGTCCGCGAGAGAAAGCGTCGAGCAGAGGAGAAAAACAATTGGGGAAAGGAGAGGAATCAGGATCGCCGTTGCTCGGGCTGAGGAGAGGGGTTTTGTACGCTCGGGGAGGAGAGGAGTCGCGAGCGTTGGCGGCGTCGGTTGGGCAGCGTCAGCACCGTAGGGCACAGGTCAGGTGAGGAAACGGGCACGCGAGGGAAGGAGGCGGAGAAAGAAAGAAAATAAAAGAAAAGAAAAACAAAAACCAAACATTTCCTCGTTTAAATGGGGTAGCCTAAACAAGCTTTCCTGAGATCCAATATTGATCGTCGTAACCTGAGTCATACGACCTCCGAAAAATTCTCAGAAAATTTCTAAAAAATTTTAGAAAAAGATAAAAGCAGCGTGGGTGATAAGTTTTGTACCAAGTATTAAGTTTCATGCATAGGTTTGGGCAAAGTTTTTTTTGGCAACCATTAAGTTTATTATTAATGCATTAAACTAAGGTTTATTAATGTATGAAAAAAACTTTTGAAACTCATGTATGTTGAAATTAATGCCAACGTAGGTAGTGTTAGTATAAATTTCAATTAATGCATGTTGAAATTAATTAGAAAATGATTTAATTAATTCATGGTTCACTTAAATTGAAATTGAAATTTTATTTTATTTTTTAATATTTCAATTAATTAGGCATGGACTTGAATAATTAGGTCATTGAGACCTCGATCTGGTTCATACCATTGGTTGGTTTAACCAAACTAGTTTGGTCCAGTTAGATCGAGGTATGGTTTAAATTATTGGTTGGTTTAACTAGATCAAGTTAGTTCTTTTAGACCTCGATCTAGTTCAAACTATTGGTTGATTTAACCAGATTAATTTGATTGAATCAGATCACATTGAATCTAATTGGACTAGATCTTTCCATATTTGATCAAGTGGACTAGATTTATTTTAATAGGCCAAATTTGATCAAAATTGGGTCAAATTGTCCAATGGGCTAGTTTTGATCAAATAAACATTGATTTGATCAATAAGTCTAATTTAGGCTTAAATGGGATTAGGTTAAATACTAATAACTAAACATCCCAATTAGATTAGTTCTAATGAGGACAGGGGACTTAGGATCTAGTTACTCAATTGACTGGTCCAGTGTGTTAGTCAACTGGAGCTCCTCAAATAAAGAAATTTTATTTTTCTTATTTGCTTAGTTATTTTGTGTATTGATTCTATGCATATATGTGAATTGAAATGAATTGATTTTGTTACTGGTTTGTCAGTTTTGTACTGACATTGTTATTTTTAATTCTAGATGCCGAGGATGATATACACAATGGCCCATCGCGACATACGAAACAATGAGCTAAGAGAGGAGGTTGAGGAGATTAAGTATGACCAAATTTATAGACTTAGAGGGCATATTGGACGACTCAATCGATTGTTCTAGATGCTCGAGCAGGAAGAGTTTTCAATTCTGGATAATTATAAGATATAGATTTTGGTCAAATCGCTACTGATACACCTCAATAAAGTAGCACACCACTTATGGGGGATCTCCGAAGGGCGAATCTCATATGCACAGTTGTGTGGAGCTACTTAGCCATGTGGATTAAGAGTATTATGAAGAGTTTGAGGAGGATCCACAAGAGGATCCGAATGTAGATTCAATAGAGAATCCTGAAACTAGTCTACCTGAGATTGCCCTAATTAAGTCCATGATGAAAGGGATAATGTACTGCTACACTTGTTTTTGTCCTAGTAGTGGTGGTGTTAACTTATCTACCTTATTAGAGTGTTGTTGTTAGTATCATTATGTACAAAAAGTATTAGTCTATTAAGTTTAATAAAATCATGTAGTAAAAAATGTTATTATATACGATCAATACTACTTTATGAAATGTCATGATATGTGTTGATAAACTAGAAAAGGAATGTTATGCGTTAACAGTCTTAAAAGAATGATTACTTCATTTAAATGATGAATTCATTTAATGATTTATTCACTTAATGATTAGTTCATTTGATGGGATGTGTATAATAGTATTGATCAATGTTGGTTAAATTTGATTATACAAATGATGAGTGAAAATATAGTTGCCACTTGATTTTGTAAACAACTCAAATTAACATTGAGTCAATCATAAATTATATACATGTGAAAAACACTAAATTACTAAATAATGTGTATATTTATGTTAGATCATGGAAAATAAGACTATCATAACTAAACTTAATAACAGAGAGAAATTATATGGGATAATTATAAAATTTGACACCTTAAGATATAATATGTTCTTCAGAAAAAAGAAGTTCTAAAGGCTATAAACCAATTCATGGAGGAACCTACTGATGATTCTATAGCACAACACGAATGTGACCTTGATGCCTACAAGGCATGGAAAAGGAAGGACTCCACTGCTACGAGAATATTGATTAGTTCAATGGTAGATGACCTTGTATTTGAGTATGAGCTATTACCATCGGCTCATGCTGTCAAGGCAGTCCTTAGTGAGAAGTATAGTGGAGTAAGTCTCAGTAAGCTTTGTTAGCTAACAATTAAGTGTGATAGTTGCAAAAAGCACCCAAATGTCACCATGACCCAATATCTGAGGGAAATGGCGAATATGATTTGGGAGCTAAAGACTACTGGTCTAGGTTGACTAATGAATAATATGTTTAAGCAGTTATCTCTTCCCTTCTTGATTCTTGGAAAAGGATGAAATATAATTTGACACAGTGAAAGTATTAAATTGTTCACTGATTTCTCATGCCATGTTGAACTGGAGGTGGAAAGAATAGAATCTGCAAGGATATCTGGTCAAGCTTTTGTAGCTGAAAGTTCTAGATCCAAGAATAAGAAAATATGGTTTAAGAAATGAAAGGGAAAGGGAAAAGAAGCTGGTGATGTTGCTAGGCAAGACTAAATCAATAACAAATGAAAGAAATATAGATAAAAACCTAAGAGCAAGCTGACTTGCTATAACTGTGGTAAAAGGGCTATTTTACTAGGGATTGTACTGAGCTAAAAAAGTTAAATCCATCTTTATCTTCTTTTCATGAGCATTATGTTGGGTCGCATTGGGGCTAAAGGGGGGGGGGGGGGTGAATAGCTAGTCTCACTCGTTCGCTTGCTTCGTAGATGTTGGTTTGCAGCGGATAGAATCGAAGTCAAGCTCTCCAATGCTAATACGTAGATTTACTTGGTATTCACCTCAAGAAGAGGTGACTAATCCAAGGATCCACACACCGAGCACACCCTCCACTAAGAAAATAACTCCTTTTTAGAACAACCAGAGGTGGAGAAACCTCGTACAACAGTCACACAATAAGATATAACTCAAAGACAGAAGTAAATACAGAAATACAAAAGAAAACCTCTTCTTGCTTGATATTGTGTAGCTTGAGGATGCCTCTTGACTCTTGGAAGTGCAACAACACTTATCCCAAGAATGCTTCAAGATCTTGCAGTGATGAGTGTGAAGAGCTAGAGAGAATCGGAGTAAAAGACTTGTCTCATTTGAACTCGCTATCGCCTTTATATCGTCATTTCTAGGGCTCCCAATCTATTGAGCTTGCTCCCAATCGATTGCCACGTCAGATCGCAACGATCCTAGCTTTCCAAAGCCTGCATCCTGTGCAACGCTCATATCTCAATCGATTGGGGAGGCTTTGATCGATCGACCGATCAATTTAGAGTGCTTCTGTGCTCTTGCAGATAAACCCTAAATCGATTGACCGATCGATTCAGGCTACCTCACAATCTCGCGAGAAAACAAGCCCCAATCATTGATCGATCGATTGAAGTATCCCAATCGATTGGCTGATCGATTGGGGAGCACACTGTGTTATTTATGAGCAATCTCCAATCGATCGCCTGATCGATTGGCCTAGCCCCAATCAATTGGCTGATCGATTATCCTGTCCTTGCTCGTGAAGCTCCCCCAATCGATCAACTGATCAATTGGGTTCTGATTTAATTGATCAGCTGATCGATTGACCAACCCTAACTTGACTAAGTCAAGTCTAGGGTCCGAAACCTAACATCTGGTCAATCGTGATCTGTAGGGACTCACTCGTGCCTAGCATCTGGTAAACCTTGACTTGTTAAGACTTCGTAACTATGTGTCTGGTCAATCCTTTGACCCACTTGGACATTTCTAGCTATGCCAGTGTCCGATCAACCTTGACCCACTTTGACTTACCATCTCGTGCCAAGTGTCTGGTCTTCCATGACCCACTTAGACTTCTAAACACCAGGTGTCTGGTCACCCTGGATCCACCTGGATTTCCACATGTTTGACTTCACTCATCATGACTTTCTTACTACCTAGCTTCACTTACTAGATCTTTTACCAGACTTCACTCACTAGGATTTCTCATTTTCCTAACTTCATTCACTAGGTCTTTCACCTGGCTTCACCCACCAAGATTTTTCAACTACCTATCTTCACTCACTAGGACTTTCCATCTGCCTGGCTTCACTCACCAGGACATTCCAACTGCCTAGTTTCACTCACTAAGACTTTCCATCTGCCGAGCTTTACTCATCAGAACTTTTCAACTGCCTAGCTTCACTCACTAAGACTTTCCATCTACCTGGCTTTACTCACCAAGACTTTTCAACTGCCTAACTTCACTCACTAGGACTCTTCATCTGCCTGGCTTCACTCACTAGGACTTTCTATCTGCCTGGCTTCACTCACCAGGACTTCCTAACTACCTAGCTTCACTCACTAGGACTTTCAATCTGCCTGACTTCACTCACCAAGACTTTCCCCACCAAGTGTCCGATCAACACTGACTCACATAGTTTTTCATCATTTGCCAACCTCCCCATTTGACTTGTCCTTGCCTAACTTCCAATTAGGACTTCCCAATCAAGTGTCCAGTCGTTCTTGACCTACTTGACTATTTTTCATATCAAACTGGTCAAACATTGACTAGAGGAGAATTGCTCCAACAATCTCCCCAAATATATGATTGCACCTGTAATCTCCATACATTGTCAAACATCAAAACTCAACCTTGAGTCAACTCAAGCTTAGTCAAACTGGTCAAGCTTGACACAGAAAAATTACACCAACACATTATGTTACAAGTTTAGTGTTGTTTATTGATTCTTATCCTTTATGGATTATAGATTCAGGAGCAATGAACCTTGTAGCTCATGATCAAGCTACATATGTGGAGTATTATCGGGTACCGGGTGGCAACAAAAGGATATATGTGGGAAACAATGCAAGAATTGAAGTCAAAGGAATTGACACTTGCAAACTCAATTTACATGGTGGATGTACCTTATTTCTACATAATGTCCTATATGCTCCTTAGATTCGACAGAATCTAGTTTCCGTTACTAGTTTTCTTGATTTAGGTTATTGTGTAGTTGTTAAGTGGAACTTCACATTAACCCTGTATTAATTAGGATATGGTTATGTATCGAATGGTTTCATGGTTCTTGATGTAGAACCAAATATTAATTATGAAAATAATAGTTATTTTTCAAACATTGCTCTTACTAATGATGATGATGTAAATGATGAAGTTTGGTATGCTAGATTAGGACATATAGGACAAGAATGAATGAATTAATTAGCTAAAGAGGGTCTGTTTGGCACTTATGCTAAGATTAACTTGGCTATATGTGAGCATTATCTTACTGGAAAATCAACTAAGAAACCATTTGGTAAGGCTATTAGAGCAGAATCACCATTGTAATTAATTCATTCAGATATTTGTGGTCCAATGAATATGAATGCTAGAAATGGAAGTTCTTAATTCATTATATTTATTGATGACTTCACACATTTTAGTCATGTGTACTTGATCTCTCATAAGTTTGAAGCATTAAATTGATTCAATCATTATTTGAACAAGATTGAGAATCAACTGGAACATAAGGTTAAAAACTTATGTAATAATCGTGGAAGTGAATATTTGTCTGATCAGTTCAAGATAATATGTAATGATAAAGGGATTATTTGATAGCTTACTATCCATGGAACTTCACAATAAAATGGGGTTGCTAAAAGAAGAAATTAAACTCTTCGAGATATGGTTAGGTCTATGATGGCTCAAGCTTATTTGCCTATTTTCTATTGGGGAGATGCAATATTAGCTAGAACCTATATACTTAATTGAGTGCTTTTTAAATCTGTTCCATCTACTCTATATGAACGTTGGATATGTAGAAAACTAAATTTGAGTAATCTAAGACCTTGGGGGTCAACTACCTACGTTTATGATAAGACTCATAAATATGAAAAATAATGACCCAGAGATAAGAATTGTGTCTTTATAAGGTATTCTAAGACTTCTAAAGGTTATGTCTTTATTGGTGAGTGACCAGATGGAATCATCTTTGAACTAAAGTCAAGAGATGTCACTTTTCTCAAAACTAAGTTTCCATCAAGAGGTAAATATGATAAGACAATTCCTGTATTTAAAATAGAGGAAGTGCTGGTATAGTAGGCACCAATGGTCAAATTTAAGTTTTTGATAAATGACAAGTGGATAAAACTAGATGTGTTATGTGATCTAACCTTTCTACCAAGTGTATAGGCTTGACTAGTCTGACACCAAGATAAAATATAGCTAGGTCTAGAGGAGGACCTAATAGCTCATGTAGAAGCCCAGATAGATCAAGGAGTGACTTGATATCTAGCGAGAAGTCTAGTTCGGTCTATAAGACTTAACAGCCGGCTAAAATCCAGTTGGATCTGCTTACCTAACAACTGGCGAGAAGACCTGGTGGGCCATGTTAGAGTCAATTAATTATGCATGGTAAGTAAGGTAAGTCATTGGAGGAGAGAGTTCCAGTGAGAACGAGTCCCAATTAGGGACTTTAAGCACAAGTCCAGTTTAGGTCTATTTTGGATCTCTAAAATGAGACCTTCACTAAATCCTAGTCTTGCATAGTTAGGGTTTAATTAATACTGCTATTTTATTATTGTGCTAACTCTTTTTTTACAAGTTACACTTTACTTTTGGACTAACATGATTTTGTAGGAGTTAGAAAGCAAAATCAGCCTTAATGAACAGTGCTTAGGCACCTTTTGTGCTACTGAAGGTGCCTTTTGTACTACTGGAGATACCTTGGAGGCTTGGTCGAAGGCCCCGTGTAGAAGGGCATGGAGGCACCTTCCATGCGAAGGAAGGTGCCTTAAAGCAGGGCCCTGAAGGTGCCTTGAAGTTGGGCGATGAAGGCACCTCGGAGAGCTTTGAAGGCGTCTTCAGTCGGATAACACAAAAGACCTCGATGATGATAAGAAGTAGAGTTCTTGGGATAAACTTTTGAGGGTTGAAGGAGCCTCCAATGCTCAAAAAAGGAGAACCTCGGCCAAAGCTTTTTTCACAACTCTTCTACAAGCTTCTAAGCAATCGTTCGATGCTCTGACTGCTCTGACTTTGTGCTGCTATTCTGCTACGACACTACTACGTCCGACTACTACTAAGAAGTCGTCCAACACCAAGATCAATCCGATCATCTTCAAAAGTGTTGGGTAACAAAGTTGTTTTTTGTACTGAATTTCTGTATAAAGGAAAGTGTAGTTTATTACACTTGTCATCATTTTTTTATTTGTACTCGATTCCCTCTTCCGGTGGTTCCGGAAGAGGATTATAGTGGATTTCCCATCGATACGGTCTGAGGAATCATGGATCTTGGAGTAGAAGTGGCTGAAGACTCCAAACCAAGTAACTCCTCCAGTTATTGTGTTCTTTCTTTTTTAATTCCATTGCGTGCTCGTTTTTGTAAAATTGATAACATAGAGTTTTTAAAATACATGTGATTCCCCCCCCCCCCCCCCTCCCCCCTCACGTGCACTACGATCCTACAAGTGGAATTAGAGAAAGTTTAATCTGAATTGGTGCAACCACTAATCAAGTCGAGGGGCTTCTTATTCGTTTTCAATTTTAAGATTTTTTATTGTATCTGAACTAGTACAATTACCCTTTTAGATAAATTTTCCTTCGCCTTAATTTTTGCTCGAAGTTGGTGCAACACCACTCGAGTTCTATATTTTTTTTCTTTCTTATTCCACACTACTAATTCAAGACTAAGTCTCGGTACCTCTTACTCATTTTTTTGTTTATGCAAGAATTCTTCTTAATGGTACAAAGCGAGGGCTACAACATCATTCTTCTACCGCTATACAACGGAGATGACTTCTCGTACTAGAAGAAGAGGATGAAGGTCTATCTGAAAACTGACATCGACCAATGGTTCTCTATTCTACAAGGGTAAAAGGAGCTAATCGATGAAGCAACTAAAATACCCCTCAACCCAGAGAACTGGAACATAGAAATGAATAAAAAGTCACAAATTGACAACAAGAATGAAAACACTCTTCCATGTGGACTGGCCAGGGAAGAACTCAACCGGGTCAGACCATTCAATAACCCTAAGGAGCTCTGGAACAAACCGATCGAGTTGCACAAAGGCACAAGCGATACAAAGATAACAAAGCGTGATTTATTATTAAATAGTTTGTTTAATTTTAAATTGTAGGATGGAGAAACATCAACTCAACTACATGCAAGAATCAAGGACATTCTGAATGGGATCCACCTAATCATCCACCAACTTGAGAACAGGGATGTAATAAAGTATGCCCTGAATTCTTTTTCCCAAAACGCACTATGGGCATCTATAGTAGATGCCTATAAAATTCAAGGAATTTAAATAAATTTAAATTAGATTAACTATTCTATGAATTAGAGCTATATAAATAGACTAACTCCTAAGAGATTGAGAAAGGTATAACGTTCCTTGCAGGTTCTACAAAGCGAAGACCAAGCACAAGGTGGAATATTAATCTTACTTGGACGCAGATACAAAAGAGCAATTGGTGAACATGGTAAGGAGAATGTTCACCAAGAAGAAGGGCTTTAGCACAAAAGACATTCAAAAGATTATCAAGCCCAACATCGGCAAGTCAGGCATCACCTTGTTTAGATGCAACAAAAAAGGTCACAATAAGCACAAGTGTCTAAACATCAAGGAAGAGAAACCCAAGAATCTTAAGAAAAAGAAGGCACTCAAAGTAACCTAGGACGATTCATCTTTCAAAGAATCAAACAATGATGAATTAAAGCAACACAACTATCTTGCACTGATGGCAACCAGACTAGAATTAGAAAGCAAGTCAAAACAAGACGACGAGTCAGAATATGAGTCAAGACACAAGTCTGTACTCATTTCCGAAGGATCCAATGAGGTACAATCTCTTTTAAGTAAAAACCTCTTTAAAGTTATTTCATGTTTTCATAAAAAGTTATCTACTTCTGAAAACCAAATAAATGAACTTAGCAAAGAGAATGTAGAATTCAAAGAACAACTTAAATCAAACCCAACAACTAAACTAAGTCAATTAGAAAATTCAACTCAAGTTGCTAATGTAATGCCCGGCCTTACTTATACCCTTAAGCTACAGGACAAACGTTACGCTTTCCTCGTACTGTCTTAATTTTTCGGCATTCTTACCTATTACAAGCTGCTTAGTCCATAGACCTATTCTAACCTGTTATGACTGGTAGGACTTAACTTGCAGCCACGTAGGGTCGAAGGGAGTCGGAAGCTTCTAGCGGGTCTGGGCCGTGTGGCCCTGACAGGTATTGTACTCTCAACTAACACAGGGCACGACCATGTGAGGAGTCACACGGTCATGTCACCTAGAAGCGCATGGTCGTGTGAGGGTCACACGGTCGTGTCCCCTTTGACAGAGGGGAAGAGGGGCACGGCCGTGTGAATCCACATGGTCGTGTCACCATGGCCGAGAGGGAGATAGACACGCCCGTGTGGTTTCACATGACCGTGTAGCCTTGGCCAAGAGGAGGAGGTGCACGGCCGTGGGTTTTCACACGGTCGTGTAACCTTTGGCCGAGAGGAGTGTTGGTTGGTCCTAGGAAGATCGTACCGGGTTCCACTGTACAAAAATTTTGTACAAGTGTCGAACCTTTCCTAAACAACCTATTGTGTTCTTTAGAAATTAAATTAGGAATCGCAAACGGAACTTAACATTATTGATTCCAAATTTAACTTATCTGTTCTTAATGATTTAGACTTAGATCACAAGCGAAACTTAACACTATTGATCCAAGTCCGACCAATGTTACAAAGTTGATTAAACATTTATTTCTAAAATCGGCTCCCAAGTCAAACATGGCGAGGCACTAGACCTTCTTGGTTATAGCATCATCCACCACTGCCTCGACAAAGCCTTTTATAGAAATTCAATATTTAATTTCCTAAAATAACATTAAGTTTAACCAAAAAGAACAATCGAATCACACATTTGAAAAACAAAAAAAAACATGAACTCGAATCACAAATTCGAAACCTAGAATTATATGCCTCTTGTGTTTGGAATTCATACAAAGAAAAAAAAACTAGCATGATGCGGAAAATAATTACTAGTTATACCTTTCTTTGTATGCAATGACCTCTTGATCTTCTACCGTATTCCTCTTCTTATCTCGGACGTCGTGTGGGCGATGATCTACCGAGACGAGAACCACCCAAGCTCCTTCTTCTCCAAGCTAGTTTCGGCCACCACAAAAACTCCAAGAGATGTGAGGTTCGGCCACCACCACCAAGCTCCAAGGGATGCTAGAAACAAAGCCTCCTATCTCTCCTTCTTCTCCAAGAAAAATCTGGCCACCAAGCTTTCTTCAAGAGGATGATGCCGCCGGCCACTTGAGAGGAAGAATAGGGGAAGAGGAGAAAATAAATCCGGCCACACCAAGGAAGAGAGGAGAAGAATAGAATAGAGTTCTTAGCCATGAAGGCACCCCTACCTCCTCTTTTATAATCCTTGGTCTTAGCAAATAAGGAAAATTTAAATAAAAACTTCCTTATTACTTTGCCATGAAAAGGAAAATTTAATTTGATTTAAAATCAAATTCCTTTTCTTAAACTATATGGTCAGCTACTCTAAAACTCCAAACAAGGAAAATTTTAATCACAAGAATTAAAACTTCCTAATTTGTTTCCGAAAATTTTAAATAAAAATTTCTCTAACAATGTTTCCCTTCATGGTTGGTTGTAAAAGGAAATTTCTTTAAATTAAAATCTCTCTTTTAAAACATGTGGATGATTTCCAAAAGAAAGTTATCTCTAAAATTAAAATCTTCTTTCAATCTACAAATAGGGAAAGATTTCTAATCTTTCTCTTAATCTTTTGTAGAAGACTATAAACGAAATATTTAATTTTAAAACTGTCTTTTTAAATCATGAACATGGTTATAAAAAAGGAAAGTTTTATCAAAATTAAAATCTTCCTTTCAATCTACAAATAAGGAAAGATATCAAATCTTTTCTTAATCTTTTGTAGAAAGCTATAAAATGAAAGATTTAAATTTTAAACTTTCTTTTAAAACCATGGAATCCACATAAGAAAATTTTAAAGAATAAAATCCATTTAATTTTATTGTGGCCGGCCACCTAAGCTTGGACTCAAGCTAGGGCCGACCACCACTTGGTTCATCCAAGGATTAACTTGGCCGGCCCCTTGCTTGGGCTCCAAACAAGGCTTGGCCGGCCACCTTAGGATGGGTATAAAGGTGGGTATAATACTTTATAAATAAGAGGCTAGGATAGGGACCGAGAGGAGGAATTGGTTTTGGTCTCACGATGAAATTAAGCTTCCTGTGTTCGCCCCGAACACCCAACTTAATTTCACCAATAATAATTCATACCACTAAAGAATTATTATTGAACTACCGCATCAACCCCAAATTACATTTTGGGCTCCTTCTTATCTTGAGTGCATTAGTCTCCCTGTTTTTAAGATGTCGGATGCCCACTAATTAATTGAGTTACTGATAACTCATTTTAATTAATGTCTTAGTCCAAGAGTAGTACCACTCAACCTTATCATCATGTCGGACTAAGTCCACCTGCAGGGTTTAACATGACAATCCTTATGAGCTCCTCTTGTGGGCATTATCAACCTAGATTACAAGGATACAATTTCCTTCTATAATCAACAGCACACACTATAAGTAATATCATTCCCAACTTATCGAGCCTATTGATTTATCGAGCTAAATATCACCCTTTGATATGTCAAAGAAATGAATATTAAATATATGTGCTTGTTATTATATTAGGAATAACAGCACACACTTTCATAATAACTAAGGTGTTGTTCTTTTATCAAGTCAGTATAAAAAGAACTTACCTTAAATGGTCCTGCTCAGTACACTCAAAGTGTACTTGTGTAATTTATCAGTCAAGATAAACTAACACGTAATTACACTACGACTATTCCAATGGTTTGTTCCTTTCCATCTTAGTCGCGAGCTACTGTTTATAATTTATAAAGAACCGATAACATGATCTTCTATGTGTGACACCACACACCATGTTATCTACAATATAAATTAATTGAACAACTACACTTAACATAAATGTAGACATTTTTGACCAATGTGATTCTTTATTTTAAAATAAATGTTTACAAAAGCTAGGCTTTTAGTATACACTCTAACAATCTCCCACTTATACTAAAAGACTATGCTGTCATACATCTGATTCCCAACACTTCAATATGCCCATCAAAAGCTCTTGCCTTAAGGGTCTTAGTGAAAGGATTTCTCAGGTTATCATCTGATGCAATTTAGGCGGCAACAACTTCTCCTCGTTATACTATGTCTCGTATTGGGTGGTACTTGCGCTCGATCATGTTTACTTGCCTTATGGGCTCGTGGTTCCTTCGAATTTGCTACTGCACCAAATAATTTTGGGCAAACTAGAAATCACATCTAAGTCCATCATGAGGTTACTGAGCCATTCAGCTTCTATGGCTACTTCTGAGGCTGCCACATACTCAGCTTCTATGGTGGAGTCCGAAAAACACCTATGCTTAACACTCCTCCATAGTTATGACTTCACCTCCTAAAGTAAACACAAAACTCTGAGGTTGACTTACTATTGTCCCTTCTGATTTGAAGTCAAAATTCGTGTAACCCACAGGGAGCAAATCATCTACTTTGTAAGCTAGCATATAATCTCTAGTCCCTCTAAGGTACTTTAATATATGCTTTAGAGCAGTCTAGTGTCCCGGTCCTGGGTTACTTCGATATCTGTTAACTATGCCCTGGGCAAAACAGATATCCAGTCTCGTACACAACATTACATACATTAGGCTTCCTATAGCCGAAGTATAAGGAACTGCCTTCATGTCCTCTTTCTATTTTGATGTCTTCGGAGACATCTCTTTAGATAAAGATTCTCCATGTCCAAAAGGTAGAAAAATCTTTCATGGAGTCTTGCATGCTTAAACGAGCTAGGATAGTATGAAGCGCGGGATAAGCACAACATTCTTTTCTTGTGATCTCTTTGATCCCGAGAATATGTGCGCACTCTCCCAAGTCCTTTATATTGAATTGTTTGGACAACCATACCCTTACTTCTGACAACACTTTGATATTGTTTCCAACTACCAAAAATGTCATCTACGTATAGTACAAAAAATACCACCACGTTTCCATCGCACTTCTTGTATACGCAAGACTTATCCGGTCACTGAATAAATTCATAGGTCTAGATTACTTCATTAAACCGGATGTTCCAAGACCTTGAAGCTTTACTTCAATCCATAAATAGATCGATTGAGCTTACATACTAGATTCTCTTTGCCCTTCGCAATGAACCCCCTCTAGTTGCTTCATATGGATGCTTTCTTCAAGACTTCCATTAAGGAAAGCTGTCTTGACATCCATTTGCCAAATCAAATAATCCATATGAGCAGCAATAGATAAAAGAATCTTGATAGACTTAAGCATGGCTACTGGTGAAAAGTTTCCTTTTTCAACAAGCCTTGCTTTGAAAGTTTATACCTTCCCTTCTATCATTCTTTTCCTATTGTAGACTTATTTTCACCCAATGGCTTTTACACCATTTGGTGGTTCTATAAGCTCCCAGACTCTATTAGAATACATAGATTCTATTTCTATATTCATTGCTCTATGCTAAGATGCTGCATCTTAATCTTGGAGTGCTTTGTCATATGTTTGGGGATTAGGTTCATGTTGACGAGGGATTAAGTCCAAAGATTCTCCCAAAACATGAATCTTTTAGGTTTCCTAACAACCCTCCCACTACGACGAGACATTTTGTGCAATTATGTATCATTTGTGATACGTGTTGTAGTTTCTTGTGATATTTCATCTTGTACAGCTGGTACTAGATTAGACGTGTCCTTTATTATTTCCTTAAGAACAAATTTACTTATGGGCTTGTGGTTCATAACATAGTCCTTTTCTAAAAAAATTGGGCATTAGTACTTACAATGACCTTCTGATTTTTAAGGACTATAAACCTCCTTTCATTTCTCTAGGATAACCTATAAACAAGTGAACTCTTGTTCTTAATTCCAACTTATCAATGTCTCCCTTCAGCACATGTGCTGGACTACCCCAAATCTGAATATGCTTTAGACTAGGCTTACGCTCATTATACAATTCTATGAGAATAGAGGGTTCTGATTTAGAAGGTACTATGTTCATTTTCGTTTCCAGAGTATATCCTCAAAATGAATTTGGTAATTTTCTGAATAACTCATCATCGATCTAATCATTTCCATAAGAATCCTATCCCTTCGTTCTACTACACCATTCTGTTGGGGTGTACCAGGTGCAGTCAGTTGGGATTGAATCCCAACTTCTGATAAGTGACTCCTAAACTCTCCTAAGAGGTACTCTTCACTATGATCTCACTGCAGTGTCTTGATACTTTTACCTTGACGTTTCTCCACATCAACCATATACTCTTTGAACTTATCAAAGTACTTAGACTTGCGGCCCATCAAGTAAATGTACGCGTATCTCGAATAGTCATCTATTCGAAACTACCTCTTGCCTGGATAGTCATAGGTCCACACTAATCAGAATGAACCAATTCCAACACGTCTTTGGCTCTATACCCCTTAGACTTAAAAAGCCTCTCAGTCATTTTTCCTTCCAAGCAAGACTCGCAGGTTGGAAAATTTTCCACCACCAATAAACCCAAAAGTTCATCGGCTATTTTCCTTTGAATTCTACTCAAGCTAATATGACCTAACCTTAGATGCCAAAGATATGATTGGTTCATTTCTGAAGGTTGATTTCACTTATTAGAGTTAGAAGATGTGTTATTAATTTTCATTTGTTGCATCGTGGAATTTATTGGATTTATATAAATTGACAACCAACGTACCAGAACAGATAACTTTCCTCTTTTTCTTGACAACAACTTTGTTATCAAAAGAGACAGAATATCAAGTTCTTTGAATAGTTTAGAGACTAAAATCTAGTTCTTTCTAAACTTGGTACGTAAAGATAATTTCTCAAAATCCATGTTTTATTCCTATCAGAGAATAAACATCTCCCACTACAACAACTACTATATTGCAGTAGTGCCCATGTAGACGGTGATTTCTCCTTCATATAGTTGTCAGGTTTCCTGGAACCCCCCACAATGAATTACAGACATGATCAGTGGCTCCCATATCTACACACCAGGTACCGGTAGATAACACCACTAAACATGTTTCAATAACTAATGAATTAAATACACTTTTATTGTTCTCATTTCTGAGAGGACAGTCCACGTTAAAGTCCAAGTTTTGTTTCCAATCATAATTAAGACTACTAAGTCTATTCTATAGTATAACAGCTAGGGGATTGACAAACATTTGAAATCCTAAGAATAACAAAAATATTTGGTCAAGACCAACACATTAAAATCCCCGTGAATTTTGTATTCCACGTTAGTGTGAACGTATACAAAATCAAACTTTAGTAGGAGATTTTATCCATTAATAGTTGGTCTTTCTTTGATTAAATATTTGGTCAAAATTTTGAATTTAAAATAACATTGATTCCTCAAATAATATTATTTAAATTCACCAACACCTCAAACACCGAGAATTATGCATGCCACGATAGTGTGAACGTATACAAATTCAAACATTTGTAAGAGGAGGGTTTTACCCATTAATTATCTTGTCAATAAATATTTTTGATAAATAAAATTACCTCAAACACCATGAATGTTGTATGTCACGATAGTGTGGACGTATACAAATTCAAATATTTGTAAGAGGGGGTTTTAATTTTATTATCTTGTCATCCTATTTTTATGACAAATTAATAGTTGGTTTTCCTTTGGTCACACAAATAATAGCAGTGACTCCGATGGGGAGGATACTATTAAATGCGCCTAAGTGTATACCATTACTTGATACTAAGTCCATTAAGTAGGATTGTGCCCCTTCCGATGGGGAAGATCACACGCTCCTAAATAATTTCCTATAACCATCCATAAAGGAAGTTTGATCCAGTGATCCACAAACAAACTCATCCGATATGGAGGAAGGCACTCAGATCCAACGCGTAAGTTTGTTTGCATCACTTACAAACCAGTAATGGAGACCGTGGAATCTATCTACTAATCCCTCTCCCACTTAGTTATTTAAGGTGAGGAATTTTAACCTATGCAAGCATTCATCACATGCACACACACACATTACAGTAAATAAAAGCAATAAATTTGGAAATTAATTTTTCAACTATTATGGCTTTTTCCATCACTGTACTCCATGTGCTCCAACCCTGGCTGTTGCCATCTTTAGCCACCGTCATCGGGTCCATGTCGTCGGGTCCATCGAGCTTCCTTTTCTGTTGCGCCTCTGATCCTCTAATAGCACCACGCCTCGCAAGGATACGATCCGCGACAAAAATAGAATTTTACATATATCGATCCTATATTGCACAAAGGAATGTACATGTATTCTAGATCAAACAAAAAAGTAAAATTCTAAAACTAATATAGCTTCTGCTGTATTTGATACATACAATCATGCACACACAATAAAATGCCCTTGACATGTCCAAGGGTCCAATCGCACACAATATCATAATAGTTGGAGCCTGCAACCACAGAGTTAACGCATCCTACTATTATCCTGCCTAAATTATGTATGACATGTGCATAATTAAACTGAAAACCAAAACACAGAGAGTCAAATCCTAGCTCTGATACCAATTGTTGGTTGGTCCTAGGAAGATCGTACCGGTTCCATTGTATAAAAATTTTGTACAAGTGTCGAACCTTTCCTAAACAACCTATTGTGTTTTTTAGAAATTAAATTAGGAATTACAAACGGAACTTAACATTATTGATTCCAAATTTAACTTATCTATTCTTAATGATTTAGACTTAGATTGCAAGCGGAACTTAACACTATTGATCCAAGTCCGACCTATGTTACAAAGTTGATTAAATATTTATTTCTAAAATTGGCTCCCAAATCAAACATGACAAGACACTAGGCCTTCTTGGTTATGGGATCATCCACCACTGCCTCGACAAAGCTTTTTATAGAAATTCAATATTTAATTTCCTAAAATAACATTAGGTTTAACCAAAAAGAACAATCGAATCACAAATTCGAAAAAAAAGCAAGAACTCGAATCACAAATTTGAAACCTAGAATTATATGCCTCTTGTGTTTGGAATTCATACAAAGAAAAAAAAACTAGCATGATGCAGAAAATAATTACTAGTTATACCTTTCTTTGTATGCAACGACCTCTTGATCTTCTACCGTATTCCTCTTCTTATCTCGGACGTCGTGTGGGTGATGATCTACCGAGATGAGAACCACCCAAGCTCCTTCTTCTCCAAGCTAGTTTCGGCCACCACAAAAACTCCAAGAGATGTGAGGTTCGACCACCATCACCAAGCTCCAAGGGATGCTAGAAACAAAGCCTCCTATCTCTCCTTCTTCTCCAAGAAAAATCTGGCCACCAAGCTTTCTTCAAGAGGATGATGCCGCCGACCACTTGAGAGGAAGAATAGGGGAAGAGGAGAAAAGAAATCCGGCCACACCAAGGAAGAGAGGAGAATAATAGAATAGAGTTCTTAGCCATGAAGGCACCCCTACCCCCTCTTTTATAATCCTAGGTCTTGGCAAATAAGGAAAATTTAAATAAAAACTTCCTTATTACTTTGCCATGAAAAGGAAAATTTAATTTCATTTAAAATCAAATTCCTTTTCTTAAACTATATGGTCGGCCACTCTAAAACTCCAAACAAGGAAAATTTTAATCAGAAGAATTAAAACTTCCTAATTTGTTTCCGGAAATTTTAAATAAAAATTTCTCTAACAATATTTCCCTTCATGGTTGGTTGTAAAAGGAAATTTCTTTAAATTAAAATCTATCTTTTAAAACATGTGGATGATTTCCAAAAAGGAAAGTTATCTCTAAAATTAAAATCTACTTTCAATCTACAAATAAGGAAAGATATTTAATCTTTCTCTTAATCTTTTGTAGAAGACTATAAATGAAATATTTAATTTTAAAACTCTCTTTTTAAATCATGAACATGGTTACAAAAAAGGAAAGTTTTATCAAAATTAAAATCTTCCTTTCAATCTACAAATGAGGAAAGATATCAAATCTTTTCTTAATCTTTTGTAGAAAGCTATAAAATGAAAGATTTAAATTTTAAACTCTCTTTTAAAACCATGGAATTAACATAAAAAAAATTAAAGAATAAAATTCTTTTAATTTTATTGTGGCCGGCCACCTAAGCTTGGACTCAAGCTAGGGCCGACCACCACTTGGTTCATCCAAGGATTAACTTGGCCGGCCCCTTGCTTGGGCTCCAAGCAAGGCTTGGCCGGCCACCTTAGGATGGGTATAAAGGTGGGTATAGGTGGGTATAATACTTTATAAATAAGAGGCTACGATAGGGACCGAGAGGAGGAATTGGTTTTGGTCTCACGATGAAATTAAGCTTCCTGTGTTCGCCCCGAACACCCAACTTAATTTCACCAATAATAATTCATACCACTAAAGAATTATTATTGAACTACCGCATCAACCCCAAATTACATTTTGGGCTCCTTCTTATCTTGAGTGCATTAGTCTCCCTGTTTTTAAGATGTCGGATGCCCACTAATTAATTGAGTTACTGATAACTCATTTTAATTAATGTCTTAGTCCAAGAGTAGTACCACTCAACCTTATCATCATGTCGGACTAAGTCCACCTGCAGGGTTTAACATGACAATCCTTATGAGCTCCTCTTGGGGACATTATCAACCTAGATTACTAGGGCACAGTTTCCTTCTATAATCAACAACACACACTATAAGTAATATCATTTCCCAACTTATCGGGCCTATTGATTTATCGAGCTAAATCTCACCCTTTGATAAGTCAAAGAAATGAATACTAAATATATGTGCTTGTTATTATATTAGGATTAAGAGCACACACTTTCATAATAACTAAGGTGTTGTTCTTTTATCAAGTCAGTATAAAAAGAACTTACCTTAAATGGTCCTTCTCAGTACACTCAAAGTGTACTTGTGTAATTTATCAGTAAAGATAAACTAACACGTAATTACACTATGACTATTTCAATTGTTTGTTCCTTTCCATCTTAGTCGCGAGCTACTGTTTATAATTTATAAAGAACCGATAACATGATCTTCTGTATGTGACACCACACACCATGTTATCTACAATATAAATTAATTGAACAACTACACTTAACATAAATGTAGACATTTTTTACCAATGTGATTCTTTATTTCAAAATAAAAGTTTACAAAAGCTAGGCTTTTAGTATACACTCTAACATGGAGGAAGGGCACGACCGTGTGCTTCCACACAGTCGTGTCACCTTGGCCGAGAGAATGCAGCGCAGGGCCATGTGAACCCGCACGGACGTGCCACGAGCCGTGCGAAGGACCCCCTTTCTCCACCGAAAAAGCTTGTTCTCCTCTTATTCACTTTCACTTGCCATTCAAAATTCTTCCAAGTCATCAAATCCATTCTAAACCAATTAGTGCCAGTATCTTAGGTAAAGCGGAGTAAAGAAACAAAACTAAAGTTCTACATGTTCCCCAAAATAACCAAATCTCGGATCTCTTTCCATTGTTCCGCCACACACCCCCAAGCACCGCTCCTGCTGCCTCCTCCTACTCGAGCTTTCCTTTACCTTTATCTGCAGTATAAGGAAATGCAAATCTATAAGTGAATGCTTAGTAAGTACCGTCTACTCACAAAACAATGCATTAAAAGATGTCATGCTTTTCAAAAGAGAACATGCTTTCCAAATTGCTTGCGGAAACACAAAACATGCACTTGTCCATAATTCACCATGAACTACATAACTCGGAAATATATATATAGCATGCATTTTAAAATCAGTTTATCATGCAAAATATCCACTTAAAATCATGCAATGAAAAATATAAAATTTGCTATGCTATAGAGATCAGACCCTGCACTCTCTAACTCTCGTTCTCAACTTAATAATGTTTTCACTTTAAGAAATCAATGAGCTTTGAAAACTTTATCTTACATACTAGTGAAAATAATAATCAACTTACTTTGGGCCCGACATTTTACCACTTTGCGTGCATCCTTAATAAGATCCGAGGTAGTTAATCCCGAACTCATTAAGGTACTACTAGGCAGTCTAGGAGCCTAGGGGCGATCTAGGAGCCCACCCATGCACCTTGTGTCTGGTACATGCCTTTCTAAAGTAAAATACTTTCTTTTACCTTTAATTTCTTGTACTTGTACTTGCTTGGCATTTAACCAAACGCCTTATGTGCACTTATTTCCCCCATATTTATAGGGAAGCACTTTAGGCACTTGATTATACTTCTTAGTCCCAAAACTTTATGGGAAGCAAATCAAGATAATCTAAACATACTCTTAATCCCAAAACTTTTAGGGGCATCACATATATCATAGCATCTATCTTTTCTTAACATGCAATAAACATCTCATAACATGCATCTTCCTTTACATACTTAAAATGTATCAATCTAAGTAACATCAAAGCAACTTATAATGCAGGTGAGAGATACTTACATCCTTTCGCTAGATCTTACTATTATGGAGGGTGTAGGGAAGAAAATCCTCTCTTTTGTATGCCTTGATCTCCAAAACACCCTTCACGTGTGAAAGAACCTTGTGGAATTATCCTCTTAGATCCTCCCCTTGAATACTTAGAACTTTAGAAACCCTAGTCCTAGATCTTGGCCGAAAACCACAAAGGTGAAACAGAGAATTTCGGCTAGAGAGGAGAAGAGGAAGAGGGAGATGAAAAGTTAGGTTTTCATCTCATCATTTCCCTTTTATACCAAGTGGAAGTTGAAGCATCTTTTCACATTATTCTACATATAATGAATTGTTTCATATTCCTAATGTGATGCTTTACCACCACCTAATGGTTACTTAAACTAATCTTAAATACGAGGTCTAAGGTTCAAATCCTAGCCCAGGCCATTTATGAATATATTTTAATTTCTTTTCTCTTCTTATATTTCTTTTTGCCCATTTAAAAATAGGGAAAATTTACGGGTGTTACAATCCCCCATACCTTATAAAAAGTTCATCCTCGAACTTAGAACAACTGTGGATACTTCTGTCTCATATTATCCTCGCATTCCCATGTTGCTTCTTCATACTGTTGACTTTGCCACAACACTTTTACTAACGGTATATCTTTGTTCCTCAACTTCTTAACTTCTCGATCTATTATCTGAGTAGGTTGACTTTCAAAACTGAGATCCTCTTGAACTTGAACCATCTGCGGCACTTGATTTGCATCGGGAACATGCTTCTTCAGCATTAAGATATGAAAGACATTATGAATAGCTAACATTTCCTGAGGTAGTTCCAGCTCATAAGCTACCTTGCCAACCCTTCTAGTGATCCGGTATGGCCCCATATAACGTGGACTCAACTTTCCTTTCTTTCCAAACCGCATCACTCCTTTCATAGGAGCTACTTTAAGGAACACTAAGTCCCCAACCTCAAATTCCAGTGGTCTACGGTGCACATCCGCATAGCTCTTCTGCCGACTCTGAGTCGTTTCTATCCTCTGGCGAATTTTCTGAATGGCTTGGTGGTGTCCTCGATAAGGTCTGTCTGGAGTCCCATTTCTTTCTTTTCACCACCTTCATACCAACAGATAGGAGATCTACATCTCCTCCCATATAGAGCCTCATAGGGTGTCATTCCGATAGTAGTTTGATAGCTATTATTGTATGCGAATTTTGCTAAGCATAGGTATCGACACCAACTTCCTTTGAAATCTAAAGCACAAGCTCATAGTATATCCTCTAAAACTCGGTTCACTCGTTCTGTTTGCTCGCCAATTTGAGGATGAAATGCAGTGCTAAACCGTAGCTTAGTGCCAAGAGCTCTCTGAACACACTCCCAGAAGTGTGAAGTAAAATGACCATCTCTATTAGAAATTATGGTTTTGGGAACTCCATGCAATCGGATAACCTCTTTCACATACAAATGTGCTAATTGCTCAATAGAGTAGGATATTCTGATAGCTAGGAAATGAGCAGACTTGGTTAATCTGTCCCAGATCACATCATAATCATTCGTGGTTGTGGGTAGTCATACTATAAAGTCCATAGATATATCCTCCCACTTCCACTCTGGGATCTGGATAGGCTACAGAACTCCGCCTAGTTTCTAATGTTCTGCTTTAACCCGTTGACACGTCAGACAGGTACTGATGTATCTAGCAACATCTCTCTTCATTCCAGACCACCAAAAGCGTTCCTTTAAATCTTGGTGGAATCAGGATGCATTGCATAGGGTGTTCTATAGGCTTCATCTAGAATTTTGCTTCACAGTTCTTCTTGATTAGGGACACAAAGACGATTACCACAATATAGCATCCAACTATCTGATATTCAAAACTCCCCTTTTTCTCCTTCTTGTATTCCCTGGTTGATCTTCTGAATATTAGGATCTTCATCCTGCCCTTTCTGTATATCGTCAAGCAAGGTTGACACTAGTGTCAAAGTGGAGAGCTGCCCAATAATAATTTCTAGCTCAAAATTTACTACTTCCTTCCGTAGGGGTTGGGACATGGCAGATAAGGACAATAAAGTTATGCAAGGTTTTCTACTTAGCGCATCTTCCACCTTATTCGCCTTCCCTGGATGGTAGAGGATTTCACAATCATAGTCTTTGACTAACTCAAGCCATCTCCGTTGTCTCATGTTTAGGTCTTTATGAGTGAAGAAATACTTCAGACTCTGGTGATCTGTGTAAATCTTGCACTGAGTTCCATATAAGTAGTGCCTCCGGACTTTAAGAGCGAAGACTATTGCTGCTAACTCGAGGTCATGAGTGGGGTAGTTCTTCTCATAATCTTTGAGTTGTCTCAAGGCGTAGGCAATGACTCTGCCATTATGCATCAGTACAGCTCCGAATCCCAATTTAGAAGCGTCGCTATACATATCGAAGCTCTCGCCATTTTCGGGAAGAGTTGGGATTGGAGCACTAGTCAATCTCCTTTTTAGTTCAATGAAACTCTTCTCACAATTCTCTGTCCACTCAAATTTTCTATTCTTTATGGTAAGTGTTGTCAATGGAGAGACAATCCTTGAGAAGATCTCAATGAATTTCCTATAATAGCCTGCTAATCCAAGGAAACTTCTGATTTCACTGACATTCCTGGGTCTATTCCAGTAACTCACAGCTTCTATTTTTGTCGAGTCTACCATGACCCCATCCTTAGAAATAATGTGACCTAGGAAGGTCACTTGATCGAGCCAAAACTCGCACTTGAAGAATTTCACATACAACTATCTCTGCTGAAGAATTTGTAATACTGTCTTCAGATGTTCAGCATGTTCCTCCTGACTTTTGGAGTATATAAGAATATCGTCTATAAAGACGATTACAAACTTATCCAAGTAGTCTTTGAACACTCTGTTCATCAGATCCATAAACATAGCCGAGCGTTCGTCACTCCAAAAGGCATGACTACAAACTCATAGTGTCCATATCTCGTTCAAAATGTCGTCTTCGGTACATCATCTACCCATACTTTCACTTGATGATATCTGGACTGCAAGTCTATCTTGAAAAATACTGTGGCTCCCTTTAACTGATCAAATAGATCCTCAATCCTCGGTAAGGGATACCTGTTCTTGATTGTTACTTTGTTCAGCACTCGGTAGTCCACACACATTCGCATGGACCCGTCCTTCTTCTTTATGAACAACACCAGAGCTCCCCATGGTGAGTGACTAGGGCGAATGAAGCCCTTGTCGAGTAGCTCCTGTAGCTGTCCCTGAAGTTCTTTTAATTCTGCCGGAGCCATGCGGTAGGATGCTTTTGAGATTGGATGGGTACCAGGGATGAGTTCAATCTCAAATTCAACTTCCCTATCCAGCGCTAAACCTGACAACTCCTCGGGAAACACTTCCGGGTAGTCACACACGACTCTAACTTCCTCTAGCTCTTGATTTCTTTCTTGCTGGGTATTAACCACATAAGGTAGAAACCCAGCACATCCATCGGCTAACATCTTCTGAGCTTTCAGGGCTGATAAAAATTTTTGGTTCTCTTCTTTGGATCTCCGATGAACTCAAACTTAGACTCTACCTTAGGATGGAATAGAACCGTTCACTTACGACACTCGATGGAAGCACCATACTTGCTCAGGAAGTCCATCCCAAAAATAACATCATAATCAGACATGTTCAGCAAGATCAGATCGTTGTACAGTTCTCTGTCTGAAATTTTGACTGGCACAGCTCGCAGCTAGTGCGTAGATGTCATTATCTCTCTCGAGGGTAGTGTCGTCGAGAATTGTCCACTTAGGACCTCTGGGGATATACCTATTCTTTCAGCAAATACTATGGAGATAAACGAATGGGTTACCCCGGTATCAAATAGCACAGTTGCATATTGATTAAAAATGCATATCTGACCTGTGACAACTGTGGAGGCGTTTGCTACCTCCTCTCTGGTAAGGGAGAAAACTCGAGCATTTGTAGAACTTGATGGAACTTTCAGTCTACCTTGGCTAATATGAGGACCCTCCAACGCGGCCTGCATCTGGTGTAGCTGTGCCTACTGGCCTCCATATTACACAGGTTGTGCAGGTGAAAGGTTGATCTTGGTTGGGAAATTCTTGGCCATATGCCCCTCTTGACCACATGTAAAATAGCCACTCATGCCCTTGCGATAGATTCCAAGATGCATCTTTCCGCAGGTGGAACATGTGGCATACTTAGGTTGCTTGTTTACGGATCCTCCCTTCTTATTACTCCACTGCTTCCTCTTGGAGCTCCCTTTCTAGGTTGACCCCTAACTCTGGGGTTTCTGAGTGCCAGAACTCCCTTAACATTTGTTCTCCATTAGTATTGGCTTCTACTGCTTGATACTGTTTAGATAATGCACCATGATCCGGGCACTTTTAATCAGCTCTTCTGCAGTCTGCGGTCATTAATTTCGCGCCAGCTACATTCAGAGCTATCTCAGGCCTCATCATCTTGAGCATTAGTCTTACCCTTTCTCTTTCTATGCTGACCAACTCGGGGCATAGGCGAGCCAACCTATTGAATTTCTTCACGGCTTCATCTACTGATAAACTTCCTTGTCGGAATTCCGTGAACTCATCATAATGTTTGGATCCTTGGGTTCGGTCGACTGAACCCGCTCCCTTCCTTCCTCGCTGGGCTCAGATCAGATCCAATCTTCGAGCATTGATGACACTTAATGATTTGGTCGACCGTTCCCATTGTTCGGTCGATCGAATGGTGAGATTTCTCCATTCGTCGAGATTCTTCATTAATGTGTCTTTAATGCGATGATAGTTCAGTCGACCGATCCTCTGCTTTGGTCGACTGATCTGGCTAGCTTCCATCTTTGCTTCTGATCAATCTGTACTATGCCACATCATCAAGGTTCGGTCAACCGATCCTTTGGTTCGGTCAACCGATCAAGTTTCGATCGAAATGTGCTCTGCTTGTTCTGAACTGATCTCTGGTCTGAGTCAAGCTAGTTTGGTCGACCAATCCTCTATGTTCTGTCGACCGATCAGGCCAAATCTACAACACAGAGTTAAACAGAATATTTCTGCAATATAAAGGTTAACACAATAATATATATAATGCATGAGTAGTATTAGACAGTAGAACTATCTTTGATCTCAACTTGAAAACCATCCCGGTTTCTTCAGTTGGATTAGTGACCTAGAGTTTGTTCCCTTCCGGAACACGACCTCACTATCGCTCCTCCAATTGCTTACTCAACCTACCTGTCAAACCTTGGTCCTTCAAACCTATTCGGACTTTGCCACTTAGCATTGGATCGGCCACCCAAGACTTTTCCTCGATCTTCGGTCCTCCAAACTTATCGCTCTTCCCTGCCAAGTGTCGAGTCATTTCCACCCACTTGGACTTTCCGTCAGGCTTCCACGATTTGCTAAGTCTTTCCTGCCTAGCTTCTAACTAGGACTTTCTCGATTCAATAAGCAGGCCGCACACTTAATCAACTTGTTAGATCACAACAAGACTTAACTTGAACCTTTGATAATATCAAAACTCAAGTTTAATTCTGGTGCTACCTGCACCAACAGAAAATATTATATGGAAATGTAAAATCTTGAAAATGGGAGAATAACCATAAGGAAATTTTCAAAAATTTTTAGAAATTTTTCAGAGCTCATATGACAAATTTAAGGAGATCAAATATTGAGCCCCGAGAAAGCATGTTTAGGCTACCCCATTTAAACGAGGAAAATTTTAATTTTTCCTTTTCTTTTCTTTTCTTTTTTCTTTTTTCTTTTATTTTCTTTCTTTTCCTTCATTTCTTCCCTCACCGAGCCTCTCCCCTCTCTGCGCCGATTCTTTTCTTCTTCCCCAAACCCGATCATCTTCCCCGAGCCAATCCCCTTCCTCTCCCTCTCACTCTCGCGACGTTGAGCAGTGCGGCGCTGACCACCGCTTTGTTTTCCTTGAGCCTTCATCTTCTCAACCCGACGACGGCGTCTCTTCTCCTCGCTGAAAAATCCGTCGCCCAAGGGAAGCCTCGAAGCCCTAGCGTCATCTCCCTTCTCACCCGATCTCCACCGACCTCCCCTCCGACTCCATAACTCGACGCCACAAGGGAATCACGTTGGCTCCGTCCAACCCACCACCGACGAGGTCATCCATCACCACGATCGCCTGATTCTTCTCGGTGGCTGCCTTTCTCCCCCCCCCCCCCCCCCCACTTATTCTCCTTTCTTGTCCGAACTATCTCTCTCACAGGGGAGTCAACGACCGAGGGCAAAGGGGGACCTTGATTAACCACCGTTGCTACTATCGCCATGGATCAACCCTTCATCGACACCCTATTGCCATCACCAGCAGTGCCATCATACCTCTTCAGCCGATCTAGTAATCGATGGTGTCAAAGTTGCCGATCTCCTTGTGCACTGCTGTCCTCTCCATTTCCCAATCACAGCCACCAACCATGAGGTAGATGTCATCTTCTCTATGCTTCTTTCAATCTGGATGCTCGACGCCGAGAGCCGCCGTTGCTGGCCAGTGCATATCTGCTGGAGAGAAGTCTGGGGTAAGGTTGTTGGATTGAGCTTGATTAGATTACAAGGTTAATTGATAGATTGCTAAGTTTCAGGTAGGGGTGCAAATGAACCAATTCCGCTCGCGAGCTATTCGAAGTTCGATTCGATAAAAACACGTTTGAGCTCGTTTAATGAGGCTCGTTAAGATAAATAAACCAAGCTCAAGCTTCACAATATTCGGCTTGTTAGCTCGTGAACACGTTCGTTAACTCATTAAGCAACTTTTAAATTAAAAAAATAATAGTTTTGATATTGAATTTATAGATTTTACACTCTACTTATGAAAAATATAGACAAATATATTAAATTTATTTATTAGAATAAAATTATAAATTTTAATAATATTATTATAATTTTCTCTAAATATATAATTTAGTTCTTAATGAATATTTAAATTTACGATTTATATTTATTAAGCTCATTTAGGCTCGATAAAAGCTCGAATAAGCTCGTGAGCCATGAATATATTCGTTAAATAAAGCTCGAGCTCGGCTCAATTATAAACGAGTTAAGCTCAAACATTTAAGAGTTCAGCTTGGCTTGGCTCGATTACACCCCTAGTTTCAGGCATCTAATCATGTCGGACAGCGATATCGCACTAGTTCGGTCAACACTACGACAGACGGTCACCACTACGACAGTGAACGCGCTCTGATAGTGATCAAGCAGGTAACCTTCCAGAAATTAATGAGTTGTTGGAGGTCAATTCATTGTTTTATCTTAATGCTGCAAATTGAATCAAAGGATGGTTGAGTTTGGTCTGAAAGGTGGAACAATTAGGGTTAATGAAGCTAACCCTAGTTGATCAATGGATTAGATTTAGTTGGGGATTTGATTTAGCTAATTAATTTATGTAATTAGCTAAATCTGTATATCATGCATTGCAGGACTCTAATTCGAGACGAGCATCTCGACGTCGGATTTGACTGAATTGGACCTTCTATTTGACTTATCTTCAAAGATATTGTCGTTTGATATGCATAGTAATATTTAACAAGTAGTAATATTTATGTTCATTTTTGCATTGATATGTCATTATCTATTACCTGAGCATGCTGTATTTATTACCTGCTTTTGCATTCATGTTCCTTTGATTATTTATGTCCTTAAGATAATGACAAACCGTGCCTCATTATGTTCAGGACCTAGATTTATTCTACTATACCTGACCTGTGTACCTAAGCTATTTTATTTGATCCATATACCTTTTGGTACACATTAGATAGAGATGGATAGGATCAGGATATTTCCATGCTTAGTGTCATGCACCATTTCGTATGATTGCATGCTGTGCGATAGTCGGCTCCATTATTGTTGAGCACATCACCAATTACATGGATCTGAACACACAACCACTCATGGGTTAGTGATTTTTATTTAGACAGGGTGTGTTGTAGTAGGTTGCTCTATCAAGGGCTCTGTTGGTCCACTCATGGGTAGTGGGACGCAGCGTGGTAACAGGACAGGGATCCCTCCTCTGGACTGTCTCAGAGAGATGAGAGCATTGAACTCCCCCACTTATGATTTGGAGTAGGAGGATAGGTGTACTCCGACATCATCCCGTCCACTCGGTCACTTATCAGGAGCAGTGATTGCAGAGTGCACGGTTGTCACAACCCTACCCACTCGGTCTCACCATCGTGTGTGAGATGGCTGACTAGCGTCAGGGGTGACCATGTCATTGGCATCATATGCATCGATGCATTTACTGATTGTGTTTGCTGCACTTTATTTGTTGCATATTTGGTAGATGCATATGATTGACATGCATACAGGATCATGGTACTCCTCGGTCTGACGACCTTGTTTACCTTATACCCAGGTCCTGGTTAGTACAGTATATATATATATACTTATTACTAGTTGTTATGTCTTACTGTCCATGTCAGCTGTTACCCGCTGAGGAGTTGACTCACCCCGTTGATATTATTTATTTCAGGTTGAGGTCGTCAGGAGGTTCTAGTCGCTAGCCCCCCCTCCAGATCGCAAGGATTTTTTGTTTGGGTCTTTTGTTTTCTTATTATACTATCTAGTCTATGTTTCAGACTTGTATTGGTTTTGCACCATGGATTTTGTATGGTTTTTTATGTGTCGATGGGTGTTATTCGATATGTCTTGCTACGTGCCTGCCCGGACGACAGAAGAGGTAAGTGTATATGTTGTTTTTTTATTCTTGCATTTGTGTTGACAGTCGGAGGCTATTTTATAGTTAAATTGCGTGATTATGGATTGTTTTATTATTATTATTGTTCCGGCCGTGTTGGTCGTATATGAGTTAATGTAGTAAAGTTTCATATTGTCACCCGTACAGGGTGGATGTTGTCAAAATTTCTTTTAGCAGAGACTACTTGGGGTGTGACAATATTTTTGGTATTAGATCAGGTCTACGATGCCCGTTTGTCATGTTTTAGATTTTCGAATTAATCTGATACCAATTCTTTTGGTATCAGAACCCAGTTTTGCGAGTCAATCTAGGTATTTTAGGATTTATACAGATTTTCGTTGATTTTCTCGTTTCAGAATTTCGAGGTATTATTTGACCTCGTCAAGGAAAGGTTATTTTGGGGACTAGACAATGATGAAATATCTCCAGACGGCATATAGGTATGATGTATTAATTTTATAATTTTGGTACCTGTATTAATACTTGGGTAACATAGATATCCTTATTGGTCATAAAGAGATATGTAGTCTATATTGGAATTAGCTTCATTATTAGTAAGATATGGTGTGGTGGTGTGGTATCCTTCTCATAAATGTGGCATACTTACTAAATAATAGTTGACCACTCTGTAGCTTATTATCACAGATAAGCACTTATATTAAGGCAAACGTGAGATGAACCATAAAAGATGACCACGAAGGAAATAAAGAGGTGAGTTTTGGCAATCACTGAGAGAAGATTTAAGTGATGTGCATCTAAGAGGATCATGCGTTCATTTTGGTCTATTTGGTACGGGTTTGTACCTGTACTACTCGATAAGGATAACCGGTTGGACTTCCTAAAATATCCTTTTCTTCTTGTATTTGATTCTGCCATTCATTACTTTGTTCTCCCTATCCTTTCTTACCTCCTCTACAACACACTTACATGAGTTATGTGATTCCTCTTTCTTTGCCTAGTCCTCCTCCTCCTACGTCTAGGGTTGGTGATTGGTACAACCACTAAAAAACTTCCTCCACTTGAGTTTGTGCTAGGGACCAATACTAGCACCTCGGACACTTGAAATGCCTCATTTTGACAGTGAATTGAAAACCTATCGGAACTAGTTTTCAAAACTTGGTTAGACTCTTTAGTAGTTGATTGTTTCTTTGTCTTGCCCTGATCAAACAGTAATGAGCAAATGAAATGCATTATAGCAGATCCCTACCAAGTTAAGTTGCGACACCAATATTTAATTCACTACATATGATGTGGGTAGACTGCCTGTCCTTAGACCATGGTGACTGACCGTCGTCCTACCGTTCAGTGATGCATTGGATGTCACTCAGGAGGTCAGGGGTTGCCCATTAGATTTTGGCAACCATAAACTCCTTGTAGATTTATTAGTACTAGAAATGGTCGAGTTCGACATTATCCTTGGCATAGATTGGTTGTCTGCATATCATGCCACGGTTGATTGCCAAACGAGGGTGGCCACATTCCGACCTCTAAACCAACCCTCATGGGATTTCACTAGTATCAGGGACGATGGCATATCGATCATTTCTGTTATGTAGGCACAGAAGTAGTACTCATCTCTCAAACGTTCCAATGGTCCGAGAGTATCCGGATGTATTTCTAGATGAGTTACCAGGCTTGCCTCCCAGAAGGCAAGTGGAGTTTGCTATTGAGCTGATTCTGGGAACCATGTCGACATCGAAAGCTCCTTACTGTATGACACCGAAAGAGTTGGATGAGCTAAAAGTCCAACTCCAAGAGTTATTGGACAGGGGATTCATTCGCCCTAGTGTTTCTCCGTGGGGTTCTCCAGTACTATTAGTCAAGAAAAAGGATGGTACTCTGAGATTGTGCATCGACTACAGACAGCTGAACGCAGTGACCATCAGGAATAAGTACCCCTTACCACTGATCGAGGATTTGTTTGATCAGCTCAGAGGTACATCAGTATATTCTAAGATTGATCTGCGGTCTGGATATCATCAACTAAGAGTTAAAGAATATGATATTCAGAAAATAGCATTCCATACCAGATACGGACATTATGAATTTTTGGTAATGCCATTTGGGCTTACTAATGCTCCAACAGTGTTTATGGATTTGATGAACCTGCATCTTTCTGGAGTATCTAGATCAGTTCGTTGTCGTCTTCATCGATGACATTTTGATCTACTCATGTTCCGAGTAGAAGCATGCACAGCATCTTCGCATAGTCTTGGAGACTCTTCGACGACATCGTCTATACGCAAAGTTCAGCAAGTGTATATTTTGGCTATCTTCAGTTAGTTTTCTGGGTCACGTGGTTTCTAGCCAACGTATTTCCATAGACCCTCAGAAGATCGAGGCTGTCACCAGCTAGGAGCAGCCGAAATCAGTTCAGGAGATCCGTAGTTTCTTGGGACTGGTAAGATATTACAGATGTTTCATCAAGGGTTTCTCCCGGATTGCTATGCCGCTGACATGCCTGACCAGGAAAGGTGTGAAATTCACTTTGTCAGAAGCTTGCGAGACTAGTTACCAGGAGCTGAAGCGGAGACTAGTAACAGCACCAGTTCTGGTTTACCCTCTGGAGAGGATGGATTCGTACTCTTCACCGACACATCTCTTCAAGGTTTGGGTGCTGTTCTGATGTAGCACAACAGGGTAGTCTCTCCTATTCTTCTCGACAATTGAAGGAGCATGAGAAGAATTACCCAGTTTATGATCTAGAGTTGACCGCCATTATATTTGCTTTGAAGATTTGGCGGCATCACCTGTATGGTATTACCTTTGAGATTCTCACTAACTATAAGAGTCTCAAATATCTGTTCACCCAGAAGGAACTCAATCTCTGACAGAGGAGATGGATGGAGTTCCTGAAGGATTACGACTGTATCATTAGCTATCACCCGAGGAAAGCTAATGTGGTTGCCGATGCACTTAGCCGGAAGTCCAGAGGGACTTTGGCTTGCCACCGAGCTTTAGTCATGGACTTGATTTAGGGTTTCTCTGAGTTGGGCCTTGAGGAGCAGGGACAGATAGAGTAGGGTATTCTGGTTACCATGGTTGCTCAGTCGTCTATCAGGACGAGGATCCGAGAGGCCTAGGTCGATGATTAGCACTTACAGTCCATTGGCAACCAGATAGCTTCCGGGCAGCCGACAAAGTTCACCCGAGATGACGCGGGTATTATATATTTCCGAGGCCGATTATGCGTACCTCCATCTCACCCGATCAGGGAGGAGTTACTTCAAGAGGCTCATCGCTCTCGATTTACTATCCACCCAGGCGGGACCAGCACATATCGAGACTTGAGGCATTCCCATTGGTGGAACGACATGAAGAAAGACATCACAGAATTTGTAGCTGGATGTCTAGTATGTCAGCAGGTGAAGGCCGAACACTAGAGACCTGCCGGATTACTTCAGAAGATTCCTATTCCTGAGTGGAAATGGGAGTATATCACCATGGACTTTGTGGTGGAATTGCCTAGGACACGACGAAGCCATGACGCGATTTGGGTGATCATTGATCGGTTAACCAAATCTGCACACTTCCTGGCAATTCAGAAAATTGACTCTCTAGATCGATTGGCAGAGTTGTATTATCGAGAGATCATAAGATTGCATGGTGTGCCCTTGAGTATTATATCGGATAGAGACCCACGGCTCATGTCCCGATTCTGGCAAAGTCTACAATAGGCCTTGGGCACACATCTCCGACTCAATACAACCTTCCATCCGTAGACATATGGATAGTCAGAGTGGACCATCTAGACTTTAGAAGATTTACTGAGGTCTTGCGTTTTGGATTTCGGAGGCAGCTGGGAGAATCATTTTTCATTAGTTGAGTTCGCCTACAATAACAGCTATCATTTGGCTATCTAGATGACACCATTTGAAGCATTATATGGTAGGCCTTGTCGGACACCCACCCTCTGGGAGGAGGTTGGGGAGGCCCAACTGCTAGGACCGCAGAGAGCTCAGCAGGAGACAGAGTTGATCCACACTATTAGACGGAGGATGTCAGAGGTGCATGACCACCAAAAGAGTTATGCTGATCAGAGACGTAGACCCCAGGAGTTCTCTACTGGCGACCATGTATTCCTGAGAGTTTTACCCACGAAAGTGGTAAAGAGATTTGGCCTCCGAGGTAAGCTAGCTCCACGATACATTAGGCCTTTCCAGATCTTGGAGAGGATTGGAGCAGTAGCTTATCGTCTGGCGCTACCACCGGCTCTGGCAGGCATTCACGATGTGTTCCATGTGTCTATGCTGAGGAGATACGTAGCCGACCCAGCACATGTGCTGTCAGATATACCTGTTCCCATTCAACCCGACATCACCTACGAGGAGGTTCCGGTACGGATTTTGGACCAGAAAGAGCGTCAGTTGTGGAACAAGACTATCCAGCCAGTTAAAGTCGGATGGCAGTATCAGTCCGACAAGGAGGCTACATGGGAGCTCAAGGATATGATCCGAGCTCGATACCCCCATCTTTTCACTTGAGGTATGTTGATTAATTTACCGTTCAACATTTATACTATCTATCTGTTGTTAGTACTTGCTGATGGTAGATAATGAAATTTTAGGGCCAAATTTTTATTAATGGGGGAGAATGTAAAATACCGAAAAAGGGTGAATGACCATAAGGGAATTTTCAGAAATTTTTAAAAATTTTCTGGAAATTTTTCGGAGCTCGTATGACGAGTTTAAGGGGATCAAATATTAGGCCCCGAGAAAACCCGTTTAGGCTACCCCATTTAAACGAGGAAATGTTTAATTTTTTCCTTTTCTTTTCTTTTTTCTTTTATTTTCTTTCTTTTCCTTCATTTCTTTCCTCACCCGAGCCTCTCCCCTCTCTGTACCGATTCTTTTCTTCTTCTCCAAACCCGATCATCTTCCCCGAGTCAATCCTCTTCCTCTCCCTCTCCCTCTCGCGACGCCGAGCAGCGCAGCGCTGACCACCGCTTTGTTTTCCCTGAGCCTTCATCTTCTCAGCCCGATGGCGACGTCTCTTCTCCTCGCTAAAAAATCCCTCGGCCAAGGGAAGCCCCGAAGTCCTAACGTCGTCTCCCTTCTCACCCGATCTCCGCCGACCACCTCTCTGACTCCACAACTCGACACCACAAGAGGATCACGTCGGCTCCGTCCAACCCACCACCGACGGGGTCATCCATCACCACAATCGCCTAATTCTTCTCGGTGGTTGCCTTTCTCCCCCCACTTCTTCTCCTTTCCTGTCTGAGCTATCTCTCACACAGGGGAGTCAACGACCGAGGGCAAAGGGGGGCCTTGATTAACCACTGTTGCTACTACCGCCATGGATTAGCCCTTCATCGCCATCACCAGCAGTGCCATCACACCTCTTCAGTCGATCTAGTAATCGATGGTGTCAAAGTTGCTGATCTCCTTATGCACTGTTGGCCTCTCCATTTCCCAATCACAGCCACCAACCATAAGGTAGATGCCATCTTTTCTATGCTTCTTTCGATCTGGACGCTCAACGCCGAGAGCCGCCGTCGCTGGCCAGTGCATATCTGCTGGAGAGAAGTATGGGGTAAGGTTGTTGGATTGAGCTTGATTAGATTACAAGGTTAATTGATAGATTGCTAAGTTTCAGGCATCTACTCATGTCGGACAGCGATATCGCACTAGTTCGGTCGACACTACGACAGATGGTCATCACTACGACAGTGAACGCGCTCTGACAGTGATCAAGCAGGTAACCTTCCAAAAATCAATGAGTTGTTGGAGGTCAATTCATTGTTTTATCTTAATGCTGCAAATTGAATGAAAGGATGGTTGAGTTTGGTCTGAAAGGTGGAACGATTAGGGTTAATGAAGCTAACCCTAGTTGATCAATGGATTAGATTTAGTTGGGGATTTGATTTATATAATTAATTTATGTAATTAGCTAAATCTGTATATCATGCATTGCAGGACTCTGATTCGAGACGAGCATCTTGACGTCAGATTTGACTCTATTGAACCTTCTATTTGAGGCAAGTACTTTGACTTATCTTCTAAGATATTGTCCTTTGATATGCATAGTAATATTTAATGAATAGTAATATTTATGTTCATTTTTGCATTGATATGTCATTATTGTTGGAATGTATACTAAAAGTCTAGCTTTTGTATAAACATTTATTTAGAAATAAAAGAATCACATTGGTCAATATCTACATTTATTTGTTAAGTGTAGTTGTTCAATTAATTTATATTGTAGATAACATGGTGTGTGGTGTCACACACAGAAGATTGTGTTATCAGTTCTTTATAAATTAAAAACAGTTGCTCACGACTAAGATGAAAAGGAACAAACCGTTGGATTAGTCATAGTGTAATTAGGTGTTAGTTTATCTTGACTAATAAATTACATTAGTACACTCTAAGTGTATTGAGTAGGACCATTTAAGATAAGTTCTTTTTATACTGACTTAATCAAAGAACAAGACCTTAGTTATTATGGAAGTGTGTGCTCTTAATCCTAATATAATAACAATCACATATATTTAGTATTTATTTCTTTGACTTATCAAAGGGTGAGATTTAGCTCGATAAATCAATAGGCCCGATAAGTTGAGAAATGATATTACTTATAGTGTGTGTTGTTAATTATAGAAGAAAACTGTGTCCTAGTAATCTAAGTTGATAATGTTCCCAAGAGGAGCTCATAAAGATTGTCATGTTAAACTCTGCAGGTGGACTTAGTCCGACATGACGATAAGGTTGAGTGGTA
This sequence comes from Zingiber officinale, assembly GCF_018446385.1. Lineage (NCBI taxonomy): Eukaryota > Viridiplantae > Streptophyta > Magnoliopsida > Zingiberales > Zingiberaceae > Zingiber > Zingiber officinale. The sequence continues at coordinate 84,410,809 of NC_055996.1, forward strand.
CTACTCTTGGACTAAGATATTAATTAAAGAGAGTTGTCAGTACCTCATTAAATTAGTGGACATTCGACATCTTAAACACAGGGAGAATAACACACTCATAATAAGGAGCCCAAAATGTAATTTTTGATTAGTGCGGTAGTTCAATAATAATTCTTTAGTGGTATGAATTATTATAGCTTTCCTTTTATAGCTTTCTACAAAAGATTAAGAAAAGATTTGATATCTTTCCTTATTTATAGATTGAAAGGAAGATTTTAATTTTGATAAAACTTTCCTTTTTTTTGTAACCATGTTCATGATTTAAAAGAGAGTTTTAAAATTATAATTTTTTTCATTTATAAGTTTCTACAAAGGATTAAGAAAAGATTTGATATCTTTCCTTATTTGTAGATTGAAAGGAGATTTTAATTTTAAAGATAACTTTCCTTTTTGGAAATCATCCACATGTTTAAAAGAAAGATTTTAATTTATAAAATTTCCTTTTATAACCAACCATGAAGGGATAAATTATTAGAGAAATTTTTATTTTAAAATTTTTGGAAATAAATTAGGAAGTTTTAATTCTTGTTAAAACTTTCCTTGTTTGGGATTATGAGGTGGCCGGCCATATTGTTTTAAGAAAAGGAAATAAGTTTTAATTAATTAAATTTCCCTTTTCATGACAAAGTAATAAGGAAGTTTTTTATTTAAATTTTCCTTATTTGTCAAGACCAAGGATTATAAAAGATGGGGTAGGGGTGCCTTCATGGGTAACAACTCTATTCTATTTTCCCTCCATCTCTTCCTTGGTGGTGTGGCCGGCCCTTCTATGTCTCCCTTCTCTTTTTTCTTTCTTCTCCTTGGCCGAAACTCTTTATCCTTTGGAGCTTGGAAGGTGGCCGGATATTGCTTGGAAAAGAAGGAGAGAAAGGAGGCTTTGTTTCTTGCATCCCTTGGAGCTTGGTGGTGGTGGCCGAACCTCTACATCCTTGGAGGAGTCTTGGAGGCCGAAACTTAGTGAGGAAGAAGAAGGGCTTGGGTGGTTCTCATCTCGGTAGATCGTTGCCCACACAACGTCCGAGATAAAAAGAGGAATACGGTAGAAGATCAAGAGGTCATTGTATACAAAGAAAGGTATAACTAGTAATTATTTTCCACATCATACTAGTTTTTCTTTGTATGAATTCCAAACACAAGAGGCATATGATTCTAGATTTTCGGATTAGATATTCGAAATTATGTTTTTTTTTATTTTTTCGATCTTGTGATTCAATTGTTCTTTTTGGTTAAACCTAATGTTATTTTAGGAAATTAAATATTGAATTTTGTTAAGAGGCTTTGTCGAGGCAGTGGTGGATGCTCCCATACCCAAGAAGGCCATGTGCCTCGCCATGTTTGACCTGGGAGCCAATTTACGAAATAAATATTTAATTGAATTTGTAACATAGGTAGATTTGGATCAATAGTGTCAAGTTCCGCTTGCGATCCAAGTCTAAACCATTAAGAACAGATAAGTTAAATTTGGAATCAATAATGTTAAGTTCCGTTTGTGATTCCGAGTTTAATTTCTAAAGAACACAATAGGTTGTTAGGAAAGGTTTGACACTTGTACAAAATTTGTGTACAGTGGAACTGGTACGATCTTCTTAGGACCAACCAACAATTAGTATCAGAGCTAGGGTTTGCCTCTATGCGTTTGGTTTTCAATTTAATTATGCATATGTCATACATAATTTAGGCAAGATAATAGTAGGATGTGCTAACTCTGTGATTGCAGGCTCCAACTATTATGGCTTATAGATATTGTGTGTGATTGGACCCTTGGACATGTCAAGGGTATTTTATTATGTGTGCATGTTTGTATTTAACTAAATACAACAGGAGCTGTATTAGTTATTAGGGTTTTACATTTTTGTTTCAATCTATATTACATGTACATTCCTTTGTGGAATATAGGATCGATATATATAAAATTCTATTTTTGTCGTGCATCGTATCCTTGCAAGGCATGATGTTATTGGAGGACCAGAGGCGCAGTGGAAAAGGAAGCTCGATGGACCCGACGACATGATCCCTAGGGCTGGCAGTACACGAAGGACAGTGATGGAAGAAGTCATAATAGTTGGAAAATTAATTTCCATATTTATTGCTTTTATTTATTGTGATGTGTGTGATGTGTGCTTGCTAGGTTAAAATTCCTCACCTTAAATAACTAAGTGGGAGAGGGATTTTTAAATAAATTCCACGGGCTCCATTACTAGTTTGTAAGTGATGCAAACAAACTTGCGCGTTGGCTCTGAGTGTCTTCCTCCCCATCGGATGAGTTTGTTTACGAATCACTAGATCAAACTTTCATTCTGGATGGTTATAGGAAATTAATTAAGAGCGTGTGATCTACCCCATCGGAAGGGCCGGGCATAATCTTATTTAATAGACTAAGTATCAAGTAATAGTATACACTTAGGCACATTTAATAGTATCCTCCCCATCGGAGTCACTGCTATTATTTGTGTGACCGAAGGAAAACCAACTATTAATATGTCTTAAAGATAGGTTGACAAGATAATAAAATTAAAAGCCTCTCTTACAAATGTTGAGATTTTGTATACGTCCACACTATCATGGCATACAAAATTCACTGTGTTTGAGGTAATTTTATTTGTCATAAAGATAGGATGACAAGGTTATTAATGGATATAATCCTCCTCTTACAAATGTTCAATTTTGTATAGTCCACACTATCGTGGCATGCAAAATTCACGGTGTTTGAGGTGTTGGTGAATTTAAATGATATTGTTTTGAGGAATCAATATTATTTCAAATTCAAAGTTTTGACCAAATATTTGATCAAGGACAGACCTACTATTAATTTTATTTGTCATAAAGTTAGGTTGACAAGATAATAAAATTAATGGATAAAATCTCCTCTTTGATTTTGTATACGTCCACACTATCGTGGCATACAAAATTCACGGGGATTTTAAGGTGTTGGTCTTGACCAAATATTTTTGTGATTCTTAGGATTTCAAATGTTTGTCAATCTCCTAGCTGTTATACTATAGAATAGACTTAGTAGTCCCAATTATGATTGGAAACAAAACTTGGACATTAAGGTAAACTGTCTTCTCAGAACTAAGGACAATATAGCTATATTTTATTCATTAGTTATGGAAACATGTTTAATGGTGTTATCTACCGATACCTGGTGTGTAGATACAGGAGTCACTGATCATGTCTGAATTCATTACAGGGGTTCCAAGAAACCTGACAACTATATGAAAGGGAAAATACCATCTAAATGGGCACCTCTACAAAAGTAGCAACTGTTGCAGTGGGAGATGTTTATCCTCTGATAGAAAAAAATATGGATTTTAAGAAATTATCTTTACATACCAAGTTTAGAAAGAAATTGATTTCAGTTTCTAAACTATTCAAAGAACTTGATATTCTGTCTCTTTTGATAACAACATTGTTATCAAGAAAAAAGGGAAGTTATCTGTTCTGGTACGTTGGTTGATAATTTATAAATCCAATAACTCCCACGATACAACAAATGAAAATTAATAACACATCTTCTAACTCTAATAAGAGAAAGCAACCTTCGGAGATAAACCAATCATATCTTTGGCATCTAAGCCTAGGTCATATTGACTTGAGTAGGATTCAAAGGATAATAGCCAATGAACTTTTGGGTTTATTGGTGGTGGAAAACTTTCCAATCTGCGAGTCTTACTTGGAAGGGAAAATGACCAAGAGATCTTTTAAGTCTAAGGGGTATAAAGCCAAAGAAGTGTTGGAATTGGTTCATTCTGATTTGTGTGAACCTATAACTATCCAGGCAAGAGGTGATTTCGAATATTTGTCTCTTTTATATAAGACTATTCGAGATACGGGTATATTTACTTGACCTGGTTGACCCGACTCGAGGTGACTTGACTCGAGTTGTATTTTGATGTTTGACTTGGGAAGATTGTCGGTGCAACCTTAGGTCAAGGTTGACCTAGTTGAGTTGCATGTTGATGTTTGACACTCGTGAGAGAGTTCTATTCTTGATGTGAGACAAGAATAGATGGTTGGGAGTTTATTGGTCCAACCCTAGGTCAAGGATTGACCTGGTTGACCTGAAAAGTCCAAGTATGGAGACTTGGCACTGGGAAAGTCCAAGCAGGGAGTTTGGCACGCAAAAAGTCCAAGTATGGAGACTTGGCACTGGAAAAGTCCAAGCAGGGAGCTTGGCACGGGAAAAGTCCAAGCAGGGAGCTTGGCAAGTGGGAAAGTCCTAACTGGGATGTTAGGCAGTGTGGAAAGTCCTGGTGAGTGAAGCCAGGCAGTGGGAAAGTCCTAACTGGGATGTTAGGCAGTGTGGAAAGTCCTGGTGAGTGAAGCCAGGTGAAAATCCTAGTGAGTGAAGCTAGGTGAAAGTGGAAGTCCTGGTGAGTGAAGCCAGGCAGTGGGAAAGTCCTGGTGAGTGAAGCCAGACAGTTGGAAAGTCCTGATGAGTGAAGCCGGGCAGATTGGAAATCCTGGTGAGTGAAGCCAGGTAAAAACCCTAGTGAGTAAAGATAGGTGAAAGTCCTGGTGAGTGAAGCCGGGCAAGGAAAAATCCAGATGGATCAAGGGTGATCGGACATCTGGTGTTGAGAAGGTCAAGTAGGTCAAGGGAGTGACCGGATACTTGACACGAAGAGAAAAGTCCAAGTGGGTCAAAGGGATTGACCGGACACTTGGTAGGGAGTCTTAGCAGGTCAAGAGAGTGACCAGATGCTAAGCATGAGATACCAATAGGTCAAGGTTGACCGGATATTGGTTTGGAAGACTTGGAACTTGGTTTGGGCAAAACCCAAGCTCTGAATCGATCGGTGGATCGATCCGATAGTTTCCTCGATCGGTCCGGTGACCGATCGGATAACGATCGATGGCTTACCGAGGCTCTTCGATCGCTCCGGACCGATTAGAAAGCGAACAAAAGGCAAAGAGAAAAGGAGGATCGGTCCGTGGACCGATCCACATACCTGATCGGTCCACGCCGATCAGAGACGATCGAAGAACTTGGCGAGTTCTGCATGAAGAGTGCCGATCGATGCGGGACCGATCAGCACAATCTGTCGGTCCCCAAGACCGATCGGAGAGATCTGACCGATCGAAGCTTGACTGATCGGTCACAGCCAGCCGCGTAGCAACGACTAGTTCTCTGCTCTTCTTCTTCGCAGGTATAAAAGAGGGCTACAGGACTTCGGTGATACTCTCTTCTTTAGCTACTTCTTCTTCCTTCTGGAAGTTCTCTCCTGCCTGAAGCTTCTGCTTCTTCCTCTTGCTGAGCTTTGTTGAGCTCGTTGGGTGCTGAAGCTTCGCGTGAGCTTCTTCCTGTTGCTGGTTTTCTAGCTAGGCTTGGATCCGAGAAGCTGCTGCTTCACCAGGGTTCCTGCTGACTTCAAGAAGGCAAGCAAGTGTTGTTTACATTTCTGTTCTTGTTTTCTTGTTCCTATTTGTACTCCTATTGCTGTTGCAAAGATTGTGGTGAGGTTTCTCCACCCACAAGGAGTATCTATTAGCCGGGTTTCCGGGGACTCATCCACCGACGGATTGGTAGGCTTCGTCCACCTTACGGACACGCCGAGGAGTAGGAGTTCATCTCCGAACCTCGTTATATGGTTTGTCTTTCTTCTCCTGTTTTCTTTCTACGTTGTATTTCCGCTGCACTAACCCAATCGTAGGAAGAAACGCGAAAGATTGGGGTCGGCTATTCACACCCCCCTCTCTAGCCGTATGAAGGATCCTAACATTCGGAGATGAACCAATCATATCTTTGGCATCTAAGCCTAGGTCATATTGACTTGAGTAGGATTCAAAGGATAATAGCCAATGAACTTTTGGGTTTATTGGTGGTGGAAAACTTTCCAATCTACGAGTCTTACTTGGAAGGGAAAATGACCAAGAGATCTTTTAAGTCTAAGGGGTATAAAGCCAAAGAAGTGTTGGAATTGGTTCATTCTGATTTGTGTGAACCTATAACTATCCAGGCAAGAGGTGATTTCGAATATTCGTCTCTTTTATATAAGACTATTCGAGATACGGGTATATTTACTTGATGCGCCACAAGTCTAAGTGCTTTGATAAGTTCAAAGAGTACAAGGCTGATGTGGAGAAACATCAAGATAAAAGTATCAAGACACTACGGTGAGATTGTAGTGGCGAGTACCTCTTAGGAGAATTTAAGAGTCACTTATCAGAAGTCGGGATTCAATCCCAACTGACTGCACCTAGTACGCCCCAACAGAATGGTGTGGCAGAAAGAAGGTATAGGACTCTTATGGAAATGATTAGATCGATAATGAGTTATTCAGAATTACCAAATTCGTTTTGAGGATATACTCTGGAAACGGAAGTGAACATAGTACCTTCTAAATCAGAACCCTCTACTCTCATAGAATTGTAGAATAGGCGTAAGCCTAGTCTAAAGTATATTCAGATTTGGGGTAGTCCAGCACATGTGCTGAAGGAAGACACTGATAAGTTGGACAGGAGCTCACTTGTTTGTGGGTTATCCTAGAAAAATGAAAGGAGGTTTATAGTCCTAAAAATCAGAAGGTCATTGTAAACATCAATGCCCGATTTTTAGAAGAGGACTATGTTATGAACCACAAGCCCATGAGTAAAATTATTCTTAAGGAAATTAGAGAAGACACGTTTAAACTAGTACCAACTGTACAAGATGTGATACCATAAGAAACTGCAACACGTGTCACAAATGATGCACAATGCAGACAGTGTCTCGTCGTAGTGGGAGGGTTGTGAGGCAACCTGAGAGATTCATGTTTTTTTGGGAGAGTCTTCGGACTTGATCCCGGGTAAACATGAAGCTGATTCCCGAATATATGACGAAGCACTCCAAGATAAAGATGCAGCATCTTTGCAAAGAGCAATGAATACAGAATTAGAATATATGTATTCTAATGAAGTCTGAGAGCTTGTAGAATAACCAAATTATGTAAAAGCCACAATAGAAAAAGAAGGACAGACGGGAAGGTTGAAACTTTCAAAGCAAGGCTTGTTGAAAAAGGGAAACTTTTTACCGATAGTCATGCTTAAGCATATCCGGATTCTTTTATCTATTGTTGCTCATATGGATTATGAGATTTGACAAGTAGATGTCAAGACAGCTTTCCTTAATGGAAGTCTTGAAGAAAGAATCCATATGAAGCAACCAGAGGAGTTCATTGCAAAGGGCAACGAGCATCTAGTATGTAAGCTTAATCGGTCTATTTATGGACTGAAGCAAAGCTTCAAGGTCTTGGAACATCCGGTTTAATGAAGTAATCCAAACCTATGGATTTATTCAGTGTCCGGATGAGTCTTGTGTATACAAGAAGTGTGATGGAAACGTGGTGGTATTTCTTGTACTATACGTAGATGACATATTTGGTAGTTGGAAACAATATCAAAGTGTTGTCGGAAGTAAGAGTATGGTTGTCCAAACAATTCGATATCAAGGACTTGGGAAAATGCACATATTCTTGGGATCAAAGTAATAAGGGATCACAAGAAAAGAATATTATGATTATCCCAAGCTTCATATATCAATACGATCCTAGCTCGTTTTAGCATGCAAGACTCCAAGAAAGGTTTTCTACCTTTTAGACATGGAGTAACTTTATCTAAAGAGATGTCTCCGAAGACATCAAAGGAGATAGAGGACATGAAGGCAGTTCCTTATGCTTCGGCTATCGGAAGCCTAATGTATGCTATGCACGAGACCATATATCTGCTTTGTCATGGGCATGGTTAGCAGATATCAAAAGTAACCCTGGACAGGGACATTGGACTGCTGTTAAGCATATATTAAAGTACCTGAGAAGGACTAAAGATCATATGTTGGCTTATCAAGCAGATAATTTGCACCCTGAAGGTTACACGGATTTTGACTTCCAATCAGATAGGGACAATAGTAAATCAACCTCGGGGTTTTGTGTTTACTTTGGGAGGTGAAGTCATAACTATGGAGGAATGTTAAGTATAGGTGCTTTTCCGGACTCCACTATAGAAGCTGAGTATGTGGCAGCCTCTAAGGAAGCCATAGAAGCTGAATGGCTCAGAAACTTCATGATAGACTTAGACATTATTTCTAGTTTGCCCAAAACTATTATAATTTATTGTAATAATAATGGTGCAGTAGCAAACTCGAAGAAACCATAAGTCCATAAGGTAAGTAAACACAATAGAGCGCAAGTACCACCCAATACGAAACATCATATAACGAGAAGAAGTTGTTGCCGCCTAGATTGCATTAGATGATAACCTGAGAAATCCTTTCACTAAGACCCTTAAGGCAAGAGCTTTTGATGGGCATGTTGAAGGGTTGGGAATCCGATGTATGGCAGGACATATGGCAGCATAGTCTTTTAGTATAAGTGGGAGATTGTTGGAATGTATACTAAAGCCTAGCTTTTGTATAAACATTTATTTAGAAATAAAAGAATCACATTGGTCAATATCTACATTTATTTGTTAAGTGTAGTTGTTCAATTAATTTATATTGTAGATAACATGATGTGTGGTGTCACACACAGAAGATCGTGTTATCAGTTCTTTATAAATTAAAAACAGTTGCTCACGACTAAGATAGAAAGGAACAAACCGTTAGATTAGTCATAGTGTAATTAGGTGTTAGTTTATCTTGACTAATAAATTACACTAGTACACTCTAAGTGTATTGAGTAGGACCATTTAAGGTAAGTTCTTTTTATACTGACTTAATAAAAGAACAAGACCTTAGTTATTATGGAAGTGGGTGCTTTTAATCCTAATATAATAACAATCACATATATTTAGTATTTATTTCTTTGACTTATCAAAAGGTGAGATTTAGTTCGATAAATCAATAGGCCCCATAAATTGGGAAATGATATTACTTATAGTGTGTGTTGTTGATTATAGAAGGAAACTGTGTTCGAGTAATCTTGGTTGATAATGTCCCCAAGAGGAGTTCATAAAGATTGTCATGTTAAACCCTGCAGGTGGACTTAGTCCAACATGACGATAAGGTTGAGTGATACTACTCTTGGACTAAGATATTAATTAAAGAGAGTTGTCAGTAACTCATTTAATTAGTGGGCATTCGACATCTTAAATACAAGGAGAATAACACACTCATAATAAGGAGCTCAAAATGTAATTTATGATTGGTGCGGTAGTTCAATAATAATTCTTTAGTGGTATGAATTATTATTGATGAAATTAAGTTGGGTGTTCGGGGCAAACACGGAAAGTTTAATTTCATCGGGAGACCAAAACCAATTCCTCCTCTCGGTCCCTATCGTAGCCTCTTATTTATAAAGTATTATACCCACCTATACCCACCTTTATACCCATCCTAAGGTGGTCGGCCAAGCCTTGCTTGGAGCCAATGTTTTAAAAAGCGCGACGAAGCGCCGAGTCCAAGCTTCAAGCTTTATAAGCTTAAGCGAGCTTAGGACAATTTTAAGCGTAAAAAAGCGTTTTTTATTTTTAAATAAAATTTAATTATTTTAAACAAATAAATAGATCACATAATACTTAAACATGATAAATTTAAGGTTCATGCATAAATTTCTCACATGTTTAGAAAGGCAAAAGTCACAAAGTTTATAATATCCATTAGTTTTCAGTTTTCACAATAAAAGAACATAAAAAACTAGATATTATCTAATTCTTTGTCTGATTCTAATTCGATCTCCTCATTTTCATTCATCTTATCTTCCGTATTATCCGATACAAACTCACTTTCATCTAGTTCCCCTATAATATTAGCATTAATGTCTCTTGTTGGCTGTAAAGTGTCAATCTCCACCTCAACTTCATCATCACAATCCTCAACTATCCAAGATTGCGCCTTGCTACCATCACGTGCAAGTAAAGTCTCTAATTTATCCTTGCCCTTCTTTTTGTTCATCAATCTTGCATTAAATTGGACATAAACTAGATTATTCATCCTTGTAGCATATATCTAGTCTATTCCTTTTCTTGGTGTGTATCTAGATAAGAAAAAAATAAAAAAAAAGTTAAGAGTAATTTATAAATTATTATACAAATATCAAATTAAAATATAACAAGACAATTAACAATATTTTACCCCTTCAAAGACACTCCAATTCCTTTCACAGCCGGATGAACTAGTAGTTAAGCCAAGGATCCTCTTTGCCATCACTTTTAAATTTGGTGTCTCATTGTCATAGAAATCCCACCAACTTACTGGAAAATATTGAAAAACAGAAAAAAGAGACAAAATATGATAACAATAATATATTAATATGAAAGGAAAGGAAATCAATAATAATGTCAACATACCTGGATTGTAATTTTGATCATTAATATGACATCCACTTGTTGCTAGTTTCTTCCCAAAAGTGCCTTCTTTTTTAGTGTACTTTGGCAATTCAATATTTATCACATGATGTTGCATTTGAGCTTCAGGAAAGAATTTTTCGACACAAACAATCATATTGTCCGTTATCAAAGGATCATCTTTTATACTTTGATTCTTGAAGAAGTAATATTGATTCAAAAGATAAGCTGTGGTATGAAGTGGACCATCAAGACGACCCTTGCTTTTGGAATCAATAATATTTAAAATTGGCAAATAATCATTCTCTTCCTTGAATGTTTTTCTAATTTCCTCTTTTGCATTCAATATCTCTCCATACACAAAACCCATGGATGGTTTCTCCTCTCCATCAACAAGTCTAAGAACTTTTACCAATGGAGTGAATATCCGCAAGCACAAATCCATCGAGTTCCAAAAATCATTTGGAACAACAACATCAAAAGCCTCTTTCCCCTTTTTACTCCTAGACCATTTAGTGTTATCCCATTCATTGCTAGTCATCATATTTCTCAACTCTTGCTTCTTGTCTAGCAAACTTTGTAATGTTAGGAAAGAGCTTGCAAATCTAGTGACTCCTGGCCTAACTATCTCCCTTTTTGTAAACTTTCTCATCAATGCCAAAGTCTTGTGGTGTGCATAAATGAAAATAGTGAAAGACTTTGCCTTTTTTATCACTCCATTAAACATAGGAAGTTTAGAAATTCCTTCAAGCATAAGATTTATTGTGTGAGTGGCGCATGATGTCCAAAATATATTGGGTCTTTCTAATGCGCAGTTGCCATATTATTTGAAGCATTGTCAGTCACAATTTGAACCACGTTTTGAGGCCCAACCTCAATAATACATGCATTAATATAATCAAATATGTATTGGGCAGTGTGAGCATCATTTGAAGCTTCCTTCGATGAAATAAAAGTGGTACCCAACTTACAATTCACACACAAATTCATGATGCTTCTTTTTTTCCTATCACTCCAAGCATCTGTCATAATAGAACAACCATTATTTTTCCATTATTCTTCTTGCTTTTTTAGAGTTTCTTTTGTTCTCTCTACCTCTCCTTTTAAAAGTGGTTCTCGTAGTTGGTATTGAGAATGAGGGATATAACCTGGACCATATTGTCCTAAAGCCTCAACAAATCTTTTAAAACTATCATTCTCAATTGCATGGAAAGGAAATCCAGCTTCATACACCCATCTTGCCAAATATTGATGGACTTCAAGTAATCTTTTCTTAGCAATTGCATCATTAATATTTTGTTGCCTCATTTTCTTACTTGCACTCATAGAAGCATCATCTACTTTAATTGACTTTGCAAATTTGTCAATGGGTCCTACATTGATGGATCTTTTCCTGCTTTCTTTCTCAATGATAGCTATTTCATCATCTTCCTCCTCACGAGAATTCAAAGTCATAACCACATCATTCATTATCTTAGATTGATTCAATACCTTCTCTAGCTTCATAGACTTGTTGTCCTCAAGTGTCGAACGACATTTTTCTTTTTGTTCTTCGGTTGCCCTCCCACATGATTTCACACCTTTTCCTTTGATTCCCGAAATATGAATTTTGTGCCTATATATTCCACCCTTTGTAACTTTACCACACAAAATACATTTAACAGAGTTAGGATTTTTTTGATCTATAAACACTGTCGTCTCCCATCCAACATCACCGGACTCTTTTTTCGATTCGCTGTCTTTAGAATTAGAGTTAGATGCCATCGAAGAATCATTTTGTTCTATTGATCCCTACGAAATATAAGTCCGATTGACCATATGCGCACAATCCAAATTTCTCCAAATAAAAGACAATTAACACGAATTAAAATTAAAGTACATAAAAAAAATATTTCATTACCATCACAATAATTAATTAAAAAAAAATTCGAACTGATAAAACTTGTAAGGCAAAAACAATACTCTACTCATTGAACTAGGACTCTAGGAGTAGATTAAAGATAAATAATTGATGAATGAGTGACTTAAAAAAAAATCCTAACAAAATTCTGCAATCATTTACAAGATCATGTACCAAGAAATAAAATCTTAATTCTTAACAAAAGACATGCATTTAATATGATAAAAATAAACAGAACAACTATCTACTACATGATCTACATCTACATGCCCTTTGTTGGTTGCTTCCACAAAAAGGATCGCATGATATGGATTTGTCCTAATAATTGGTAAAACCAGAGATGACCATGAATCACATATCAGAGAATGGCGATCAAATTGAAACCTGCTTTCGAGCGAGAGGTCAATCAACGAAATTTCAATAAATCGCAGGGGAGACTAACTGTGCAGAGAAGCGGAGAATGGATAGGAAACAAGAAGACAAGATCGGACAGAAACCGTCGCCCCTGCCACCGCCGTCGTTGTCGTCGCTGCCCCGCCGCCGATTTGTTTGCAAAATTTGAAGTCGGTGACAAGTTGTAAATTGTAATACTTTCCGATCACATTTTCTAGGTTTTCTCGGTAGCAGGCAGATAGGGGGTTTATGACAGATTATGGATTTTCTCTCAAGAGTTGAGAGACATTGTGTCTCTTCGTTTTCTCTAAATTTTTTTCCTTATGTTCTTTAAAAATTTACAAATCAATTAAAATTATAAATAAAAAATCGCGCTTAAGCGCTATTGAGCGCGCCTAATCATGCTTAATTTGGTCAAACATACTTTGACCATTTTTTTCCCCACTTTCACCTAAAGCGAAGATTGTCTTCCTCGCTTCGCGCTTAAGCGTGCTTAAGCGGCGCTTAATGACGCTTTTTAGAACACGGCTTGGAGCCCAAGCAAGGGGTCGACCAAGTTAATCCTTGGAAGAACCAAGTGGTGGCCGACCCTAGCTTGAGTCCAAGCTTAGGTGGTCGTCCATAATAAAATTAAAAGGATTTTATTTTTAAAATTTTTCTTATGTGGATTTCATGGTTTTAAAAGAGAGTTTAAAATTTAAATCATTTCTTTTATAGCTTTCTACAAAAGATTAAGAAAAGATTTGATATCTTTTCTTATTTGTAGATTGAAAGGAAGATTTTAATTTTGATAAAGCTTTCCTTTTTTTTGTAACCATGTTCATGATTTAAAAGAAAATTTTAAAATTATAAATTTTTTCTTTTATAAGTTTCTACAAAAGATTAAGAAAAGATTTAATATCTTTCCTTATTTGTAGATTGAAAGGAGATTTTAATTTTAAAGATAACTTTCCTTTTTGGAAATCATCCACATGTTTAAAAGAAAGATTTTAATTTATAAAATTTCCTTTTATAACCAACCATGAAGGGATAAATTATTAGAGAAATTTTTATTTTAAAATTTTTGGAAACAAATTAGGAAGTTTTAATTCTTGTTAAAACTTTCCTTGTTTGGGATTATGAGGTGGCCGGCCATATTGTTTTAAGAAAAGGAAATAAGTTTTAATTAATTAAATTTCCCTTTTCATGACAAAGTAATAAGGAAGTTTTTTATTTAAATTTTCCTTATTTGTCAAGACCAAGGATTATAAAAGAGGGGGTAAGTGTAACGACCCAGCTTCTACTGACTAGGCTGTGAGGCCGATCGCTACATTATGTTGTGCTAAATTACTATTGCGGAAATCTGGATTGATTAAAATTTTACTAAACTGATTACTGTAAAATTTTAAACTTAATATTCTAGGTGTACCTAGGAGTTGTACACATGCTAGGGAAGATAATCTATGCCTCTCGGATGTCCTGCTAGCTGTAATCAGGCATTTCAATCGATCCATGAATCGATTGGGCTGTCGGATCGATCCAGTGATCGATCCAATGATCGATCCAGATCGGTCGGCTGACCGATCCACAAGCTATCTTGCTTCTGTATGCGGCTGGATCGGTCTACCGACAGATCCAGGAGTACACTGATCGGTCGGTAGACCGATCCATTGGCTCACTGATCGGTCGGCTGACCGATCAGTGATCTTCTGTACTCTCTGTTCGCATCTGGATCGGTCGGCTGACCGATCCATAACAGACGCTAACTCTCTGTTCGCGACTGGATTTGTCAGCTGACCGATCCAGTGGCACAACCCAATTCTGATCGATCGATCTGGGTTTCTGATTTCGAATCAGAACCCCTGATTTTAGCACTATTTCGTGCCCAACTCATACACATCAAGTCTATAACAGCTAGAAACATTTTTAACATGTATTAGCTAACATTTAAACATGATATCACGCATGATTCACTAATTCATGGCATGCAAATGTACTATGTGTAGAATAATAAGGTTCTAACAGTTAACTAATTTTGCTGAAAGTTCTAATACATAAATAAAGCTTGTTAGATCCCTAAGATCTTTTATTCCAAGTTCCTGCCCACACACATCCTCGTAGCATTGTCCTCCAGCCTCCGCTAGTCCATCTTTCCTTTACCTTTATCTGCAGTATAAGGAAAAGAAAGTATCTATAAGCTTTAGTAAGAAACCATCTACCTCACTAAAACATGCATTCGATGCAATATGCTTTTAAAACATGCTGTTTGAAAGTGCACTGATTAGACTGAAACATGGCATGTTATCATACATAGAAATCAAAGCTAGTCATGGCATACTATCATCTAAACATGTGTAATAAAAGCTGAACATGAACACCAAAGCATGACATACAAAGCTAACCATAACTATCATGTGTAACAACAAGGAAAACTGAGCTGAACATGAATTAAACTAGTCTGGAACTGAATTCAAACTCAACTAACATAACTGATCTTTGTGAGTTTTGAAAAAAACTATAATATAATAGATTAAAATACATAATCATATTGCTAATGTGCCCGGCAACTGTACATGCTATGCGCGCATCCTCAACTAAACCCGGGGTTACAAATCCCGAATTTAGCAAGGTTTACTAGGTTATCTAAACCTAGGGACCGACTATGGGAGCCCAGCCCAAGGGATATCTAATCCTGTACAGTGCCACTACTGAAAATAAAATACTGAATCATAGCTAATTAATTTACCTTGCTTCTACTAGGTTATCTGAACCTAGAGGCGACTGTGGGTGCCCACCCATTGGACCGTAGTCCCATATATGCTGTGGCAAGGCTAACTAAACTATTTAAATGCTTCTATTGCATTTACTGAGCTATTAAAATGCTTAAGTTGCATTTTTCTGTGCTAAATAATTTAATCGAACACTTAGTATGCACTAATTCGCATCCTTGTGCCGAAAGTCTACATATTACTAAACTAAAACATGGAATTCACACGGAAGCTACTTATACTGCAGGTGAAGGGTTTCTTACCTCCTATCCGAAGTTTCTTACGATTCTAATCGCTAGTTTTCCCGGAAGAACGATCTCCTTGACGTTTCTCCTACTTCTACGTGCTCTTCTCGCCAAGGGGAGCGTCCTCGTCTCGAAGTCGTCGCCGGAAAGTGCCCTTGGGCCGAACCTTAGCCTTCCTTATGGTTGGCACCAAGAGAAGGAGAGGAGAAGGGAAGTCGGCGGTGAGGGTTTGAGGAGAGGAAAAATCATGATCCAAATAACCCTTCACTTAATTATTTTCTATTTATATTAAGTGGTAATTTCCGCCCAAATCTAACATAAATATTATTGATTCCCTTTCCTTTCAGCACGACCCTACTGGGTTCACTTGGTTACCATGGTTCACCATAAGTCATAGGACCAATTAGGTCTCGGGTTCAATTCCCGTGTAGGCTATTTTACGGTCCTATTTATTTTTGCTACTTCCACTACTCTAAAATTCTATAAAAATATTCTAAAATTCCAAAATAATCATAGAATATTTATAAAATAGTTTTGAGAATTTTTGGGCGTTACAATCCCCCATACCTTATAAAAAGTTCGTCCTCGAACTTAGAATAACTCTGGGTACTTCTGTCTCATGCTGGCCTCTGTCTCCCAAGTTGCCTCTTCTACTGTGTGACTGTGCCAAATAATTTTGACTAATGGTACTTCCTTGTTTCGCAATTTCTTAACTGCTCGGTCTATTATCTGAATAGGCCGACTGTCATAGCTGAGGTCTTCGCGGATCTGTACCGACTGGGGCTCAATCACCTGGGTGGCATCTGGGATATGCTTCTTCAGCATAGAGACATGAAATACATTGTGGACAGCTGACATTTCCTGGGGTAGCTCTAGCTCATATGCTACCTTGCCCACTCTTCTGCTGATAAGGTATGGTCCCACATATCGGGGACTTAGCTTGCCCTTCTTCCCAAAACGCATTACTCCCTTCATGGGAGCTACTCTAAGGAACACTGAATCCCCAACTGAAAACTCCAAAGGTCTGCGCCGTATATCAGCATAGCTTTTCTGGCGGCTCTGAGTGTCTCTATCCTCTGGGGTTGTGGTATCCGCCACTAGATCTGTCTGAAGTTCTAGCTCTTTCTATTCACCACTCTCGCAGATTGGAGATCTACACCTCCGCCCATAGAGAGCCTCATAGGTGCCATACCGATAGTGACCGATAGGATTTGTTATTGTATGCAAATTCCGCTAAACTCGGATATTTTCACCAACTTCCTTGAAATCTAGGGCACATGCTCGAGCATATCCTCGAGTACCGATTTACTCACTCCTTTGTCCATCATGCGGATGGAAGGTGCTAAACTTTAACCGTGCCCAAAGTCGCACACACTCCCGAGTGTGGCGTGAACTGTTGTCTCATCTGAAATAATGGTTCGTGGGACTCCATGTAATCTAACGATCTCCTTGAGATACAACCGAGCTAGCTGTTCCATTGAGTAGGATATCCCGATAGCTAAGAAGTGGGCTGATTTAGTCAATGTCAACTATTACCCGGATGGTATCAAAATCATTCGTGGTTCCGGGTAATCCCACTATAAAATCCATAGAAATGTCTTCCCACTTCCATTCGATATCGTATGGGTGCAAAACTCCCCAGTCTCGATGTTACGCCTTAACCCTCCGGGTTAGGCGGTCTTGACATATCGGCGATGTCTCTCTTCATCCCAGGCCACCAAAAATGTTTCTTCATGTCCTGGTACATTTTGGTGGAGCCAGGATGCATCGCATAGGGAGTCTTGTGAGCCTCGTCTAGGATTTTCCTCTGTAGTTCCTCCTGATCCGGAACACATAGCCTGTCACCAAAATACAACACCCCGCTATCTGATATTCTGAACTCTCCACCTTCTGATTCTGCTAAACCTTGCTTGATTCTCTGAATTTCAGGATCCTGCTCCTGAGCTGTCTGGATGTCACCGAGCAAGGTCGACTCTAATGTCATAGTAGAGAGCTGTCCGACTATGAGCTCGAGACCGAAATCTGAGATTTCCTTCTGTAGGGGCGGTGACATGGCTGCTAGAGATAATAGGGTAGCGCTAGACTTCCTGCTGAGGGCGTCTGCTACCCTATTCGCTTTTCCTGGGTGGTAGAGGATATCTATGTCGTAGTCTTTGACCAGTTCTATCCATCTGCACTGTCGCATATTCAGATCCTTCTGAGTGAAGAAGTACTTCAGACTCTGATAATCTGTATACACTCTGCACTGAGCTCCATACAAGTAATGTCTCCAAATCTTGAGAGCGAACACCACTGCTTCAAGCTCAAGGTCATGAGTAGGATAGTTCTTCTCATAATCCTTAAGTTGTCTGGAGGAATAGGCGATCACCTTGCCATCTTGCATCAGCACTGCTCCTAGTCCCAACTTCGAGGCATCACTATATATGTCAAAGCTATCTGCGTTCTCTGGTAGAGTCAGAATAGGTGCACTGGTCAATCTCCTTTTCAACTCGTTGAAAGTGTTCTCACAGTCCTCTGTCCACTGAAATTTCCTGTTCTTTCTGGTAAGAGCTGTCAGTGGGGAGGCTATCCTGGAGAAGTCCTCTACGAATTTCCTGTAGTAACCTGCTAATCCCAGAAAGCTTCTAACCTCACTGGCGTTCTTGGGTCTTTTCCAGTTGCTCACAGCTTCTATCTTACTGGGGTCTACCATGATACCATCCTTTGAGATGATGTGACCCAGGAAGGACACCTGATCTAGCCAAAATTCACATTTGGTGAACTTGGCGTACATCTGATTCTGCTGAAGGGTCTGCAATATTGTTTTCAGGTGCTCTACGTGTTCTTCCTGAGTTCTGGAATAGATAAGGATGTCATCGATGAACACGATAACGAACCTATCTAAATATTCTCTGAATACCCTGTTCATAAGGTCCATGAAAGTAGCTGGAGCATTTGTCACGCCAAAGGGCATGATTACGAACTCGTAATGTCCGTATCTAGTCTTGAATGCTGTCTTGGGTATGTCCCCTTCTTTAACCTTCACCTGATGATAACCTGATCTGAGGTCTATTTTAGAGAACACTGCTGCTCCCTTTAGCTAATCAAACAGGTCATCTATTCTGGGAAGAGGATACCTGTTCTTGATTGTGACTTGGTTCAGTGCCCGGTAGTCTATACACAGGCGCATGCTCCCGTCTTTCTTCTTCACGAACAATACAGGTGCTCCCCATGGTGAGTGACTAGGATGGATGAAGCCCTTGTCAAGCAGCTCCTGTAGTTGCTCATGAAGTTCCTTCAGTTCTGCTGGAGTCATGCGGTAAGGTGCTTTGGAGATAGGATTTGTACCGGGAATGAGCTCTATCTCAAATTCGATCTCCCTGTCTGGTGCTAGGCCTGGTAACTCTTCAGGGAAGACTGCTGGGTAGTCACATACGACTCGGACCTCTGCTAGCTGTTGGTCCTTGTCCTGACTGGTGCTGACTACGTGTGCTAAGAACCCCGTACATCCTGAATCCATCAACCTCTGTGCCTTCATAGCTGAGAGAAACTTCTTGGCCTTTCTCCTGGGTTCTCCGACGAAATCAAACTGTGCTTCCGCTTTAGGTTGGAATATGACTTTCTATTTACGGCACTCGATGGAGGCACCGTATTTGATCAAGAAGTCCATCCCGAAGATGACGTCGTAGTCGGTCATATTAATCACTATCAGATCACAAAAGAGCTCTCTGTCTGCTATAGTGACCGGCACTGCTCTGAGCCAGTGCGTAGACGCCATGATTTCTCCTGAGGGTAACGTCGTAAGGAACTGGCTACTGAGTACCTCTGGAGGTACTGCTAACTTCTCAGCAAATGCCCTGGATATGTATGAATGGGTTGCCCCAGTATCGAATAAGACAGTTGTACTTTGCTGTAAAATACTAATCTGACCTGTAACAACTGTCGAGGCATTTGCTGCGTCCTCTCTGGTGAGTGAGTAGATCCTCGCATTGGTCGTAGCTGGAGGGGCTTCTAATCTGCCCTGGCTGATATGTGGACCATCTAAAGCGGCCTGCATCTGATGTAACTGAGCTGGCTGGCCTCCATACTGAATCGGCTGTGGCTGAGGAAGACTGGTCTTGTTTGGACACTGCTTGGCCATATGCCCTTCCTGTCCGCATTCAAAGCATCCTCGTGTGCCCTTATGACAAACTCCCGGATGGAATTTCCCACAAGTAGCACACTTTGGATAACTGGGCCGCTTACTGGCTGGCCCTCCTTTTGGGTAACTCCCTGGTTTGCGCTTGTAGCTGGAGTTCCCTTTCCAGTTAGAGCCATGGGAGCTGTAACCCTGCTGCTTCTGAGTGCCTGAGCCTCCTTGACCTTTAGCTTCTGAGAGGACTTGCTTCTGCTGCTTGATGCTATTCTGGTAATGCTCAGTGATTAGAGCACTGCTCACTAATTCTTCTGTGGTTTGTGGCCTATGAACGCCACCAGCCACGTTCATTGTTATTTCCGGCCTCAGCATCTTGAGCATCAACCGGATTCGTTCCCTTTCTGTGCTGACTAATTCAGGGCATAGATGAGCCAACCTGTTGAATTTCTTCACGGCTTCCTCAACTGATAGGTTGCCCTGACGAAACTCAGTGAACTCGTCGTAGTGACGGTTGGTGACCCGCACGTGAAAGAACTCCTCAAAGAATTCCTTCTCGAAGTCAGCCCATGTCATCTGATTCACTGGGCGCTTCGCTCTGATTCTCTCCCGCCACATACGTGCATCTCCTGTCAGACAGAAGGAGGCGCACTTCACCTTCTCATGTTCTGGCCAGTCCAGAAGCTCCATCGTACTTTCCAGTGTTTTGAACCATGCCTGAGCATCCCATGGTTCATTGCTGCCTGAGAAATTCTCTGGCTTGACTCTCTGCGTTCCTGCTGCTGGGGCTACTGGTGTCGTAGGTTGGACTGGTGGAACCTCTAAGACCACTGGTGTCACTAAGTTAGGCTCCGGGGTGACAGTGGGAGTGTTTTGCTGACTAGCCTTTAAGGTGGCTATTTCCTGTTGTTGTTCAGCTAGCTGCTGCTGTAACTAAGCCACTAGTGCTGTAAGGTCTGGGGGAGGCACTGAACTGCCTGCCTCATGCTGGGGCTCAGTGGCTGGTGCCCTTCTAGCTGGACGTCCTCGTGCCATTTCTAAAGACATGCAGGACATACATGACTATCACAAGCATAATAGAGAAACTATTGTTATCATGTTAACTACTATCATAAACAAGCATGCTTTAGTTATCCATAATAGAAAAGCAATAAACATACAAAGTGAGAGGTATTCTTACTTGGAAGCTGCAGGTACAATGCTGATGTGTGTGTAGGAAGTATGGGAACTGCTCTGATACCACTCTGTAACGACCCGCCTTCTACTGACTAGGCTGTGAGGCCGATCGCTACATTATGCTGTGCTAAATTACTATTGCGGAAATCTGGATTGATTAAAATTTTACTAAACTGATTACTGTAAAATTTTAAACTTAATATTTTAGGTGTACCTAGGAGTTGTACACATGCTAGGGAAGATAATCTATGCCTCTCAGATGTCCTGCTAGCTGTAATCAGGCATTTCAATCGATCCATGAATCGATTGGGCTGTCGGATCGATCCAGTGATCGATCCAGTTTGATACCGGCACGGAGAAAACTCTGGATCGATCGGCTGACTGATCCACAAGCTATCTTGCTTCTGTATGCGGCTGGATCGGTCTACCGACCGATCTAGGAGTACACTGATCGGTCAGTAAACCGATCCAGTGGCTCACTGATCGGTTGGCTGCCCGATCAGTGAGCTTCTGTACTCTCTGTTCGCATCTGGATCGGTCGGCTGACCGATCCATAACAGACGCTAACTCTCTGTTCGCGATTGGTCATCCCAATTCTGATCGATCTGTCGATCGATCTGGGTTTCTGATTTCGAATCAGAACCCCTGATTTCAGCACTATTTCGTGCCCAACTCATACACATCAAGTCTATAACAGCTAGAAACATTTTTAGCATGTATTAGCTAACATTTAAACATGATATCACGCATGATTCACTGATTCATGGCATGCAAATGTACTATGTGTAGGATAATAAGGTTCTAACAGTTAACTAATTTTGCTGAAAGTTCTAATACATAAATAAAGCTTGTTAGATCCCTAAGATCTTTTATTCCAAGTTCCTGCCCACACACATCCTTGTAGCATTGTCCTCCAGCCTCCGCTAGTCCATCTTTCCTTTACCTTTATCTGCAGTATAAGGAAAAGAAAGTATCTATAAGCTTTCGCTTAGTAAGAAACCATCTACCTCACTAAAACATGCATTCGATGCAATATGCTTTTAAAACATGCTGTTTGAAAGTGCACTGATTAGACTGAAACATGGCATGTTATCATACATAGAAATCAAAGCTAGTCATGACATACTATCATCTAAACATGTGTAATAAAAGCTGAACATGAACACCAAAGCATGACATACAAAGCTAACCATAACTATCATGTGTAACAACAAGGAAAACTGAGCTGAACATGAATTAAACTAGTCTGGAACTGAATTCAAACTCAACTAACATAACTGATCTTTGTGAGTTTTGAAAAAAAACTATAATATAATAGATTAAAATACATAATCATACTGCTAATAACTGTACATGCTATGCGCGCATCCTCAACTAAACCCGGGGTTACAAATCCCGAATTTAGCAAGGTTTACTAGGTTATCTAAACCTAGGGACCGACTATGGGAGCCCGGCCCAAGGGATATCTAATCCTGTACGGTGCCACTACTGAAAATAAAATACTGAATCATAGCTAATTAATTTACCTTGCTTCTACTAGGTTATCTGAACCTAGAGGCGACTGTGGGTGCCCACCCATTGGACCGTAGTCCCATATATGCTATGGCAAGGCTAACTAAACTATTTAAATGCTTCTATTGCATTTACTGAGCTATTAAAATGCCTAAGTTGCATTTTTCTGTGCTAAATAATTTAATCGAACACTTAGTATGCACTAATTCGCATCCTTGTGCCGAAAGTCTACATATTACTAAACTAAAACATGGAATTCACACGGAAGCTACTTATACTGCAAGTGAAGGGTTTCTTACCTCCTATCCGAAGTTTCTTACGATTCTAATCGCTAGTTTTCCTGGAAGAACGATCTCCTTGACGTTTCTCCTACTTCTACGTGCTCTTCTCGCCAAGGGGAGCGTCCTCGTCTCGAAGTCATCGCCGGAAAGTGCCCTTGGGCCGAACCTTAGCCTTCCTTGTGGTTGGCACCGAGAGAAGGAGAGGAGAAGGGAAGTCGGCGGTGAGGGTTTGAGGAGAGGAAAAATCACGATCCAAATAGCCCTTCACTTAATTATTTCCTATTTATATTAAGTGGTAATTTCCGCCCAAATCTAACACAAATATTATTGATTCCCTTTCCTTTCAGCACGACCCTGCTGGGTTCACTTGGTTACCATGGTTCACCATAAGTCATAGGACCAATTAGGTCTCGGGTTCAATTCCTGTGTAGGCTATTTTACGGTCCTATTTATTTTTGCTACTTCCACTACTCTAAAAATTCTATAAAAATATTCTAAAATTCCAGAAAAATCATAGAATATTTCTAAAATAGTTTTGAGAATTTTCGGGCGTTACAGTAGGGGTGCCTTCATGGGTAACAACTCTATTCTATTTTCCCTCCCTCTCTTCCTTGGTGGTGTGGCCGGCCCTTCTAGGTCTCCCTTCTCTTTTTTCTTTCTTCTCCTTGGCCGAAACTCTTCATCCTTTGGAGCTTGGAAGGTGGCCGGATATTTCTTGGAAAAGAAGGAGAGAAAGGAGGCTTTGTTTCTTGCATCCCTTGGAGCTTGGTGGTGGTGGCCGAACCTCTACATCCTTGGAGGAGTCTTGGAGGCCGAAACTTAGTGAGGAAGAAGAAGGGTTTGGGTGGTTCTCATCTCGGTAGATCGTTGCCCACACAACGCCCGAGATAAAAAGAGGAATACGGTAGAAGATCAAGAGGTCATTGTATACAAAGAAAGGTATAACTAGTAATTATTTTCCACATCATACTAGTTTTTCTTTGTATGAATTCCAAACACAAGAGGCATATGATTCTAGATTTTCGGATTAGATATTCGAAATTGTGTTTTTTTTTATTTTTTCGATCTTGTGATTCAATTGTTATTTTTGGTTAAACCTAATGTTATTTTAGGAAATTAAATATTGAATTTCATTAAGAGGCTTTGTCGAGGCAGTGGTGGATGCTCCCATACCCAAGAAGGTCATGTGCCTCGCCATGTTTGACCTGGGAGCCAATTTCCGAAATAAATATTTAATTGAATTTGTAACATAGGTAGATTTGGATCAATAGTGTTAAGTTCCGCTTGCGATCCAAGTCTAAACCATTAAGAACAGATAAGTTAAATTTGGAGTCAATAATGTTAAGTTCCGTTTGCGATTCCGAGTTTAATTTCTAAAGAACACAATAGGTTGTTAGGAAAGGTTCGACACTTGTACAAAATTTTTGTACAGTGAAACCGGTACGATCTTCCTAGGACCAACCAACAATTATCTATTACCTGAGCATGCTGTATTTATTACCTGCTTTTGCATTTATGTTCCTTTGATTATTTATGTCCTTAAGGTAATGACATACCATGCTCATTATGTTCAGGACCTAGATTTATTCTACTATACCTGACCTATGTACCTAGGATATTCTATTTGATCTATATACCTTTTGATACACATTAAATAGAGATGGATAGGATCAGGATATTTCCATGCTTAGTGTCATGCACCATTTCGCATGATTGCATGTTGTGCGATAGTCAGCTCCATTACTATTGAGCACATCGCCAGTTACATGGATCTGCACACACAACCACTCATGGGTTAGTGGTTTTTATTTAGGAAGGTTGTGTTGCAGCAGGTTGCTCTGTCAAGGGCTCCGTTGATTCACTCATGGGTAGTGCGACGCAGTGTGGTAGTAGGATAGGGATCCCTCCTCTAGATTGTCTCAGGGAGATGAGAGCATTGAGCTCCCCCACTTATGATTTGGGATAGGAGAATAGGTGTACTCCGACAGCATCCCATCCACTCGGTCGCTCATCAGGAGCAGTGATGGCAGAGTGCACGATTGTCATAGCCCTATCCACTCGGCCTCACCATCGTGTGTGAGATGGCTGACTGGCGTCAGGGGTGACTATGTCATTGACATCATATACATGATTGCATTTATTACTTGTGTTTGCTGCACTTTATTTGTTGCATATTTGGTGAATGTATATGATTGACATGCATACAGGATCATGATACTCCTCGGTTTGACGACCTTGTTTACTTTATACACAGGTCCTGGTTAGTACAGTTTCTCCCATTTATTTCAGTATTACATTGTTCCTTTATATATATATATATATATATATATATATATATCCAGGAGGTTGTACTCATACTTATTACTAGTTGTTATGTCTTACTATGCATGTCAGTCGTTACCTGCTGAGGAGTTGACTCACCCCGTTGAGGTCGTCAGGAGGTTCCAGTCGCTAGTCCCCCCTCGCAAGGATTTTTTTCGTTTGGGTCTTTTGTTTCTTATTATACTATCTAATCTATGTTTTAGACTTGTATTGGTTTTGCACCATGGATTTTGTATGGTCTTTTATGTGTCGATGGGTGTTATTCGATATGTCTTGCTACGTGCCTACCCGGACGGCAGAAGAGGTTAGTGTAGATGTTGTTTTTTTTATTCTCGTATTTGTGTTGATAGCCGGAGACTGTTTTATAGTTAAATTGTGTGGTTATGGATTGTTTTATTATTATTATTGTTCCGGTCATGTTGGTCGTGTATGAGTTGATGTAGTAAAGTTTCATATTGTCACCCGTACAGGAGAGTTGCTGTCGAAATTTCTTCTGACAGAGACTACCTGGGTATGACAAGAAATGTTGCGAGCCAACTTGAGAAAATTACGAAGGGCACAAACTGCAAAAGTATAGACTCTATGAGATATAATTGTCGCTTAACCTGCTGATGGCTAGACATAACCACTTGGATTGTGGCCGACCTCCTACCCGAGTTGAAGCAAAAACTAACTTCTTGCCTCTCCCACAACAAAGATAATTTTACTTGGTCAACTCAAGAGGTAAGTCGTATATCTCCTACTATGATGGAGCATCGGCTCAATGTTATACCTAGAACTCATTTGGTTAGGTAGAAGAAGTGACTCTTTGAGCCCAATCATAATAAAGTAATTTGTTCTAAGATTACTAAGCTATTGGAAGTCAAACATATTCATGAGGTCCAATTCTCTACTTGGCTAGCCAAGGTAGTGCTGGTGCCCAAGTCTTGAGGCAAACAGTGAGTTTGTGTGGATTTTCGTAATCTCGATAAAATTTGCCCAAAGGATCGATACTCTCTCTCCTTAATCGACCAACTAGTGGACTTGACCTCGAGTTGCAAACTCAGTTGCAAGTTGGGCGTGTATCAAGGCTTTCATCAAATCCCCTTAGCACCCGAGGATAAAGAAAAGTTCTTTTTTTGTCACCTCTGATGAGTCCTTCTATTATATTGTCATGTCGTTCAGACTTAAAATTACATGTACAATTTATCAACGACTATTAACTGAGTCTTCAAAAATCAAATAGGGAGAAACATTGAAATGTATGTCGATGATATCCTGATTAAGACGACTAGGACGGAGGACTTAATCGACAACATTGAAGAGATTTGTAGTACTCTACGGAGATACAATCTCAAATTGAATCCAAGCAAGTGTTTGTTTGGAGTCAAAAACGGGCATTATTGGGGTACATCATGGCTCAGCAAGGAATAAAGGTCAACTTAGAGAAAATTCAAGCCTTGTAGAAAATTTCCTCTACGCAAAATATTAAGGAAGTGCAAAGGTTGGCCGGCCGAGTCACCGTACTATCCCGCTTCATCTATAGGTCTACTGATCAAAGCTTTCCCTTCTTCAAGGTGCTCCAAAAATCAGCTCGATTTTCATGGGATTAGAAGTGCAAATAAGCCTACACAGATCTTAAGAGGTACCTAGCACATCTTCCTACTCTTTTTTTTTTTTTTAATGAAAGGTAAATATATATCATCAAGAAAAGATGTATAACTATACATGTCCTAAGATAAGCCTCCGTTTCTAATGAAATATTAGATCCAGAGGATATCAGAGGTATGAACCTAAGGTAAGCCCATATACATGTAGCGTACTCTCACTGTACCATCCACAAAATACACCCAGCAGACATACCACCTTCCTACTATCTTCCTACTCTCGCTAAGCTTGTCACAGGAGAAATACTTTGGCTATATTTGGTAGCTACCATCGGGGAAGTCGGGTCGGTCCTTCTCCAGCATGAGAGCAGCACTTAAAGCAAAGGAATGGAAATAAGGAAGTAAATGATATAATTAGTTTATATGTATCTTTTTTGTTATCTTTTGAATAAAATGGGCGATGGCAGACAAAGACTATTATTCATTTATATGCGACCAAGAGTTCATAAAGAACACCAAAGGCCCCAAGGCTTAATTTAAGTAGATGAGGTCATTAATGTTGGTATAATTAGATGTCCTAAGAGCTCATTAATGTTGGTATAATTAGATGTCCCAAGAGCTCATATATATATATATATATATATATATATATATATATATATATATATATATATATATATACTATTACCACTCAAGATTTTAAGTATATATAGAGTTAACAACTTGACATCGGATGATATAACAATTATCCTGTGGGTTGTATTGATTCAATTGGTTTGACTATGAACGTCGGAATTAATCTTCTAAAATCTATTGATTCAAAAAAATATCAGGAAATAAGAAAATAAACGACACTGTTAAAAAATATTATTAATCAAAAACTCTCTCAACATCAACTAACAAGATGTTTTCTAGACTTCAAACTGTAAGATGCAAAGAAAAGAATAAAATTCTAAAAGAAAAGAAAATTTGGTAACAGACTTACAATCCTAAAATTACAAAATAAATCCAAAATCCAAAAAATACAGAAGATAAAAATTATCAAAAATCCTAAATACCAAAAGTACCCTTAATAACAAAAAACTCAAAATTGCTAAAAATAATGACAAGATATTCGGATCCTCCTGCTTGAGTCACCCAAGTTGAAAAAAATTCATCCTCGAATTTAGAGTAATAGTAGATGATAGCTCAGGAAGAAGATCTTCTGACATCAATTCGATAGAATCTACTGGCAACTACTGACTTTGGGAATATTCGTTGATCTGCCAACAAGCATGACATCGTGGACTATGCTCTTGTCCATCTGCACAACATCCCTCAATCATTGTCCACGGGCTCCATGCAGTTCCTGAATGGATCCATGTTAATATCCTCGTATCATTCTCAGGTGATTGTGAGATAGAAGTCGATGCCCTCGAATAGGGAGTCAATATCGAGGGTGGTCTGCACGATGGAGGAGAGAGTCCTCTTGGTTCTCTCGCAGGCCATTTTGAGCCGCCGTAGAGCCCTTAGATTTCCGCTAATGTTCTTTTTGTAAAAAGCAAGAGAACCATCATGTTGCTGTTTAAATTAGCAGAACTCAATAGCTCAAGAAGAATATCGATCGCATTGTTATCGACGAAAATTCTTCTTCCTTCATTAGGTGGGCAAAGGTGAGCAAGAGCCAATGCAACAAAACTTTGGACAGACTTCTCTCCAACTCGCATCAAATGTAGCAAATGAATCAATACTCACCCAGTGATTTTCGCCTCCAATCTTATCAATCTCGTTGCTATGCAATCTTGTGTTGCCTGGACAATGGATTCATCATTTTGTAGTCGCTGAACACCTTCTAATTTGACAAAATCAGCAACATTATCCTGGTGGCAAAATGCGAATACGTTCATCCCAGCGCCCCTTCAACCCGTCCCAGAATCAACACGTAAGGGAGACATTTACCTCGACTTTGTGTAGATTCGAACTCCAGACCTCATGATGACAACATTATCCTGATTCTTAGCATGGTTGTGCAAGTCCTGTGCCAATCTTCCAAGTCCAAATGCAGACATCTTCTTTAGTTGAACATATGATGATTGAAGCATCTCATTTAGAGGTCGCAATGCACCCCTTTGCACAATTTGCACCTTGCAGTCAGAATCGGCTGAAGCAAATTGTCCCAATAGTAATGTTACTTCCCTTTGGCTTTCGGTGCAACATGAACTCAATAAGCCAATCACAGGTTGCAATGCTCCTATCGCAGCTCTCTGCACCTTCACATCAATAGATTCCAATAGTTGATATTGCTTTTTTCATGAGAAAGATTAGTAATTACATCAGCTGACAGCTAAACAAACTGAAGCAGGACAGGATAGTGATGATACTAACCATGTACGCCTTAGATCATTAGTTCACATATGTTTCATAAAATTAGTTGACTTCATATGGCGCAGGTGGTTTAGTGAGCAAGTTTTAGCTTGTTTTGGCTTAGGATGTTAGGTGTGGTGAGAGAGGGAGCTTTGGCATAATATAGTAAAGTTATTATCATATGATTTTGTAGTCACAAGTTGGAGTCGCGGAAGTGGTCTCTTACAATGCAACATAAGACTGCGTATAATAGATTCAATATAATTTGATCCTTCCTCATATGCATTGGTGGAATCTTCCTTGGAATTCAAATTCCCTTATAGTTTTGAAATCATCATTTTATATTTACCTCTAGCTCTAAGTGTTAATGTGTGAAAATATTTAGGGACCTTATTATAAACTTTATGGACTAAATTGACCTACAATGGTCCCTTGTTATAAATTAGCTTGTGCCTTATAAATTATAGATTTTTTTATTTCAATTCCAGTACTACTCTTTTAAAGTAAAAAAACATATGATTTCTCAAAATTGAACTTGCAATTTGATAGGAAATAAGCTTGTACCAATTTTGTGGATCAAGTTTTAGGATGCTAAGCTGAAATACGCTTGCAGCCATAGAAACAAGAGAAAAGAAAATGAAACAAGGAATCTTTTTCTTTTATTAGATTTCCCAACACAAACAGCTATTTTTTGATTCATTAACAGAAAATATGATCCATGGAGTTCTATTCTATGATAATATATTTAGATTTATAAAAGAGAATAGATTAATAGAGTAGACTCCTCTCCATTCCATTATCATGCCTTTTTGACTCATCTCATGTCTAAAGCATAAAAAATGAAATGGAGAGAAGTTTAAAAGAAATTAAATGTGAAATACACGATGCGTGAATCGTGCAATGAAAGAAGGATATAATCTTCTTATGTGTAGAACCTTTTGGTTTCGACAACAACTAGTCATTTTTAATAGAAAGTATGTATTATCATAATCTAATAAATTAGCGGAGCTACTTTACGTTCTCTTATAAAGTAAAAGTAAAAAAAAAGAGGGAAACGGATAAAGAAAGACAATAAAAAAAACTCATTTATGATTTTTGTTCATTGTAATATCCATAATTATGATAAGAACTCATTTAGAAAGAATCCAGTTGAAAAGATTTTTCTATCATAAGTAGATTTGAGTTTTGAAATATAAAATTGGGAAGACGGATCATGTTAAAGTAATGAATAAAAAATTATAATTTCTCAGATTTTGATCGCAAACACATTTGAGTCCATTAATTCTATGATAGGATACTAATATCAAATTCCAAGGATCAAGTTTCTTGTGACCCAAAACTTCAAAGTGATTATCATTTCAGAGCGCAAGCTGATTTGTAAGTTATGAATTTTATATTATGCAATAGAATTATAAACGTCGGACAAAGTGAAATCTCAAAATTGGCATGATATAGAAGGAAAAAAAATATTTGTAATTAGTAAACATTTTATAAATGATAATCCTATACCTGGTTTGACTAGTTATTTTATAAATGATTACGTATCCCTACCTGGTTTGACAACTAAGTAAAAATTTTATAAATGATCATTTCTAGGTGGAATATAAATATATAGCGGTTTCTTTCCTTCTAAATCTACAATGAGAGAAACATGTTTTAATGCAGATTTACATGTTTCTTGCTTTGTTACTTCCTTACGTTTATCGATCGATTATTCTCCCCAACTACCATTGCCAATATGACTCACATGCTTGTCAATCCAACAAACTTCCTCCACATGGAGCACACTCATTCAGTCCATGACAGAATATGCAAGGAGAATTAAGCCATATTTTAAGCTCCTGATTAAACATATCACCATGCATTACAAAAAAAAAAAACCAATAAATTAGGGATGAAATTTAGGGACAAATAATTTCATCCCAAATTGACAATAAATTTATTTCGTTGTCAAATTGTAACAAAATTAAATTTTCGTTCCTCTGCGACAAATAAAATATTCATTGGCAATTTTACAACGAAAATAAGATTCATTGTAAATTCTGCAACAAATTAATAATTCGTTGCATATTCTGCAACGAATTACAAATTAGTCTTAGAAACTTAATAACAAATCTGAAACAAATTCAGGATTCATCCCTAAATTTAGGAGGAATCCATGAATTCATCCCAAAATTACACAAAAAAATTCATAAAATAAATTTCTATGTATTCATATTTTTCTCCTGATCACAGAATTGTCCTCATCCATAATTTTAACCTAACATATTGAGTGTGATGATTTTTTAACCTGAATTAGATCAAATTCTGATTAAAAAATCTCCACACTCAATATACTAGGTTAAAATTATGGATGAGTAAATTTATGATCAAGAGAAAATATGAACACATATAAACTTATTTCAAGAAATTCTGATATCTC
Organism: Zingiber officinale; assembly: GCF_018446385.1. NCBI lineage: Eukaryota > Viridiplantae > Streptophyta > Magnoliopsida > Zingiberales > Zingiberaceae > Zingiber > Zingiber officinale. Next base: position 84,442,146 of record NC_055996.1, read on the forward strand.
TAAGTCCATATTTTGGGCCTCCGATTCTTTTTTTTTTTCTTTTTCTTTTTCTTTTTACAATTATGGGATGAATCCTGATTCGTCCCAGATTTGGAAATTTAAAAAAACAAAAAAAAAATTAGAAGCTGGATCTAAAGATTTCAGAATTTCATAAAATAAGTTTCTATGTATTCTTATCATTCTCCTATTCATAAAAATGTCCTTATCTATAATTTGACCTAATATATTAAGTGTGGTAATTTTTTTTTAATATGAACTAGGTCAAATTTAGATTAAAAAGTCACTACGCTCAATATATTAGGTTAAAATTATGGACGAGCACATTTTTTATAATCAGGAGAAAAATATAAATTCATAGAAACTTATTTTATGAAATTTCAACATCTCTAGGTCCATATTTAGGGCTTCTAATATTTTTTTTTTATTTTTTCAATTCTAGGACGAATACGAGATTCATCCTAGATTTAGGGACAAAACCATGGATTCGTCACCAATTTTGAGATGAATCCAGGATTCATCCCATAATTAAAAAATTTTAAAAAAATAATCGAAAGCGCTAAATATGGATCTAGAGATGTCGGAATTTTATGAAACAAGTTTTATATGTTTGTATTATTCTCCTGATCACAAAAATAGCCTCATTCATAATTTTAATATAACATGTTGAATGTGGTGATTTTTTAACCCAAATTTGACTTATTTCATGTTAAAAAAATCACCACACTCAATATATTAGATTAAAATTATGGATGAGGACATTTCTCTGATGGGGGAAAAAATAGAAAATATAGAAACTTGTTTAATGAAATTCCAACATCTCTAGGTCTATAGTTAGTGAAACATATATAGTTTACTATTCCCGACAGTGCCTCATGGAGCTCGATCTGATAAAAGAATTTAGATAAAAGGCAGCCGCTTGGGTAATGACATACCATCAAAGAATGAAGTAGAATTACAATAAGAGGGTTATTCCAAGATTTTTTCAGGCGGGGGACTTGGTCTGGAAGCAGATCAAGTCGGTTGGTGATATTAGCAAGCTGTAGCCATAGTGGGGTGGACCATACAAGGTGGTGAAAAAGCTAGCCTCGAGCTCCTATTATCTCCAAGATACAGATGGAAAAATTTTGGAGCGGCCTTGGAGCACAAATTATCTATAGCCTTATAAAGCTTAAAAGTACGCCTGTAATGAATTAATGTATCTTGTTAAATATTGACATTTGATGAAAATGCAAACGAATTCATCTCAAAAGTCCTATGTTCCAGACTCTCGAGCCATTTAGCCGAGTGATAAGTGAACTTGCTCTCATACTTATGTTCTAGACTCTCGAGCTGCTTGGTTAAGTAATAATTGGGCTTTCTCTCGCACTTATGTCCAAGACTCTCAAGTCGTTCGACTGAGTTATAAGCGAGTATGCTCTTGCGCTTATATCCCATACTCTCGAGTCGTTCAGTCGAGTTATAAATAAGCTTGCTCTCGTGCCTATGTCTCAGACTCTCGAGTCATTCGGCCGAGTTATAAGCGAGTCTTCTCTCGTGCCTATGTCAAGGTCTCAAGCTGTTTGGTTGAGTTATAAGCAAGCTTGTTCTCGCTCCTATGTTCCAAACTCTCAAGCCATTCGGCCGAGTTATAAGTGAGCTTGCTCTCACACCTATGTCCCAGACTCTCGAGTTGATAGGCTGAGTTATAAGCAAACATGCTCTCACGCCTATATCCCAGACGATCATGTCATTCGATTAAGTTATACGCAAGCATGCTCTCACGCCTATGTCCAAGACTCTTATGTCGTTCGGTCAAGTTATAAGCGAGCATGCTCTCACACCTAAGCCACATACTCTTGAGTCATTCGACCGAGTTATAAGCGTGATTGCTCATGTGCCTAAGTTCCGGACCTTCAAATCAACTATATTTCTTGCAAATCATCACTCACTCATCCTAAAAGCATAATCGCTCGATTAGCAATTGAAAGTAAACAACAAAAAGCAAGAGAAAACATACGAATAAGCAAGAGCCCAAGGTAACATAGCGATTGTAAATACATGTTTACAATTTCTAGCCCCCTCAAGGGCTTAGGACACAAGTATTGTTATATCAATTGAGTTTGGAGAAGAGATCGGTCAGGAGACCATCTAAAACCATTGGTGATTCATGAATCATTTAGGTGGATTGGTTGTTAGATATCCTTCCTCGTGAAGCTGTTGGATTACTCCTTCGGAGTCATATGTAAGCATCCTTATGGTACACTGGCCGAATTGCAATCCAAACTCGTGGGAGTGAAAGTAGGATTTTCACCTAGCCTCAAACCATTCATCCTCTCCTACCTTGTATTCCACCAGCTTGGATTTAGTAGATTCCAATTCAGCTTGTATTGAATCCAGCCTAGTTTCCTATGTGTCTAAGTTCCTTTGTTGCTCCAAAATCAACAAATCCTTGCTCGATAGCTCTTTAGCTTTCTCACTTGATTCTGAGGCATGAGAAACCTTCAGTTCTTCTAGCAGAGAAGTCTTTTGTGCTAGGTCACATACTACCTTGGCTTTCGCTGCAATTTCTACTCGGAGTTTGGCCTCACTGTTCTGCAACAGGATTTCTAATTTCTTTTTGTCCGACTAGTGGGCATTTGGGGTTTGATTAGCCCTCTCAAGAGATTTTTCCATCTCTATTAACATCTCTGTCTGGGGTTCTGCTCTTGCTGTAATTTATTCACTACCAAGATCACAGCTGGAGCATCTAGAGATTCCAATTCCACTTCACAATCTTTTAAGATTTTGTTGGATAGGTCTAGATCCACCGCCAACTGGCTTAGGTGCAGTCCAGTAGTAAGGGACTAAGAGAAGCAAGGTTAGAAAGCCCGCTTGAAACAATGATAGAAATTCTACTTACTAAAATAAAGAAGCTAAGGACTTACTGTGGTGGCATCCTGAGCGAACCTATTTGCCAGTTCAGAAGTGGAGCAACCCTTCATTCACTCAGTTGTACCCATCTAGGATTCTACAAGTAATCCTTTCAATTTTAACTTCCTGATAGGTGGCCGAGGATCGATATTCATCCTCTATCTAGTAGGCACATCAAAAGAAAAATAGAAGCACCCATGAGATGCACCGGGCCTCGAAGAAGAGGCTCCCGGAGATGGGTCGTCTTTTTGGGGTGGGTTCATGGATGTCGACAGTGTAGAAGTGTGTCCGGTCGTCTTTGAAGGGAGTGGTCTTGTGGAGATAGGACGAGATAGAGCCTGGGCATCTGATCGATGTCTTTTTACTCCAAAACCTATGGGGTACATCTAAGTCAAGGGACTCAAAGGATTCTTTTGGCACTTGAGGATGACTAGGCAGTGAACTTTGACAGTCGGGCGGTGGACGTTCCCGTTCATCCAAGATTGTCTTTCTTAGCTGATTCAGGTTTGCCTCATCCGGCCAGGTAGTCTATGAAATTAGAACCTTAGACCAAGTGTTCGATGTAAAAAAAAAAAGAATATCTCAGTTAGAGGCAAGGTAGAAAGGAGGTTGAAGTTTCTTACCCAAGGAAGATTGCAGCCCCCTCCAAATGAGGCTCAACCCAAATATATAAAGGAGCCCCTCCTAGAGCAGTCCAGGAATATTGAACTTTAGGCCAACCAATCATTCTGAAGCTTCACCAAAGGTTAACTCTGTATGAAAGTCACATAGATCAGGTGCAAGTGGAAGAGTCGGCTGCCACGTGGTCGGCCCAAACACTTGTGTGGAGAAGAGAATGAAAAGTATTTCTCCCTCTAGTCCTGGCCTTGATAAGGAATTTTGTCAAAGAGTGCAATCTTTGAATGGGCACGTAAACAAAAAAGGTCGTCAATTATTTGTTGGGGATAATAAAAGTAATGAAACACCTGCAGAGCCAAAGGGACTCCCAGCAAGCAAAACAAAATGGCAATTCCGCATAGAAGGAGAATGGAGTTTGGACTAATTGCTAAAGAGGAATACGAAAATACTGACTCACTTCAGTGAAAAAGGATGGAATGGGAAAGTGAATACCTGCTAGGACTTGTTCCTTAAATAAGGTTACATAACCGGTGGGGGAAGATGGGGAAGGTCGTGGTTTATCAGTAGGTATAATCATGTGCAAGGGGTCGTGGATTTCATAGTTAAATCAAACATTGCCCAAATCTACTCCGTTAAAGTTTGAGGTAAGAAAAGTATACCACACACCTGGGATATTCATGATGGGATTCGGAAGGTAGGGTCGAAGGAAAACAAATAAGAGAGAGGTTTACAGGAACTTATGAAAATAGAGGATTAGTTGTCATCGCGAAGGAAGAGGAAAGTAAGGAGATAAAGTTGCTAGGGCTTTTTAAAGAGAAACCCTAAAAGATCCTTTAAGAGGATTGTTTGATCGAGGAGGTGAAAAGGAAGGTTAATTATTATAGCCATTTGACTAGGAGATAGAGACACAGTTCTCCAAACCAAAAGTGGCACACCAGTTTTTGCGCCTAGAAAATTGAAGTTAATATACACGTGTCAATAACAAGAGAAGCACATTTATGATAGAGATGATAGGCGAATCATTATTCCGTGGCGCTAGCGCGCGCATCAATAAAGATCTCTCTCTCTCCTTGTTTATAGTGTTCGATAGTCATTTAAGGTCAGTTGACCTTAGGGTCGGCTGAACCTTCGAGGCCTTGTTCCCTATGTCTGGTGAGCACGACCCATGATATATGACCGGTCGTCTTTAAAGCTGGTCGAAGCTCTAGGGTTCCACCACCCATAAGGATGTACCTGGTATTATGCGTCGCTCAGTGTGTAAAGAGACAAAGACTAAGTCATCCCTCCACTTAGGCACATAAACTACTTATACACACTTGGGAAAGTAATAGTGTGAAATAATAAGGCAATTTTAATAAAGTTTAGTTATATGGAGAAAGTTCTCTTTGGCCACAGAAAGGACTAAAATATAAGATAGACTACTTAAAGCTTGGAAAGGCTTTGGGTGGAAACTCATTCAAAAGCCTTTGGAAATTTAAAAATTCTGGGCGGGGGTTCAGATGTTAGATAGTCATCCTCCCGAAGTTTCTTAACAGCTCCTTCGGCCCAATGACGGAAGATCTTGTTAATGGAGTTACCGAGTCACATGTTAAAGTCACGAGATTGAAGGTAAGCCTGCTTCTTAATCTCAAAGTGTTCTTCCTCTCCCCTACCTGTTAGGTTGCCAGTTATGTCTGAGAGGCTATCAGCTCAAATGTGGTCCCCACTAATTCAGATTTGGAGATAGTCACTTCAGCTTTTATTGCCTCTAGCTCCATTCTTTGGGCATCCATGCTTTTCTACTGCTCAGACATCCGTAGGGCTTTGGTCATCAGCTTGGTCTCTTTGGCATCCAATTTCAATGCATGAGCGGTCTTTAGCTCCTCTAACTTAGCGAAGAGGCTCAGGGTTTTAGCAATTTTCCTATCCAAATCAGCTACCACCTTAGTCCACCAAATCGTTTCACACCGAAGCTTATCTTCAATAGTTTTCAGGGCAGACTCCAACTCCTATGCTATCATCGCCTCATCTGTCACCAATTCTTGAGCTTCTTGGATTTTTTTCATTTCTAGCTCGCTTAGCTGGTCGGGTTGGATCTGAGCTCCCTGTGGTGCCAGGATAGGGACTGGAAGTGATTCCACTTTTGATAGCCACCTTTTTAGTTTCTCTTTCTCCCAGGTCAAGTCCACCAGGGTTCAAGTTATCTCATCTCAACTCCCCAACGCTACAGAAAAATCATTATGAAAAGTTTCCTGGATAATAGAAGGTAGGCTAGCTAAAACTTATCATGGTTAAGTCTTGGCTAAACCCATCAGCTATCTCCGTTATTGTGTAATATTTCGATCGGATCATGGTCATCTCCCAAGACTATATTAATGGACCTTTCAGTAGTATTTGACTGTAGGCTAGCAATGGATCCGGGGAGATGCTACCACCTGAGCAGAGTGTATGTCATGGATAGCTGAAAATTGATAGCGACCTTTCAACCTATTGGATGACTCCTCCACAGAAGGAGCGAGTGGAAGGAGGGAGGGCGATCAAGGAGTCAGAGTGATAGGAGATCTGCTTGGCTAGAAGATAGCTTTCCCTCAAGCTAGGTTGTCAGAAGGAATGGCTAGGTATCCGCTCAAAAGATGAAGTTGAGTGCCTTCCCTGGGTCGAGGGGAGGGCCCAAAGATTGGAGGCGTTCGTCCCGTAGGAAGTTGGGTAGCAAGGATGAGTTGGCGACTCTTGCGCCTCCTCTTCGGCGGTGCTTCCGGGTTTGAGGAAGGAGAGTCTCCTAGTATTGGGAGAGGGTCAGAAAGAAACTTCCCTTTTGCAGTTGGCATCACACTGATATGATCAGCCAGGCTACTTGAAGCCTCTTTAGAAGGGCCAGCCGACTGATTTTCCTGCTCGGCCAAAAGCAGTTGCTCTTGCCAATCCAACTCAGCTTTTCCAATTGGAGAGACTCGGAAGTCATAGCCATGATAAAAGTCTCCACTACATAAAATGAAGGACCTCAGTTAGTTATAACATTAAGGCTAAGTTATCAATTCTTACCGAAGGAAAAAAGGAAACATCGCTCGGACTGGGCTTAGTCCGAACAGGTAGAGGAGGCCTTCATGCAATAGTTGTGGAGCCTTGAATTGTAGGCCGGCTAGCCTCTCTGATGAAAAAGTAAAATCTAAATCGTGTTTGTAGTCTCCTAGATCAGGACTAGGAGGAAAGTCCGATAGCCACTCAGTCAGTCAGGAGATAGACTTAGGCATTTGAATGAAAAAAATGATATTCCCAACCCTTATTTGAGGAAGGAGAAAACCTCCTTGGGTCAAGATTGAAACAAGAAGACCATAGGCTCCAATTTTTTAGGGTAGGAAAAACAATGGAAGTTGCGCAGAGTCAGGGGGATGCCATAGAGATGAAACAAGATAACCATTCTGCACATGGTGCGGAAGGCATTCGGTGCAAGTTGATGGAGTGGATTGTTAAAGTAGCAACCTATTTTAGACAAAAAAAAAATGGGGGATCGAAAAACGCAGACTCACGAGAAGTTGATCCTTGAAGAAGGTAACAAGCCAGGCGGAGGACAATGAGGACAGTCTTGAGAAGTTAGAATATGGATGTGAAAGCTTTTAGGGATCTCTAAGGCTAGACGAATTGTCTCTAGATCGCAGTTGTCGAAATCAGAGCGAGTAAATGTGTACCAAGGAGCAAACGTTTCTTGGGCCATTGATGGGTGAAGGAAAAATAAAGGAAGATTAGACAAGGCATTTACTAAGATAGATCACAAGAAAGGAAGCATAATCTGTAGAAATCGCTAGAGGAGAAGGTTGGAGAAGATGAAACACAAGGGGTTTACCGCTGAGACACTTATTGTTTCTAAACGTGAGCCATAATAGATTTTTTTAAATCTCAACCATCCGATCGAAACGACTTGATTGTTTGTAACCGTTGGATTGGAGAGGAAGGAGTGTAGTCAGTCCATACGAAACAATCCCTCCCGCGTATCACTAGTGCATTAACTAGCATATTATCAAATGTCTGATATGCATTTTTCCAAGAAAGATAAAATTGACTGCAACATTAATGAGCGATAAGAAGCATGGCCAGCCAGTTGGACTAGCAAATTAGGCAATCTGGCAAAAATAAGACTCGGGTCTACTCAGTCGGCCACAAACCTCCTTTGACTAGAGTTAAAGGGGAGGCTAGTGAAATGATATGCTGTAAGTGGACCCAGAAGTGATGTGAAAGTCAGAGTCAAAGTAAGGTGGTGGTTAAAGTCAAAGAGAAGTGGCAATCAGAGTCAGAGTATATGTAGATGAACGAGTCACTCTCATCAGGGTTCAGCTCCTCACTCCCCAATGCTAAGGCCTTAAGGATGAAGTCGGTTGACCCAAGAGCTGATCAAACTTAAGGAACCTAGCATAAGTCTCTCAGCATATAGTCGATCAAACTAGAATAAGTCGAACTTAGGGGACTTGTAAAAAACCGAAAAAAAATGACGATAAATAATAAATGAATTTTCCGAAATTTTTGGATATTTTTCGGGAATTTTTCGGAGCTCGTATGGACGAGTTAACGGGGACCGGAACGGGGCTCGGAAAAGCTTGTTTGGGCTACCCGATTTAAGTAAGGAATTGTTCCTTTAATAAATTCTTTTTATTTAAATATTTCTTATTTCTTTATTCTCTTCTCTTCATCGCCGAAAAAACCCAAAGTCCCGCACCTCTTCCCTTTTCTCCCCGACGCCGCCGCAACCTCTCACTGCCCTAACCACCGGCCGGCGGTTTCTTCTTCCTGAGTCGCACACCGAAGCCCTCTTCTTCTTCTTCTTCCTTCGGCGACGCCGCATGAACAGAATCGCTTCTGCCCTAGGTGCCGACGCCGAGAGTCCTACTTCCTTCCCTCTCCTCGCGTCTTCCTCGCCGACCCCAGCCGTGTTCCTAATCGGCTGAGCCGATCCTTTTCCCCTGCTGCTTATCCTCTGCCGCCAACGAGGAGAGTGCCAGCCACCCTTCCTTTGCCCTCGATCCCGAGCCACATAACCGAGATCTCCTTCCTTCTACTCCTCTGCCGCCGGCGACTAGAGCCACAGCCGACTCCTTGTTGCCCTAACAGTGGAGATACTGAGCAGAGGGCCACTGCCAACGCCAGCCGACCGTCGGTGCCTTCTCTGTGTCGTGCCCTAGATCCTAGCCAACAAGGTGAGTTGGTTGCACTGGAAATGTTTGGTTGCACACTTGATTTTCTCCTTCTGATCTGATCCAGCAGGTGTAGGGTTTCAATGGAAGAGTGGTCACGGCTGTGAGGGAAAGGAAGGCTCTGCCGTGAAGTGTTCTAACAACAATCTTGAGTTTCAACACAAAACACTACTGTGAATTGAGGTAAAGAGTAGAGAATTGTAACCTTGTTGTGGATTGTGTGTTGTTTGGATTGTTATGATAATAGATTTGATTTAGGTATGAGGTAATCAATTTATATTTGTAGATTGGATTAGCTTTAGATTTTTAATCTAATGTTATCATTAGGGTTAAAGGTAATTAACCCTAGTTAAACGTTGGATTTAAATTAGGAGTCGAGACTTATGGTTTAGGGTTTTCCCCTAAATTGTTCTTAAGGATTTTTGTTTAGCTATTCGTTTAATTTGTAGCTAAATAAAAATGTATGTGTGATATCACAGGACTTTGATTTGAGACGAGCATCTCGACGCCCGAGTTGGACCATTTCGATTGGAGGCGGGTACTTTGACTTATGTCTTTTGATATGCATAATAAAGTGTTTAACATATAGCAAGAATTGTGTTTTCCATTTTATTCGGTTGGTCACTACATGATCTGTTACATGTTGTTTGTTTATTTATTTTGCACTGCATGTTATTATTTATCTGACCATACATGCTTTCGGTAGTGACCCAACCATGTGATACATCATGTTCTGGACCTAGGGTTTTATATGATACCCTATCTGTTTGTGTACCTTCCATTTGATACATTGACTTGTGGTACACCTTGTATTTATGTATGGATCTTGCTATGCTATTCATGAGATTGCCATGCTTAGTGTCATGCATCATGTTTGCATGCTGTGCGATTGTTGGCTCCGCTATGGTTGAGCCCATCGCCAGTTACATGTACTGCACACACCACCACCACCCATGGGTTAGTGGTATATCAGACAGGTGTGTGGCGGTTCTGCTGTTTGGCTCCGTTGGTCTGAGGACTCAGCGTGGTAGCCGGCAGTCAGTTCCGCTCTGTTTGGCTCCGCTGGCATTTAGTGTAGCAGCGTAGTAGCCGGCAGATGGTGGACTTTGTTTGGCTCCGTTGGTCAGATGACTCAGCGTGGTAGCCGGCAGAGATATCCTCCCCGTCATTGTGTACCGGGAGATGAGAGCATTGAGCTCCCCCATTTATGAGTTGGGGCCAGAGGACAGGAGTACTCCGACAGGATTCCGTCCACTCAGTCATTGTCAGGAGCAGTGATGTCCGAGTGCACGGTCACCATATGCATTTATTGCATTATATTGTTGTGATTGTTGCACTTATATGCTGCATTTGTATGGATGCATTTGATTGACATGCATACAGGATTATGATTTCTTCGGTTTGACGACCTGTTACCTTTGTACCTTGATTCCGGTTAGTACAGTTGTCTCCTGATTTCATTTCAGTTGCATTTATTCCTTCTCGTATTCAGGAGACTGTACGCATGATTAGTGTTATCTGTTATTTGTTTTATTATGTATATCAGTTGTACCTGCTGAGTGTTGGACTCACCCCGCCTCCATTGTTGATATTTTCAGGTTGAGGCTGTCCGCTGGCCCCCCATCTGCACGTGGAGCTAGTTCTCTACTAGATCATTATTTGTTTTATTTTGGCCTTTTTCTTTATCAGACTTTGATTTAGTATTGTCTTTGGATTTTTCCTATGGATATTATATGGAGTGATACCTTTTGATGGATTTTTGATATGATATTGGATTTCATTCTACTACGTGCCTGCCTGGACGGCAGAAGAGGTGAGTTCGTTGGATTTGAGCTTTACGAGTGTAGTGGAGTAGGGTGGATTTTGAGTCAGAGTCCTATTGTTATGGAGATCTTTATTAACTGCGTGGTGTTTGTCTTTATATTTTTGTTATCATTCCAGCCGCCTGTGGCTGATGTATATGTGATATGTAGAAAGTTTCATATTGTCCGCCATACAGGGGAGATGCTGCCGAAATTTCTTCGGACAGAGACTCCTCTTGGGCGTGACAATTTAGTGGTATCAAAGCAGGTATACGATACTTGCTATGTGTTCTGGATTTTTGAGAGCTTAAGTTTTACGATCTTTGTTTTCGTATTTCGGATAGTTGATATAACCTGATACCAATTGATATGGTATCAGAGCGCCAAAGTTTGGCGATATTTGTTTGATTTCCGTGTGTTGGATTTTCGAGATTTATCTGATACCAATTCATTGGTATCAGAGCAGGGTGTGATACTTGCGTTTGGTATTTTGGACATTTTTATACTAGCCCTAGTTGCGAGACAGATTAGTCTGGGCAGTTATTTTGGGTTGCACGGATTTTCCGTTTCGATTTTGTTATGGACTTCCGTTATTGATTCATATGGATATCCAGTGTTGTTTTTCTCGTACGGAATTCCGAGGTCATTTTGGGGACTGGACAGCGACGGAACATCTCCAGACGGCATATAGGTATGATGTTTAATTTTATAGTTTATGACAGGTATTAGCATTCTTTATTTAGTACCTGTCTGGTTGCTGTAGCACATATTTTTTGTGATGAGTTAGCCATTGAGCATGGTTGACCTTAATAGAGATCAAGGATTATAGTCTCTGGTGATTTTTCACATCATACCATCAGTAGATTTTAGCTTCTGTTACTATTAGTAGGAGATGGAGGCACATACCAGCCTCTGCTATTGTTAGCTGGGTAGTGGATGATACCTACATATTTATGTTGTTTTAGCCAGTGGAGGTTTTATACTCATATCTTTTGGATATTAGGATACCCGATATGATGAAAAATTGTTCATTAGGGGAGTTACCATGTTTGATCATTGTTGAGAATGGTTTGAGGTTGAGGGATATTGTGAGATCAGATATTTTGATGTGTTGATTTCTAATGATTTAAGAGAGTAAATGTTATGTGGTTGTTGATGATCTTTTAGTGGATAACTATTTTGATGATCTTTTATTTGGGTTGTCATTGATGGTGATATAGTGAGTATCATGTATGGTGTTCACAGGTTGATGTTTATAGTTGGTGATCAGATTATAAATTGGAAGCTAGAGAGTTTATGTGCCTATGAGATTTTTGATTTTAATAAATCTGGTTAATTGTGGTTAGTTAACAGGATGATAAAATTGATATTTGTTTCATCTGATATTGAACTATGTGGATAAATAATGATTTGATGTTTTGAATGCTAACTTACCCTCATGGAGAGTAGAGACTTATTCATCTGATATTAGTGGGCTGATATTTTTGAGGATAAAAAAAAATGAGGGTGTCTTGATGATATTGAATTCTAGCTTTTTCTTTTGGGTCGTACACATTTATTCATATGATATTATGTGGATTGACATTCTCTAGTTTGAGATGATGTATTAGTGTTGAATTGACCCATGAACTGATTTAGTTATTTGATAATGTAGTATACCATTTGATCGTGGTTTGATATACCTTAGTTGCTTGTGGAGGATTAAGGTATTCTTGATTAGTTAGTAGATGAATGATTTAGTTTTGTTGGTTGATCAGTAGAGGATTGTCATACTCTATTTTTAGAGGTTTGAACCTTTAGGTTGTTTGTGCTTAGTTATGTATCTAGAGCACATTTGAGTACATGCTTTGTACTGACGTGGAAAGGACGGATTCAGCCGTATATCATTGTCGGCTTGGATAGGTTATAGAGGATCGATGTATCCTATTCCATGAAGACTTTGACCATGGACTGTATATATCTGGTGGGATAACTTAGAGGGTGCATTGGGATATATGACCCCGCTGATGTAAGGAAGTGTAGAGCTAATTGCTTAACACTTATGGGATACACTCGTTACTAGTGTATACTGGAAGAGTACATTTGGATTTATGATGATAAAATTTTTTTCCATTAGATATGGTCTTGGTAGTGTATGACATTGACTTGCAATGTTATACGATGGTGTGTATATCTTCCTTGTTCGATACTGGTTCCTTTGAACCTAGAGCAGGGTTGTTATTGGATGATTAGGCTGCTCTATATGGGTTGCTTTTGATTGATGTATTCATGCTTGATACATATGCATGAATTTGGTTTAGATATACCCGTAACCCATGAGTGTTGGTAGTATAAGGTTGGTCTTTGATTGAGCTGGTATGCTGATTTTGCATGTCTATGTTGCATGCATATTATGGTTGTTATGGGTTGTAGGAGTCCTGTGGTAGACTGTCCATTTGCAAGTAGTATATGTATCCATGTTCTGATATGGTTGAAGGTTTGTTGTGGATCATAGATATGTAGTTCGGTGTATGTATCTGGATGTATTATTGAAGATATCTTATTGATTAAATCCGAGTTGTAGTATAAGTACATCGGTGGTGTTTTGATGGAGGCATTTTGTCGATTTAATCTGAGTTATGATATGTACATATGTGTTTGGTGTGGTATTTGAGGTATCTTTTTGATTATATTTGATTTGTGAGTGCGTCTGGGTTTAGTATGTTTTATTGGAAGTATATGTTGATTATACTATATGTTATGTGAGTGTTGTTTGAGCTGTATTGTTGATTTGATCTATGTTGATTTTGCACACGGGTTCGGTATACATTGATGGAGATATCATGATAATTTATACCTATGTTGTGAGTATGTTTGGTGTGTACTATTGGAGGATTATGTCGATCTACATATGCTGTGTGAGCACGTGTGCCAGGTATATATATATATTGGTAGCAGCATGATGATTCTACTTATGCTGAATGCAGGATGTGGAGTGTCTGCATTATGTCATTTGTTGGATTTACCCATCAACTAATTTTCCTATCAGTGGATGACCCACTAGGATGCTGATAGAGATGATGATGGATTTGATTAGTTTACTAGGTTGTTATAGCCTAGGTTAACCACAGTGATTTATGGTAGAGAAATCTTGTACAGTCTCTAGCTGGATAGTTAGGTGCCTTGGGGCACTTATGTATTGTTTTGTGGTGGAGCGTTGCTCCCACATATTATGGATTGCTGGTAGCGGAGCATAGCTCCTATATTTATTGCGATACATATTTCAGTCTATTTGTGGTAGAGCGTTGCTCCCACATATGTGATGTTTCTGTGATGGAGCGTTGCTCTCACACTGGAGGATTTATTCTTTAGTGATTTATGTTATTGATGATCAGATTTTTCGACTTATTATCGTAGATCTTATGTATAGGAATGTCTGTGATACGGACATTATGCGTCTTGGTTTTGCCTTATAGGTTTTCAGTGCCTTAGATATTTTCAGGGACTCGATGATCCTGGTATGTCGAGGATGTTTGGATCGGTTTCCATTGTCTTTGTGGACGATGATGTGATCTAATTCGGATCCGCGGTGAGTCACGCACATCACCTTTGCATAGATCTAGAGATGTTTCGATGAGAACGTCTATATGTGATTATCAGTAGTGCTGATTTAGTTGTCTCCTACGAGATGTTTGAGACACACGGTCACCAGTAGTAGTATACCGTGGTTCCACAGGAGATAGAGGTTGTTACCGTTGGGATTAGACAGAATCTGTACAGGAAGCTCGCAACTTTCTCTGTTTGGTTCGATATTTCCGGAGATACGTTAAGGGTTTCTCACAGATTGCTATGTTACTTACACGCTTGACCATGAAGGGCGTGAAGTTTACTTGGATTGAGGATTGCAAGACCAGTTTCTAGGAGCTGAAGTGGAGATTAGTGTCGGCTCTGGTTTTGGTTTTACCCTTCGAAGAGGACAGATTTGTCCTCTACACCGACACGTTTTTACAGGATATGGGTGTTGTTCTGATGCAGCACGGTAGAGTATTCTCATATGTTTCTCGATAGTTGAAGGAGCATGAGAAGAAATAACAGTTCATGATCTGGTGTTGGCCGCTATTATTTTTGCTATGAAGATTTAGCGGCATTACCTGTATGATATTACATTGAGGTTCTCACTGACCATCCGAATCTCAAATATATGTTTACTCGGAAGGAACTTAATCTTTGATAGAGGAGATTGTTGGAGTTCCTGAAAGATTATGATTTGTACCATTAGCTATCACTGGGGAAAAGCTAATGTGGTTGCCGATTCACTTAGCCAGAAGTCCATAGGGACTTTAGCTTGCCACCGAGTTGTGGTCACAGACTTGATTCAGGGTTTCTCCGAGTTAGACCTTGAGGAGCAGGGATAGACCGAGCAGGGTAGTCTTGTTACCATGATTGCTCAGTCGTCGATCAGGACGAGAATCCGAGAGGCCCAGATGTTGGGACCTCATAAAGCTCAGTGTGAGGCTGAGTGGTCCACACTAACAGACGGAGGATGTCAAAGGCATAAGACTGCCAGAAGAGTTATGCTGACCCGAGTCGGAGACTCTTACAGTTCTCCATTTGCGACCATATATTTCTACGAGTTTCACCCACGAAAGGGGTGAAGACATTTGACCTCAGAGGTATGCCAGCTCCGTGATACATTGGACCTTTCCAGATCTCGGAAAGGATTGGAGCAGTAGCTTACTAGTTGGCACTATCGCCGTCCCTGGCAGGCGTCCACGATGTATTCTACGTATCCATGCTGAGGAGATACGTACCCGATCCGACGCATGTGCTGACAGATATTCCAGTTCCCCTTCAGCCTGATGCTACTTATGAGGAGGTTCCGGTACGGATTCTCGACCGGAAAGAGCGTCAGTTGCGGAACAAGACTATCCGGCTGGTTAAAGTCGGATGACAACACCATTCGGATGAGGAGGCTACTTGGGAGCTCGAGGATACGATCCGAGCTCGGTATCCCCATCTTTTCACTTGAGGTATGTGAATTTGTTTACCGTTCAGCATTTATGATTAGTATCTGTTATTAGTACTTGCTGATGGTAGATACTAAAATTTGGGGACCAAATTTTTATTAGTGGGGGAGAATGTAAAATACCGGAAAAAAATGACGATAAATAATAAATGAATTTTCCGGAATTTTTGGATATTTTTCGGGAATTTTTCGGAGCTCGTATGGACGAGTTAACGGGGACCGAAACGGGGCTCGGAAAAGCCTGTTTGGGCTACCCGATTTAAGTGAGGAATTGTTCCTTTAATAAATTCTTTTTATTTAAATATTTCTTATTTCTTTATTCTCTTCTCTTCATCGCCGAAAAAACCCAAAGTCCCGCACCTCTTCCCTTTTCTCCCCGACGCCGCCGCAACCTCTCACTGCCCTAACCACCGGCCGGCGGTTTCTTCTTCCTGAGTCGCACACCGAAGCCCTCTTCTTCTTCTTCTTCCTCCGGCGACGCCGCACGAACAGAATCGCTTCTGCCCTAGGTGCCGACGCCGAGAGTCCTACTTCCTTCCCTCTCCTCGCGTCTTCCTCGCCGACCCCAGCCGTGTTCCTAATCGGCTGAGCCGATCCTTTTCCCCTGCTGCTTATCCTCTGCCGCCAACGAGGAGAGTGCCAGCCACCCTTCCTTTGCCCTCGAGCCCGAGCCACATAACCGAGATCTCCTTCCTTCTACTCCTCTGCCGCCGGCGACTAGAGCCACAGCCGACTCCTTGTTGCCCTAACAGTGGAGATACTGAGCAGAGGGCCACTGCCAATGCCAGCCGACCGTCGGTGCCTTCTCTGTGTCGTGCCCTAGATCCTAGCCAACAAGGTGAGTTGGTTGCACTGGAAATGTTTGGTTGCACACTTGATTTTCTCCTTCTGATCTGATCCAGCAGGTGTAGGGTTTCAATGGAAGAGTGGTCACGGCTGTGAGGGAAAGGAAGGCTCTGCCGTGAAGTGTTCTAACAACAATCTTGAGTTTCAACACAAAACACGGCTGTGAATTGAGGTAAAGAGTAGAGAATTGTAACCTTGTTGTGGATTGTGTGTTGTTTGGATTGTTATGATAATAGATTTGATTTAGGTATGAGGTAATCAATTTATATTGGTAGATTGGATTAGCTTTAGATTTTTAATCTAATGTTATCATTAGGGTTAAAGGTAATTAACCCTAGTTAAACGTTGGATTTAAATTAGGAGTCGAGACTTATGGTTTAGGGTTTTCCCCTAAATTGTTCTTAAGGATTTTTGTTTAGCTATTCGTTTAATTTGTAGCTAAATAAAAATGTATGTGTGATATCACAGGACTTTGATTTGAGACGAGCATCTCGACGCCCGAGTTGGACCATTTCGATTGGAGGCGGGTACTTTGACTTATGTCTTTTGATATGCATAATAAAGTGTTTAACATATAGCAAGAATTGTGTTTTCCATTTTATTCGGTTGGTCACTACATGATCTGTTACATGTTGTTTGTTTATTTATTTTGCACTGCATGTTATTATTTATCTGACCATACATGCTTTCGGTAGTGACCCAACCATGTGATACATCATGTTCTGGACCTAGGGTTTTATATGATACCCTATCTGTTTGTGTACCTTCCATTTGATACATTGACTTGTGGTACACCTTGTATTTATGTATGGATCTTGCTATGCTATTCATGAGATTGCCATGCTTAGTGTCATGCATCATGTTTGCATGCTGTGCGATTGTTGGCTCCGCTATGGTTGAGCCCATCGCCAGTTACATGTACTGCACACACCACCACCACCCATGGGTTAGTGGTATATCAGACAGGTGTGTGGAGGTTCTGCTGTTTGGCTCCGTTGGTCTGACGACTCAGCGTGGTAGCCGGCAGTCAGTTCCGCTCTGTTTGGCTCCGCTGGCATTTAGTGTAGCAGCGTAGTAGCCGGCAGATGGTGGACTTTGTTTGGCTCCGTTGGTCAGATGACTCAGCGTGGTAGCCGGCAGAGATATCCTCCCCGTCATTGTGTACCGGGAGATGAGAGCATTGAGCTCCCCCATTTATGAGTTGGGGCCAGAGGACAGGAGTACTCCGACAGCATTCCGTCCACTCAGTCATTGTCAGGAGCAGTGATGTCCGAGTGCACGGTCACCATATGCATTTATTGCATTATATTGTTGTGATTGTTGCACTTATATGTTGCATTTGTATGGATGCATTTGATTGACATGCATACAGGATTATGATTTCTTCGGTTTGACGACCTGTTACCTTTGTACCTTAATTCCGGTTAGTACAGTTGTCTCCTGATTTCATTTCAGTTGCATTTATTCCTTCTCGTATTCAGGAGACTGTACGCATGATTAGTGTTATCTGTTATTTGTTTTATTATGTATATCAGTTGTACCTGCTGAGTGTTGGACTCACCCCGCCTCCATTGTTGATATTTTCAGGTTGAGGCTGTCCGGAGCAGTTCCAGTCGCTGGCCCCCCATCTGCACGTGGAGCTAGTTCTCTACTAGATCATTATTTGTTTTATTTTGGCCTTTTTCTTTATCAGACTTTGATTTAGTATTTGTTGGTGCAACCTTAGGTCAAGGTTGACCTGGTTGACCCGACTCAAGTTGACGTGACTCGAGTTGTATTTTGATGTTTGACTTGGGAAGATTGTCGGTGCAACCTTAGGTCAAGGTTGACCTAGTTGTGTTGCATGTTGATGTTTGACACTCGTGAGAGAGTTCTATTCTTGATGTGGGACAAGAATAGATGTTTGGGAGATTATTGGTGCAACCGTAGGTCAAGGTTGACCTGGTTGACCTGATTCGGGAAAAGTCCAAGCGGGGGCTTGGAAAAGTCAAGTATGGGGACTTGGCGGAAAAGTCAAGCGGGGAGCTTGGCGCGAAAAGTCAAGTATGGAGACTTGGCACGGGAAAGTCAAGCAGGGAGTTTGGCACGGGAAAAGTCCTGGTGAGTGAAGCCAGGCGGTCGGAAATCCTGGTGAGTGAATCCGGTGAAAATCCTAGTGAGTGAAGCTAGGTGAAGGTGAAAGTCCCGTGAGTGAAGCCGGGCATTGGAAAATCACGTGAGTGAAGCGGTGAAAATCCTAGTGAGTGAAGCTAGGTGAATGGGAAGTCCTAAGCTGGGATGTTAGGCGGTGTGGAAAATCCTGGTGAGTGAAGCCGGTGAAAATCCTAGTGAGTGAAGCTAGGTGAATGAGAAAGTCCTAAGCTGGGATGTTAGGCGGTGTGGAAAGTCCCGGTGAGTGAAGGCAGTGGAAAGTCCCAGTGAGTGAAGCCGGGCAGTGGGAAAGTCCTAACTGGGATGTTAGGCAATGTGGAAATCTGGTGAGTGAAGCCGGTGAAAGTCCGTGAGTGAAGCCGAGCAAGGAAAAATCCAGATGGATCGGGGATGATCGGACTTCCGGTGTTGGAAAGTCCAAGTAGGTCAAAGGATTGACCGGACACTTGGCGAGGAGTTCTAGCGTCAAGGGAGTGACCAGATGTTAGGGATGAAGTACCAATAGGTCAAGGTTGACCGGATATTGGTTTGGAAGTCTTGGGACTTGGTTTGGGCCAAACCCAAGCTCTGGATCGGTCACCAAACCGATCCAGTGATACTTGTTTGCTCTGATCGGTCTGGTGACCGATCAGATACCGAACAGAAGCTCTCTGTTCGGTTACTGATCGGTCTGGTGACCGATCAGCAAGCGAACAGAGGCAAAGAGAGGCAGGCTGATCGGTCCACAGACCGATCAGGCCATGTCCTGATCGGTCTGGGGACCGATCAGAGATGATGTCGCTGAGGTTGGGATCGGTCTGTGGACCGATCCAGCTGTGGCCTGATCGGTCCACAGACCGATCAGAACCCGCACAGAAGGTGGGCAGCTTTCTGTGAAGAAAGCTGATCGGTCTGGGGACCGATCAGAATAGGTCCTGATCGGTCCCCTGACCGATCCAGGCACTAGCCGTTGCGTCGCAACGGCTAGATTTCTTCTGTGTTTTCTTCGCTTTCTTCGCAGGTTATAAAAGGAGGGCTACGGCTGCGAGCCAAAGTTTTTCTACTCTTCTTCTGCTGAATCTTTTCTGCTTCCTGCTGAGCTTTGGTTGAGCTCTCATTGTGCTGAGTTCTGTTGAACTCGTCGAAGCTCTGCGTGAGTTTCCTGCTGGTGTTCTAGCTGCTGGATCCGAGAAGCTGCTGCTTCATCAAGGTTCCAGTCGACAACAAGAGGCAAGCAAGTGTATTACAATTTCTATTGTTCTTGTTTGTTTTCTCCATTGTTGTACTCCTTTGTTTGCTGTTGCAAAAGAGTGTGGCGAGGTTTCTCCACCCATAAGGAGTTTATATTAGCCGGTTCTCCGGGGACTCATCCACCGACGGATTGACCGGACTCGTCCACCTTACGGACACGCCGAGGAGTAGGAGCCCTAATCTCCGAACCTCGTTACATCCATCGAGTTTGAGGTTTGATTTCTTTCTTTGTCGCTTCTATTGTTTTATTTCCGCTGCGCTAACTCGACATTGTAGAAAGAATCGAACGAATTGGGGTCGGCTATTCACACCCCCCTCTCTAGCCGTACGAAAGGATCCTAACAAGTGGTATCAGAGCGAGGTCGCTCTTCATCGGATTCACACCCGTGGGAGCACAAGCGCTAGAGATGGATCAATTCGGAGAAGACATCACCATTCCACCCTTCTACAACGACAACTTCGCATATTGGAAGGTAAGGATGATGTATTTTCTTAGGACTAATATGTGGAATTGGTTTTGTGTACAAGAAGGGTTTACTCCTCCAATGGATAAAGAAGGAGAGCCTCTAGAGAAGAACAAGTGGACAAAGGAACAAGTCCATCAATCAACGATCAACAATGAGGTAACTAAAACAATTGAATTTTCATTACCTACTAATATTTTGCGTAAGATAGGTGAATACAACAATGCCAAGGAGTTGTGGGATAACTTGGCCAAGTACCATGAGGAGAGTTCCACTTCAAGCCATGAAGAGGAGCCTAGTGAGCCAAGTAGCTCACATCATGGAGGGAGCGAGTTGGGAGTTGAGGGCTACTCAACATCCAAGGAAGAAGAGGAAGTGAGTTCTTCTTCAAGATCGGAGCACGAAGAAGAAGCTTCTACCTCCGGGAGGGATGAAGAAGAGAACATCCATTCATCCTCAATCCTAGGTAACTCAAACACTTTAAGTTCAAGTAAATTGCATATAATGTGTTTTGAGTGTAGGGAATTTGGGCACTACAAGAGTAAGTGTCCAAAGAGGGTAAGAAAGACTCCACCGGCGCCAAAGGTCAAGGACGCCGCAGTCCCCGACCGCAAGGGCACGGAGCACATCGTGTGCTTCCAATGCAAGCAAAGGGGACACTATAGGAGCCATTGTCCGAGGGGGAGGCAACCTCACAAGGGCAAGAGACCGGGCACAACGATAGGGGGAGCTAAGGCAAACCCTAAGGTAACTTCTAAGGTTCATTATTGCAATTCTAATAAAACTCATGCTAGTAGTTTTGTTGCAATTGTTAATAATGATAAGCATGTTAACTTTAGGAACCAATACATGTGCTTAGGAGCTAAACATGTTAGCCTAGGTAAGGATAACACTAGAAATACCAACCCTAGGATTAACGCTTCTAAAGTTAAGGAAAACCTAGGTAGAAATCCCAAAAAGACTAGACACATGCCTAGGAATATCTCAAGAGAAAATGACAAATTAAAACTTGAGGTATTAGAAAGGGAAAATCAAGTCTTGAGGTCAAGACTTGATAATTTAGAAAAGGCTCTTAAAAACATGGAGAAGTCATCTCTAGGGTTTAAGGGTCAAAAACCAAAGCCCAAGGACAAGAAAGGTTTGGGTCACAAACCTAAGTCCCAAATGGTCAAGCCCACTTACCACAATGTTCCATTTGATTATGGAACAAAACCTAGGGCTAGGAAGACCATTACCAAGGTCACAAGGGGAGTCACCCCTATAGTTGACCTTGATGAGACCCAAATGACCAAGGCTTTAAAGCCTAAGAGGGTCATTAGGAGGGTTGCTAGGGAAGTTATCCCTAGTGAATATTTAGTGAACCCAATGAGCTCAAATAGGTATTGGGTTCCTAGGAGCATCTTCTCTACCCCATAAATGGGTTAGAGAGTGTCAACTCCAATAAGAAGGGTAGTTAACCCAACTTTGAGGAAATTGACACTCAAGGAGCATTTTCAAGGTTTTGAGAACTTTTGAAAATGAAATGGAATTATCATTTACTCCCTTGAAGAGCTAAATGTGCCTAATGGTGGAAATATCATTTTTAATCTTAAGTGGCACAATTTGAGGAAAACCTAGAGAAATACCATAATTGGGATTTTGGTTTTCTCTTAGGGATATATGGGCAATCTAGGGTTAGATTTTAAGTTAGCTAAGGCTAAGGATACTTAGATAGAGATTTAGGTATTTTATTTGTGCTAACTTGCCATGATTGGTTGCCATATGCCATGTCATGACATCATATTTAAGTTATGATCACTTGAAATGTCATGATAATGCTTAGGTTATTATATGTCATGCTTTATTTAAGTTTTCAAGCTTTATGCCATGACATCATGACATTGGCACATGTTTTTACTTATGATATCATTTATGCCATGTCATCATCTCTTGCATTAATAATCAATTGAATTGGTTTAAGGATGAAAAACACATTTTGATATTGAGATCAAAGTGTAGTTTAGAAAATGCATGAGAACTTAGCCTAAGTTGACCTTAACCCATATCTCACATCAAATTGACTTGAATGTGGTTTGATACACCTTAGATGTGTGTGAGATATTAGGATCATGAGTTAGGATCAAGGTGCATAGTTCTTGTACCTAGATGACCCTAATTCAAGAAATGGAGGATCATAGGGAAAGCTTATGTACAAGTCATGTACATTTAGCCCTAAGATTATGGTCCTAAATTCAAATGGTTTTAAAAGCATTTTAAAATTGATTTGAAAAACCTTGATGAAGCTTTCCTAGTGATAGCATTCATCATTGAACATTGTGATACAAAGTTGAGTTAAAACTTGAACTATTTCAAAGTTTTTGAACTTTGTATCAAGATTTGAAAATGGAAACTATTTTCATAGAAAATTATTTTTCCATGGTAGTGTATGATATGAGGAATGTATCCTCAAAATTTCACAATTTTTCGAATTTTCTGAAATTTATTAGGGGTTTCTGAATTTCGGGAGAGGAAAAATCAGAAATCCCTGTGATCAGTGTCTGGATCGGTCGCTGGACCGATCCAGGGAGGGCTGGATCGGTCACTGAACCGATCCAGAGTTCTGTGGATCGGTCTGGTGACCGATCCAGTGAGGTCTGATAGCGTGCCAATGTGCTGAAATTCGACTGCATGTCTGAAATTTCGGCTGAAAGTTGGTTTTTAGATTTCTAAAGGTTTGAAACTCTCCAAGACATTGTTGGTGCAATCGTCAAGGGAAGTTGGCCTTTAGGGGGAGGTTTAACTATTAGTCAAGGGGCGGTGACTTTTAGGGGGAGTTTTTACTCCTTGAGGATTAGTGATATGGGATTATCACTAAGTGGATTGTTGAGCTTAGTATCAAGGGGAAAATAAGAGTTTCAATGAAAGGTATGGGACTTTCATTAGGAAGAAACTCTTGACCTTGATACCCTCCTTATTCTTTTTGATGTGTGTCAAAAAGGGGAGAGTGTTCATTGGAGAATTATTGGAGAACCCAAGTTAGGTTATCGGTTTAACCTAAGCTAGGGGAAGATTGTCAAGGAAGAACATTGGAATACTTTTTGATGTGTGTCAAAAAGGGGGAGAATTATTAGAGAACCCAAGTTAGGTTATCAGGTTAACCTAAGGGGAGAATGTCTAGAGAATGTTCAAGGAAAGAACATTGGACATTGGAAGATGGTTGGAAAACCTAAGTTAGGTTATCGGGTTAACCTAACTTGATTATGATTTTGTCAAACATCAAAAAGGGGGAGATTGTTGGTGCAACCTTAGGTCAAGGTTGACCTGGTTGACCCGACTCAAGTTGACGTGACTCGAGTTGTATTTTGATGTTTGACTTGGGAAGATTGTCGGTGCAACCTTAGGTCAAGGTTGACCTAGTTGTGTTGCATGTTGATGTTTGACACTCGTGAGAGAGTTCTATTCTTGATGTGGGACAAGAATAGATGTTTGGGAGATTATTGGTGCAACCGTAGGTCAAGGTTGACCTGGTTGACCTGATTCGGGAAAAGTCCAAGCAGGGGGCTTGGCACTGGAAAAGTCCAAGTATGGGGACTTGGCACGGAAAAGTCCAAGCAGGGAGCTTGGCACGCGAAAAGTCCAAGTATGGAGACTTGGCACGGGGAAAGTCCAAACAGGGAGTTTGGCACGGGGAAAAGTCCTGGTGAGTGAAGCCAGGCAGTCGGGAAATCCTGGTGAGTGAATCCAGGTGAAAATCCTAGTGAATGAAGCTAGGTGAAGGTGAAAGTCCTGGTGAGTGAAGCCAGGCATTCGGGAAAATCCTGGTGAGTGAAGCCAGGTGAAAATCCTAGTGAGTGAAGCTAGGTGAATGGGAAGTCCTAACTGGGATGTTAGGCAGTGTGGAAAATCCTGGAGTGAGGCGGTGAAAATCCTAGTGAGTGAAGCTAGGTGAATGAGAAAGTCCTAACGGGATGTTAGGCGGTGTGAAAGTCCCGTGAGTGAAGCCGGGGTTGGAAAGTCCCGTGAGTGAAGCCGCGTGGGAAAGTCCTAACGGGATGTTAGGCAATGTGAAATCCTGGTGAGTGAAGCGGTGAAAGTCCCGTGAGTGAAGCCGAAGGGAAAATCCAGATGGATCGGGGATGATCGGACTTCGGTGTTGGAAAGTCCAAGTAGGTCAAAGGATTGACCGGACACTTGGCGAGGAGTTCTAGCAGTCAAGGGAGTGACCGATGTTAGGGATGAAGTACCAATAGGTCAAGGTTGACCGGATATTGGTTTGAAGTCTTGGGACTTGGTTTGGGCCAAACCCAAGCTCCGGATCGGTCACCAAACCGATCCGGTGATACTTGTTTGCTCGATCGGTCGGTGACCGATCGATATCAAAAGCTCTGTTGATTCTTGATCGATCAGTGACCGATCGCAACGAGGCAAAGAGAGGCGGTGATCGGTCCACGCATCGATCAGGCCATCTGATCGATGCGGGGACCGATCGAGACGATGTCGCCGAGGTTGGGATCGGTGCGTGGACCGATCCGGTATCTTTGATCGGTCCGCACGATCGTCGAACCCGCATGTAAGGTGGGCGTTTAGAAGAAAGCGATCGTCCGGGACCGATCGAATAGGTCCCGATCGGTCCCGACCGATCAGTACTAGCCGCGTCATAGCGCTAGATTTCTTCGTGTTTTCTTCGCTTTCTGCAGTTATAAAAGGAGGGCTACTACCGCGAGCCAAAGTTTTCTACTCTTCTTCACTGAATCTTTTCGCTGAGCTTTGGTTGAGCTCTCATTGTGCTGAGTTCTGTTGAACTCGTCGAAGCTCTGCGTGAGTTTCCTGCTGGTGTTCTAGCTGCTGGATCCGAGAAGCCGCTGCTTCATCAAGGTTCCAGTCGACAACAAGAGGCAAGCAAGTGTATTACAATTTCTATTGTTCTTGTTTGTTTTCTCCATTGTTGTACTCCTTTGTTTGCTGTTGCAAAAGAGTGTGGCGAGGTTTCTCCACCCATAAGGAGTTTATATTAGCCGGTTCTCCGGGGACTCATCCACCGACGGATTGACCGGACTCGTCCACCTTACGGACACGCCGAGGAGTAGGAGCCCTAATCTCCGAACCTCGTTACATCCATCGAGTTTGAGGTTTGATTTCTTTCTTTGTCGCTTCTATTGTTTTATTTCCGCTGCGCTAACTCGACATTGTAGAAAGAATCGAACGAATTGGGGTCGGCTATTCACACCCCCCTCTCTAGCCGTACAAAGGATCCTAACAGTATTGTCTTTGGATTTTTCCTATGGATATTGTATGGAGTGATACCTTTTGATGGATTTTTGATATGATATTGGATTTCATTCTACTATGTGCCTGCCTGGACGGCAGAAGAGGTGAGTTCGTTGGATTTGAGCTTTACGAGTGTAGTGGAGTAGGGTGGATTTTGAGTCAGAGTCCTATTGTTATGGAGATCTTTATTAACTGCGTGGTGTTTGTCTTTATTTTTTTGTTATCATTCCAGCCGCCTGTGGCTGATGTATATGTGATATGTAGAAAGTTTCATATTGTCCGCCGTACAGGGGAGATGCTGCCGAGATTTCTTCGGACAGAGACTCCTCTGGGGCGTGACAGGACTTATCACTGCACTCAGTGCCAAGATATACAGACTAAAGCAAAATGGCCCTAGAGTCAGTCGGGCATACGGGATCCAACTCCCCACTGATACAATACAACTTTCAGTATACAGCTGACCGGCCCAAGAGCTGGTCGAACTTATGGGGCATAGCTCCCTATTCCTCAACATCAAGTGACTCAGCATACATTAGGTCAGCTATGGGGTCGATTGGACCTTGGGGCTTAGTTCCCCACTTTTCAAGTGCTAGTCTTGCATCATACAATCGATCGGATGTAGGGTCAGTCTGGCTACTTCCAAGGGATAGCATTGTCAATGAATCATAATAACATTTCAGAGAATAAAAGCTATTAGATTGTAAATTCGCTAGAGAGGGTGAATAGCATTCATCAAAAATCACAAATTAAAACAAGTTATGCAGTGGAAAAGGGAAACAAACAACACAACGCTAACAATGCCAAGTTTTACTTGATTCAGAGCCTGTGACAACTCCTACTCTAAAGTTTGCGATCGTCAATCACTTTTGTTGGACAATCCACTAATAGTTGAAAAAGATACAACACAACGCTAATAGTGGAAAAGGGAAACAAACAACACAACGCTAACAATGCCAAGTTTTAGTTGGTTCAGAGCCTATGACAACTCCTACTCTAAAGTTTGTGATCGTCAATCACTTTTGTTGGACAATCCACTAATAGTTGAAAAAGATACAATAATGAAGTACAAGAACTATATATGAAAAGTTACCGACAACAGAGAAAACTAAGTAAAGCTTGATGTCCGGTTGTCAGTGGAGTGTTATAGCATCATAGGAGCATTATTAAAGCAGCGCAGAGGAAGAAAAGTCGTAGTAGATGATGATATGAAGCTGTTGGTTGAAGGTCTTTATATAGGCCCATTTCGGGTACCTGGAACCCCTCTGGGCCTCTGAACTGTTGCTGACGTGGCGATCTCTCGCCCGGACCCCTCCGACGCCTAGACCGTTTATGTGGGTTTGGCCAGTTGTCCTACTCCAACTCAGCTTCTAGATAATTTTTCTGGTCCGGACACCCGGATCAGCTCCGTGTGCTCAAACCGCCGAGGTGTGCGACACCCATTCAGGCATACCTGGTCCGGGTGCCCGGACTCCCTTTTTTCAACCACCGTTTTCCTGCAAAAAGAGTTAGTCCAAGCAAATAAAAATATATTTATCCTGTAAAATAAAGTTAGCACAATTATGATAAGAGTAGTAGTAATTAGATCCTGTCTCCTCAAGAACAGATCTAGTCAAGGTCTCAGCTTAAGTTTCCTAAATGGACCTAAGTTGGACTGACGCCTATAGTTCTCTCAACCAGGACCGTGTCCTCACAGGATCTCTCCTCTAATTGCTTACCTCCACTTACCAACTACAGTTGCTTGACTTTCCTTTGACTTACCAGGTCTTCTCGCTAGTTGTCAGGTTTCATTAACCCAACCGGACTTCCCACTAGATATCGGGTCCCGCGGACCTATCTGGACTTCGCACCAACTATCGGGTCTGGCGAATCTAGCTGGATTTTAGCCTATGTTAGGTCCTCCAGGCCCGTCAACTCCTGCGTACTTAGTTAAATAATTAGATCACAAATACTCTAACTTTAATTCATTTTCCATTCATCAAAATCTGAGTTAGATCATTAGTACAAATTGCACCAAATAGCTACTCGTTAAAGAATATTCTGCTGCCATAACAAATACCTACAATAGAACATTCCTATGAGGGTAGTCGTACATATTCCATTACCTAATATCATACATTGTTAACCACCTCATCAATGTGGAAGTTATAAAAGATGGTTCCTATACATATAACGGAAGATTCCTCGGAGGATGATTGTATATCTTGCAGACTATACATCTTCTATTACCTGACATCTTTTAGATTGTAAAGACTATATTCCTCAATGGAGACTTTAAGCAATCTATATATATGGTGTAATTAGAGAACTTTGAGTCTAAGGACTCAAAGAACCTAGTATGTAGATTAAAAATATCTATTTATGGTTTAAAATAGTCATCCCGTCAGTGGTACCAGAAACTTAATTAAGTGGTTGCCTCATTTGGATTTAAGAAGAACCCCGTTGATCAGTGGATATATGTCAAGTTCAATGAAAAAAAGTTTATTATATTTGTTCTGTACATGAATGATATATTACTTGCGAGCAATAATAAGGGTTTACTGTATAAAACCAAGTCATTTCTATCTGATAATTTTGAAATGAAAGATCTTGATGAAGCATCATTTATTTTATGCATACTAAGCTGTCGTGGTCATTCAAGAGGGATTTTTGGAGTTTCATAATAGGCCTATATTGAACAGGTACTTATAAGATATGGTATACAGAACTATACACTTGGTGACACACCTGTATCAAGAGGTGATAAGTTCAGTATACAGCAGTGCCCATGGCTTGAACTTGAAATAAAAGAGATGGAGCAATTTTTATATGTGTCAGCAGTGAGAAGTCTCATGTATGAACACATTTGTATTCGACAAGATATAACATTTATAGTGGAGATGTTAGGTAGATATGTTAGTAACTCAGGAGCATAGCACTGGAAAGTGGTTAAGAGAGTGATGCATTATTTACAAAGAACTAAAGGACATATGCTCATGTATCAGAGATCAGATCACTTGGAGGTGTTGGATATTCAGACTCTAATTTTGTTGGATGCTTGGATAGCAGGAGGTCCACTTCAGGCTATATTTCATGCTTGTTAGAGGGCCTATATCTTAGAAGAACATCATGCAGATGCTAGTATCCACTTCTACTATGGAGGCAAGTTGGTAGCATATACTATGAAGCATCCAATCATGGGATTTGGTTACAAACTTCATCACAATATTGCATATCGTTGATGGTATTGACAAGACACTGAGGATCTACTATGATAATAAAATTGTAGACCTTTGTGCCAAGAACAACCATAGTTCATCAAAATCTAAGCATGCCAACATCAAATTTCTAACGGTTAGAGAAAGAGTTCAGAGTCGTCAGGTCATGATAGAGCACATGAGCACAAATTCCATGTTAGGCGATCCATTCACCAAAGGCTTAGTACCTAAGGTGTTTCATGTGCATGTTGTGGATATAGGAGTCCTTTTTATGGAAGAAGAACTCATCTAGTTGGAGTCTGTATTTATTTTATTGCTCTATGTTAATAAAGAAAAACATTTTGTTTTGATTATAGTATGTATTTAAAGTTCAAAATATTAATGGAAATTTATATATTTTTTTGATACTCTAACTATAATATCTTAATTTTATGTTACAACTTACATTAGGTATTTGTAAATATAATGCAGATTCCTTTTGTTATCGTAAAGTTTGGATCATGATTTGTTATTGTAGTTTAGCATAAAGTATTTTGAAAATATGATCTGACCTCTTTTGAAATTATCCTAGGACCGGTTGAAAATTAACATATACTAATCACATTTCATATAATTTCGACTCTACACATCTACATCTTGATCATGTAATTAATAATATTGATTTTGTGATTACTATTGTGGCTTATTATAAGTATATATAGTAGTTATGACCTCCTTAGTCTTATATCAAAGAAGTTAATAGATAAGATTTTTACAGGGATATTTTGTACCAATAAAATTTGATATCAACTAAAGTTTTGCTTGTATTTCATAAATAACTCACAAGTAGCCCAAGTGAGAGATTGTTAGTTATTATCTCTAATTAATGGACTTAATTATAAGTTATACATATGAATATAAACCAAATCAATTCAAGTGATCTAATTACTTTAGCTTATTAAATTTGAACAGGTGCTTTGTATTTGCTTTTAGGTTTTTGAGCAGGTGCTTTGTATTTGCTTTTAGGTTTTTGCAATTACCAGAAGCTATATGACATTATCTGGATGTTGGGTCATCTCATTTTCTTTCAAAGATAATGTCGCATTCCTGCACGATAAGTGAAGTTAGTTTCGAGGTCAAGCTTAGCTTGTGCAAGGTTTATAAATTAGCTCGCGCCTTATAAATTGTAAATTTTTAATAGCAATTTTGGAGTCATAAATACACGTACATGTTACTACTCTTTTAAAGTCAAATTAAAATTCAAAAAACTTATAATTTCTCAAAATTTGATTTGCAAATTGATAGGAAATAAGCTTGTGCCCATTTAGTGGATCAAGTTTTTGGGTGCAAAGATGAAATCAGATTGAACCCATACATTCATGATTTTTAACATTTTGGGAAGACTCGCGTTAAAGTAGTGAATAAAAATTTACATTTTCTAAGATTTTGATCGCAAGCTAATTTGCAAAACTAATTTGCGTCCATTCTATTACACAACACTAATATAAAATTCCAAGGCACAATTTTTTTTTTAATTGTCACTATATATTCAGCTTACGCCGATTAATTCTGGGATGACCGATCCAGTTCCAGATTTAGTTTCATAAGAATTTTTTATTGGGACTCGATCTTTAGATACTTAGAAAATTGAGAAGACATTTTATTACTGTATCATTGCCCAGGGACAAGGGACAAGGGACAAGGGACAAGGGACAAGGGACAAGGGACAAGGTACAAGTTTCTTGTGACCCACAACTTCAACGTTACTAAACAAAAAAAAACTCATTCACTTCCAAATTAAATGTGCCCAAAAAAAACTCAATTTTTGAAGGTGGAATAAGAATGACGTTGTTTTCTTCTAAATCAATAGCGAGAGTAACACGTATTAATAAAGCAGATTTACATGTTTCTAGCTTTGTTACTTCCTTACGTTTATTGAAGGCTCATTGATGCTGGATCGATTTAAGAAGATCTTCTGAATTTTAATGAGTCATAACTTTTAATTTGGATATCAGAATATATTATTTACTTTGAATTGAAATTCATTCAGAGATCTAAATTTGTTACTAAATGTCACTCATATCAAGTCAAATATTGGAACTGAAAATTATCATTTAGGGCCCTTTGGAGAATCCAAACATGTTTTTAACTATATTTTATTCATTTCTATGTTTTTTTATATTTAGGGTATTTTTTGGTATTTCAGGTATTTATTGATTAGACTTTGTCTATTTAAGCATCTGTTTAGCTGTTTAAGAGATTGTCCTCTATTATTGAATAAAATTTCCTTTTTTGATATAACCTTGAGGATGGCGGTTTTTCTTCCTATTTTCTCCATAAATCCTCCTTCCAGTCAGCCCGCAGGATAATCGTTATTCTGTTCAGCATCAGTTGGTATCAGAGCACATCAAATCCAATAGAAGATCATGATGATCGTGGTTGCGATTGCAACAATAGGCAGGTTCTAATTGAGGAAGTCGAGCACCGTGATCGTAGCGTTCAAGACATGATGATGATTAAGGATTTACAGAGGTAAGACACAAATTTAACTCAGCATCTAGCGGCCTAAAATCTTGAGCATCATGAGATCTCAAATCGTGAATCTGAGTCTACCTTCAAGAACTGATACCGCCATCGGGCTACATACTGGGAATGCCATGGTTAGGAGGAACCTTTTGGAGAATCCAATTTTCAAGTTGATCTATCTAAATTTTCTAGTACGTTACAAGCAAAGAGCTTTGTTGATTAGATCAATGAAATGGAGTGAATCTTTGATTATAAGGAAGTTTTGGATCGGATGAAAGTGAATTGTTGATTGTCATTAGACTCAAGAGTCAAGCATTGGCGTGATGGGAACAATTGTAGCACTCCCGAGACCGATAGGGCAAACCCCACTATAACAAAAATGCTAAATCCATTGTCTTTGCGATGTGTGTAGTTTATGCATGTTTTAAGTATCGTTTAGCATATATCTTGTTGCATTTTATGAGCATGATTTGTATTCGCACACCTTATTTTTACTCATTTAGTTCAGAGAACTACTCTTTGCTTATTTTTATTGATAGGATGTGTTTTTGGAGTAATAATGGAGCATTGATGCATACAATCCGCAAGTGCATGGTTGTCGTCAAGTAATAAAAGATATCGATCTCACGAGAACTGTTGATTAAGTACTAGAGATGTCACAAAATAAGTTATCTAGAAGATCAAAAGTTATCTTTGACACTTGCGAACTAATGAGAGATATTGAAGAGAGCGAGAGAAGGTTGAGAGAAAGAGAGAGAAGAAAGAAAATTGATCTTAAGAGGATGTGAGAAATGGATGGGGAGGTGATTCTAGGATTTCAGTTTCATTGTAATGCTAGGTGGTGTTATACAGATTGCCTAATTCCTATCCTCTATGTTCATTCTTTTATAGAGAACCTAACTAAATACCGACACAACCTCGCGATAGTTGCATTGGATCTATCCCATTGACATTCAATGATACTAAGTAAAATAGGTAATGCAGAAAGTTTGGTTAAAGGATTATCCTTTGTAACTAAGGGCTATCCGATCATACGATCTACATCACACCATCCACTTCATAGCAAGAATTGGGATAAACCCATTAAGTTCTAATTAGCTATTATCTTGTAGAGTATTGACCTCTAATCCAAAGCGATGTTCTAGATGTCCGATTAAAGGGATATCCTTGTTATTAGGGTCCCCCGATTATACAATCTAGAGCACCCCACTTACATGGATATCAATCCTCCACATCATTCAATAAAACATGCAAAAGATATATAAATGCTTCATACACACATTTCATCAAACATGAACAAGGAATCAAACAAGTCATTGAATAGAAACATGACAAATCTACATAGTTTTACATCTCCATCATATTACAAATACTCCCTAATCCTAGAAAGGGAGATCTACTCCATTGCAAGGGAAGAACAAATCCAAAACATAAAATAAATCATACTTACAACCTGAGATGTGAGAAGAAGTGGAAGAAAAGATGTTTATCAAGGTTTTTGATGTCTTGGGGATGCCTCCTTGCTCCGAAGATGGATGGATCATTAAGGAATAGAGATGGATGAAGCCTTAGGGTTTTCCCTAAGGGGAGAACCCTTCTCCAAGGAGAGGGAAGAAGTTGCAACCCAAGATGAGTCAAAGAATGAGGTTATTGACCCTTTTATACCTCCTCCAAACTGTCCAGATTAACCAAGATTATAGAAGTCCAGTAAACTAAGTTTTTCATCCCTTAAACCTAGTTTTTTCATATTTCACCCAGAACCAAAGTTGTATCTCTTGAAATTATCTACATTCTTATATTTAGATTGAGCCCTGGTTCCAACCAAGTCAAAACTTATGGTGATTCAAAGTTTGGTCTACAGTCTAGATGGAGGACCTGATGAAGCCACGGTTGGGAGGCATGGCCATGCCTTTTAGCATGGCTATACCTTTGCTTTCTCTCTATTGAACTTGAAGAAAATTTTATATCTTGAAGTTAGCGACATTTCAATATAAAGAATAGTCAATAACTCCAACCAAGTGCAAAGTTATAGCCATTTCAAAATAAATTTGTAGTCTGCTCAAATTTAACACAACCCTATTTTCGGCACGACATGGTCTCCTCGTGTTCTCCGTCACATGGTCATGCCTGGAGGCATGACCATGGCATGGATATCCTCAGGCGGAGAGGCATGACTGAACACTAAATCGGCTCTGGAAGGGGGCACAATCGGGGTCTTCCTCTTCTCTGCTTGCTTGACGCGATCGTGTCTTTTGGCATGACCACGTTCTTCCTCCTCTCTGGATAATTGACACATCCATGCCTTTTGGCAAAGTCGTGTGTTGTTTGGCCATGGGAGAAGGGACACGACTGTGCCAAAAGGCATGACCTATGTTGATGATTTTCACAAGTTGCCCCAATGTGCATCTTTTGCTCCGTTTTCGCTACAAATTGTTTCCTATCAATAAAAAATATGCAAAGAGTAGATCTTCGAACAAAAGGAGTGGAAATATGATATTATAATGAAATAGGGTACAATAAACATAGATTATGCTCATGAAATACAAATAGATGTGCATTAAAATATACATAAAAACCTATATAATTTACGCGGATCAAACATAAATCCTTTAGAACGTGAAGTTGGATTAAGGAGCAAGCTATAGCCATGTTCCATGACATAAATGTGCTCCTATGGTCAAGAAAGATGAAAAATGAACCGACAAAAGGTTTAACACTGACTAGCTATGCCTTATCATCGTGCCAACACATGAAGTATTCAGAAATAAAAAGGGATTTAAAAGACTATCAAAATGAAATTTTAATCAAGGAACACGCTTCGACCATGTCCCATGATACTAGCATGTTCGTATAGAAGAAATCGGGTGAAAAACAATGCCAAAATGGAGCCAACAGCCTCCAACACAACTTGACCATACTAAAGAGCACGACCAAGTTCAACAATGGAGATTTTCCAAAGCTGACCACGGCTGGCCATACTAGCTTGCCACAGCCGTGTCAGCCTCCAGCCGAAAACTATAGACCAAACTTCGAACGACCATAACTTTTGGCTTGGTTAGAGTTACGAGTCATACAACCAATCAAAATGTAGATAATCTCAAGATCTACAAGTTTTCTTAGGATCTAACTTGAGAAAACCCGAACAAAGGGGTGAAAAACTGATTTTCACATAACCCTACCCTACAAATCTAGCAGATTTGGGTAGTTTGGGGAAATAAAATGGTCAAAGAAACCCTTGTTTGAATTATCTCCAACCAGGGAGCTCTACTCCCTTCCTTGAGAGAGGGTTTTCCCCTCTTGGGGAAACCCTAGAACAACCATCTCCATCCATCTCGACAATCCGTCCACTGCCTGAGCAAGGATTTCATCCAAGAAAACTTACAACGCATTGATAAGCCTCTCCCGATCCCCTGGCGTTGACAACCGCTATTCTATCATCCCTCGTGGTCCTGCCTCACCACCGCCCTATCTCTCGGTCACCGGTTGTCATCCTTAGCATGAGGCTAGGACAGTGACTACACCAATCGTGTGAGAGTCGCTAATGCTCACCCTCTCGTGAGTTTCCTTCCTCCTTGAGATGTGCCCTAGCAGTGTTGCCTCACCGCACCACCAATTGCCCACTGTCGGCCCTTCGTGTGAGGCTAATCTGGCAGAGCTATAGTGCCAAAGATCCCTCCAGCTAACTGCCAAAAAATCACCTTAAGCCGACATTCTACAGGTATGTGCAAGGGCATGTTGTGGTGCCCTAGATGCTTGCCTTTAGCTTACTGTTGGTGCAGGAAGCATCCGACGATCGAATCTAAGTTTTGATAATGACAAAGGGTCCAAAGTTAAGGTAATTTATTATCAAACATGTTTGAATGAGTTTGCAAGAAAGTCCTAAGTATACTTAGGTAAAAGTCCTAGCTGCGATTAGGCAAATTGAAAACCTTATGGGGTGGTAATTCTAGGTCCTAGGGGGTGGTAACCCTAGGCGAAAAGTCTTGGCGGGTCGAGGGCTTAGGGCAAAAGTCCTAGAGTCGGGAACTCTAGGTGGAAAGCCCTGGTGTCGCGAACCAGGTGGAAGACTAGACGAGTCGTGGAGCGGGCGTCCAGTAGAAAGTCCTGGATCCTAAGGCGCTGAGCAAAAGTCTACTCAGTCTGGAGGATCGGTGTGGCAACAGGTAAATTCTCCTGAGTGGAGTACGTGAGGACACGTTCCCCGGTGAGGGAACAGTGGGCGTTGGTTCGACCTAGGGTTTTCAGACGGAAAATCCAAAGTTAGAATCGGACAATCCAGAGATTGTCAAATACTTTATTTATCATGTCTATATTATGCTAACTTTATTTTATAGGGTATGATTAGTTTCTGGGACTAACGTATTTTGTAGAAAGCGAATTGGACACATTTGCCTCGGATGAACAGTACCCGAGGCGTCCTCCATGGAGCATGGAGGCGCCTCGAGGTCACTTGCAAGGATGGCCTCACAGTAAGGCGCGAGGGCACCTCCATGGAGCTTGGAGGCGCCCTGGACACTGGCGCAAGGGTGCCCTCCATGCAGGTTGGAGGCGCTCTCAAGCAGATAAACAGTGACCAGTTAGGAGCTCATCCACGCTGCGGGTTCGGCAAGATTGAGGGCACCCTCCATGGTGTTGGAGGCACCCTCCACGGGCTACTTAAGCCCATTTCGAGCAGGAGCCAAAGCACAACGAAAAATGGCAATCCTTCTTCCGTGTGCTACTCAAAGATCGATTCTAGAAAGCTATAACTCGACACCGACGACCTGAAGCTCCAAACTCTCTATTTTTCATTGTCGGTATAATTTCCATTTTACTTTATATTGTAAATCAAAATTGTATATTTCCAAACTTATAGTGATTGTCCAAAGTAAATGCTCAATGATCATGGGCCTTGGAGTAGGAGTTGCCCCAGGCTCTCAACCAAGTAAAACCCTTGGTGTTCATGTGTTTGCAATTGTTTTATTTATTTCCGTTGCATAGTTTACTCGATAGTTTTTCGAAACGAAAGTGAAAGCCACGAGCGCTATTCACCCCCCCCCCTCTAGCACTTTCGATCCTATAATTGGTACAGAGCAGGGTTGCTTCGAATTGGTGAAACCACCAATCAAGCAAATTTTTCATGACGATTTTTAGTTTTTCGGAGTCAATCGGAATCGGTAAAGTTGCCACCTTCCGATCTGTTCTAATCGCAATCGAATTTTTTCCTTGAAGTTGGTGCAACACCACTCGAATTCGCATATTAGTTTCTTAATCCCGCACTACTAATCCAAGACTAAGTCTTGGAACAAGTTTCTCATTTTTTTTGTGTGCAAGGTTTTCTCCTAAATGACCCATTAAGAAGGCTATAGCACAGCCCACCCACCGCTCTTCTCTAGCAAAGATTTTGGCTACTGGAAGGGCCAAATGGAGTCTTACCTCCAAACCTAGTTCAAGATGTGGATGATTATCAAAACTGGCATCACACTCCCACTCAACGGCGTGGGAAAACCAGTTTCATGCAAGAACTGGGACGCAAGTATAATAAAGAAGGTTGAGGCCAACGCTAAAGCGACATATACCCTTCAGTGTGGCCTAACAAAGGAGGAGTTGAACCGAGTTGATTCATTCTCGAGCGCGAAAGAGCTATGGGAAAAATTGATCAAGCTGCACGAGGGCACTTCCGACACGAAGGTAAGCAAGCGTGATTTACTTTTTAATAAACTATATAACATCAAAATGCAGGAAGGTGAGACGGCTAGCCAACTTCACGCGCGCATTCAAGACCTCCTCAATGACTTCCATACAATCAGACAGAAGGTGGAGAATCGGGATGTAATAAGGTACACACTTAACACTTTTCTGAGGAATACATTGTGGGCATCAATGGTAGACGCCTACAAGGTATCTAAGGATTTGTCTTTAATTAAACTAGATGAGTTATTTTTCGAATTTGAATTGCATGAGCAGACTAATGCACGTCTGGATGAGAAAGGTATTGCGTTGATTGCAGGTACAAGCAAGGCAAAGGAGGCTAGAAAGAAGCATCAGATTGAACCCAAGTCCGAAGAAGAACCGGACTCAGACGATGATGATGACGAAATAACAGTCGAACTCATCAACCTAGCACGCAGACTCTACAAAAAGAAGGGATTCACAAAGAAGGACATCAAAAAGGTGATTCAATCCAAGAAAGTATAAACAAGTCCAAAGGTGAAGCTCGATGTAACCTGCTATGGCTGCAATCAAAAGGGACACGTCAAAGCCAACTGTCCAAACCAAAAGGAAGCAAAGAAGCAGAGGAAGAAGAAAGCACTACAAGAAACTTGGGATGAGTCCTCGTCAGAAGATTCCGACGAAGAGCTCGGGGAGACGAGCTTCCTTGCACTGACAACCCAGGAACAAATCAACGAACCGAAGACTGAGAGCGAATTGGAAACAGAGTCCGAGAGAAGCCACGGATCCGTATCCATTTCTAATTGTAAGTATTTCTCAAGTAAATAAACTTTATAATTTAGTCAATTACCTTATGCGCAAATTAGCTAAATCCAATGTCCGGGTCAAATCACTTCAAAAGGAGGTAACAACCCTTAAAGAAGTGACTAACCCTAGCTCCTTGACTGACCTCCTTCAGACTGGAACCTCAACTCAAGTCCAAAATCTTGAGGAAGAGAATTCTAGCCTAAAAAATCAAGTCAAGGAACTAAAGGATACGTTGGAACGGTTCACCTTGTGTTCCAAGAATCTTGATCTGATTCTTGGAAAATAGTGAACCATTTACAACCGATCTAAATGAAAATACAAGTCTTATTTATCAATTATAAATAGAACTAATAGAAAAATAGTCCAAGCATGGGTCCCCAAGTCAAACTTGATTAATCAAGTTGGACTTGGACAATATTGGGTCCCCAAGGATCAAATTCACTACCTTGATAGACCCTATCGAGACTACGATCCAAGGGTGGCTAATAGAAAGACTATTTTTTATTAATAAATAGATTTGTCTGATGATTGCTTTTACTCCTTTTTCATTATACATGCTTAGATTAGGTTAGATAAGGACTTAGGCATAATTTAGACTTGACTAGTTAGACCTAGGGGTTTCAAAAGGAAAATTAAATATCCAATTTCTTTGAAAGACTTTGTCTAAAAGTGGTGGATGATCCCATATCCAAAAAGGCCTAGTGTCTCGCTATAACCTGAAAGTCAATCTTTGAAATGAATATTTAATTGACTAATTGAAAAACCTGAATCTAACTCAAATGTAAATTAATCCTTAGATGGTTATCTAAATTAAAGATAAAATTAACCATCTCATAAAAATCCATAAGTTTCTCTGATTGATAACTTAGAAAAGGATGAGATAAACTTAGGTAAAAAATTAAAATAATTTAATTTAATTTAACCTAATCAATTAATTTAATTTAACCTAATTATTTAATTTTATTTAATTTAACATAATTAATTTAATTAAATTAAATTTAACCTAATCAATTAATTTAATTTAATTTAACCTAATTAATTAATCTAATCAATTTAACCTAATTAATTATTTTAATTTAATTTAACCTAATCAATCAATTAATTAAATCTTAATTAATTAATACTACTTATCTCTAAATTAACGTAATCTAAATTAGAACTTAAAAAATACAATTTAACTTAAACAAAAAAAAATATTCAGAAGGGCCATCGAAGGGTGCCTCTTGAAGGCGCCGCCGGCACCGAAAGGAGGTGCCCTCAGGAGCGGCGGGAAAAACTCCCGCCGAAACTAAGGAGGGTGCCTCCCAACAGGGCGGAGGCGCCACCCATAAACATTGAGGGGGCCCTCAATGTTGATTTTTCCAGCGAACAGAACTTTCTCTATTCCTGTTTTTTCACGACTCAACTCACACCAAGGCGTCCTCTACAACCCGATTTTCTCCCCTTCAACCCAAAATGCCTCCTAGGTATACCCTATTTCATTATATTGCTCCAATATATTTTTTTACATTTTTGTTACATTTTTGTGTATATAAATCTAGGAAAAGACGAAACATAGACCCTGCTACTAGTAGCACCCCATCCACGGATCCTATGTTTCCTACTAAGCGGCATAGGGTAGAGTTCATTAGGCATACATTTACTCCATTAAAATGTAGATATTTGAGTAGATCCTTTTTTGCTAGATACTGCACTCATATTGTCCAAATGATTGAGCACTACCAACTAGATAGACTAGTTTACTGCAGCCATGCAGTTAATCATGACTTGTGTGCTCCGTTTCATAACAACCTAGATAGAGTAGATGATTTGACTTACTTCACCAGAGTTGGTGGAAAAGACTTTCAGTTTTCTTTGGCCCTCTTACACACTAGCCTGAGACTTAGGCCATCCACTTGTTCATTTTTTAATTACCCTAGTAGGTACCTCCCATTTGGTGAGCCCTATTCCTATATTACATTAGATACTATCTATATATATCTTTTTGGAGAGGAGAGACCACCTGTGGTGACTGACTTCAGGTCACTCTCTCTTAGGATCCAGGACTATATTATGTATCGGGTCCTGACAACCTGCATTTTGTCGATCGCAAGCATGTACCCCTAGGTTTCAGCCAGAGCATCTCACAAGCACACTAGGATTACCTTTCTTGTGTATGAAAGACACTTAAAATGGTGTGAGATGCATAGGGTACTACCTGGACTTCAGAATACTTATATCTGTGCATCGATATAAGTCTGGGCAATAAATATCAAAATCATATTAATCAAATTAAGTTATTCATGCTTAGTCAAACTAACTGGAATAATTATTTAATTTGACTAACCAAGTGAAAGTCACTACCTCATGGTAAACGGCTAGTAACTAAAGGTTAGACATTTGTTTGAAAGTACGTATTTTTGTTTACTCATGCTTGGACTCTAGGCCTTTAAAGAATAGTATTTTTTTAAAAAAAAGTTAGCTGGTATTAATCAAGGGGGAGAGGAAGCAGAGTTTTCTTTGAAATTAGTTGTGAAATAATATTCTTAAAAAATAATAATAATAACTATTTTAACTTAGTTTTGAAATACAATTATTTTCTTAGTTTTTAAAATAAAAATTATTTTTGAAACAGAAAATTATTTTTGACTTAGTGTTGAAATAAAAATGTTTACTTGTTTAATCTTAGTGTTGAAATACAAATTATTTCTAACTTGATGTTGAAATTATGTTTTGACTTAGTCGTAATGTTGCATTAAAATTGTTTTTAAGCTTAATGTTGATTTTGTTGTTTTTTTTAGCTTCTTTTTCCACATCTTTTAAAGCTAAAATCCTTAACTTGCAAAACTAATATTTTTACTAAAGTAAAAAATTTATGAAACTAATATTTTTGCTGCAAAACTAATATGTCTTAACTGAAAAGTTACCTTTCAGGGGGAGCTAATTATCTTTTCTCTTACACTCCTTTCTCTATTATTTTTGAAGTGGTACTTTTGATATAAGACAAAGGGGGAGAGGAAAGTGAAAGTTAAGTAGCAAAGTGATTAAGGGCGAGACACAACAAACACATTTTTATGCTATGCTGCATTTATGCTATGATCTTACTATGTTGTTATGCTATGTTGCATTTATGCTATGATAGATCTTGCTATGTTGTTATGCTATGTTGCATTTATGCTACAATTTTATGTTTTTAATTAACTTTAAATTTTATTGTCATAATCAAAAAGGGGAAGATTGTTGGTGCGGGAAGTATCCGACGATCGAACCTAAGTTTTGATAATGCCAAAGGGTTCAAAGTTAAGGTAATTTGTTGCCTAATATGTTTGAATGAGTTTGCAGAAAAGTCCTAAGTGTACTTAGGCAAAAGTCCTAACTGTGGTTAGGCAGGTTGAAAACTCTAGGAGGTGGTAACCCTAGGCGGAAAGTCTTGGCGGGTCGAGGGCTTCGGGCAAAAGTCCTAGAGTCGGGGACTCTAGGTGGAAAGTCCTAGTGTGGCGAATTAAGTGGAAGACTAGACGGGTCGTGGAGCGGGCGTCCAGCAGAAAGTCCTGAAGCCTCGGACGTTGAGCAAAAGCCCAGTCGGTCTGGAGAACCGGTCTGGCAACAGGTAATTCTCCTGAGTGGAGTATGTGAGGGCGCGTTCCCCAGTGAGGGAACAGTAGGTGTCGGTTCGACCTAGGGTTTTCAGACAGAAAATTCGAAGTCAGAATTGGATAGTCCGGAGACTGTCAAATACTTTATTTATCATGTCTATATTGTGCTAACTTTGTTTTGCAGGGTATGGTTAGTTTATGGGACTAACGTATTTTACAGAAAACGAATTGGACACATTTGCCTCGAATGAACAGTACCCCAGGCACCCTCCATAGAGCGTGGAGGCACCTCGGGGTCACTTGCAAAGACGGCCTCGTAGCAAGGCACGAGGGCACCTCCATGGAGCTTGGAGGCGCCCTGGACATTGGCGCGAGGGCGCCCTCCATGCAGGTTGGAGGTGCCCTCAGGCAGATAAGCAGTGACTAGTTCGGAGCTCATCCACGTTGTGGGTTTAGCGGGATTGAGGGTGCCCTCCATGGTATTGGAGGTACCCTCCACGGGCTACTTAAGCCCAGTTCGAGCAGGAGACAAAGCACAATGAAAACTGACAATCCGTCTTTCGTGTGTTGCTCAAAGATCGATTCTACAAAGCTGTAACTTGACACCGACGACCTGAAGCTCCAAACTCTCTATTTTTCATTAGCGGTATAGTTTCCATTTTGCTTTATATTGTAAATCAAAATTGTATATTTCCGAGCTTATAATGATTGCCCAAAGTAAACGCTCAACGAGCGTGGGCCTTGGAGTAGGAGTCGCCCCAGTCTCCGAAACAAGTAAAACCCTTGGTGTTCGTGTGTTTGCAATTATTTTATTTATTTCCACTGCATATTTTACTCGATAGTTTTTCGAAACGAAAGTGAAAGCCACGAGTGCTATTCCCCCCCCCCCCCCCCTCCTCTCTAGCGCTTTCGATCCTGCACTTACTCCTCCTCTACACCCATTGGTAATAAAAATTCCTTCTTCCCCGCACCGTAAGCTATCATCCCTGTATTTGTGCAAGATTTGTCCTCTGGGCATCGGCAGTGAGAAGAATCAGGATCAGGTAGAAATGGGGATTAGCCTTTTATATTAATAC
Source organism: Zingiber officinale (assembly GCF_018446385.1). Lineage (NCBI taxonomy): Eukaryota > Viridiplantae > Streptophyta > Magnoliopsida > Zingiberales > Zingiberaceae > Zingiber > Zingiber officinale. The sequence continues at coordinate 84,484,369 of NC_055996.1, forward strand.
TTAGGGGCTAATTAATTAAATCCTAAGTTAATATCTCAATGAACTCCCACTTAAATGGTTATTTCAAACATGCTTTCTCTTAGCCCAATATATCTATTCTCTTAAATATGTCATACAAACTCTGTTTAAATCCCGAAAAATTTCTAAAAATCCTCGAATAAATCCAATAAGGCTATTTATCTAATAACACTAATCCTTAAATTTCCGTATCTTACAAATAAAGTTTGTAAAAACAATTATAATTTAAATATAACATTTAAGTACAAGTATTAAACATAAATATTTAAATTACAATTAAATAAAATTTCCTCCTAAACTTAACATCTAGTTATTTTCTCCGTTTGATCATATAAAAAATAAGACAAAAAAATCTAAAAAACTTTCTATGGGTAGGAAAAAAATTACTCAAGAATGTATCTTTTTATCGAAATTATTTTACAAAAAAATAATTTTTAGACATTAGAAATTTAGAGCCATTGCGGAAGTTCTAATCGTTGGCATTGGCACTAGAGAGTGTTGTCGACAGTGAAGTAGAGGTAGTCCATCTATGAGTACGGTATGAGGCCATGATCTAGCATCTCACACAAAACCTCAATCTGCAGTTGGTTGCCTCCGGTGTTGACTAAGGGTATGCCACCGTGGAGGACATATCAATCTGGTCCTGGCAGCCACTACCGAGGGCAGTCATGTTAATGAATACACCTCTAAGGGAGAGTGTTGGCCGCAAGCGGTGATAGAGAAAGGGCATGGGGATGAGTTAGCAAGGCAGAGGAGAGAGGCGATTGTTGGAGAAACCAATCTATTGCGGAAGATATTAGAAATTAGCAGAATTTAAATACACCAAATTAAATCTAACTTATCTGTCGAGATGATCTGAACAGATAATCTCAGACTATCAGCAGGGGTTGATTTCTGCCAAGTGTTAAGCGCAGACTGGTCAAGCAGACAGAGAGTCTGAGCAGGCAGATCGGCTGAGAGGGCAGTATAGTCGACCGCGCTGTGTAGCAGATCAAGCAGAGGGACCGAACGAGTGAACGGTCGGACGAGCGTGCAGCCGAGCGGAGGAAGAGGCCGAGCAAGCGACCAGGGCAAGTGGTCGACCGGGTAGACTGACCAAGCAGGTGGTCAGGCAAGTGAACGAATGTCCAAGCGAATTGGGCGAGCGACAGAGCAAACTAAGGGAGAGGCCGAGCGAAATAAGCAGCCGGACGGGTGAGTCACAGACCAAGTGACCGAACGACCAAATAAGCATGCAACCGACCAGATGAAAAGGCCAACCCAGTTAGCGGCCAAGCCAACCCAAAGACCGACCGAGTTAGCGGCCGAGCGAATGCGGAATTTAAGTAGGCGAATGAACCGAGCTAGGCATGCGAGGGTCGCAATTTCCTTGAAATAGATTTACCCCACCTTCGGCTGTGCTTTGAGGTTTCCTCGGGTCGTCTGTTTCCAGGATACAACGGTGAACCATGATCCTCACCAAGCACTGATAGTCTCAACAAACTAAGAGATACCCATCTACTATCACGGGCACACCATCTAGCAAGAGATGCATGACAAAAGAGAAGAGAAACGTAGGTAGAGAGCTTCAACTTTTTGAGTGTGTAACCTTTTGCTTGTGGACGCGGCCTTTTTATATGGCAGTGGTAATGATGGTTTAATGATCATTATTCGCCAACTGTGAAATGCCAACGTTTTCTCGACTGTATTAATTTTTAATTTAATGCATCTGTTACACCTTAAATAAGTAGCAAAAAGTTTATGAGGTAAATGTTGGTTGTTCTATTTAGACAAATTTTGTCCCGGTCGGTCTGACATTCGGCATGCGCATGTCGTACTCGCACACGGGTCAACATGGTTCAGTGTAATCCAAGCCCTGGATTTGCACCCCTCCGCACCCATACGTGAGAGAGAGTCTCTCCCTATATATTTATTCACATCATCAATGCATGTGAATAAATATAAACCAACCGATATATCTTGAAACTTCCAATGTAAAACTAAAATCTCATTCACAATGGAATTTTATGCTTCTTCCATTTTTTCTTTATTCACATATATCCAATAGTGATATCGTCGGGGAGGATGGGAGGAAGACTATGATGGGAGGAGCTAGGCAAGTGAGGTGGTTAAAATCGAAGGAGAATTAGAGTGTGGTGTCCGAGTCAAAGACGAAGAGGGTAGAAGGAAAAGTTGTCATCCATGGCTGAAGTTGACTGATGGCTAAAGAAGTAGTAAGCGTAAAATGTAGTAGTATATTACAAGTTTAATCTTCGATTCATATTTTTAATTATAATAAAAAAAACTAATTAAAATAAATATATAATTGTATTAAAAATAAAATTGTATGATGCAAGAAAGATACGGAGACCCAAAATTATGATAAATTTGTCTGACCATATCTCCAACTTACCTATTAAAAGATTTTGAATTAGTAGAAAATAAAATAATTGGGAAAACAGACTCTGTTTTTTTTTTCCCTTGACTTGGTATTTATTGCATGGTTGGGAATCATTGGAGTTTTTTAATTTTTTCCCCTCCTAATTGACCTAGTACGAGGGTCGGATACTCAGGGCTGGGCTATAGCCCAGAGAGCCCCTGACTCCCTGAGTGGTCCGTTTATATATGATTTTAATATACTTTGTTTTCTAACTTGTTCATATATTTAATTCGCTGAAAAATTAAAAAGAAAAAGATGGTAAGGGTATAAAAGAGGAACATGCGAAATGATAAACAGCATAAGAGAAACTTGTAAGATATTAATGATGCCCCAGGACATAATAGTAGACACATAATATTTCTGACGTAATGATCATAGATTAATTCTCACGAATTGACGATTTGAGATTTATTTCATCATATGCTTATGATCTATGTATCTATATGTATATTCCTCCATATCCATGGGACCGGTATTAAGGGACCACTAAAATAACGAACATATTTTTTAAAAATATTAATGATGCTAAATTAGTAGAATATGATAACCTTACTTATTTGTTATTCCTTGGATTCCTTTATTAAATATTTTATATCATGCATATCTCTCTTATATCCCTTTTCATTTCTATACTCATTTTTGAAGTGTTTGTCCTCCAGACGATTTATTGAGATATATATTCATAGTATTGATGAAATTTTCTTCTAAGGTATGCATTTGCATTTGTTTGATTAGTTGCATGTTTTGCTTTGACACTGTTACAATTCATGCGCAATAATCGAAGCTAGTTTCATGGCCAAGCTTAGTTCGTGCGAAGTGTGACAATTTGTTACCTCCAAGGTGAAAGCCAATTTATAAATTAGCTCCCGCCTTATAACTTATAGATTTTTTTAATAACAATTTTGAAGTTACAACTACACGTCACTACTCTTTTAAAGTCAAAAATTCAAAAAACTTATGATTTCTCAAAATTTGACTTGCAATTTGATAGGAAATGAGTCTGGTCCTATCAAGATTTAGGGTGAAAAGTTGAAATCAGCTTGCGCCCATAAATTCATAATTTTAACATATAAAACTGGGAAGCGCCCCATTAAAGTAATGAATAAAAAATTACAATTTCTCACATTTTGATCGCAAGATAATTTGCTAAATTAATTTGCGTCCATTCTATAATAGTACACTAATATAAAATTCTGTCACATTTTTTTTAATAATTCAAGTATCTGAACTTTGAGCTCAATTAATCATAGAGATAGTTGGCACATGTTTCCTGTGACTCATAACTTGAAGGTTATTATCATTTTTGGATCCACATACCCTTTAAAAAAAACCCAATCACTTTCAAATGTATCATACAAATTGACATGGTAACAACTTGTAATATCATTTTTGGATCCACATACCCTTTAAAAAAAACTCAATCACTTCCAAATGTATCATAAAAATTGACATTATAACAACGGGTAACATTCACTAAGACTATCTCCTGTCCAAAAGTGAAAAAGATGGAAGGCTGAGAAAGATAGTTCTCATGTTGACCAAGTGAAGACTCCTCACTCTCCAAAGCTAACTCCGAAGTGCTCTAGTGTATCAAAAAGAGCGTTAGTAACCGAGTCAGGGAAGAGGTCCCCGACGCAGGCACTCTGATGCTCTTTTCGATACACAGGAGCACTTCAGAGTTAGCTTTGGAGAGTGAGGAGTCTTTATTCGATTAACATTAGAGCCAGCTTTCTCAGCCTACCATCTTCTCTACTTTTGGACAGGATCATATTTGACATTGTCTATGGGAACTTCACCTACATCCAAAACATAAAGATGGACAAAACTGGATGACTCACCACTGTAACCCTGTCGCAAGAGGATTTAGAACTATTGATAGCCGCCCAAGTGGCTAGAATGGTGCAATAGAAATAAGCGGTGACCGAGTGCCCTTTGCCGAATGATGTAGCTATATTTGCGACCGGCTAGCAAGTCGAATGCGGGACTTGAGTGGAAGGCTCAACTGGGTTCTAACCGATCCACCCTCCACCGACGCTTTCCCGCAAGCACCCATGTAGCCGACCAGCCTTGCACCCGTGCCTCCATCGCCGATTGCATATCATCGGGTGTTGCTCCAAATGCCCCTAGATGACATGGGCTGAGAAAAAAGGCCCCATGGATCATTTTCTGAAAATGCACCGGCCAAGGACCATCGTAAAGTAAAGCCCCAATGGTCAGCAGCTACCCCGAGTGGGCAAATATGTCATTCTCCCAAGAGATCTTAGAAGATAAATTGTCAGCTCATTTTTGACCCTTGTGGATCGGGGAATATGGAGGGGCAACCGACCCTGAGGATTACCTGCTCAAATTTGAGAACGCATCTATCCTCCATCAATACACGGATGAAGTTAAGTGTTGAGTGTTCCAACTGTTGGAGCAATCTAGGTGCCCTAGGTTTTGATGTTTGGGCAAAGGTTTAAGTTAGGTTTATTGTTGTATTTGATATGCATTGTGAGTGTGTAGGATACAGGTACAACAAGGAAACTCCAAGTGTGATCTTGGCAAAGGAGGAAAGTCCAAGGATGAGTCTTGGCGGTGTAAGTCCAAGCATGTAGTCTTGGCAACGTAAGTCCAAGTGTGACTTAGTAATGGATGAAGTCCCGGAGGTGAGGAGCCTTTTGGCAAAGGAAGACCCGACAATATGGACAAGGCCGAAGGAAGCTCCAGAAGGCAAGACATGAAGGATGGGGAGACATCCGAGGGACGTGAAGCTGATGGAGGAGGCTAGAAGGCTAGGTCTAGGTTGGTCAAGCGAGGATGAGTGCTGAGTGATTGTACTCAGGGTAAAATTCTATGTGTTTAGGTTTTACTGTAGCAGCACTACAGTGACACTGTAGAAGTACTGTTACGACACTATAGCAGCACTGTAGCAGTCGACTGGTTATTGTAACAGTCGACTGGTATACTATAGCAGTCAACTGGTACACTGTAGTAGTCAACTGGTAGCTGACCGTTGGATAACGGCCAACTTCACTTAAAGGACCAATCTACTGGTGCATACACCAGTCGACTAGTAGCGGGAAAATAGCTTAGTGTTTTCCTCTCGAGCTCTATTTAATAGAGCTCGGGGTGCTTCGGCATAGTTGATGAAATAGAGATGGTTAACCCCTATTAGTAGTCTTCCAAAGCCTCCAAGCTCTCCTTGTGATCTAAGAGTGTTTGGATCAAGGTTGTGGTGAGGTTTCTCCACCGAGAAGGAGGTTTGAACTAGCCGAAGGTTTCTGGGACGTCATCCACTAACAGATTGGGATCGTCCACCTTACGGACAGCCGTAGAGTAGGAGCCCTAATCTCCGAACCACGTAAACACCTCGTGTTACAGTTTATTTTTGGTTTATTGTCTTTTCTTATTGTTTATAGGGTTTAGTTTTCTTCTTGTTAGTTTGTATTTTGTTTTTCACTGCGTACTAACAAGTGTAGGAAGTGATGATTTGGGTGAGACGATATTCACCCCCCTCTAGCGGACGTCAAGGTCCCAACACCTACCACCCTTTCTGGCTCGGCACAAAGATGGTTTAACAGGCTCTCACCCGAATCCATATGTTGTTCAAAGATTTTTATCAATCGTTTCTTCATCATTTTGCCAGTAGTCGTCGCTACCATAAAACGACATTAAATATGTTCTCACTCAAGCAAGGGCCCAAGAAGACATCGAGGGCTTACATCAAAAAATTCAATCAAGTGGCTATGGACGTCCCATCAGGCACCCAAGAAATTTTAGTGAGTGTCTTCTCCCAAGGGCTCACAGATAGTTATTTTTTCCGGTCCCTTATTAAGAAGCCTCCAAGAGACTTCGATCATCTTCTCGGACGAGCCACCAAGTACATCAACATTGAAAAAGCTCAGTCCACGGGGAAGAAGGAGGTGGTTCCTTCTACCCCTATTGTCGCTCCAGAGCGCCGAGTGCCTCCTCCTATTTTGCCATGTAAAGGGTCGCGACTAGGCTACCCACCACATCACCATGAGACGAAACTGCATGCAGTCCAACATGTGGAAGTCGAACGTGTTGGTGAAATTTGTACTAATGATCTAACTCATATTTTGATGAATGATAAGGGGTCTAAAGTTAGAGTGTTTCATTGTCTAACCTTTCTACCAAGTGTGCAGGAGTTAACTAGTCTAAAAGACCTAACATCAGGCTAAAATCTGGCTAGGTATGCGGGACCTGATAGCTGGTGGAAAGTCTAGATAGGTCCACGGGGCCTGATATCTAGCGGGAAGACCGGTTGTCTCTGCGGGACCTGACAACTGGCCAAGTCCAGTTGGGTCTGCAGACCTGACAACTGGCAGGAAGACCTGGTGGGTCAAAGGCAAGTCAAGTGACTGCAAGTGGTAAGTGAAGGTAAGCAACTGGAGGAGAGATCCAGTGAGGATGCGTTCCCCGTTGAGGGAATTGTAGGCGTCGATCCAACTTAGGTCTATTTAGGAAACCTAAGCTGAGACATTGACTAGATCCTAGTCTCGGGAAGACAAAATCTAATTACTACTCATATTTCATTATGTTGTGTTAATTCTATTTTACAGGGTAAATATTTTTTCTATTGCCTGGACTATCTGTTTCTTGTAGGGAGTAAATTGCTGGAAAAAAAAGGAGTCCGGGCGTCAGGAAGGGGTCCGGGAGCCTGGACCAGCCTCGCCCCGGGCGGGCTTGGGGCGCCTTGGCAATCCGGGCACCCAGAGTTGGTATAGGCGCCTAGACTGCAAAGTCATCCATAAGCTGATGTGAAGCGTAGCTTATGGAGCGCGTCGATTGGCCTAGTCACATGGTCCAAGCGCCCGGAGGGGTTCCAGGCACCCGTAATTGACCTATTTAAAGGCCTTTGACCAGGAGCTTGACAACGACAACTGCTACGACTTTCTCTCTTGCTTGGTGCTCATAAAAAGCTCCTACGATGTTGTGACGCCCCTCCGACAACCGGCGATCAAGATCCTTTTCTTTTGTTGTCGGTAACACTGTTTTGTAGTTCTTGTACTTGAAATATATAACCATTTTGAACTCTTAGTGGATTGCCCAACGAAATCATCCGGCGAGTGCAGGCCTGGGAGTAGAAGTCGTCGAAGGCTCCGAACCAAGTAAAAATAACTTGTGTTAGTATTCTCTTTTTGCTTCCATTTTTTGCTGCGTAATTTAGTTTCAAATCAAATTTTTGACGATTAGTGTTCACCCCCCCCCCCCCTCTAGCTAATTTCCAATCCTACAAGTGGTATCAGAGTGAGTACCACTCTAAATTGGTGCAACCACCAATCAAGCAAGGGGGTTATTTTTTTGTTCCTCTCTCTTTCGCTTTTTGAGCTTTTTCGATATAATTCAAATTGGTACAATTACCTTTTTGGATAAATTTTTTTTGTTACAAACTACTCTGAGTTGGTGCAACTCCAATTGAGTCTTAATATTTTTTTCTTTCTTCTCCCACACTACTAATCCAAGACCTAGTCTTGGGACTTCTTTTTTTTTTCCTTTTTTTGTGCAAGGCTTATGGCCCAAAATGAGGGATACAGTATCGTACGTCCTCCCCTCTTTAACGGTGATGACTTCCCATATTGGAAGAAACGGATGAAGGTGTATCTGAAGATCAACTTCGACCAATGGTTCAACATCACCAAAGGATACAAGGCGCCCGTTGACAACGCTGGAATTCCAATGGACCCAAAAAATTGGAATCCGGAAATGAAGAAGAAGGCTCATATTGACTTTAAGGCTCTTAACACAATCCAATTTGGATTAACAAAGGAGGAGCTAAATTGAATCGGGCCACACGAAATGCGAAGGAGCTGTAGGACAAACTCATCGAACTACACGAGGGAACCAATGACGCAAAGGTAACAAAAAGGGATATATTTTTAAATAAAATATTAATATAAAAATGCAAGAAGGAGAATTCTCGAGTCAACTACATGCAAAGATAAAGGACATCCTCAACGGGCTCAACATAATCGACTGTCAAATGGAGAATCGAGATTTAATAAGCTATGCTCTAAACGTGTTTCCTCGAAATGCACTGTGGGCATCCATCATGGATGCCTACAAAATTTAGAGGAACCTATCTAAATTAAAACTAGATGAGTTGTTTTGTGAACTTGAACTCCATGAACAGACTAACTCAAAGTAGGTCGAGAAAGGTATTGCACTTTTTGCTAGTCCCTCAAAAGAATCTAAACACAAGACCAAACCAGAGCCAGAATCTGAATCTGACTCAGAAGACGAAGAAGAACAACTCGTGAACATGGTCAGAAAAATGTTCACAAGAAGAAAGAATAATTTTTCAAAGGACCTACAAAAGGTAATTAAGTCAAATGACACCAAGGCGAAAATCACATGCTATGGGTGTAACAAGAGAGGACACTACAAGCACGAGTGTCCAAAGATGAAAGATGACACACCCAAAACAACCAGAAAGAAGAAGACACTCAAGGCGACGTGGGACGAATCATATTTAGAAGAATCGGATGTAAAAGATTAGAAGCATCACAACTACCTCACATTGATGGCAACAGAATTAGAATCAGAAAGCGAGTTGGAGCAAGACGACAAGTCCATAGATGAATCAAGCCACAAGTCTACACTCGTTTCTAAAGGTTCGAACGAGATATTTTCTATCTCAACCTCCAAATTTTTTATAATAATAGCATGTTTAAACAAAAAATTAATTAAGTATGAAAAATAAAATTAATCACTTCTTGAGGAAAATCAACACCTCAAGGAACAGATTGAAAATAGAAATCCAAATCAAGATGTAACACTTGAAGAGGAAAACACAAATTTAAAAAGTGAAATTAATAAACTTAAAGGATTAATAGAAACTTTCACCACTAGATCACAAAACTTGGACTTAATTCTTAAAACTCAAAAAGTTGTATATAATAAGTCCGGGCTCAGATACAAGTCCAACTCAATAAATAAAACTTTTATATTATTGATAAGTCAAAACAAAAACTTAACTAAAGCTTGGGTTTTGAAAGCGTGTCTAACCACGCAAGTAGGACTCAATCAATTCTATGTACCTAAAACTAAAATTTATTATCTAAAATCAAATCCAACTAAACCTATTAATTCAAAACTAAATCAAAATAAGCCTTCAAAGCTAAATTTCAAATTTAAGAAAAAATAAAATAAAATAATAGAGAAAATAAATTCAAATCAAAAAACTTCAAAGCTAATTTAAATTACCATCAAGTTTATTTTAACTACAAAAATAATTGACATAAATCTAAAACCTAAAAGTTCAATAATTCAAGAGGAGGCTTCAAATTAGTTGGCATATCCAAACTAATAGTTTATCCAGTTGGGTAATTATGATTAGGTTAAAAAGGGACAAACATTTAACTTGAAAAATAGCATTGGAGAAGTTTTGGATAATAGTAGGTTAGGGAAGCTCTGTCTATGAATGTCTAGGAAGATATGACTTCGACTTAGTGCATTTGGCTTAGTGAAACTAACTGAGCTACCTCTTACCAATCCTAGCTGGTTAGACAAAAATTTTATTATTAAGTTTAGTAGATAGGACTATTTAGAAAATCTCGAAGGCGTGGTTACTCTAATAATGTCTAGGTGACTCACCGCAGCTTAGAAGTTTATCCAAAGAAAGCATGTTTATTGAACCCAAAGCTAAACTTGAATCTAACACAAGTTTAAACCAAACCCTGAAATTCAACTTAAACTTATCTTACAAAATCGTAGGATCTCTTTGTCTGAAAAGTTAGACTGGTGAGATGAATAAGGATAAACTAAATTAAATCTAAATAATTAATCTAAAATTAAATAATTAATTCTTTAAAAATTTGCAAATAATCATAAAGATATTGGTTGTGCTTGAAAAATCTTAGATTAAGGTGGAAGATATTTATTCGGATGATTTTTAAATCCTAGGAAAATTATTTACTTGTTTTAAAAAAAAATCCTATTTATTTAGTGTTCCAAAATTGGTTTTGGCCTTAGCCTAGATTAAACTCATAGAAAGCATGATTCTATAGATCTAGGAATTGAGTATCTCACAAACACACTAGCTTTACCTTGATTGTGTATTTACAAACATAGAATAGTGTGAGATGCATAGGTATTTTGCCTACACTTCAGATGCTTATATCAGTGCATCAATATAAGTCTGGGAAAATATATAATAGTATATTGATCAAGTTAAGTAGTCCTTTTTTAGCAAATATCTAACTGGACACAAATACTTGACTTAACTAACCAGGTAAATACTGTTTTCTTCTGATAGTTAGTTAGTAACCAAGGGTTAGACAGTTAAAGACTAATAGTAGATGAGTATGTTTAACTAAGCTTTTATTACTACTATTTTTAATTCTAATCTTTGACTTAATCAATTACTGACTCAAATTAATTTTTAATTAATTAATTAAAGAAATTAACTTAAAATAACTTTTAAATTTGAATTAGTTTATTAATTAATCCTCAATTTAAATTAATTTAGTTAACCACTAATTCTTAATTTGTGTTTGTCTTAAACTTTAATTAACTTCTTAAGTTAATCAATCTTCAAATTAATTAATCTTTAACTTAACTTAGTTTTTATGAACTCAATTTTAATAGTTTGTTAAATAACTCAATAATTTTTTATTAACCTTAACTTAACTTAATTTTTCTTAATTAATTTTAAAACAAACTCATTTTCAACTTACTTAATTTCCATAGCAACTTAATTTAACTAATATGCAGCTCAAATAAAATTTTCAATTAATCCTCAATTTAAATTATAAACTTAACTCAAAATAATTCTCAAACTTAAATTAATTTCTCAATGCTCAACTTAAATTAATTAACTGTTAATTCTTAAGCAACTTTTAATTCTTGACTGTAATTATTTTTTTAATTAATTAAGCTTTAACTAATACTTAAATTAACTTCTAAAACCTAATAAAGTCCTAACTTAAATCAATTTGTTACCTTAGTCAATTTTAACTTCTTAATTTGCTCAACTCACAAACTAATTAATCTTTAACTTAATTAATTTTATTATTAATTTTTAACTTAAATAAATATTTAAACTTAACTCAAATCCTAATTAATTAATTAATTAATTAAATTTTAAAAAAATGCAAACTAGATGCCCAAAACTAGAGGCAAGCACCCCTGGTATAGGAATCCGGGCACCCGAATCGAGTGCGGGTGCTCCGCCCCGCCACCCTATCCAGGCACCCAAACATAGTCCGAGAGCCCGGACGACCCTATAAAAGGGGTGGTAGGGTCGCCCATATCCTTGGCCCTCACTCTTTTCTTTTTTGCAAAAAGCCCCTCACTGAGCTTTACGAGCAAAAGCAAGAAAAGGGAAAATATTTTTTTCCTAAACTTTTCTACTTCGGTTCTCAAGCCGTGCATTGTGGATCAATCGAGGTCGTCAGTTCTTTTATAAATATTCATGATGAGTTAGTAAAATTTTTAAACTTAAACTTTATTTTATTGTTTATTGCTTAGAATTTTATTTTTAAGATAGTGTTTGTTAATTATGAAATGATCACATCCTAGTGCTGACCCCTCGACTGCTAGTACAAACCCTATGTTTCCCATTGATAAACTTAGGATTAGATTTTCCTCTACTATATATGTTCCTTTACCCTCGAGACATTTAGATAGACACTTTTTCATGTGATCATGCATTCCTTCTATAAAGGTTATTGATTATTACAGCTTGTAGTGATTAGTTTATTGCTCTAGTTCAGTTAACATAGGTCTGTGTGCTGAGGTGTGAAACAACCTAGTTAGAGTCGATGATCTTACCTACACCACTAGGTTCGTCAGTATAGATATGACGTTATCCCCCCTATTATTTGTGACTTTTTGGGATTGCGTCCATCCGCATGTCCCTTCTAGTGCTACCCTCCGGGATCCACCATTTGGCAATTCCTACTCGCATATCACGCTTGATATGATCTATTCATATTTTTTTAGGGGGTCAACGTGTACCAACTATGACCCTATTTAGATCAGTCACCCTTAGAGTCCAGGACTATGTCCTTTATAGAGTCCTAGTCACATGCATTTTGCCCCTGACCACTCACGACATAGCGATGATGCGCCCTTTTCATTCATTTCTCCTTTATGCATTATGTCATAGGTTAGATATAGACATTAGTTTGCACATATTTCATACCATCCTCTATTCAGCTCGTATTACCACTAGTCAGCAGGTCCACATGCCCTATTACCATATTTTGACCGCATACATCGCCTCATTGGGCATTGATGTCACCACAGGTGATGTCAGAGCCCTAAATGAGTTTGATATGGTAGGTGCTAGGAACTTCTCCTTAGGCGGTGTACATATAGATGATGAGGGTGTCCTATCCTGGAGGAGAGAGATCCAACACCAGCCCGACCCAGCCGCTGAACCTCCACCTGATCTGGCAGCCTAGCCCTAGTCTGATCCTGTAGCCCAAGATCAGCCTGATCCAGCTCCAGGAGAGGAGGCATATCTAGATACATACATTACTGATCTTTTTGGGGTAGTCGCACCTCCAGTCCCTCGTACGTTAGATGACCGAGTTACCATACTTGAGGGATCCATGACGAGTCTTCGCCAAGAGGCCTTTGATCTTCGATGGGAGAGTCAGGCTTGTCATACTGAGTTGCTAAGTTATTACACTCTCGAGATTCTTGCCCATCTTCCTTGTCTTCTTAGTAGTATAGTTTTTGACTGCTATTTTGTTGCCTTTTACTCACTTCCTGCTTTACATAGACTTGATGTTATTTTACTCTTTCTTCTATTACTAATTTTCAATTTCCCTTTACCTACTTTCACTTTAGTTATTTGACTTGGTGTTGCCTATTACAAAATGCTTGATATTTCATTATGACTTTATTATGTTAGATTAAGGGAGAGGATTTGTCTAAACAATTTTTAAAAAAAAATTATCTCTCTTACTCAGAAAAAAGTACTTTAAAAATTTATCTTAAAAAGTTCTTTCTTTAGAAGTACTTTGAATTTTTTTTTCTTTATAATCACTTTGCAAATAATTTCCTAGAAAAGTTTTTTTAAAATCACTTTGAAATTGTTACTTAAGGAATTTTGTTATTTTGACAAAGTTACTTTAAAAAAATTTTACCTTAAAAGAAGTTTACTTTGAAAATAGTTTTTTTGCAAAAGCTTTACTTCAAAAATGCTCCTAAAAATAATTCCTTAGAAGATTTTTTATACCTTTGAAAATATTTTTTAAAATTTTTTTACTACTTTTGACAATCTTTTTTAGAAAATTGTTCTTCAAACTTATTTTGAAAACTTTGACAAGTTTACTTAGAAATCTTTGAAAAATCAGATCTTTTTGAAACCATGTATAATTTTTTTTGAAATCTTTTTCTAAAGGTCTAAATGGTTTCAAGGAAATATTTTTTAGAAAGTTTCTCCTTTAAAATGGTTTGAAAATCTTACTAGCAAATCATTGAAAATATTTACTAAGCATAATATTCCTTTGCAAATATTTACTTAGACCTTCACTTAAATTTAAAAATTCTTGACAAACTTACTTTGAAATCTTTGAATACTTTACTCAAATTTCTTGAATTTTTTTTTGAAAATGTTTTTAAACCTCTCCCTAAAGACTGAGATATATAACATATGTGTTTACAATTATATTTTTTGTATTTATGACTGTCTTTTATACTTCTGGAAAATACAATTATTGCTAATTTTGTCAGCACTTTTCCACTATTATGTTGTCTTCTACCTTAGTATTTCTTTGATGAATGTCAAAAGGGGAGGGTAAGAGTTAATATAGAAACTTAATTTAGAAAAAGAAACAAACAAACTTGAAAAATAAAACTCATCAGTTGTTTGTATTTAACATATTGTTGTTAATATTGTACTTTTTCTAACTTTAACCCAGGTTGTTATTGCATTAAAAAATGAAATATTGTGTTAGTCCGGGTAGGCCGGCTGGAGAGGGTTGAGTTGCCTGTAACAGAAAAACAAAACACCTTTCTCGTCTTTCAACTTAGATTAGCAACAATTGTAACGACCACCCTTCTTACTACTACTACTACTCTCTAAGGATGACCGTTACTTAACTACTAACTCTACTTAACCGGTATGATTGAAATCACGAGGAATCCTTACCGAAAAATTTCGGCAAAATCTCCCCTGTACCGGTGACCATAAACTGAGATACAAACATAGTGTACATCAGCCACAGGTGGCTGGAACATATAACAAACTCTCACGCAGTTAAATAAATGTCAAGCACCAAAATATCTACTAATTACACAGAACTTATCTCAGCATGCAATCTAAAACACGAATGAACTCAAATGACATGAAGTATAAAATACAACTCAATTGTTTCTTATCCACTAAACACATTACTCAATAACATCCCAAGTCTCTCCCATAGTCCTGGCATCACACATCATCCGCGCCACCTTGTCGCATTCCTTTGCTAAATCTTTTCCTTTCCTTTATCTGCAGTAAGAGGAAGTGCAGTCTATAAGTAAAATTGCTTAGTAAGCGCTATCTAACTCACAAAATCTCGATATGCATGTACATATATCTATAACATAAACTAACTGAATGCTTACTGAAAACTACTCATGCTCATCTAATAGAAAAGGAATCAAACAAGCTGAAATGTTAAACATGTAAAGCTACTCATGCTCTTCTAATAGTAAAAGAATCATAACAAACTGAAATGCTAAACATGTAAAGTAAATCAAAACAATCATGCTAGCATAAAGAACTACACTTGCTGAATTTTAAACACTTTCTGAATCTTATTTCACTTATTTAAAAACTTATACTTTATACTTTTATGCTTATGTGAAACTTATTTTACTTGTTCAAAAGCTTATACTTTTAATACTTCAAAATAATAATCAACTTTTCTTCTTGGGCCCGGCAACTGTACTTGCTATGCGCGCATCCCTAACTAGACCCGAGATAACCGGTCCCGAATCTAGTAGGGTTTACTATTGTAACGACCCGACTCATTTGGCGACCCTTGGGTCGTCGACCGTTGGCCGTGCCGTTACTACTAGGTTATCTAAACCTAGGGACGACTATGGGAGCCCAGCCCAAGGACAACTGAGAGTCCAGCACAGTGCCACTGATAAAAGTAAAATACTTGTTATCTTTTAATACTTCTAATATATAATGCCTCGGCATTTTAACAAGCACCTTGTGTGCCAAAATCCCTAAAGTCTTGACTTTGAGATTTACTTAAGGTCTTGGCCTTTTTCTTTCTTTTCTTTATCTTTCTTATACTTGTTAATACTTCTAAAAGAATGCTCCTTTAAAAAGAAACTAAAATGTTTAAGCAAATTCTAACTTTGAAATGCTTAAACCAAAAATCTGTCTACTATGCTAAATAAATTCTGCAATGCAATACTTATAAAAAAATCTGCATACCATACTTATAAAAATCTGCATACTATACTTATGAAAATCTGCATACTATACTTATAAAATCTGCATACTATACTTATAAAAATCTGCATACTATACTTATAAAATCTGCATACTATACTTATAAAAATCTGCATACTATACTTATAAAATCTGCATAGTATACTTACAAAACTGCACTATAAGCTTAACGAAACTGCACTTGAATGTTAACTAAAAATCTACATATGAAATGCTTAATAAAATATGCTCTAAGATTGGAGTTCTGCATATTGAGGTAACAAGGAAACTCAAATCTGTTTGCTTAAATGGATGGTAGGAAAGAAGCATATCTAAACCACATGCTAGAGTAAAGAACTCACATCTGTATCCTAGAATGAGTACAACTAGAAAACATATCTAAACCTCATGCTAGAATAAAGAACCTCAAATTTGTATACTTCAATGAAAGTAACCTATCTAAACCTCAAATCTGTATACTTGAATGAAAGTAACATATCTAAATCACTCACATACTTCTCACCTGTTAAATTCATTACATCAATTCAAATCATCTTTAGTCTTAATGTATGTCACTCACCAAAACAACATATTACTTATGCTCATCTTCACTCTTTCATCCACACTTATGCACTAAAGAGATAACACTATCATCCATAGCCTAATGTACCAAAGATCTATTCTGACTTCTTTTTAGAAACCCGGTAAAGAGGAGTATTAGCATCATCAATTGAAACTCAATCCATCAAAACCACTCTGCCAAATTCTCCTAACACTAGGTTGTTCATATCAAAAACATAGCACAACCAAAACTAAAACCTGTAGGGTTCCAAAATGATCCATTCGCACCCATTAAGGTAACAGCAAATAAATATCTAAACATGAAACTCAAATTATAAGGCTGAGGAGTCTAATCTACATGCCTAATCCATTTAAATCCCTTTTCATCTTCTTTATGAGACTCACAATAGAAAGCTTCAAAAACAACACTCTAAAAACAAGAGTTCTGCTACAAACCAATCAAACACCTCGAGGAAAGGATTCTATTCATCATCTAGAAAAAGGATTCTAATTGAAATGCTTAAGGGAAGGAAAAATGTTCTGTTCGTGTACATCAGAATCTGTAGTGCAGATAGGCCAGCTAATCGTGGCCATTTCATGGCACAAAATCAATTAAAACTTCTCTGGAATTTACATTCCTCTAATTCTCACTTTATGTTCCTAACACGTATAATCAACTTCATAGGGAAATCCACTAGAATATTTTCTATAGTTCTCGAAAACCTTACGGAGAAATAGAATAGTGATCATCCAACTCAAACCATTAAATTGCTACACACTAATTTGGTACATAACCCAAATTAAACAAAACTTAAGTGAATCTACCTATTACTGGTTAAGGATACAAACGGATTCGTGCACAACATATTTATTACACCATCACAAAGCTGCAGAATTCAAAATACATAAGCTATTCTCAATTATTCTCTAACCTCCTTATTCTATGCTTCAAAAGAGAATTGTTAACTTAAACACTCCCTAAATTGAATGCTCATGATGTTAATACAAGCAAAACCATATAACACAGCAAACAAAACTTGCTGCTCATGATATTTATAGGCTGTTCAAAACTGAATGGCACCAAAGAACTAGATCCGAAATCCAGAAATAAGGTTGTTCATAATCAATGAGGTGGCAAAGAACTAAAATCTGCAGTGCTAAATACAAGGCTGCTCAAGCTTACCGAATCATTAACAAAGGAAATCTAAACAGCAAGTATCTAAAGCTAACACTGCATGCTTTAAACTAGAACAGATCTAAAACCATTCATAATCCTTCTTTGAAACCCACGGCAGTAAGCCCTTTAGACTAAGCTAACCTCAAAAATCTGTACCAGAATTATCTTCCTAGATATAGAACCCAAGCTTACATCAAACCAATTCCTTATCTTTGAGTCTCACGGCAGCAAACCCTAAACCAAAAGTCTTCACAGCAAAATTCAAAAACTGAAAAAAAAAACTCTACACGAGCAGAGCATGCTCATCAAGGTCACCACAGAAAAATCTAACTTAAAAGCTGCAGTACTAATTTCAATGCTTGAAGGAATCAACCCACTTGCTTAAACTTAACTAATCACTTTCTTTCTTTCTTTAGGGTTAACGGCAGAAAACTTTGAACTCATCCCTCCTCACGGCATACCCCAAAAGACACAAATAAAACACCAAACCGAACTCAACAACTCAAACCAAAGAAAGAATCAACAAACAGGAATTAATATCCCTAGCAGCAAGCTTCAAAAATCAACACAGCAGCAAGCTTCAGAAATCATGAACACAAAGATCCGAAACCTCAATTCACAGCAACAAGGGAAGAAAATCTCAGAACTACTCTTACTGCAGGTGAGTGAGCAACTTACCTCGTGTTCTTGGACTTACAACCAAAGGGGAAGGCTCTAGGGTTCGGGTCTCTTGAAATCGTGGCCTCTCTTCGTGCTCACGGGTCCTTCTTGACGAGAGGAGCTCGAATCCGAGAAGAGCTCGCGGAAATCCCCTTCGACCGACCGCCGGAGATGAAGCTAGGGCTTCGTTTTCCTTCGCTCGGGTAGAATCGGCGCACGCACGAAGAGGAAGAAGGGAGAAAGAATTAGGTCACGGGTAATCACAATCAAGCCCTAAGTTCTCTTCTTATAACCTTAATATTCTGTTAACTACTATTGCTTATATATATTTCGCTTCCCTTCTTATTAATAACATCCGCGTGAACACTTGGTTAACCCGGTTTGCTTAAGGTTTGGCTTAACCCAAGGTCCACGGTTTGAATCTCGGCTTGGACATTATTTTTGTCCAAACTTCTCTCGTTTAGTAAAAATACCAAACGACCTCAGAAAATTCCATAAAAATACCTTAAAAATTCCTAAAAATCTCTAGAATATTTCTATAGCATTTCTAAATATTTTTACGTACTATTAGGACTCGTAATGAGGAATTTTGGGTCTTTACAACAATAACATAAAAATAAACAATACAAAACTAAAAGAAAGAGACTGAGAATTTACTTAGTTATAACTGGAGTGCTTGTTAATCCAAGACAGATGAAAGTTCACTAAGAATCTCCTTTGGTGAAGGTGGAGAAGCCTCTTATACACACTAATAGCTCAGACTATTACTAGGAAATTAGTACTCAAGTTGTTACATTTTTTCCTAGGTCTGAGGGTTTTTTTATAGCCACTGGAAAAACTTATCCGTAGGCTGAAGGCGCCTTGCATAGGGCTAGAAGGCGCCTCCAGCGAGGCGTCAGTGGATAAAGTTTTATCCATTGCAATGGCTCGAACCAGTCTGGTCGAAGGCACCTTCCATAGCCATGGAAGGTGCCTTCCATGATGAGTTGAAGGCGCCTTCCATGCGTAAGGAAGGTTCCTTCCATGCACAGTGAAGGCTCCTTCCAGCAAAAGGCTTTAGCTTCTCTCCTCTTCCTCTTGCTCTTCCACTTGGGTGATTTCAGCCAATTGAAATAAAGCTCACCTGAACCCAATTTCGGCCTTCTCCTTGAGCAGCCTTCTTACCTGGGCTTGTCGTCCCTCGGACCACCGCCTGCGTCCTTCTCATCCACTGGTGTACTCTTCTGCAGCACCTCATCCCTCAGACGCACCGATCTCATCGACTCTCTTCCGTGTCATCCTTTTCGCTAGCTGCGTCTTCCGCTTGACTTCCAGTGCTCGTAAGCTCCTGCACACTTAGACACAGGGATCAAAACATAACAGAATCTAACCTAACTTGGTTGATCATACAAAAAATAACCTTGGGATTCCAACAATCTCCCCCTTTTTTATGTGAGCAACCCAAGTTAAGTTAGGGTAAAATAACCATAAAGTAAAGAAAATAAAATTGCAATACCAAGTAAAGATAAAATTACAATTATATAATTAAGTGTAAAAAGATTTTTAAATTTAAATTTAATTTAAAATTTGAATTGAACTACTACCTCCCCCTAGACTTAATCTTTCCTTCTCCCCTTTTGATCACATAAAAAATTGGGGTACCAAAAAAAATCTAAGGGTAACTTTCTTTCAAAAAAAAATTCAGATTTTTAAAAAAATTCCAAATAAAACTTATCAAGTTTTTGACAAAATTTTGAAAATAATTTTGAAGGTTTTTGACAAACTTTGAAAAAAAAATTACAACGTCAATATTTTTAGAAACTTTAAGTTTTTTTTAAAAAACAATTCTAAGTAATGAAATTTTCAAACAATTAACAAAGATTGAAAGCATTATCTTAATTTCACAAACTTATCAATTTGTCAATTAAATATTCAATTCAGTAATTGCCTTCCAAGCTGTGGCGAGGCACTAGACCTTCTTGGTTATTGGATTATCAACCACTTCAAGACAAACCCTCTTAAAGAATTTAAACATTTAACTTTTCTGAAAGCCTTAGATTCAAAAAAATTATTAATCCAAGTGTGATTTTGGAACCCAATATAGGTTCCTTCCTACTGAATTAATAAAGAATTTTGGAGGCACATAACTTTTGGAAATTTTTCTAATTGACCCCTGTGAAATCTAAGATACCAGCTTAGTCTTTTAAAATTTTGAGCATGAACAATTAAACATGTATGATTTTCTAAGTTTTCTACTTGTGTCCTCAATTTATCATTTTCAATTTTCAACTTTTAATTTTTTAAAATCTTCTAATAGACAAGATTTGGCTAAAATTATTTTTAATTTTTTGTTTTCTTTTTCAAGTTTGCAACAATCTTTAGTTAATAATTTAACAAATTTAAACAACTTATTAGGTGGAAGAGATCGTACCTGACTTACCTTGTCGATCTCGTTGTCCGTAGCTCCCCCTGAACTGTTGCTTTCTTCTATTGATGCTCCCCCTTCATCGATGCTCTCGATGCTCATTTCAGACGAGTTTGCTTCATGTTCTTCTTCTTGATTACTTGCCAATAATGTAAGTCCAGAGAAAGCTTCGATCTCTGATTCGGACGACGTTTCATCCCACGTCGCCTTTAAGGTCTTGTATTTGTTCTTTTGGACAGGCTTCTTGTTCTTGCCTTTGTCCTTCTAGTTAATCTTTAACTTAGGGCAGTTATCTTTAACGTGCCCTTCTTCATTGCAGTGGTAGCATTTGATTGTTCTTCTCTTTCTATCCTTCGGATGGTTAGATTGTCTAGATTTAAGTAATTTTTTAAAACGTCTTACCATCATTACCATTTCATCGTCGTCAAGAGAGGACTCTGAATCTTGTTCGTCCATCTTTGCCTTAAGGGCAATGTCGTGCTTCAGCTCCTTCTTTGTATCTGCACATCTTGATTCATGGACTTCAAAAGTTGAAAATAACTCTTCTAAGGTAACAAATTCTAAATCCTTAGAGATATAGTAGGCATCTACTAATGATGCTCATTTTGTATTTCTAGGGAATGCATTAAGAGCATACCTTAGCGAATCTCGGTTGCTTATCTTTTCTCCAAGATTTGAAAGTCCGATGATGAGCTCCTTAATCCTCAGTGAAGGTGTGCAATGGTTTCGTCTTCTTCAAATCGAAGGTTGGTGAGCTGGTTGCGAAGTAGGTCCCGTCTCGCAAGTTTCTCCTCCGAGGTTCCTTCATGTAGTTCTAGGAATTTCTCTTAGAGTTCTTTTGTGGACTCATAGGCTCCAATCCAGTTGACTTCTTGTGACGGTAAAACGCTCAGTAGATGAAACTCTGCTTTATCGTTTGCCATGAAGTCGGCTTGTTCCTTCTTCGTCCATTGAAACTTTTCCTTGCCCTTGAGTGTTTCAAAATCAAATTCCATTATTAATAATAAATTGAATTCTGTCTTGAAAAATACCTCCATTCTCTTTTTCTAGCTTGCGAACTCCCCCTTGAACTTTGGTGGGTAGATGCTTGGTCTGGTCATCTCATGTGCTTCGTTCAGTGGTTAGTCCTCCTGAAGCGTCCTGGCTCTGATGCCACTTGTTGGTCTGGGTAGGCCGGTTGGAGAGGGTTGAGTTGCCTGAAATGGAAAAACAAAACACCTTTCTCATCTTTCAACTTAGATTAGCAGCAATAGCATAAAAATAAACAATATGAAACTAAAAAGAAAGAGACTCAAAATTTACTTGGTTACAACCGGGGTGGTTGTTAATCCAAGGAAAATGAAAGCTCACTAAGAATCTCCTTTGGTGAAGGCAGAGAAGCCTCTTACACACACTAACAGCTCAAACTATTTCTAGGAAATGAATACTCAAGTTGTTACATTTTTCCTAGGTCTAGGGGTCTTTTTATAACCCCTGAAAAAACTTATCCGCAGGCTGAAGGCGCCTTCCATAGGGCTGGAAGGCGCCTCCAGCGAGGCGCCGATGGATAAAGTTTTATTCACTGCAATGGCTTGAACCAGACTAGTCAAAGGTGCCTTCCATGATGAGTTGAAGGCGCCTTCCATGCGTAAGGAAGGTGTCTTCCATGAAGGCTTGAAGGCACCTTCCATGCACAGTGAAGGCGCCTTCCAGCAGAAGGCTTCAGCTTCTTTTCTCTTCCTCTCGCTCTTCCGCTTGGGTGATTTCGGCCAACCAAACAAGGCTCACCCGAACCTAATTTTGGCCTTCTCCTCGAGCAACCTTCCTCCCCAGCTTCTCGTCCCTCAGATCATCACTCGTATCCTTCTCATCCACCGGTGTACTCTTCCGCAGCACCTCATCCCTCAGATGCACCGAGCCCATCAGCTCTCTACTGTGTCGTCCTTCTCGGTAGCTATATCTTTCGCTCGACTTCCTGTGCTCCTAAGCTCCTGCACACTTAGACACAGGGATCAAAACATAAAAGGACCTAACCTAACTTTGTTGATCAGACCAAAAACAACCTTGGGGTTCCAACAGATTGTTGGTGTAATTTGCACTAATGATCTAACTCATATTTTGATGAATGACAAGGGGTCTAAAGTTTGAGTATTTTATTATCTAGCCTTTCTACCAAGTGTGCAGGAGTTGACTAGTCTGAAAGACCTGACACCAGGCTAAAATTCAGCTAGGTCTGTGAGACTCGATAGCTGGTGGGAAGTCCAGATAGGTCCGCGAGACTCGATATCTGGCAGGAAGTCTGGTTGGGTTTGAGGGACCTGACAACCGACCGAAGCCTAGTTGGGTCTGCGGATCTGACAACTGGTAGGAAGACTTGGTAGATCAAAGGCAAGTCAAGTGACTGCAAGTGGTAAGTGAAGGTAAGCAATTGAAGGAGAGATCCAGTGAGGACGTGTTCCTTGTTGAGGGAAGTGTAGGCGTCGATCCAGCTTAGATCCATTTGGGAAACCTAAGCTGAGACCTTAACTAGATCCTGATCTCGGGGAGACAGGATCTAATTACTGCTCATATTTCATTATGTTATGCTAACTCTATTTTATAGGGTAAATATTTTTTTCTATTGCTTGGACTAATCATTTCTTGTAGGGAGGAAACTGTTGAAAAAAAGGAGTCTGGGCCCCTGGAAAGGGTCTAGGCGCACAAAGTCCGAGCACCTGTACCAGCCTTGCCCCTGGCAGGCCTGGGCTACCTTGGCGATCCGGGCACCCGGAGTCAGTCTAGGCCCCTAGACCACAAAAGTCATCCGTAAGCTGATGTGGAGCGCAGCTTATGGAGCGCATCAATTAGCCGAGCCACATGGTCCAGGCGCTCGGAGGGGTTCCAAGCGCCTGAATGAACCTATTTAAAGGCCTTCGACCAGGATCTTGACAATGACAACTGCCATGACTTTCTCTCTTGCTCGATGCTCATAAAAAGATCCTACGATGCTGTGATGCTCCTCTGATAACCGACGATCAAGATCCTTTTCTTTGTTGTCGGTAACATTGTTTTGTAGTTCTTGTACTTGAAATTTGTAACCATTTTAAACTATTAGTGGATTGTCCAATGAAATCACTCAATGAGTGCAGGCCTTGGAGTAGGAGTCGTCAAAGGCTCCGAACCAAGTAAAAATAACTTGTGTTAGCATTGTCTTTTTGCTTCTATTTTCCGCTGCGTAACTTAGTTTCAAATCAAATTTTTGATGATCACTATTCACCCCTCCTCTCGTGAATTTTTGATCCTACAAAATGAACACGCTCCCCTAAGCCCCAACAATGGGCTCATATGTTTTGCACCTACCACCGCTTGAGAACTCATAAGATAGAAGATTGCTACCATTATAATCAAGAGCTACACCGACCGACTGATCGAGGGTTTTGCCAACGATCCCCTTCTCTTAACTGCCATGTCATCATCAACTGAATGAACCCCCAGGCTAGAGCCCTACAAGGGCTGATCGGAACCAAAATGCCCCAACAAAGAAACAACCGAGCATCGGCATGGGCATCTGTAGAATAGCAGCACTAGTGGAACCGAGGAGAAGAAGAAAATCATAGTAATGTCGCCCGGGGTGACATTGGTATGATAGTGGGTGGCCCAACCGATGGTGATTCCAATCGAGCTAGAAAGTCATATGCACACCGACTAAAGATTTATGAAGTAGATTGCAGCAAGGAGAAGGCACAGGGGCTAGAAATTAGTTTTATCCCAAAAGACTTAGAGAGGGTGGAGATACCCTATGACGATGTTTTAATTATTAAAGTTGTGGTAACTAACTATAATATTCATCATACTTTTATTGACACAGGTAGTTCGGTCTATTATCCCGGGTAGGCCGGAAGGAGGGGAGGTGAACTAGCTATTAAGAAAAAAACCTCCTCGACCTTTAACTCAGATTAAAAAAAAAGAATAAATGAACAACTAAAAAATACAAGGCCAAAAGAGTTACTTGGTTACAACCGAGGAGGTTATTAATCCAAGGCAAGTAAACACACTAATGATCTCCTTCTTTGAAGGTGGAAAAGCCTTTTACACTCGTTGGAAGCTCAGAAAGTAGCTAGGAAATGAATACAGAAGTTGTTACATATTTCCTAGGTCCAGGGGTCTTTTTATAGCCTCTAGAAAATCTTATTCATTGCTGGAAGGTGCCTGCCATAGAGCTGGAAGGCGCCTCCAGCGAGGCGCAGTGGATAAAAGTTTATCCAGTGCCAATAACAAAATCTGTCTGGTCGAAGGCGCCTTCCATAGGGTTGGAAGGCGTCTTCGTACTATCCATTGAAGGTGTCTTCCACAGTGAGGCGCGAAGGCGCCGTGGAGGCGCCTCAGAGTCGCATTCAATTCCCTTTGAAGGTGCCTCCAGCAGAGTTTCCATCCTCCCTTAGCTCTTCTGCTGCTTTGATTATCTATGTGATTGCGACCATCCGAAATAGGGCTCACCCGAACTCTTTTTCCGGCCTTCTCCTCGAGCAGACTTTCATCCCGGCTTCTCATCCCTCAGACGGCAGTGCATGTCCTTCTCGTCAGCCGATGTACTCTTCCGCAGCACCTTGTCCCTCAGACACACCGAGCCCATCGGCTCTCTCCCGTGTCGTCCTTCTTGCTAGCCGTATCTTTCGCTCGATTTCATCTGCTCTTAAGATTCTGCAAACTTAGACACAAGGTTAAACACCAATATGACCTAGCCTAACTTGGTTAATCATATCAAAACTACCACGGGGTACCAACAATCTCTCCCTTTTTGATATGATCAAACCCAAGTTAAGTTAGGGTAATTAAAAAATTTCTCATTTTTGCAAGTATGCAAGTAAGAAAATATTTCCAAAAAAAACTTTAGTAACAAAAAAATTTAAGTTGATACCATAAGAAAATTTTTCAAAAAAAGTTTTAGTTAAAAAAAAAATTCAACAAAACTTTGCAAGCACCCTCTAGATTTGTTCTTCCTACTCCCTCTTTTGTTCATATTAAAAATAGAGTTCTTTTAAAAGTCTAAAAACCAGGAAAAAAATTCTAACTGTTTTAAGAAGATAAGAATTAATTAAAAAATATTTAATTATTTTTTAACAGAAAATTAAGGTATTTTTATAACTTCTAAATGCTCAACAGTTAGTCAATTAAATAATTATTTCAATAATTGGCTTCCAGACCGTGGCGAGACACTAGGCCTTCTTGGTTATTAGAACAACAACAACTTTTTAGACAAAACCTCTTAAATAAATTTAATATTTAATTTATTTACTCTGAAAGCCTTAATTTAAATACATTCAGTCCAAATATGATTTTGAAACCCAATATAGGTTCCTTCCTATTGGGTTAATTAAAAATTTCTTAGGTACGTATTTCTTTAAGAAAATTTTAATTTGGCCCTTATGGTATTTAAGGTACCAATTCAATCTACTATATTTTCTAATATGTTGAATATTTGAGCATGTATGATTTTTCAAAGTTTCTATCTCTTTTTGTAATTTTTCATTCTCAATTTTAATTTTATCAAAATTTTCTAATCGACAAGATTTAGCTAGTATTGATTTTAATTCCTTAACTTCTTTTTCTAATTTATAGCAATTTTTTATCAATAATTTAATAAATTGAAATAATTTGTCAAGAGGAAGAGATCATACTTGAATTACTTTGTAGATCCCGTGATCCGAATCTCCCCATGAAGTACTGCTTTCTTCCGATGTCGCTCCCCCTTCATCGATGCTTTCGATGTTCATTTCGGATGAGCTTGCTTTGTCTTCTTCTTTTTGGTGACTTGCTACTAGCGCAAGTCCAGCGATGGCTTCAATTTCTGATTCGGACGACGTTTCATCCCACATTGCCTTCATATTCTTGTATGTGTTCGCTTGGGTCAGTTTCTTGTTCTTGCTCTTGTCCTTATCTTTCAATTTAGGGAAATTATCTTTCACGTGCCCTTCTTCATTGCAGTGGTAGCATCTTATCCTTCTTTTTCTACCTTGCACTTCATTAAATCTTTTAGTTTTAAATAACTCTTTAAATTTATCGAGAGAAGATTCTGAATCTTGTTCGTCCGCCTTTGCTTTTAAGACAATGTTGTGTTCTTTCTTCGGACCTGCACATCTCGTTTCATGAACTTCAAAAGTTGAAAATAATTCTTCTAAAGAAGTTGAATCTAGATCCTTAGATATATAATAATCATCTACTAATGATGGTCATTCAGTATTTCTAGGGAATGCATTAAGAGTGTACCTTAGCGAATCTCGGTTACTTACCTTTTCTCTGAGATTCGTGAGTCCAGTGTGAGCTCCTTGATCCTTGAGTGAAGGTGTGCAACGGTTTCGCCTTCTTCCAGTTTAATGTTGCTAATTTGGTTTCTGAGCAGATCCCGTCTCACGAGTTTCGCCTCCGAAGTTCCTTCGTGTAGTTCTAGGAATTTTTTCCAGAGCTCCTTCGCAGACTCGTAGGCTCTGATCCGGTTAACTTCTCGTGGTGGTAAGATACTTAACAGATAGAACTCTGCTTTACCGTTTGCCATGAAATCAACCTGTTCCCTTTTGATCCAGTGGTATTTTTCTTTGCCTTTGGGTGCTACAAAAACAAATTCCATTATTAAAAGCAAATGGAAATTAGTTTTGAAAAATATCTTCATCTTTTTGTTCCAATTGGCAAAATCCCCCTTAAACTTAGGTGGGTAGATACTTGATCTGACCATCTCGTATGTTTCGTTCAGTGGTTAGTCCTCCTGAAGCGAACCTTGCTCTGATACCACTTGTTGTCCCAGGTAGGCTGGAAGGAGGGGAGGTGAACTAGCTGTTAAGAAAAAAAACCTTCCTCGACCTTTAACTCAGAATAAAAAAAATAAAATAAATGAACAACTAAAAAATACGAGGTCAAAAGAGTTACTTGGTTACAACCGAGGAGGTTGTTAATCCAAGACAAGTAAAAACACTAATGATCTCTTTCTTTGAAGGCGGAGAAGCCTCTTACACTCGTTGGAAGCTCAGAAAGTAGCTAGGAAATGAATATAGAACTTGTTACATATTTCCTAGGTCCAGGGGTCTTTTTATAACCCCTGGAAAATCTTATCTGTGGTTAGAAGGCGCCTTCCATAGAGCTGGACAGCGCCTCTAGCGAGGCACAGTGGATAAAAGTTTATCCACTGCCAATGGCAAAATCTACCTAGATGAAGGCGCTTCTATAGGGCTGGAAGGCGCCTTCGTACTGTTTATTGGATCGAAAAGCGCTAGAGGGGGGTGAATAGTGCTCATGGATTTCACTTTTTGTTTCAGAAATCTTAGAATAAACGCAGCGGAAATCAAAACACAAAGACACAAGCTGTAACGACCCACCTTCTGGGTACTGGCTGTAAGGCCGGTCGCTACAATTATGCTAAACTATACTGTGCGGAAAGCTGGGCTAATTAAAATTTTACTCTACTAATGACGGATACAACTGATAAGAAAGGTCTAAAGACCTTCTTTGCTGGTGTACATATGCTAAGGAGGGGAAACTGAACATCCCGACTAACTACAGACCTGCCGATCGATCCACAGATCGATCGAAGCTATGGGGCATTCGGTTCCCAACTGGATCGGTCGGCAGACCGATCCATGTGTGGCTGGATCGGTCGGCAGACCGATCCAGGTGTGGCTGGATCGGTCGGCCGACCGATCCAGGCACCCGAAACCCCTGGAACGCTACTGTATCGTGCTGGATCGGTCGGCTGACCGATCCAGGAGGATACAGTAGCATACTGTATCTGTCTGGATCGGTCGGCTGACCGATCCAGAAGCCTGGTACGCTACTGGATCGGTCGGCAGACCGATCCAGCGTCTGATTTCCTGATTTCGAAATCAGAGATGCTGATTTCGACACTTTGTCGTGCCAAAACCACCTGCAACCACTCTAAACCAATGCAAATCATACTAATATAAACCTACTAATATTCTAAACCTGGCATACTACATAGTGCATGGTTTACTATTTCATAACACTTAACAAATCAAAAACTGAAAACGCTAAGTGCTAACACTGAAGTAAAACTGTTTAGATCCCAAAGATCTTTATCCCAACTCCTGCCCACACACATCCTAATAGCATTGCCCTCCAGCCTCCGCTACTGGTCCACTTTTCCTTTACCTTTATCTGCAATATAAGAAAAGTAGTATCTATAAGCTAAAAGCTTAGTAAGAAACCATCTACCTCACAAAAATATGCATACGATGCAGATATGTTTTAAAAACATGCTGTTGGAAAGTAGGTGCTGATCATGGCGTGGCATGGCATTTATTCATATGAACAGAAACTGAGCATGGCAATCATACTTGCAAAAGTAGAGCTGAGCATGAAAACTGAAACTGAATACAAATCATGGAACTGAACTAAGCTGATCATGATCTGTACTAAACTAACTGAGCTGGTACTGAAACTAAGCTGAACTCACATGACTGATTGTGAATTTGAAAAGCTATACATATAATAAGTGAAAATACTAAACATGCTGCTGAGGGGCCCTGGCAACTGTACTTGCTGTGCGCGCATCCCTATCTAAACCCGGGATTGCAAGTTCCGAATCTAGTAGGGTTTACTAGGTTAGCTAAACCTAGGGACGACTATGGGAGTCCAGCCCAGTGGATATCTAATCCAGTACAGTGCCACTGCTGAAAGTAAAATACTGAATGCTATATACTTATTTTGCTGAATCTAGGTTATCTGAACCTAGAACTAGGTTGTCTGAACCTAGAGGCGACTGTGGGAGCCCACCCATTGGACTGTAGTCCTACATAAGTTGAAATAAACTAATTTGTTGTTTTAAATGCTTCTAGTGCATTTAATAAGTTATTTAAACTGTCTATTGCTGAGCTAGACATTTAATCGGGCACCTAGGATACTCTAACTCTTCTCCCTATTAGGGAGACCACCTCTAGGCACTCGACAACGTCTAACCTCCTATCTGAAGAGGGAAAACGTGTCCGGCCCATCTAGAGGTGCTCAACTAAATCCCTAATCTGCGAAGAGAGTTAAATACACCCTAGATATCGATAAAAAAATCTGCATACATCCTAACTAAAGCATAAAAACTCAAACGGAAGCTATTATACTGCAGGTGAGGGGTTTCTTACCTTGTGTGCTAGATTTCTTACAAATCTAATCGCTAGAAATTTCGGTGGAGACGACTTCTCGACGATTCGCTCGCGTCCACGTGCTCTACTCGCGGAGGGAAACGTCCTTGTGCTGGAATCATCGCCGGAAGATGTCCTTGGGGCCCTAGGGAGAGAACCCTAGGTCTTCCCTTGTTGTGGCGCCGAGAGAAGGAGAGAAGAAGGGGTTGGCGTCGGTGAGGGTTTTGGAAAAAGTGGCGTGAGGCTTTGTGAGGAGAGGGCTGCCGAACCAAATTAAACCAAACCCACACTTAAGTTTTTCCTATTTATATTAAGTGGATAACCCGATCCAACTCTAATATAAATATAATTGATTCTCCTTTCTTTCAGCACGGCCCTGCTGGGTTCACCGGTTACTAGAATTATCCGTAAACCATAGGTCTCGGGTTCGATTCCCGCTTAGGCCGTTTTACTTTTCTAATTATTTTTGCTACTTCCGATACTCGGAAAATTCCGGAAAAATATCTAAAAATTCCAGAAAAATCATAGAATAATTCTAACGCAAGTTTGAGAATTTTTGGGCGTTACACAAGCAAACACAGGGATTTACTTGATTCGAAGCCTGTGGCGACTCCTACTCCAAGGCCCACGCTCGTTGAGCATTTACTTTGGGTAACAATTATAATCGCGCAAAAGATTACAAGAGATTATTACAAAACTGTACTGAAAAAGCTATACCGACAACAATGAATTGAAACTTCGCAGCTTCGGGTCGTCGGGGTCTTGTTGTAGCTCAGCCGGATCATCTCGTTAGTAGTACACTGAAGAAGGATTGCCAAAACTATGTTGTCCTTTGCTGCTAGTCGAGACTACCATATAAAGGTCATTGAGGGTGCCTTCAAGCCCCTTGAGGGTGCCTCCATTACCAGTGCATTCATAGCGTGGATGAGCTTTGACTCCTTCGCAGCCTATCCACCTGAGGGCGCCTCTGATGCCCTTGAAGGTGCCTCCAAGGCCGTTTGAGGCGCCCCAACACTCCATGAGGGTGCCTCCAGTTTTGCTGCGCGCACTCCCTAGCTCTTGCACCCCGAGGCGCCTCCAAGCTCCATGGAGGGCGCCTCGGGTACTGTTCATCCAAGGCAAATCACGCTATTTTATCCCTACAAGATATGTTAGTCCCAAAATACCAAGCATACCTTGCAACACAAAGTTAGCACATAATAATAACATAAATATGAATATCTGACAATCACCGGACTGTCCAGTTCTGACTTTGGATTTCCAACCAGAAACCCTAGGTCGAACCAACGCCTACTGTTCCCTCTTTCGGAGAATGCGTCCTCACCTACTCCTCTCAGGAGAAGTTACCTTTTGCTAGTTCGGTCCTCCAGACCGACTGGACTTTTGCTCAACGCCTGATGCTTCCGGTCTTCATGTTGGACGCCCGGAACAATTATAATAATACTTAGCTAATTATAATACTTAGCGCCCGATGCTCAGCGCCCGACTGGACTTTCTTGCAAAAATACTTAACTTTAATTATAATAATTTAGGACCTTAGCTAAATTAGAGATTCTTTGAAAATACTTAGCTTTTAAAACTTTAGGGTTTAGCTAAGAATTTTTCAAAAAAGAAACACTTTAGGGTTTCAAAAAATAATTTTACTTAGTTAAATTTGAAAAGTACTTAACTTAAATAGTATCAATTTGTATAACTTTAGCTAAGCCCACTTTCACTTAGAAATAAAATAAGACAATTTGGGTAAAGAAAAACTTAGACTTTGATAAATTTGGTACTTATATTAAAAGGATTTTCAAAAGAAACTTTGTTAAGTACTTGGTTAAAAGAATTTTGATAAAAGCTTTAGTTAAGTACTTTGCTTAAAGAGGGTTTTTCATAAAAGCATAGTTAAGTACTTAACTTTGAAAAATACTTAGCCTTTTAAAAAAATAGATAAAAAGAATAATTAAGTATTTTATAAACTTAAAACTTTTTCAAAAGTATTTGAACTTGCGTTTTCAAATAAGGTTTATTTAACAACCCAAATTTTTTTTAAAAAAAAATGTCTTCACCTTTCTTTCACTCCCTCTTGATTAATGTCAAAATAAATTTTTATGTCCTAGAGTCCAAGCATAAAAATAAAAAAGATTATCTATTTTCTTAATTTTTCATCTCACCTATTCTAGGTTATCAAGTATGTTCAGCTTATGAGTGAGTGTGAGACGGAATTAACTTTATTTAAAAAAAATATTGAAATTGAGATTTAAAATATAGGTTTTTGAGTTTTCAGTGAGTTTGAATTTCAAATAAGTAAACATTCAAAATTTTTGATGATTTTGAAAATGTATTAAAAATTAAGTTTGAAATTATAATCTTGCATATATGATTTGAAAATTAATTATGATTTAGATTTTGAAATGTAAATCACTTAAAAACAATTAACTTTTTGAAATTAATTATGATAATTATAATGATTTGAAAGAAATTATCATTTTTTAAAAATAATTTAAAAAATATTTATGAAATTAAGTAAGACTTTCAAATTAATTATAATTTGAAAATAAATTATCACTTAGAAATAATTAAGATTTTGAAAATCTAATAATTAAATGACTACGATTTTTAAATTCCAATATGATTTTGAAATTAATTAGGATTTAGATTTTGAAAATTGAATATGATTTGAAAATTAATTGTCATTTAGATTAAATATGATTTAAAAATTATTAAGGAATAATTAAGATTTTAAAATTTTAATAATTAATAATTTGAAACTTAATTTTAATTTAAAGATTAATAATCAAATAATTAATTATGATTTTGAAATTATAATTTTAAAAATAATGTTTTTGAAATTAATCTTAATTTAAAAATAGTTTAATTATGATTTTAAAAATAATTAACATTTTAAAATTAAGATTAACATTTTGAAATTAATTAGGTTGACATAATTGAATTAAATAATTTGATTAAGTTGAATTGATTTAAATTAGATAAGTTGAATTGAATAATCTAAATTTTGCCTAAGTCCATCTCACCCTTTTCTAAATTATCTAGCAGGGAGCCTTATAGATTTTTGCGAGATTATTAATTTTAATCTTTAATTTAGATTTTGTCTAAGGATTAATTTACATTTGGGTTAGACTTAGGTTTTTCAATTAGAGAATTAAATACACATTTCAAATATTGGTTTCGAGGCTGTGGCGAGGCACTAGGCCTTCTTGGATATGGGATCATCCACCACTTCTAGATAAAGCCTTTCAAAAAAATTATATATTTAATTTTCCTTTTAAAATTCCTTGGACTAACTAGTCAAGTGTAAATTACGTCTAGGTCCTTAATCTAGCCTAATCTAAGCATTTATATAAAAACAGTAAAAGCAATCATCAACCAATTTTAAAAATAGTCTTTCTATTGGCTCCCCCTGGA
Organism: Zingiber officinale; assembly: GCF_018446385.1. Lineage (NCBI taxonomy): Eukaryota > Viridiplantae > Streptophyta > Magnoliopsida > Zingiberales > Zingiberaceae > Zingiber > Zingiber officinale. Next base: position 84,517,501 of record NC_055996.1, read on the forward strand.
TCGTAGCCTTGATATGGTCTATCAAGGTAATGGACTTGATCCTTGGGGACCCAATATTGACCTAATCCAACTTGATTGACCAAGTTAGACTTAAGGACCCATGCTTGGACTATGTTTCTATTTGATCTATTTACAATTGATAAATATGATTTAAATTTATGTTTACGTTTAAATCCAAGTCCAAATTTATTGTAAACGACTCTTTATTTTCCAAGAATCAGATCAAGATTCTTGGAACCCAACATGAACCATTCCAATGTGTCTTTAAGTTCTTTAACTTGAGTTTTCATATTGAAATTTTCTTCCTCAAGTTATTGGACTTGAGTTGAACTTCCAATTTGAACAAACTTAGTCAAAGGACTCGAGTTAGTCACTTCCTTAAGGGTTTTACCTCCTTTTGGAGTGACTTGCCTGGACGTTGGATTTAGCTAATTTCTTTAACAAATAAGAAACTAAATTTTCTAAATTAATACCAGAAATAAGAGAGCTTACAGTGGGGTTAGGTTCTTCAGAAATGGATATGGATCCGTGGCTTCGCTTGGACTCGGTTTCTGATTCGCTCTCAGTTTCGGACTCAAACTCAGACTCGATTTCGATAATATTTGCTTGTACTGGTAAAGCGAGAAAGCTTGCTTGTTCTTCTTCGTCGGATTCGGATTCGTCTGATGACTCAGACCATGTTGCCTTCAACACCTTCCTTCTTCGTTGCCTTTGGGTTGGACAATCCGGCTTGTAGTGCCCCTTCTGGTTACAACCGTAGCAAGTAATTTCGGTCTTGACCTTAGTGTTCGTTTGAGTCACCTTTTTATTTTTCTTGCACATCTTCTAGACCAGTTTCACGAGCTCGGCGGTAATTTCGTCGTCATCATCATCTGAGTCCGGTTCTTCTTCTGACTCCGGTTCGGTTCTGCATCTTGCTTTTGGTTCGCGCGCTCTGCTTGTACCTGCAATCAAAGCTATACCCTGTTTGGCCAATCGAGCGTTAATTTGTTCATGTAATTCAAATTCAGAAAATAATTCGTCTAGTTTAATTAAAGATAGATCCTTAGATACCTTGTAAGCATCTACCATGGATGCCCACAAGGTATTCCTTAGAAAGACACTTAGGGCATACCTTATAATGTCACGGTTCTCCACTTTCTGCCCGATCGCGTGGAGTCCGTTGAGCAGATCTTGTATACAGGCATGTAATTGGCTTGCCGTTTCACCATCCTGCAATTTTATGTTATATAACTTGTTAAAAATGAGATTCCACTTACTTACCTTCATGTCTGATGTACCCTCGTGTAGCTCGATCAGTTTTTGCCACAACTCTTTTGCACTTGAAAAGGAGTCGACTTGATTCAACTCCTCCTTTGTTAGGCCACATTGAAGGATACACGTTGCTTTTGCATTGGCTTCTACCTTCTTTATTATGCTAGGGTCCCAGTCTTCGAATGATACAGGTTTTCCTGTGCCGTCAAGTGGGAGTGAGATGTCGGTCTTGATGATCATCCATACCTCAAACTGAGTTTGGAGGTAGGACTCCATTCGGCCCTTCTAGTAGCTGAAGTCTTCCCCCGGAGAAGAGCAGTGGTTGAGCTGTGCTATAGCCTTCTTGATGGGACATTTGAGAAATAAATCTCGCACACAGGAAAAAATAAATAACAAAAGATTCTAAAACTAGTTCTTGGGTTTAGTAGTGCGGTTTAACAAAAAATAAACATGCGAACTCGAGTGGTGTTGCACCAACTTCGAGGAAAAATTCAATTATGAAAACAAAACTAGATCAAAAGATGACAATAATACTGATTCCGATCGACTCCGAAAAACTGAAAATCACCATGAAAAATATGCTCGATTGGTGGTTGTACAAAATCGAAGCGACCCCGCTCTGATACCAATTGTTGGATCGAAAAGCGCTAGAGGGGGGAGGGGGGTGAATAGCGCTCGTGGCTTTCACTTTTCATTTTGGAAATCTTAGAATAAATGCAGCGAAAATCAAAACACAGAGACACAAGCAAACACAGGGATTTACTTGGTTTGGAGCCTGTGAAGACTCCTACTCCAAGGCCCACGCTCGTTGAGCGTTTACTTTGGGCAATAACTATAATCACGCAAAAGATGACAAGAGATTATTACAAAACTATACTGAAAATCTATATCGACAACAATGAATTGAAACTTCGTAGCTTCGGGTCATCGGGGTCTTGTTGTAGCTCAACTGGATCGTCTCGTTAGCAGTGCGCTAAAGAAGCATTGTCAAAATTGTGTTGTCCTTTGCTGCTGGTCGAGACTGCCATATAAAGGTCATTGAGGGCACCTTCAAGCCCCTTGAGGGTGCCTCCATTACCGGCGAATTCGCAGCGTGGATGAGCTTTGACTCCTTCACAGCCTATCCTCCTGAGGGTGCCTCTGATGCCCTTAAGGCACCTCCAAGGTCGTCCAAGGCACCTCAGTACTCCATGAGGGGGTCTCCAGCTTTGTTGCGCTCACTCCCCAGCTCTTACACCTGAGGCGCCTCCAAGCTCCATGGAGGGTGCCTCGGGTACTATTCATCCAAGGCAAATCATGCTATTTTGTCCCTACAAGATATGTTAGTTCCAAAATACCAAGCATACCCTGCAACACAAATTTAGCACATACTAATAACATAAATATGAATATCTGATAGTCACCGGACTGTCCGGTTCTGACTTCGAATTTTTGATCGAAAACCCTAGGTTGAACCGACGCCTACTATTACCTCTTCTGAAGAATGCGTCCTCACCTACTTCTCTCAGGAGAAGTTACCTTTTGCCAGTTCGGTCCTCCAGACCGACTAGACTTTTGCTCAACGTCCGATGCTTCTAGTCTTCATACTGGACATCCATTCTACGACCCGTCCAGTCTTCCACCTAGTTCGCGACAGTAGGATTTCAACCTAGGGTTCCCACCCCCTAGGATTTTGCCCAAGCTCTGGACCCGCCAAGACTTTCCGCCTAGGGTTACCACCCCCTAGGACCTAGAGTTACCTCCCCCTAGGGGTTTTCCTTTTCCTAACCGTAGCTAGGACTTTTCTTCACCTAGGGTTACTACCCCGTAGGACCTAGGGTTACCACCCCAAGGTTTTCCACCTGCCTAACCATAGTTAGGACTTTTACCTAAGTACACTTAGGATTTTCCTGCAAACTCATTCAAGCATTTTAGATAATAAAACAACTTAACTTTGAACCCTTTGACATAATCAAAACACAAATTCGATCGTTAGATGCTTCCCACACCAACACTGTTCATCGAACGCGCCTTCCAGCCATGGAAGGTGCCTTCCACAGTGAGGCACGGAGGTGCCACAGAGGCTCCTCGGAGGTGCCTTCAATTCCCTTTAAATGTGCCTCCAGTAGAGTTTCCATCCTCCCTTAGCTCTTTTGCTACTCTGATCGCCTGGGTGATTGTGGCCATCCGAAAAAGGGCTCACCCAAACTCTTTTTCTAGCTTTCTCCTCAAGCAGCCTTCCGTCCCAGCTTCTCGGTCCTCGGACTGCCACGCGTGTCCTTCTGGTCCGCCGGTGTAGTCTTCCGCAGCACCTCGTCTCTCGGACTTACAGAGCCTGTCGGCTCTCTCCCGTGTCATCCTTCTCGCTAGCCACGTCTTCCACTCAATTTCCTGTGCTCCTAAGCTCCTGCACACTTAGACACAGGGTTAAACACCAACAAGACCTAACCTGACTTGGTTGATTACATCAAAACTACCACAGGGTACCAACACGGTCAACATCATTTTCAAGAAGGCTTTTGAGCAACTTTAGATAGAAAAGAGTGAGTTGTAGTCAATGACCACACCTTTGTACGGGTTGATGGGGAATGAGATGCAGCCTATCAGACAAGTCAGACTGGCTATCTCTCTTGGGGAGGAGCCACTCAAGAGGACTCGCCGGTCAAACTTCATAGTGGTGGATGCACCTGCAGCTTATAATGTGATTCTGGGCCGATTGACTCTAAACGAGTTTCGAGCTGTCATTTCCACATTTTTCCAGAAGATCAAATTCCTGGTAGATGACCCGATCGGCAAAGTAAAAGGAGAGTAGCTGGTGTCACGTACATGCTACATGGAAGTGGTGAAAACCGAAGCCCGTGCCTCTCGGAAAGCTCAACGAGTAGAAGTTAACACTATTAAAGAGGCTCATCTGACCTTGGTTCATAAAAAAAAAGAAGAGGTACAAATTCATATCGCGCCTGATCGGAGGCCATCACACAAATAACGATCAATCTAAGCCCTGAGAACAAAGCAGAATTGATCACCTATTTGATGTACGATAATAACGTCTTCATTTGGACACCCCATGAGCTCTTGGGTATCTCACTGACAGTAATGGAGCATGAGCTTCATGTCCTTTAAGGCGCTCAACCACTTAAACAGAGAAAAAGAGTTTTCGGAGCCAAGTAGAACCAAATTATCTGAGTGGAGGTAAACAAGCTACTTAAAGTTGGGCATATTCGTGAAGTACAATTCTTGAGCTGGTTAGCTAATGTGGTGTTGGTGTCCAAGCTCGATAACAAATGGTGGGTTTGCATGGATTTCAGAGATTTAAATAAGGTGTGCCCAAAAGACTACTACATGTTACCATGCATTGATCAAGTGGTAGACTCCACTGTCGGCTGCAAGATGATATGCATGTAGGATGCATATCAAGGCTATTATCAATTCCCCTAGCAAAAGAAGATCAAGAAAAGGTTAACTTTATCACCGCTGAAGGAATATACTGTTATAATGTCATGTCCTTCGAACTGAAGAATGCAGGAGCAACATACCAGCGGCTTATGAATAAGGTGTTCCAACGGTAAATTGATAGAAACATTGAGGTATATGTAGATGATGTTGGGCGTTACACTTGGCAGACGAAAGGGTTCGTCCCTTTCGCTGCTGCAAACGCCAGGGAGATGAAGGGGCGTCCTTTCCCCTTCGTCTTCCTCAGCCTTCTTATAAGAGGCGTCCAAGGCAATCAGAGAGATGAGGAGGATAGCTTCTGGCGATCAGAGGTGTGCAGAAGAGCAGTGGATGTGATCGTGTGAGCAAAGGGAGAACATCCGTAGGGACGGGATTTGGTTTGTGGAAGAGTTCGAGAAGGTTCCGTGTGGTGATCTTCTCGGCGACAGCAGAGCGACGTCTCCGGCGGTTCATCGGCGACTTCATCGACCGGCGTCTTCGGTTGCGGTTCTTCGGGAGATCAATGTGAGTGTTTATGGTTTCCGCATTATTATTTTAATTACTTCGTTTAAGTTTTTATGCTCTCAAAACTACCAACAATGGTATCAGAGCATGTATAGTTTTGAAAGCGTGAAAAACGACGCCGAAAAACTCGTGTTTTTCCTTTTTCTGTTGCGAAGAAGAAAATGAACAGTGAATTGAATCGATTGAAATTTCGTTTCAATCGATTCAAAAATCGCTAACAGTGTGTATTTTTTTGTTTGAATCGATTGTTCAATCGATTCAAATATTTGAATCGATTGAATAAGGAATTGAATCGATTCAATTGACGGCACAGTGCTTTATTGAATCGATTCGTCAATCGATTAAAAATCATGCACAGTAATATTTTTGATATTTGAATCGATTCATTTCAAAATCTGAATCGATTAAAGATCGAATGAAAAACGGAATGAACAGTACTTGAATTTTACGAAGCACAGTGAGTTACATTTTAATTATTTTTGCATGCACTTGAATCGATTCAAGAGAAGACATGAATCGATTCAAGAGGATTAAAGGCATGAACGATTTTGTTTTTCTTCCAAGCACAGTAAATTGTAATCGTTGCATGCAGACTAATGTTTAAGATTTAATTGATTATCAATTAAATAAACAGTGCATGAGTTAAACTTTAATTAAATATATTTATTAATTAATTAAATACATAAGAAAATGTATTATTAATTAATAAATAAATATTTAATTAAATTATGGTTCAATTTACCAAAAATAGAACCTTACCAACTTGATCGATCAAACCCCGGTCTGATTTAAATTATTAGTTAATTTAAGCAGACCACTTTGATTCAATAATATCTAAAGCTGGTTCAAATTATTTGTTGGTTTAACCAGCTCAGTTTATTATTGAATTAATAAGGGTGATCTTGACTACAGAAGTTGGGCTGATAAAATATGACAGGATTAGTTCCGTTGTGTCAAAATTTGATCAGAAACATTGGATTTGTTCTAATAAGTCAAACTTAATCCAATGGGCGATTGGACGAGTCAAACGAACCTGAGTTTGATTAATAAGTCTGTGATTGACTCAAATGGGCTTAAACGAAAACAGAACATAGGTCCAATTAGATTAGTTCTAATGAGGACAATAGATTAAGCTTAAGATTCGAATTCATGATCGACAAATCCAATGTATCAGTCACATGAGACTTCCCAAAATAAGGAAATTTGTTTTTCTTAATTGCTTGTGTATACTATATATTTTGTTCTATATGTGGGAATTGAATTTGACCGGTTTTGTACTGGTCAGTCGGTTTTGTGCTGACATCATGTTTTTCAATTCCAGATACAAAGAACGATATACATGATGACTGGTCGCTATGAACGACAACATGAGCTGTGGGAGGAGATCAAGAAGCTGGAATATGACCCGGATCACGGAGTCGGTAGGCTTATTGGTCAGCTCGATTGGTTGTTCTGGAATCTCGAGCAAGAAGGGTATCCAGTTCAGGAAACAGAAAGAAGATTTTCTCTGGTTTATTCATTATCGGAACATCTGAGGCAGATAGCATTCCAACTTTGGGATGATTCTGATGGGCACATCTCATACTCAGAGATGTGCAGACAACTACTTCATCTGCAATGGGGTCCTGATGAATCTGAAGAGGATCCAGAAATGGAGTCTGAAGATTTAGAGGAGGATCCAAATCCTGTAGAATCTGAAGATGATCCTGAAATGAACCTTGAAGAATTTGAAGAGGATCCAGAAATGGATCCTGAAGATTCTGAGGAAGATCCAGAGATGGATTCCGAGGACGATCCAGAGATGGATCCTGAGGAGGATCTAGAGATGGATCCTGAAGGATCAGAGGAGGATCCTCAGGAGTGTGTAGAAGATCCAGAGATGGATCTGATGGATACATCTGAGGCTGATCCACCTATCATAGAATCTGGGATAAACGGGATGCAATTACCCACTGCTCTAGCATTTATCCTAGTGGGAGTAGTGCTAGCTTATCTAGTTTATTAGTGTTCTGTTACTGTCGTTATGTATGAACAGTGTAAGCTCATCTAGTTTTTGAGTCATGTAATAATTTCTGTTGTTTTGTACGAACAGAATTATGTAATAAAAGTTAAGTTATATGTTAACTAACTTGGAAATGATTTGTTCATTTCATGATATGATTAGTTCATATAAATATGATTCGTTCATATAAAATGATTTGTTCATTAGTTGGGATATGTGTAATATAATTGATCAGTGTTGATTAGATTAGAACATACAAATGATGAGTGGAAACAATGTTATCACTTGATTTTGTAAACTAACTCTAATTTACACTAAGTCAATAAATAGTTGCACATATATGAATTACACTGAAATAATAAATAATTTATTTATTTATGTAGATCATGGCAACTAAAAACATCATAGCTGAACTCAATAAGGGTGAGAAATTATATGGGGATAACTACAAAATCTGGCACCTCAAGATACAATATGTTCTTGAGGAACAAGAAGTTCTAGAGGCTGTAAACCAAATCATGGAGGAACCGGTTGAGGGTTCCACAGCACAGCACAGACGTGACCTTGATGCCTATAAGGCATGGAAAAGGAAGGACTCCATTGCTAAGGGCATATTGATTAGTTCAATGATAGATGACCTAGTATTTGAGTATGAGCCATTACCATCGGCTCATGCTGTCTGGGTAGCCCTTAGAGAGAAGTACAATGGAGTCAGTCTGAGTAAGCTCCGTCAGCTAACTATCAAGTTTGATAGTTGTAAGAAGCGCTCGAATGTTACCATGGCCCAACATCTCAGGGAGATGGGTAACATGATTCGAGAGCTGAAGACTGCAGGTTATACGTTGACCGATGAACAACAGGTTCAGGCAGTTATCCGTTCCCTTCCTGATTCTTGGGAAACAATGAAACAGAACCTGACCCATAGTGAGAGTATCAAGACTTTCACTGATGTCTCACGCCATGTGGAACTTGAGGTGGAGAGGATTGAATCCGCAAGGATTTCGGGTCAAGCTTTTGTAGCTGAAGGTTCTGGTTCCAAGAATAAGAACAAGTGGTTCAAGAAAGGAAAGGGGAAAGGAAAGGAGGCTAATGCTGTTGCTACGAAAAACCAAATCAAGAAGAAAGGAAAGAAATATGGACAAAAACCTAAGAGCAGGTTGACTTGCTTCAACTGTGGCAAGAAGGGTCATTTTGCTCGGGATTATACTGAGCCTAAAAAGGTAAAAACAATTTTGTCTTCTTTCCACGAGCAATATGTTGCAAGTACAGTGTTGTTAGCTGATTCGTATCCTTTGTGGATTGTAGATCCAGGAGCAACGAACCACGTAGCTCGTGATCGAGCTACATATGTGGAGTACCGTCGGGTACCAGCTGGCAACAAATGGATATATGTAGGAAACAATGCAAGAATAGAAGTCAAAGGAATTGGCACTTGCAAGCTCAACCTAAGTGGTGGAGGCACCTTGTTTCTACATGATGTCCTGTACGCTCCTGAGATTCGACGGAATCTGGTTTCCGTTATTTGTCTTCTTGATTTAGGTTACAATGTAAATTTTTATAGCCGTTGTGTGGAACTTCGAATTAACTCTGTGTTAATTGGATATGGTTATGTAACAAATGGTTTTATGGTTCTTGATGTAGAACCAAATAATAATAGTTGTTTTTCAAACATTGCTCTTACTAGTAATGCTGATGTTAATGATGAAATTTGGCATGCTAGATTGGGACATATAGGACAAGAACGAATGAATAGATTAGCTAAGGAGGGCCTATTAGGCACTCATGCTAAGATTAACTTGTCTATATGTGAGCATTGTCTTGCTGGAAAGGCGACTAGGAAACCATTTGGTAAGGCTATTAGGGCTGATTCACCATTGCAATTAATTCATTCGGATATTTGTGGTCCAATGAATGTGAAGGCTAGAAATAGGAGTTCTTATTTAATTACATTTATCGATGACTTCACACGTTTTGGTCATGTGTATTTGATTTCTCACAAATCTGAAGCATTGGATTGCTTTATTTGTTACTTGAACGAAGTTGAGAATCAATTGGAACGTAAGGTTAAAACCTTGCGCACTGACCGTGGAGGAGAATATTTGTCTGATCAGTTCAAGACAATGTGTAATGAGAAAGGGATTATTAGACAGCTAACTATCCCTGGAACTCCACAGCAAAATGGGGTTGCTGAAAGAAGAAATAGGACTCTTCTTGAAATGGTTAGGTCTATGATGGCGCAAGCTAATTTGCCAATCTCCTATTGGGGAGATGCATTGCTAGTAGCGACCTATATACTTAACAAAGTGCCTTCAAAGTCAGTTCCATCTACCCCACATGAACGTTGGACGTGCAGAAATCCAGATTTGAGTAATCCGAGACCTTGGGGGTCACCTGCCACGCTCATGATAAGACTCATGAATATGGAAAACTAGGACCCAGAGGTAAGAAGTGTATCTTTATAAGGTACTCGAGACCTCTAAAGGTTATGTTTTTATTGGTGAGCGACAAGATGGAACCATCTCTGAGATAGAGTCAAGAGATGCTACTTTTCTAGAAACTGAGTTCCCAACACGAGGTGAAGTTGATAAGACAATTCCTCTATATGAGATAGAGGAGGAGGATAATGTTCCTTTATCAACAAATCAGGAGATGCCTGAATCTAGTCAACCGAGTGGGAGTAATTTGCCACTGAATGAGTCAGTTTCTCAACAGTCTAACCTTCGAAGAAGTAGTCGTCAGATTATTCCTCGGAGAAGGTTTGATATTGAGAATGAGGCATTAATGGTTCTCCCAGTTGACGATGAGGAACCTCGAACAGTTGAGGAAGCTTTGAGCAGCTCAGTTAGAAAAGAATGGAAAGTTGCAATGGATGAAGAAATGGAGTCAATGAGAAAGAATCAAGTTTGGGATTTAGTCGATCTTCCTCCGGGCCGAAGGGCTATTGGGAATAAGTGGATTCTCAAAGTAAAGAGGAAAGCAGATGGATCGATTAATCGATACAAAGCTCGATTAGTTGCAAAAGGATATACCCAAATGGAGGGTATTGACTTTGAAGAGACATTCTCCCCAGTTGTAAAGTTTGTGTCAATACGTGTCATCCTAGCTATAGTAGCACACTATGACATGGAATTACATCAGATGGATGTAAAAACGACTTTCCTTAATGGTAATCTTGACGAAGAAATCTATATGGTACAACCAGAAGGTTATGTTGCTGAAGGCCAAGAGAAAAGAGTATGTAGACTTCGGAAGTCTATATATGGGCTAAAGCAAGCGTCAAGACAATGGAACATAAGATTTAATGAAGTAATATTATCTTATGGTTTCGAAATGATCAATGAGGATCATTGTGTTTACCTAAGGAAGGAAAAAGGAAAGCTTGTCATTTTATCATTATATGTTGATGATATGCTAATAGCTGGAAGTGACATAAAGTGTGTGATAGAAGTCAAAAGTTGGCTTTCATCACAATTTGACATAATAGATATGGGAGAAGCAGAGTACATCTTAGGAGTGAAGATCGTTAGAGACCGATCAAAGATGCTTTTGGGTTTGTCTCAAGAAGCTTATATCACTAAGATGCTACAACACTTCAATATGTCAGATTGCAACATTGAACAGACGCCTATTGCGAAAGGTACTATCTTGAGCAAAAGTATGTATCCCACGACTCCTGAGGAAATAGCTGAAATGAAGAAGAAACCATATGCCAGTGCTATTGGTAGTTTGATGTACACTATGTTGTGTACTCGTCCCGATATAAGCTATGCTGTTGGCTTAGTTAGTCGTTTCCAGTCAAACCCAGGATCGAGACACTGGAAAGCGGTGAAGAGGATATTCAGATATCTTAAAGGAACAGCTGATTATTACCTCTGTTTCCAAGGATCAGATATGAGCCTAAGTGGCTACTCAGATGCAGATTGGGCTGGGGATCTTGATGACAGAAAATCCACATCTGGCTATGTCTTCTTGCTGAATGATGGCGCCATCTCATGGAACAGCAAGAAGCAGGCTTGTGTAGCCTTGTCGACAATGGAAGCTGAGTATGTGGCTTGTGCAGCGGCTGTGCAAGAGGCTGTCTGGCTAAGAAGGTTCCTGAAGCATCTGAGAATTGCTGAGGATAGTGGGAGTCCTGTTACTGTGTACTGTGACAGTCAAGCTGCGATAGCATTTTCCAAGGATCCCAAATATCACAGCAAAGGCAAGCATATAGAAATTAAGTATAATTTTGTAAGGGATATTGTTGACAAGAAAAAGATTATTCTTGAGTACATCCCTACACGGAATATGCTTACTGATCCTTTTACTAAGCCATTGACTAAAGAGTCATTTCATGGTCATATGAAGTCTTTGGGACTTCGGAGAATGTAACAATTGTAAAGACATTTTGATAAATAAAAAATTCCATAATCTATTCAGTGTATATGTCTTGGTTACATTCGAATAAAAGTCTCGATAAGCATGTTGGCAGATTGGGATTGGTCCACTCACATGGACAATCATCTCTATTTGTTAAGTACGAATAGAGGTAAGACCGTTGCTTATGGGACAGCTTTTGTAGCTGTGAATAGAGACATACCCATAAGTTAAGGTCGCCTTGATATTTGTGTCAAGATGAGATCATTTGTATAATGATTGGAGTAAATGCACCCACCATTTACTGAATCTGCTTGAAGCCAGATTAGAATTCGGGATTAGACATTGGGAATGTCTAGATCGAAATCTGTACGATGTTAAAATTGGGAAAAACATGCGCTCTTTTTGGTAAAGAGAATAACATCGTAGCATGTGATTCATACCACATGTGCTATGGCGACAAGAAGGGTTGTAAGAGAATGGATCCCTGCTTCTCTACTATGTGAGACCCTTGAGATTATAAGTTAATCTCGATTTTATCCTAAGTGACTATTTAGCTGTCTACTTGAAGTTCTGATCAGTGTCTGCTACTTTAGCATGTTTCCTATTGGCTATGGATGATTCGGTCTATGGAGCATAACTAGGAAAGCAACTGATTAGAGTGAATGGATTCTAGCTAAAAAGGAAGATTAAGATTGATTTACATCTGCGACATTTATTCACTGGTACCGGTTACATTTTTAGTTCAGTACATAAAATGTAATTGTGAATAATTTGTTTGATTGGATGTGTTGAACATGCTCTTGACATATGGTCAATATGAGGGATTAGAGATGTTCATGATGATGTAAATAATTTAATCTGGGGTAAAGGCAAGCCATTTATGTCTATGATTTGTTCTATGGACATTTATGTCTCTGATTTGTTCTATGGAGCAGCTAAGTAAGGTGTGACAATCTTCTTAGCAATTGAATGCTCACTGTGCTTGCTGTCGCACGAACCATTTTCCCTAATGTATGGAATGGATGTTCTGATCTAGTCTTTGTGAATTGATTCTTATAAAGTCTGTGTGACTTATTTGGTCTTTGTGACTAAATTTTGCTCTGGTTTTCGTGACTTGATCCTCATAAAGTCTTCGTGACTTATTTGGTCTTTGTGACTAAATTTTGCTCTGGTCCTCGTGACTTAATCCTCATAAAGTCTTCGTGACTTATTTGGTCTTTGTGACTAATTTCGCTCCGGTCTTCGTGACTTGATCACCTTGTAGTCTATGTGACTAACATGGTCTATGTGACCATATGGATTGACTTGGACGAGTGGGAGATGTTGGGCGTTACACTTGGCAGACGAAAGGGTTCGTCCCTTTCGCTGCTGCAAACGCCAGGGAGACGAAGGGGCGTCCTTTCCCCTTCGTCTTCCTCAGCCTTCTTATAAGAGGCGTCCAAGGCAATCAGAGAGATGAGGAGGATAGCTTCTGGCGATCAGAGGTGTGCAGAAGAGCAGTGGATGTGATTGTGTGAGCAAAGGGAGAACATCCGTAGGGATGGGATTTGGTTTGTGGAAGAGTTCGAGAAGGTTCCATGTGGTGATCTTCTCGGCGACAGTAGAGCGACGTCTCCGGCGGTTCATCGGCGACTTCATCGACCGGCGTCTTCGGTTGCAGTTCTTCGGGAGATCAATGTGAGTGTTTATGGTTTCCGCATTATTATTTTAATTACTTCGTTTAAGTTTTCATGCTCTCAAAACTACCAACAGATGATATACTAATGAAATCCCTCTGAGCTACTAATTTATGTACAGTTATAGAGGAGACCTGTCAAACCCTAAGGAAGTATGGACTCAAGCTAAGCCCCAACAAATCCATACTTGGGGCTAAGAGTGGGCATTTTCTTGACTATTTCGTGACATAATGGGGAATTGAAACCAACCCAAGCAAGGTGAAGGTTCTTCAAGACATGTCCCTGTAGGACCGTTGCGACCGGCTGGAAGGGGGGTTGTTGGATATCCTGCAAACCCAAAAAGCAAACAACAACCTTCCTCGAACTATTAAGCTAACACTTGTATATATAAAGTAAGCCGATAAATTAAAAGCATAAAGAAAAAGCGAGGCACCGGGATTTACTTGGTTACAACCGATGTGGTTGTTAATCCAAGGAAGATTAAGCTCACTAAAAACTCCTTCAGGCGGAGAAGCCTCGTACAGCATTGAAGCGCAGAAAGACAGAAGCTCAACTCTAGACTAAAGCTTACAAGCGTTGGAATTACAATTCAGAATTCGTTAAAAAGCTTCTAGACCAAGGCTATATTTATAGCCTTGGTCGGGGCACCCCGAAGGGGTTCCGGGCACCCTGGGAGGGATAAAACTTTATCCCCAACGTTCAGAACGCATTGAACGTGTTCTGGTCAATAATACTGGTCCGGGCGCCCGGAGCCATTCCGGGCCCCCGGAGCTATTCCGAGCGCCCCGGACTGCTCCGGGCGCCCTGGAGCAAAAAGTCAACAGTTATTGACTTTTTGTCCGGGACCTCTTCTCTGGTTCAGTCCCGCCTCGGTCCGGGTCTTCTGCTCCGGATCCGCTCGCTTGGGTGATCTCTGTCATCCAGAATAGGACTCACCCGAACCCAACTTCCGGTCTTCTCGAGCAGTCTTCCGCTCCGGCTTCTCGTCCCTCGGAATCACTGCGTGTTTCCTTCTCGTCCACCAGCGTACTCATCCGCAGTCTTCGTCCCTCGATCGCACCCCGTGCCGACCTTCTCGCTAGCTGCATCTCTTGCTCCCCGAGCAATCTTTCGCTCCGGCTTTCGTCCCTCGGAACCACCGCACGCTTCCTTCTCGTCCACCGGGTACTCTTCAGCAGCACCTCGTCCCTCGGACGCACCGCGTGCCGTCCTTCTCGCTAGCTGCGTCTTCCGCTCGAGTACCTGTGCTCCTAAGCTCCTGCACACTTAGACACAAGGTTAAAACAACACAGGACCTAACTTAACTTGTTGATCACACCAAAATAACCTTGGGGTTCTAACAATCTCCCCCTTTTTGATGTGATCAACCCAAGTTAAGCTAGGGATAAAATAGATATGAAAATTAAACATTTTAATATTGCAATCACGTGCAACAAGATAGAAAAAATTAAATTCCAATTTTAATTTTCAATTTTTAAAATTAAATTCCAATTTTAATTTTCAATTTTTCTACCTCTCCCTAAACTTATACTGTTTCTTCTCCCCCTTTAATCACATAAAAAAATGGGGTACAAAAAGAATCTAAGGGTTGACATTAAAAAAAATTATTAAAATATATTTCAATGATTTTCAGGGAAAAATATTTCCAAGTTAAGGAAAATTTTCTAAGTCAAAAATAACTTTTGAAAAATTTCTTAGTTTTCGTCATCAAGAAACATCTTTCTAAGCCCAAAGCTTTATGCAAGAAAATTTAAGAAAATTGACAACATTAAAAAAAAATTCTATGCAATTATTTATTTAGTTTATTCTAATGCTTTTATCAGAAAATTTTAAATTTCCATTTTAATTTATCATAATTTCTTAACTTTGAAGCAAGAAAATTTGAACATGTAGAAATTTGCACAAATTGTAACATGTCATTTTCTATTGTTTTTTGAATTCCTAATTTGCAAAGATATTTCGATAATATAAACTTGATAAAGTTTTTCGACAATACTTCTGATTTGCAAACTTCGTTCGACAAAATATTTTGTAATTTGCACAAGTATTTTGACAGCATAAATTTTAATTTGCAAAAATCTGTGGCTAATAAATTTTCTATTCTGAAAAACTTTTTTTATAATATCTCTAATTTGCAAACTTTGTTCGAAAAAATATTTCGTAATTTGCAAGAATCTTTCGTCAAAACATTTTGTAATTCAAAAAATTCTTTCGATAATATTGGTAGACCAAAAAACTTTTTCGATGATTGAATTTTTGATTCGCAAAAATTTTCAGGCAACTTTTCTATTGATTGAGCCAATTGTTGAGAAGGACATACCTGACTTACCTTTTCGGCCGTTGGTTCTCCCCCTGTCGAGTTGTTTTCTTCCGACGTTACTCCCCCTTTATTGATGCTCTCGATGTTTATTGAGGAAGAGCTTATTGCGTCTTCTGGTAGATGCTCGGTGGTGAGAGATGTTTCGGCAATTTCCTTGATCTCTGACTCTTCTGTCGGCGACTCGATGTCTATTGAGGAGTTGAATTCGACTGCAGGTGGTTCTTCGTAAAGCTTCAAGAACCTTTCCCAAAGTTCTTTTGCGCTTTTGTATGTTCCAACTCTGTCGAGATCCTTAGCAGGTAACACACTCAAAAGACTGGATTCAGCCTTACCGTTTGCCATGAATTTGTCGCGCTGCTCGTCAGTCCATTGATGCTCCTTAAGTTCTTCTCCTTCTTCGCTTTTGGGCATTATAAAACCATACTTCATTATTAATAACATATTGAAATTAGTTTTAAAGGAAACCTCCATTCGTCGCTTCCAGAATGCGAACTCCCCCTCGAATGTTGGTGGGTAGACGCTATCTCCGGCCATCGTTTTGTTGCTTCAGACGGCGATTAGTCCCTCTGAGGCGAACTTGGCTCTGATACTACTTGTAGGACCGTTGCGGCCGGCTGGAAGGGGGGTTGTTGGATATCCTGCAAACTCAAAAAGCAAACAACAACCTTCCTCAAACTATTAAGCTAACACTTGTATATATAAAGTAAGCCGATAAATTAAAAGCATAAAGAAAAAACATAAAGAAAAAGCATAAAGAAAAAGCAAGGCACCAGGATTTACTTGGTTACAACCGATGTGGTTGTTAATCCAAGGAAGATTAAGCTCACTAAAAACTCCTTCAGGCGGAGAAGTCTCGTACAACGTTGAAGTGCAGAAAGACAGAAGCTCAACTCTAGACTAAAGCTTACAAGTGTTGGAATTATAATTCAGAGTTCGTTAAAAATCTTCTGGACCAATGCTATATTTATAGCCTTAGTCGAAGCGCCCCGAAGGGGTTCCGGGTGCCCTGGGGGGATAAAAATTTATCCCCAACATTCAGAATGCATTGGACGCGTTCTGGTCAATAATACTGGTCCGGGCGCCCGGAGCCATTCCGGGCGCCCTGGACTGCTTCGGGCGCCCCGGAGTAAAAAGTCAACAGTTGTTTACTTTTTATCCGGGACCTCTTCTCTGGTTCAGTCCCGCCTCGGTCCGGGTCTTCTGCTCCGGATCCGCTCGCTTGGGTGATCTCTGTCATCCGGAATAGGGCTCACCCGAACCCAACTTCCGATCTTCTCGAGCAGCCTTCCGCTCCGGCTTCTCGTCCCTCGGGATCGTCGCGTGTTTCCTTCTCATCCACCAGCGTACTCATCCGCAGTCTTCGTCCCTCGGTCGCACCCCGTGCCGACCTTCTCGCTAGTTGCGTCTCTTGCTCCCCGAGCAATCTTCCGCTCTGGCTTTCTTCCCTCAGGACCACCGCACGCTTCCTTCTCGTCCACCGGGGTACTCTTCCACAGCACCTCGTCCCTCGGACGCACCGTGTGCCGTCCTTCTCGCTAGCTGCGTCTTCCGCTCGAGTACCTGTGCTCCTAAGCTCCTGCACACTTAGACACAAGGTTAAAACAACACAGGACCTAACTTAACTTGTTGATCACACCAAAACAACCTTCGGGTTCTAACAGTCCCCACCTCGCAATTTGAAGGAAGTACAACATCTGAGCAGATAAATCATGGATTTATTCTGATTCATCTCAAAGTCATCCGATTAAAGCCTCCCATTCTTCAAGATTCTTCATCAAACCACAAAAGTCCAATAGGACGTCGAGTGTGATAAGGCGCTGCAAGAGCTTAAGTATTATTTGTCTTCTTTACCTAACTTGCAAAAACCATAGTTGGTGAGCCACTCTGGGTATACTTGTTCTCCAATAAAAAGGTTGTCAGATCAGTGTTGGTTGATGTGTGCCAAATCCGCAAGTGTACGGAGATGTCATCAAGTAATAAAAGATCAAATTCACGAGGACTGTGAATCAAACCAGTCAGAATACCAAAATAGGTTATCTAGAGAATTAAGGGTGGTTAAAGTCACAAACAAGATTAAGAGAATGAGAGTTGAGAGAGTTGAGGGAGATTTAAGGGAGAGGCAGAGAGATCAAAGAAGGTTCAATGGTGAAGGCAATTCTAGGACTTCGGTTTACCCCAATTGATTGTAAACACCTAATTTATGTTTGGCTTCCTATCCTCAATGGGTATTTAAGTAGATAACTATCCTATGGCATATGATGTGAACTTTTGCTTCTACAATGACATATCAACCCTAATCATGGTCTATAATGAATTAAGTTTGATCCATTAAGCTCTATGATAGACTAGGGCTCGTGGCGGCAAACCGAATTGAATTTTCATTTTCGACTCTCCGCATTTTGGTTTTCTGTGGGTCAGAGGGTCGGGTTCTCCTTTCAATTCATCCCCAAATTCTTATGGGATATGAATCTCATGCATTTGGCATCAAGATCATGTTAATGTAGTAGATATGGACCATAAATATATATTTCATCAAGCAAGAAATATGTAAACATATAGATTAACCAAAAAGATATTCACATAACAAAAGGGATACTCCCTATATGATTGAATCATGAAAACTACTCCATAAAAAAGGAATTATAATCCAAAGACACAAATGAAAGCATTCATATAGATGAAACAATGAATAGAGATAGAGAGATGCTTAGGGAGAAGATTTCGGTGTCTTTAGAGTAGTTCCTTGCATTAGACGTGGATGGATCATCGGAGTGGATCGAAATGATGGCTCTAGGGTTTCTCCTAAAGGTAAAAACTCTCTCCCAAGGAGGGGGACAAAGTCCCTTCGTCCAAGTCTCTAGAGCCATGGGGGCAGATCCCCTTTTATAGGGGATGAAGTCGGTCACATGAGATGGGTCATGCCGCTTGGCACAGGCAGCCGTGTCACACGAGAGATCTCATATCCAGCGGCCACGGCCCATGGCACTGGCCACAGGTGCTTGTGGCGAGATGGCAGAAGAGGGCATGGCTTGTGCCACTGGGTAGGGGCGAGCATTCGGTTAATTCGGTCCATATATAAATTAACCGAATTAACCGAAAACTGATTTAGTATTGGCTAACCGAATCAAATCAAAATTTTACTAAAACTGAATTAACCGAATTAGTTATTTCAATTAACACCAAATTAACTAAATTTGTTTAAAATAACAATAAAAATAATTTATATAAAATTAATATCAAATTAACCGAATTAACCGAATGCTCACCCCTGCCGCTGGGCACGGGCCGCCCGTGGTGCGGCGACAGTAGCAGGCACGACCCATGGCATGGGCCACACCAAATTATGGGGTGGTAGCTGAGCCTGCCATTGATCGTGGCACTGGCCATGACCGCCCATGGTAGGGTAGCCAAGCCTGCCACAACCGCTCATGGTAGGGCGGGTCTCTTTCCTTAGTCTTTTTGCTCCAGTTTCTCTCCATGCTTTGCCACACCAAATTGTCATTCCATTGTGTTCTCATAGTTTCTAGTGTTAGGCATTTACCTGCCATACGCTAGGTTCGCCCCCTTTTTCTAGCGCAAAGTCTCAAAGGTATGTTTGGTATTGAGATAAATGGATAAATATTTTCCTAGTAACCTAACTCGGTCTTAAAAAAGTATATCATCCTTTCCACCCATGACAACTATTTTCTATCCCGTTATTTCCATTTTTTTTATTTTTTATTTTTTTCATTCACTCGAATATTTTATTCCATCTCAAATATTTTCTTTTCTTTTCCTCTCACTTGAAATTTTGATCTTTCCAAATGGGTTATCACAAATCAAGCATGATCCAGTAATTAAAACATTGGAAAAGAGTCCCCTATAGTCACTATAGTACTAATCTAACAAAATGAATCATGATTATATTGTACTAAATCAACCTTTCAGAAAAAAATCAAAAGTGAAGTGTAATGGTTAAACTAGCAAGTAAGCATATGGTGAAACAAAAATCAATTCAACATCACTTCTATAAAATTTTACTAATAGATAGGAAAATATGAATCACTAAAATTAAGAGAATGCATTCACGTGATAACACTAATACTAAACACATCAAAATATTGCTTAATGGACAAGGTATGCATGGGTGCTTCTATTTGATACGATGTTTATTAAGTAATGAGAAACATGATAAAACTAACTAACAACTCAAAGTATGTACATTCCCGATACTTAAATTTTTCAGTCTCAAAGAAATCATAACTATAACTTGGAGGAAGTTTAGAGTGAGGAGAGTTACCAAGTGATGCACACCAAATGTTTGAATCATTCATGTGTTGAAGATACCCCTCTATCTAGTGTTGACATTCCTCCTCAACATTAAATCCTTAAAAAGAAAATTAAATAAGAAAAACCAAGTAGAGGGTTAGGGTTAGGAAAAAGAAAGAAGGGAGATCAAAGGAGGCATGGCCTGTGCTAACTCTTGATGAAATTTAGCACGAAAGAGATCAAGTTCTCCCTTTTTATTTTTTCTTTTTCTTTTGGTGTCTGACATGACCTGTGCTGGCAGGTATGGCCTGTGTTGGGCACTGTGTATCCCACTAGTGCCCGCCATGGCTAGCTCATGTCGGCTGGCACGAGTGCCATGGAGGGCTTTAGAACCTGGGCATGGACCGTACTCAATGGCACAAGTGCCCGTGGTGAGGATGCCGAATGGGGCATGGCCAGCCATGGCAAGGAGCCAGAGCCTGGCATGGCCCATGCTGCTGGGCATGAGCAACTGTGGTAGGCTCTAGAATGTGTCCACCAACTCCATTTTCACTGCTCTTCATGCCTTATTAAGGAAACTAATAAGAGTCACTCCCTGAAATCATGCTCTTTGCTCTGAAATTGAACAAAACAAGAAGTTAAAACTATGAAATAAGAGAAAAGAATAAACAAAAACAAGAAAGAAATTTGGATTGCTTCCCAAGAAGCATTTGTTTATGGTCATAAGCCAGACCCCTTATTTAGTTCTCCTAAATCTCACTCTTGGAGGAGTGAGATATTTCATAACCCTCTTGCTAAGGTTCTTGGTATTGCATTTATCTTAAACTTTGCTCGTGGAGGAGCAAGTACTTGCTTGCTCCAATACGTAGTCCATCATTAAATATGCTCATCTTCAAATGGTTGTCATGAGATCATCCATGTGGTTGCTGTGAGAAGTATGTCCTACCACAAGTATACTCGAGAAAATATTGATTAGTAACTTTAGACATATCAAATAAAATTTTACCTACAACAATCATCAAAGTGAGTAAATCATTGAACATGGTTTCATATATGCTCATTCGATCGAGTTATAAGTGAACTTGCTTTCATGACTAAGTCCCAGACTCTCGCGCCGATTGACTGAGTAAAAAGTGAACTTTTTCTCATGACCAACTCCAAACTCTCATGATATTTGGTAAAGTTATAAGTGAGCTTGCTCTCAAGACTAAGTCCCAGACTCTTGCGTCGGTCGACCAAATTATAAGTGAGCTTGCCCTCATGACTAAGTCCTAAATTCTCGTGCCAACTCTAGACTCTTGTGTCATTCAACCAAGTTATAAGTGAGCTTGGTCTCATGACTAAGTCTTAGACTCTCATGCTAATCGGCTAAGTTATAAGTGAGTTTGCTCTCAGAACCAACTCTATAATCTCGTGTCGTTCGATTGAATTATAAGTGAATTTACTCTCATGACTAAATCTCAGACTCTCGCGTCGATTGACCAAATTATAAGTGAACTTGCTCTCATAACTAAGTCTCTAATGCCCGTGTCATTTAACTACATTTCAGAGACACCCGCTCACATGCTTGAATGTAGTATACTTATAACTTTGTAGGATCAATGGTTATATAGGGGCTCTTTAAGCCTTCGAATCATGGAGTTACCTAAGTGGAGGTTTGCTTAAAATAGCGTTCGAATAAACTCGAAGATGCAAGTCTAAGGAAAGTAAAAGGCGTGGCAAAATGCTAAGGCATAAAAAGCGTTAAAAGCCTAAAAGCAAAGGAAAGTATATACAACCACATAGTTGTTAAAGTTCTTACAGAGCCACAGAAAATTTTTACAAAGCATATTATGTGAAATCGGGAATGGCGTTATCCGAGATGTTCTCCATGATCTTCTGGCATCGGATGAAATTCCTAGGAATGATGATAGTCAGATAGCCACCTTCCCTTAACTGCTATATGCCCCCCTTTATGTTGTAGCCAAATATTTTGGTAGTCCGATCAGAAAGCATTTGCTTAAAGTCTTTTGAGTGTAGATATTCTATTCTAAAAGCTTCTAGCTAATTGGGCTCCCCTTCCTTGTATTTAGAAAACTCGACCTTTGAGGCCTCCAACTCGGCCTTCAGAGCCTCCAAATTGGCGTCTTTTGCATCAATATCCTGTTGTTTTCCCTCGAGCTGAAGTTCCTTGACCACTTGCTCAGCCGCTCGGCTGGTTTACTCGACAAGGAGAGTGGTCTCTACTTCTTCTAGCTTCATGGTCAAGACCGATGCTTCTTTGTTCTTGATAGTCAAGTCATCTATGGCCCTAAGCTTCCTAGCATTGGTCAAGTGGAGACGCGGCTCAAATGTTTGAGCTTATTTTTGTAGCCTCTCAAGTTGGGCAGATTGGTCATGATTCTTATCTTGTTCCACAGTAAGGGCCTGCTCGACCTCTAATAGTAACTCTGACTTATTTTCCAACTCTTTCTTTAGTTGAGCCACCCCTGTTGATAGTCGCTCGACTGAGCCTTATAATGTGCTTGCTCCCCCGACCAAGCCCTGTAGAGGTTTCTGCCCATGGTTCAACTTAGCCAATTTTTAACATAAGACTTGGTCATCCACCCAAAACTATTAAATCAAAGAGAGGGTGGGGTTGGTTGAAGTATACAAGAAAAAGAAACGTATAAGTGCAAGGAAGGTTTACCGCAGTGATGTCTTGACTGAAGCGGTCGACTAACTCTTCTAGTGAGGTCGATGCCACTCGGGCTCAGAAATTTGCCTAAGTTTGGGCAATGAACCTTGTATCTTTATTGTGTGATTTGGAGCCAACGACTCAGTCAAGTGGGTGTAGAGCCATTCATGGGAGGGTAACCTAATAATAGCTTTGATATGCTTATGTTTACCCTATTCACTAGGTTCCAAGTTGAACTTTAATTTGGTCTTGGACTTGGAAAGGGAAGTAGAGTGTATGGTCGAATGGAGGGGAGCCAGTTCAGTTGTGGGTGATAATAGGAAGGAGATAGGTTATGCAGGAATAACTTTGGCCAGCAGCTTGGAAAGTGAGGGCGTCTGCTCAGATGAAATCTGAGTATGCCGACCAGCTACAACTTCAGGAACAGCTAAAGTAGAACTCTCCCCTCTTTCTGATGGAGCTCATGCTGTCGAGGCTTCGGTAGAGGCTTATGGTAAAGGTGTGGCTGATCGAATATGTGTAGTCGATCGACATCTTTTGCGATGTTGGTGTTGAATCAGGGGTTCGACGGAGGTAGTCGACTCTGAGGGAATAGCTACAGGTAGCAAGGAAGGTCGTTGAGGTGGCAACTCCTCAGTGTTGGCAATCGCGTCACTCCCGACGACTTGGCACGCTCTCGTTGGTCGTCTCCT
Organism: Zingiber officinale; assembly: GCF_018446385.1. NCBI lineage: Eukaryota > Viridiplantae > Streptophyta > Magnoliopsida > Zingiberales > Zingiberaceae > Zingiber > Zingiber officinale. The sequence continues at coordinate 84,540,644 of NC_055996.1, forward strand.
CATAGGGTCCAATCAGCAAAGCCCGTGGCTCTCCATCTCAGCTTCACCCCGAGTATCCATCTCTTCATCTGCCAACTTAGTGGAGTCACTCAGCAAGGCCTTCCATATGGTTTTAGCTACAACATAGAAAAAGTGATCGGTTAAATACAACAACAGGAGGATGAATTGCTCACGGAAGCTATCGAACAATCGTGTTTGTATGGGACTCAAGCTAAATATGTACAATACTCCTTCAGTCAGCAACTTATGAATATGATACTTCATACCAGCTAGCTGAGCAGATGCCTGGAGGTAGACCGGCTCCCATTTATACTTGAATAACTCGAGAGGGTTATGTAATTCCATTTGCCACCTAGTCGGAAATGTTATTGGATGGGCCAGTCGGAGATAGAAGTAGCGGGGCTTCCAGTATTTATTAGAAAAGGACATTTTATCAAAAAAATGTTGCACCCACTTGGGGTTGGAAGATAAAAATGCCTTGCTTGAATTTCTTGGATACTAGAAGTAGTGGAAGATGCAGGGTGCAAGGGGACTCATTACAGAAGGAATAACACTATAACCCCGCACAATAACTTGATGGAATTATGTGCTAATTGTTGCAAAGAAATGTGGAAATAAGAACAAACTTCATAAAGAAAAGGGTGCAGAGGAAAACGGAGGCCAACTAAGAATGGATCTTTGAAGAAAGAAATGAACCTGGCCAAAGGAAGATGAGGGCGGTCATTTCCATTAGGGATGACAATGTGATGGTCGGGAGGAATATGATAAGAAAGTCGCATCTCGTCGACCTTCTCGCCATTAAAATCATAGGCTGTGGAGGTGTACCAGATGTTGTGGACTGCAACAGGGGGGTCGGAAGTCATGAAGAGGGGGCAAGGAGAACCGGAAGAGGGAAAGGAATAGAACTTACTAGAAACTATAGAAGCGAAAGGTTCAAACGATCGCCGACAGCAACAAGCAGGAGACAAGGACGAAGAAGATGAAGAGAGAAACGCAAAAATGATAAATTGGCATCAAAACATAAAACTTAAAAACCCTAGTGATGGCCACTCACAACTGTTCGATCAAAGAGATGAGGGGGAGAGAGAGTTAATCCAAATCGTTGAATTTAAACTGCCAGCGATTACATTGAATCTCAACAGTGCCTGTCATCAGATATTCTTTTAGTAGGTGTGTGATATGTGTCAACTAGACAAGAGCGACATTTTTGAGGGATGGGAGGCAATAAGCAAGCTTATAACAAAAAAAGGCGTGTCTATCATGTTTAGCATTAATGATAAGTAACATGTCTTTTTTCCAAGGTATCAGAGTGATGTCAGCTAGAACTGAGTGATAGTACAAAGAAGGGGTCTCTGATCAAGAAACATAGGATCCCTAAAGCACCAACAACTTAGTGTAGCATCAACTCAAGCCAAGCAGCGGCATGAAGAATGAATGTCCAATCGGAGGATAAGGAGCACAAACAACACAACTATTCAGTCAATCAGACTTATAGACTTTTTCATCTAGACTTGAAGGGGAGACTTGTGATACAGCGGATAATGTAAAGCCTTTGAGTTGAGTCAAAGTCAAGAAGGATAGTTGATGTTATAGTCAAAATCAAGGAGGGGTCAACCCTCGAAGCCAGTGCAATTGATCGTCATGGTTGAGAGTTCGTCCGACCAGACGATGGGTCGGTCGAATGCCGATCCACTGAATATTGATGAATAGTTGAAGAAGAGTCAACATTGGCTAGAGCCAAGACTTCTTTGTCACCCGAAGATAACAGGATTAACTAGCTCGGTCAAGCAGTCCAGCCGATCGAAACTACAGTCCGATCGGATAGACTAGACGCTCGGTCTGATTGAGCTCTTTGGCTAAACAGATAAGCCGAGTGAGGGATGAGTCCTTGGCAACACTGTATAAATCCGATCAGCATGCCCAACAAAGCGATTGTTGATCGAGCCACAAGAGGAACTCAGTCAGCTTAGCAGGTAAGCATGTTGTAGGTCCCTCAACTCAACGACCTAATATTCCTTTTTATCATTTTATGCCACGGAAGATAGAGAATATTTTATCTGTAGGTTGTACACTAAAAGTTTCCTCTATGTCAAATATAGAAATTGTAGGTTCATTATGGGAAAGGTGTCAGAGCATCTTTATATTATGTCTTTTTTTTTGAAAATGCTCTGAGATTCATGTATAGATAGATAGTAACCCTATAAAAGAAGATCTCCATTTATAAGCATAGGTATATAATACTATGAGATTTTATACACTGCTAGCCACTGCTCATTCTTATTATTCACTTTAGTTGACTTGATCAACCTGATCACTGATTTGAACATCCGAATACTTATATCAGGGATCTCTTCCCTAACTCAGTTACTACCGTTCTTTTTAATATACAGAAACATTTCAAAATTAACTAAAAATTAACTTTGAAGAATAAGAAGTCTTCAATCGGTCAACATCAAAATCATCTTTTCCAACCTATCAGCTCCTTCACGACCGGATCAGTATGCATTTGCATTTGTTTGATTAATTGCATGTTTTGCTTCGACACTGTTACAATTCATGCGCAATAACGAAGCTAGTTTCATGGCCAAGCTTAGCTCGTGCGAAGCGTGAGAATTTGTTTCCTCCAAGGTGAAAGCCAATTTATAAATTAGCTCCCGCCTTATAAATTATTAATTTTATAATAACAATTTTAAAGTTACAAATACACGTTACTACTCTTTTAAAATAAAAAAATTCAAAAAACTTAGGAGTGTTAGTTTAGTTTACTTGTATTTTCATTTTTATTTTCAGAAAATTAAATTTTCTAATTTTTTGAAAAATAATTATTTTGTAATTTTCATTTTTTTAATAAATGCTCCCTCTTTTTAAAAAAAATGAACGTAGAAAATACCTAAACCTATTTTTCATTTTCTCAAAAAATAAAAATAGAAAACAATGTCAAAAAACAAAATTTGACTTGCAATTTGATAGGAAATGAGTTCGGGTCCTATCAAGATTTTGCCGGAGATATTGGATAGATTACAAAATTAAAATTATACAAAATCAATTTTAACTTATCTATTGAGATGATCTGAGCGAATAATCTCAGGTTGTCAGCTGGGCTGGTTCTGCCAAGTTTCCGATGGTCCGAGTTGTTGAGTTGATGTGATATATAGTTGAATTGGGAGTCGATCGTCGAATCGGAAAGAGAATTCGTTGACTAAGATATTGAGGCCTGCGTTCAACGTAATTTCCTTGAAATATATTCATCCCACCTTCGGTTGTGCTTCGAGATTCTCTCGGGTTATCTATTTCCCAGGATACAATGGCAAAACCATGCACACAACCAAGCATTAGTTGTTCGTGGCGAACTGAGAATGCACCCGAGTGCTATAACGAGTAGTTCAGCCAAACGGATGCATGACTAAGAGAAAAGAATCGAGGAACGAAGGTGAAGGAACTATTTGTTGGATCGAGATGCGCTAGAGGGGGCTGAATAGCGCTCGTGGCTTTCACTTTTCGTATTCGAATCGATCGAGTAAATGCAGCAGAAATTTAAATAAAACACACACAGAGAAGATGCCAAGATTTACTTTGTTTGGAGCCTAGGATGACTTCTACTCCAAGGCCTAGGCTCGTTGAATGTTTACTTTGACCAACAACTATAATTTCAGAAAATGGTACAATCAGGTATTACAATTTAAATACACTAAAAATTATACCGACGATAGGAATTTGAAATTCACAGCTCTGGGTTGTCGGGGTCTTTTTAGGGCTCAGCCGGAACGTCTCGTTAGCAGCAAACAGTTGTACGATCGCTTATAACTTGATATCTTCAGTTGCTGGTCGAGACCTCGTTATAGAGGCCGTTGAAAGCGCCTTCAAGACCCTTGAGGGCACCTCCATCACCGCCGAATTCGCAGTGAGGATGAGCTTTGACTCCTTCGCATCCTATCCTCTTGAACCCGCCTCCAATGCCCTTGAGGGTGCCTTCAATGCCGCCCGAGGTACCTCAGCACTCCATGAGGGTACCTCCAGCTTCGCTGCGCGTACTCTTCAACCTTTGCACTCGAGGCGCCTCCAAGCTCCATGGAGGGCGCCTCGGGTACTGTTCATCCGAGGTAAAACTTGCTCTTTCTTCCCTACAAGATACGTTAGTCCACAAAACAACAGCATATCCTGCAAAATAAAGTTAGCACATAATAAAAACATAAATATAAATGTTTGACAGTCGTCGGACTGTCCGGTTCTGACTTCGGATTTTCAACCGAAAACCCTAGGTCGAACCGACGCCTACTGTTCCCTCAGCGGGGAACACGTCCTCACCTACTCCACTCAGGAGAGTATACATGTTGTCAATCCGATCCTCCAAACCGACTGGACTTTTGCTCAGTGCCCGAGTCTTCAGGTCTTTTTGTTGGACGTCCGCTACACGACCCGCTCAGACTTTCACCTAGTTCGCGACACTAGGATTTTCCACTTAGAGTCCCCGACTCTAGGACTTTTGCCCGAAGACCTCGACCCACCAAAGCTTTTCGCCTAGGGTTACCATCCCCTAGGACCCAGGATTACCACCCCCTAGGATTTTCCACCTACCTAACCGCAGCTAGGACTTTTGCCTAAGATGCCTTAGGACTTTTCCTGCAAACTCATTTAACCACATTGATAACAAATAACCTTAACTTTGAATCATTTGTCATTATCAAAACTCAGGTTCGATCGTCGGATGTTTCTCACACCAACAATCTCCCCCTTTTTGATTATGGCAACAAAAATTCAAAGTTAAGTACAAATAATGCTATAAAGAATTTTCAAGAATAGTGCAAGCAAAAAATAAATTTAAATTTAATCACAAAGCTCCCCCTTAATTGCAAAGCTCCTCCTTAATAAAGGCTCCCCTAAATTTTCTTTATAGATTTTTAGATTTGAATTTTCTTATACTCTCCCCCTTTACCATATATCAAAAGAAACAGCAAAAAGAAAGTAAAGTAAATAAGAATAGAGAAATGGAAAATTTTCTTAGCTTTTCAGTAGGTTTGAAGAACCAAAACTTAGCTATCAAAAACTTATCTTTAGAAAGATATGTGAATTGTAAAAATTTTAGCTTTAGAAAGATTTTTTTTTAAACCTTAAAGAGTAAATATTTTAGCTAAAACTAACTTAGCTTAAATCGGAGGTTGAAAACATTTTGATAAACACTTAGTTTTTAGAATAAATTTTCTTGTAGACTTTTTAGCTAAGTGAATGAATAGAAAAAAAACCTTTATCAAAAGTTAAGTAGGGAGCTTTAAAATAATCTATTTTTTGAGAAAGTACTTAGATTTAAAAAAAACTTTTTCCTTAAAAAAAATTCAAAAACTAAGTTTGGAAAAAAGTTTTTATCTAAATTTGTTGACTTTGAAAAGCAACTCAAAAAAAAAATTAGTGTAAAAAGAGCGAACAAAAATATTTGATAAAAAAGTTTTAAAGATTCAAAAATTAATTTTACTTAGTTAAATTTGAAAAATACTTAGCTTAAATAGTATCAACTTGTAAAACTTTAACTAAGTCCACTTTCACTTAGAAGAGTAAGTCAATTTTAAAGGAAAGTTAGCTCTCTTTTCCAAAAATCCTAAAGTCCAAGTGTAAAATACCGAAAATAGGCGAGTATTGGTAAGAGAATTTTTCGGAATTTTTGAAAATTTTCTGGGAATTTTTTGGAGATCGTATGGATGAGTTTACGGGGATAAAACTGGGCCCCGGGAAAACATGTTTAAGGTACCCCATTTAAGTGAGGAAAAGTTATTTTTCTTTTCCTTTTTATTTGCTTTTTCTTTTACTCTTATTTCTTTCCTCCTCCGTGCGTGCCCTAATCCTTGACGCCGTCTCCTCCTAGCCGGCGCCGCACTTCCCCTCCTCCTCCATTTCTCTCTTCCTCCGCCGGTTCTCCCATTCCTCTTCCTCTCCTGGCCGACGCCGTTTGAGCCATAGCCATCTTCTCGGTCGCGGCTTCTCCACTCGACGGCATCGCCAACCGCAGTGCCGCCTGCCTCCTCCAGCCGCTGTGCCCTAGATTTTTCTTGCTGCCGGCCGAGACTTCTTCCTGCACGATCCAGCGTAGCGACGCCAAGCGATTTCCGGCCGCCTCCTCTGTGCTCGTGCCTTTGCTAGTCACCGGCGCCTGTTGCCCCTCGCTGTGGAGACTACCACAGCCGACGCCGATCACCGACCACAGGAGCTCCAGCGCCGCACCGTGCCCTAGCTTCCTCTCCTCTGCCGCCCCTCTTCTTGTTCTCTGCACTGTGCGCCGCCACCCTGGTTGACTCGGTTGCCCTAGATCACTGGAAAACTAGAAGCTGGAGAAGATGACAACAAGCGCCAGTAATTTGACAGTGGGATTGAAGGTGAGAGTTTAGGATTTGGTTTTTGATTTTTTTGTGCTTGTTTCGTGTACTGCTGTGAGCAGCACTGTGTGGGATGGAATTGTTGTGCTAATTGAGAATGGTGGTCTCTGGTTGTAGAGTCTTGGTCACCAGCAGCGGCTACTCCTTTCGGCGACACTATCCCTAGTTGCGGATCAACAGCGGCTGTGAATTGAGGTATAGTGTAGTAAATTTTGATACATAATTAATTAGGGTTATGTATTGAATTAGGGATAATTGAATTTGGAGTGGATTGCTAATTTAGGGATATGGATTTGGTGGACAGCAGCCGTTGGAGTTCATATGAGTGGAATATATGGATCAGGACTGATTCTTGGAGGTAATTTGATCATGGTAATTCCGGCCTTGGATCAGTGGTGGTTTATCCCAATTTGGGTAAGTTACTATAGTTGATTATGCTCATGGCAAGTCCTAATTCGAATGTATTAGTTAGAATCGATTGAGGAGTTAAATGATCCAATTAGGGTTTATAATTGGATCTGGATTTTCGTTAGCTTCTCGAGGATTTGATTTAGCTAATTTATTTATATGTAATTAGCTAAATCTGGATACTATGTGTCACAGGACTTTGACGCGAGACGAGCATCTCGACGTTGGATTTGATTGGATTGGACCTGCTATTTGGAGGCGGGTACCTCTTGACTTATCTTTTATGATATTGTCTTTGGATATGCATAGTATTTTATAACTACAAGCAATGAACATGTTTGTCTTTGGTATGTCACTGTTTGATATCCATAGCATGTTAGGCTTGTCACCTGTGATGTATCCGTGCTTATATCTCGTGATTTGTTGCCATGATTATCTTGTTACGATGAGTATCTTTGTTTCTAGAGTGACATACCATGCTTACTGAGGTTAGGACTAGGATTTGGATTGTTGTTTCTGGCCTATATATCTAGATTATCTGATACTTAGGTTTTTGTGCCATATCAGATTTGTGTACCTCTATTTGTATATCATATATGATTCGGGTGTTTAGACCCTGATTCTTTGATCTGTGTATATTGTTGGTACATATGCTATGGAAGAGGGATATGATTTGGGTCTAGGTTGTTATACCTTAGAGGATTTGTATACCCTAGATCCGTGGATTTGGCTTACTGATACTGTGGTACCCATATTATGTATATGTGGATTTTTCTATGCTGATCAGGATATTCCATACTTATTATGTTCAGGACATAGGTTTTTGATATTCTATCTGACCTGTGTACTTTAGAATTTGGTATGTGACCATCACTTTTACAGTACCCATTTTGTATATATGGATATGGTTATGTTGATCAGTTTTTGCTATGCATAGTGACATGCATCATGATTGCATGCTGTGCGATTGTCGGCTCCACTATGGTTGAGCCCATCGCCAGTTACATATACTGCACACACCACCACTCATGGATTAGTGGTATATCAGACAGTGTGTGGCGGTTACTGCTTTAGCTCCGTTGGTCCGAGGACTCGCGTGGTAGCCGTGACAGTTCCTCTGTTTGGCTCAGGCATTTAGTGTAGCGATGTAGTAGCCGTGACGGTGGACTCGTTTGGCTCCGTTGGTCGTGTGACTCGGTAGTGGCCGAGATTTCCTCCCGTCATCGTGTACGAGATGAGAGCATTGAGCTCCCCATTTATGATTTGGGGTCACAGGGCAGGAGTACTCCGACAGTCCACTCGGTCACTCATCGGGAGTAGTGACGACAGAGTGCAGTTGTCACAGCCCTACCCACTCGGTCTCACCATTTGTGTGTGTGAGCTGACTGGGGGTGACCAGGACGCATCATTAGCATCATATGCATTGATGCATTTATATTCTTATGATTTTGTTTGCTGCATTTGGTTGTTGCATTTTGGTTGGATGCATACTTTTGACCTGCATACAGGATTATTGACACTTTCGGTTTGACGACCCTTTTGTCTTGATAGGAGTTCCTGGTGAGTACAGCTTCCTCAGTTACCTTTCAGTTTTGCATATTCCCTATATATGATTAGGAAGCTGTATTCCATGTTTGTTGCTGTTAGATATATCTTACTACTCATGTCCATTGGTATTCGCTGAGTTGTTGAACTCACCCCCGTTGATACTATCTTTTTCAGGTACCAGGTTGGTTTTGGTGTCGCTTGGAGTATCCTGTCTGCTGGTCCCCACGTCACATCAGAAGACTTATCGGTTTCACGTATGTTTTGTTTGTTTTATGTATCAGTTTGTTTAGCTCTGTACTCTGGTTTTATTTTTGGAGAGTTGATGTTGTTATGTGGTGTTTAGTATTTGTTATTGGTTGTGTAAGTCTAGCCGGCTAGCAGTTATGTGTTTTGGTTTTGGTACAGCCGAGTAGGCTGCTTTATTTTTAACTGCGTGGTTGTGTCAGCCAGAGGCTGAATTTGATATTAACTGCGTGGTGTTTGTTTTCTTTTATTGTTATTATTCCAGCCGCATGTGGCTGAGGTATATAGTGCTTGTAGAAAAGTTTCAGATTGTCCGCCGTACAGGGGAGATGCTGCCGAAATTTCTTCGGACAGAGACTCCTCTGGGGCGTGACAATTTAGTGGTATCAGAGCAGGTATACGATACTTGCTATGTGTTCTGGATTTTTGAGATTTATCTGATACCAATTTATTTGGTATCAGAGATCGGCTTACGAGTTTTATATCCCGTGTTTTGGATTTCGTGTTTTAGTCTTCTTGATGTGATTTTTGGGACCTAGCAGCGGCAGGACATCTCCAAGCTATAGGAGGTATGTTGGTATACTGTTATCCTACACTTTTGTTAGTATATGCACTGTTGACTATTACTGTTTATGACCTGTATTAGCACTCTTTACTGGTACCTGTCTAGTTGATATAGCATATATTTTAGGTATTAGGTTAGTCACTGATCTTGATTGACCTTAATAGAGATTAAGGGTTACAGTTTCTGGTGATTTATCATATCATACACTGGTAGTTTTTAGCTTATGTTATTACCAGTTGGTTAGCAGATTGAGGCACATACCGACCTCTGCTTTTATTAGCTGGGTAGTGGATAGTATTTATATCTTTATGATGACCTAGCCAGTAGTATACCATGTTATCTTAGTTAATTTCATCCGTAGATAATTGATTTACTTTTGTTGGATCGATCAGTAGAAGACTGATCTCCGTTTGTTGACTTGGGTAGTCGTGGATGGATATACCTTAGTGATTGCCGAGGATTAGCGGACACTGGTTAAATTTGGATAGTCGATTACTAATTCATTGTTTTGGTTGATCCGATCAGTAGGGGATCGACTTACGCTATTTTATAAAAAAATACTGATCTTTGGGTGATTCGTGTTTAGTTGGATATCTTGAGTATATTGGGTACATGACTTGTACTGACGGGGAAAGGACTGAATTAGCCATATACTATTGTCGGTTGGGTCAGTTGATAGAGGATCGATATATCCTATTCCATGGGTACTGTAATTTTAGACTGTTTGTACCTAATTGGATAACTTCGAAGATGGCATAGGGTTGGTGTGATAGATTGGATTAAATATGCTGATTATGCATATCTATGAAGTGTACATATGATTGTTATGAGTTGAAGGAGTTCTATGATGGATAGTTCATTTGTGGATAGTGAAGTATTCCCATCTAGATATGGTTATTGTAGGTTTCTTGTGGATTATAGCTAATTAGTTAGCTATACGTGCCTGATTGACATATTGGAGGTGTCTTATCGATTTAAATCTGTGTTGTGGTATGTGCACATGGGTGTGAAAGTCATGTTGGAAGTATCTTGTCGACAACATCGGTGTTGTGATATATACATATGTGTTTGGTGTGGTATCTGAGGTATCTTGTTGATTATGTGTGATTTGTGAATGCACCTGGGTTTTAGTATGCCTGATTAGAAGTATATGTTGATTATACTCTTGGCATGTGTGTATATATGTCAGGTGAGTGTTGTTTGAGGTGTATTGTCGATTATACCTATATTGATATGTGCACACGGGTTCGGTATGCATTGTTGGAGGTATCACGGTGATTTATACCTATGATGTGAGTATTTTTGGTGTGTACTAATCGGAGGATTATGTCGATCATACATATGTTGTGTGTGCACGTGTGTCAGATGTATGATTGGTAGCATCATGATGATTCTACCTATGTTAAATGTAGAATATTAAATGTCTACATTATGATATTGGTCGTTTTACTCTGTCAACTAATTCTCCCATTAGTGGGTGACCGACCCACTAGGAGGATGATAGGGTTGACTATGGATTTGATTTGCTTACTGGGTGGTTATACCCTAGGCTAACCACAGTGATCTGTGGTAGAGAGATCTCGTGCAGTCTCTAGCTAGATAGTTAGGTGCTTTGGACACTTATGTATTGTTGGTGGTGGAGCGTTGCTCCCACACATGTTATGGATTGTCTGTGGTGGAGCGTTACTCCCACCTATTGCGGATTGCTTATAGCGGAGCATTGCTCCCATATCTATTGCAGATACATTTTCGGATTATTTGTGGTGGAGCGTTGCTCCCACATATGGAGGATTTCTGGTGGTAGAGCGTTGCTCCCACATTTGTGGTATTTCGTGTGATGGAGCGTTGCTCTCACACTAGAGGATCTTTTCCTTGGTGATTTATGTTATTAGTGGGTGACCAGATCTGTTTATTGTTGAGGATCTTATGGTTAGGAATGTCTGTGATACAGACATGATGTGTTTTGGTTTTACCATTAGAGCTTACGGAGCCCTAGATGTTGTCATGGACTCGATGATTTGGGTATCCCTAGAATGTTTGGATCGGTTTCCATTGTCGTTGTTGACGATATTATGATTTATTACGGATCTGAGGTGAGTCAAGTACACCACCTTCGCATAGTTCTAGAGATGTTTCGACGAGAACATCTATATGTGAAGATCAGTAGTGTGTATTTTGGTTTTTTCTTCTGTGAGATATTTGAGACACACGGTCACCAGTAGGAGTATACCGTGGTTACACAGGAGATAGAGGATGTTACTGTTGGGAGTAGACGGAGTCTATAGAAGAGGCTCGCAACTTCCTTTGTTTGGCTGATATTTCCGGAGATGCGTTGAGGATTTCTCACGGATTGTTATGCTATTGACACACTTGACCAGGAAAAGCGTGAAGTTTACGTGGTTCGAGGACTACAATACCAGCTTCTAGGAGCTAAAGCGGAGACCAGTGTCGGCTCCGATTTTGGTTTTTTTCCTTTTGGAGAGAACGGATTCGTGATTTATACCGACGCATCTCTACAGGATTTGGCGCTGTTTTGATGCAGCACGACACGGTAGTCTTCTATGTTTTCGACAGTTGTAGGAGCATGAGTAGAACTACCAGTATATGACTTGTGGTTGACCGTCATTATTTTGTGCCTTGAAGATTTGGCAGCCTTATCTATACGGTGTTACATTTGAGATTCTCACGGACCATAAGAGTCTCAAATATTTGTTCACTTGGAAAGGAACCTAATCTCCGACAGAGGGGATGGATGGAGTTCCTGAAGGATTTTGATTGTACCATTAGCTATCACCCAGAGAGAGAGCTAATGTGGTTGCCGATGCACTTAGCCGGAAGTATAGAGGGACTGTAGCTTACCACCGAGTTGTGGTCACAGACTTGATTCAGGGTTTCTCCGAGTTAGACCTTGAGGAGCAGGGACAGACAGAATAGAGTATTCTTATTACCATAGTTGCTCAGTCGTTGATCAGGACGAGGATCCGAGAGACCAGGTTGGTGATCAGCATTTGCAATTTATTAGCAGCCAGATAGCTCCGGGCAGCAGACCGAGTTCACACGAGACGAGGAGAGTATTATATACTCCCGAGGCAGATTGTGCGTACCTCAGTCTCATCCGGTCTTACAGGGGCTACTTCAGGAGACTCATCACTTTCGATTTGCGATCCACCCGGGCGATACTCGTATGTACCGAGATTGGAGGTGTTTCTATTGGTGGAACGACATGAAGGAAGACATCGCGGATTTTGTAGCTAGATGTCTTGTCTGTCAGCAGGTGAAGGCCGAGCATTAGAGATCTGCCGGCTTACTTTAGCAGATTTCTATTCCTGAGTGGAAATGAGAATAGATTATTATGGACTTTGTGGTGAGTTTGCCGAGGACATGACGAGGCCATGATGCGATTTGGGTAATCGTTGATTGATTAATCAAATTCGCGCACTTCTTAATGATCCGGAAAACTGATTCCTTGGATCGATTGACAAATCTGTATTGCCGAGAGGTCATCAGATTTCATGGTGTTCCTTTGAGTATTATTTCGGATAGAGACCCCGTTTCACGTTGTGATTGTGACAGAGTCTGCAGCAGGCCTTGGGCACGCAGCTCTGTTTTAGTACAACTTTCCATCCGCAGACAGATGGACAGTTAGAGCGGGCTATTCAGACTCTAGAGGACTTGTTGAGGTCTTGTGTATTGGATTTTGGAGGCAGTTGGGAGGACCATTTGCCATGGGTAGAGTTCGTCTACAACAACGGTTTGCATTCGGCTATCCAAATGCCACCGTTTGAAGCGTTGTATGGTAGGCCTTGTCGGACACCCATCCTTTAGGATGAGGTTGGGGAGGCCCAGTTATTGGGACTTCATCGAGCTCAGCGTGAGGCAGAGTTGATCCGTGCTACTAGACCGGAAAGAGCGTCAGTTGCGGAACAAGACTATCCGGCTGGTTGATGTCGGATGACAGCATCATATAGACGAGGAGGCAACTTGGGAGCTCGAGGATATTATGCGAGCACGATACCCCATCTTTTCACTTGAGGTGTGTGATATTATTTACCGTTCAGCATTTTATACTCTTTACCTGTTGTTAGTATTTGCTGATAGTAGATAACGAAATTTGGGGACCAAATTTTTATTAGTGGGGGAGAATGTAAAATACCGAAAATAGGCGAGTATTGGTAAGAGAATTTTTCGGAATTTTTGAAAATTTTCTGGGAATTTTTCGGAGATCGTATGGATGAGTTTACGGGGATAAAACTGGGCCCCGGGAAAACATGTTTAAGGTACCCCATTTAAGTGAGGAAAAGTTATTTTTCTTTTCCTTTTTATTTGCTTTTTCTTTTACTCTTATTTCTTTCCTCCTCCGTGCGTGCCCTAATCCTTGATGTCGTCTCCTCCTAGCCGGCGCCGCACTTCCCCTCCTCCTCCATTTCTCTCTTCCTCCGCCGGTTCTCCCATTCCTCTTCCTCTCCTGGCCGACGCCGTTTGAGCCATAGCCATCTTCTCGGTCGCGGCTTCTCCACTCGACGGCGTCGCCAACCGCAGTGCCGCCTGCCTCCTCCAGCCGCTGTGCCCTAGATTTTTCTTGCTGCCGGCCGAGACTTCTTCCTGCACGATCCAGCGTAGCGACGCCAAGCGATTTCCGGCCGCCTCCTCTGTGCTCGTGCCTTTGCTAGTCACCGGCGCCTGTTGCCCCTCGCTGTGGAGACTACCACAGCCGACGCCGATCACCGACCATAGGAGCTCCAGCGCCGCACCGTGCCCTAGCTTCCTCTCCTCTGCCGCCCCTCTTCTTGTTCTCTGCACTGTGCGCCGCCACCTTGGTTGACTCGGTTGCCCTAGATCGCTGGAAAACCAGAAGCTGGAGAAGATGACAACAAGCGCTAGTAATTTGACAGTGGGATTGAAGGTGAGAGTTTAGGATTTGGTTTTTGATTTTTTTGTGCTTGTTTCGTGTACTGCTGTGAGCAGCACTGTGTGGGATGGAATTGTTGTGCTAATTGAGAATGGTGGTCTCTGGTTGTAGAGTCTTGGTCACCTGCAGCGGCTACTCCTTTCGGCGACACTATCCCTAGTTGCGGATCAACAGCGGCTGTGAATTGAGGTATAGTGTAGTAAATTTTGAGACATAATTAACTAGGGTTATGTATTGAATTAGGGATAATTGAATTTGGAGTGGATTGCAAATTTAGGGATATGGATTTGGTGGACAGCAGCCGTTGGAGTTCATATGAGTGGAATATATGGATCAGGACTGATTCTTGGAGGTAATTTGATCATGGTAATTCCGGCCTTGGATCAGTGGTGGTTTATCCCAATTTGGGTAAGTTACTATAGTTGATTATGCTCATGGCAAGTCCTAATTCGAATGTATTAGTTAGAATCGATTGAGGAGTTAAATGATCCAATTAGGGTTTATAATTGGATCTGGATTTTCGTTAGCTTCTCGAGGATTTGATTTAGCTAATTTATTTATATGTAATTAGCTAAATCTGGATACTATGTGTCACAGGACTTTGACGCGAGACGAGCATCTCGACGTTGGATTTGATTGGATTGGACCTGCTATTTGGAGGCGGGTACCTCTTGACTTATCTTTTATGATATTGTCTTTGGATATGCATAGTATTTTATAACTACAAGCAATGAACATGTTTGTCTTTGGTATGTCACTGTTTGATATCCATAGCATGTTAGGTTTGTCACCTGTGATGTATCCGTGCTTATATCTCGTGATTTGTTGCCATGATTATCTTGTTACGATGAGTATCTTTGTTTCTAGAGTGACATACCATGCTTACTGAGGTTAGGACTAGGATTTGGATTGTTGTTTCTGGCCTATATATCTAGATTATCTGATACTTAGGTTTTTGTGCCATATCATATTTGTGTACCTCTATTTGTATATCATATATGATTCGGGTGTTTAGACCCTGATTCTTTGATCTGTGTATATTGTTGGTACATATGCTATGGAAGAGGGATATGATTTGGGTCTAGGTTGTTATACCTTAGAGGATTTGTATACCCTAGATCCGTGGATTTGGCTTACTGATACTGTGGTACCCATATTATGTATATGTGGATTTTTCTATGCTGATCAGGATATTCCATACTTATTATGTTCAGGACATAGGTTTTTGATATTCTATCTGACCTGTGTACTTTAGAATTTGGTATGTGACTATCACTTTTACAGTACCCATTTTGTATATATGGATATGGTTATGTTGATCAGTTTTTGCTATGCATAGTGACATGCATCATGATTGCATGCTGTGCGATTGTCGGCTCCACTATGGTTGAGCCCATCGCCAGTTACATATACTGCACACACCACCACTCATGAATTAGTGGTATATCAGACAGGTGTGTGGCGGCTCTGTGGGTCCGGTGACTCAGCGTGGTAGCCGGCAGACAGTTCCGCTCTGCTTGACTCCGCTGGCATTTAGTGTAGCAGCGTAGTAGCCGGCAGACGGTGGACTCTGTTTGGCTCCGTTGGTCGGTGACTCAGCGTGGCGGCAGAGATTTCCTCCCGTCATCGTGTCTGGAGATGAGAGCATTGAGCTCCCCATTTATGATTTGGGGTCACGGGACAGTACGACAACATCCGTCCACTCGGTCACTCATCGGGAGTAGTGACGACAGAATGCATCACCCTACCCACTCGGTCTCACCATTTGTGTGTGTGAGCTGACTGACTGGCGTCAGGGGTGACCAGGACGCATCATTAGCATCATATGCATTGATGCATTTATATTCTTATGATTTTGTTTGCTGCATTTGGTTGTTGCATTTTGGTTGGATGCATACTTTTGACCTGCATACAGGATTATTGACACTTTCGGTTTGACGACCCTTTTGTCTGGATAGGAGTTCCTGGTGAGTACAGCTTCCTCAGTTACCTTTCAGTTTTGCATATTCCCTATATATGATTAGGAAGTTGTATTCCATGTTTGTTGCTGTTAGATATATCTTACTACTCATGTCCATTGGTATTCGCTGAGTTGTTGAACTCACCCCCGTTGATACTATCTTTTTCAGGTACCAGGTTGGTTTTGGTGTCGCTTGGAGTATCCTGTCTGCTGGTCCCCACGTCACATCAGAAGACTTATCGGTTTCACGTATGTTTTGTTTGTTTTATGTATCAGTTTGTTTAGCTCTGTACTCTGGTTTTATTTTTGGAGAGTTGATGTTGTTATGTGGTGTTTAGTATTTGTTATTGGTTGTGTAAGTCTAGCCGGCTAGCAGTTATGTGTTTTGGTTTTGGTACAGCCGAGTAGGCTGCTTTATTTTTAACTGCGTGGTTGTGTCAGCCAGAGGCTGAATTTGATATTAACTGCGTGGTGTTTGTTTTCTTTTATTGTTATTATTCCAGCCGCATGTGGCTGAGGTATATAGTGCTTGTAGAAAAGTTTCAGATTGTCCGCCGTACAGGGGAGATGCTGCCGAAATTTCTTCGGACAGAGACTCCTCTGGGGCGTGACACCAAGCATGAGTAATTAAAAAAGACTAAATTTCCTTAGTCAAATGTCTAACCATTAGCTACTAGTTGCTTACCTAAAAGGTAATAGCTTTCACTTAGTTAGTCAAGTTAAGTCAGAGTCCTACGTTTAGGGTTCCCTTAATATACTTGAGTATTCTTTTGACGTATGTTAGGTGTGATTCTTTTGCACAAGATTGGTATCTTGCACACATACCTACTGCAAAAAGAATATCCGGTCGACTTGCAGTTAGGTACAGTAGACTCCCTATCGCACTTCGATAGTATTTCAAGTCTACTGATTTTTCTTCTAAGTATGAGTCAATTTTAATGTTAGTAGTCATTGGTGTATTAATATTTTTTGAATTTTCCATTCCAAATTTCCTAATAATTCCTTAGCATATTTTGTTTGGAAAATATAAATTCCATCTTTGGTTTGTTTAATTTGTAAACCTAGGAAAAAGTTAAGTTCTCCTACTAGACTCATTTCAAATTTATTTTCTATTAATTTGGTAAATTCTTTTAAAAATTTTGTGTTGGTTGAGCCAAAAATTATATCATCTACGTAAATTTAGGCTATAAAAATATCTTTTTCTAAGGGTTTTACAAATAGGGTTGGATCTATTTGACCTTTGTTAAACCCTTTAGATATAAGATAATTTGATAGTCATTCATACCAAGCCCTAGGTGCTTGTTTTAGTCCATATAGGACCTTTTTTTAACCAAAAAACATGGTTTGGATGTTTTAAGTCCTCAAATCCTACAGGTTGACTTACATATACCTCTTCTTTAATTTGATCAATCCGTTTAGGAAGGAAGATTTTACATCCATTTGATATAGCTTGAATCATTTATGTGCTGCATAAGCCAGCAGCATCCTAATATATTCAAGTCTGGTTACATGGGCATAGGTCTCATCATAGTCTAACCCTTCTACTTGGCTGAATCCTTTAGCTACTAATCTTGCTTTGTTTCTAATTATTTCGCCCTGATCATCTAATTTGTTCCTAAAAACCCACTTAGTGTCAATTATGGTTTTGTTAATGGGTTTAGGTACTAGTTCCTAGACCTAGTTTCTTTCAAATTGGGCTAACTCCTCTTGCATTGCTAATGTCCAGTTTGGGTCTGGTAGGGCTTTGTCCAGAGTTTTGCGTTCAATTTTGGAAATAAGGGATATTTGACTTAGGTTTCTATAAGATGACCTAGTTCTGACTCCTAGAGTTGGGTTACCCAAAAGTTGGTCGGATGGGTGATAGATACTTGCTCTTGTTGATCTTATATTTGGCTCAGTAACTGGTTCTTGTAATTCACTAAGTTTAAGTTGAATTTCTTCATCATCTTCTATGTTTCTTGAGTTAATATTTTTTGTATTAATATTTTCATTTATTACATTGGGTAAGTTATTTTCTTCAAAAATTACATTGGTTGATTCTTCAACTTTTAGGGTATTTTTGTTATAAACTCTATATGTCCTACTAGTTGTTGAGTACCCTAAAAATATTCCTAGGGTTGATTTTGACGTAAATTTTCCTAAGTAGTCTTTGGTGTTTAGAATGAAAACTTTACACCCAAACACCTTTAAATAGTTTAAGTTGGGGATTTTATTATAATATATTTCATAAGGTGTTTTATTTTGAAATTTATTAATTAAAATTCTATTTTGTATATAGCAGGCAGTATTAATTGCTTCAGCCCAGAATTGATTAGATAGATTGTATTCATTCAACATGGTCCTAACAACTTCTTGTAGGGTTTTATTTTTAGTCTCTGTCCGAATAAATTTCGGCAGCATCTCCCCTGTACGGCGGACAATATGAAACTTTCTACATATCACATATACATCAGCCACAGGCGGCTGGAATGATAACAAAAATAAAAACAAACACCACGCAGTTTATAAAGATATTCAGCCTCTGGCTGTCACAACCACGCAGTTAATAATAGTAATCAATAACAATAGGACTCTGACTCGAAATCCACCCTACTCCACTACACTCATAAAGCTCAAATCCAACAAACTCACCTCTTCTGCCGTCCAGGCAGGCACGTAGTAGAATGAAATCCAATATCATATCAAAAATCCATCAAAAGGTATCCCTCCATACACTATCCATAGGAAAAAATCCAAAGACAATACTAAAACAAAGTCTGATATAGAAAAAAAAAACCAAAATAAAACAAATAACGAACTAGTAGAGAACTAGCTCTACATGCAGATGGGGGGCCAGCGACTGGAACTGCTCCGGACAGCCTCAACCTGAAAATATCAACAATGGAGGTGGGATGAGTCCAACACTCAGCAGGTACAACTGATATGCATAATAAAACAAATAACAGACAACACTAATCATGCGTACAGTCTCCTGAATACGAGAAGGAATAAATGCAATTGAACGAAATCGGAGATAACTGCACTAACCGGGATCAAGGTACAAAGGTAGCAGTCGTCGGATCGAAGAAATCATAATCACATATGCATGTCAATCAAATGCATCCATACAAATGCGACATATAATGCAGTAATCACAAACAATAAAATGCAATAAATGCATATGGTATTTGTACTCGGACATCACTGCTCACAGGTGGTGAGTGGACGGAATCTTGTCAGTACTCTGCCCTCGGCCCCAAATCATAAATGGGGAGCTCAATGCTCTCATCTCCCGACACAATGACGGGAGGAAAAATCTTTGCGGCTACCATGCGAGTCTCGACCAGCGGGCCAAACGAGTCCACCATCTGCCGGCTACCACGCTGCTATACTAAATGCCAACGGAGCCAAGCAGAGCGGACTGTCTGCCGGCTACCACGCCGAGTCACCGACCAAGAGCGGAGCAGAACCGCCACACACCTGCCGATATACCACTAATCCATGGGTGGTGGTGTGTGTAGATACATGTAATGGCGATGGGCTCAACCATAGTGGAGCCGATAATCGCCACAGCATGCAAACATGATGCATGATACTAAGCATGGCAATCTCATGAATAGCATAGCAAGATCCATACATAAATAAAAGGTGTACCACAAGTCAATGTATCGGATGGAAGGTACACAAACAGATAGGGTATCATATAAACCCTAGGTCCTGAACATGATGTATCACATGGTTGGGTCACTACCGAAAGCATGTATGGTCAGATATATAATAACATGCAGTGCATAATAAATAAACAAACAACATGTAACAGATCATGTAGTGACCAACCGAATCAAATGGAAAACACAATTCTTGCTATATGTTAAACACTTTATTATGCATATCAAAAGACATAAGTCAAAGTACCCGCCTCTGAAAATAGAAAGGTCCAATCCGACGTCGAGATGCTCGTCTCGCGTCAAAGTCCTGTGTTAGTCGATACACATACATTTATTTAGCTAGAACTCAATGAATAGCTAAATAAAATCTCAACGACCACTAGGGTAAGATCCTAATCAACCTTCAAAAACCTCTCTTCCTAACAAAATCAACAATCCCAAACTTACCTCAAGTCAGCTGCTACTGGAAGTCACAAAGTTGCTGTCCAACTAGGGTTGTTTACGGCCAACAAAGATAAATTGCTGCTGGAACAAAACTGATCAAACAGAAGCTCAAGCAATGAAGATCACGGATCATACAACCCCAACTCCAATCAAAGCTAGGGTACAGAGCCTACACTCTGTGATGGATCGAACCTGTGGCCGGCGACAGTGCTAGGGCATAGCGTCGGCGAAGCAAACTCGGCTGCGGTGCTAGGTCCAGAGACGTCGGCGCTCAGTGGCTGGCACAAAGGTGGTGGCAACCGGCGCTAGGGCAGAACAGTCTCGGTCGACAGCAGTGGCTCGAGTTCTAGGGCAGAGGAGTAAGGGGCGCAGCCCACGCGGAGGAGAGGACAGGAATGGGGCTCGGTCGGCGGTGGCTCTGTGCAGAGCTCGGCGTGTAGAGGGCCGGCGTCGCGAGGGATGAGGGAAAAAGGAGGGTTCGGCTCTGATGTGAGGAGTACGAAAAGGGCGTCGGCTCCTAGGGCTCGGCGAGGGCACGCGGTGGCCGGCTCTAGGGTTGTACGCTCGAGGAGTAACCGCCGCCGGTGGTTAGGGCAAGGAGGAGAAAGGAAGGCGGCGTCGAGAGGGCTCGGGTGCGAGGAGGGAGAGAAACGAAGGATTTAAAGAAAATAAAGAAAAATATAAAGAAAAAGAAAAGGAAAAAGGAAAATAAAAATAAAACTTTTCCTTATTAAAACTGGGTAGCCTAAACAGGCTTTTCCGGGCTCCGTTTTCATCCCCGTTAACTCGTCCATACGAGCTCCGAAAAATTCCCAGAAAATTTCCAAAAATTCCGGAAAATTCCTTTATTAATATTCGCCTATTTCTGGTATTTTACATTCTCCCCCACTAATAAAAATTTGGTCCCCAAATTTTGTTATCTATCAGCAGCAAGTACAAACAACAGATATATAGTATAAATGCTGAACGGTAAATAAATCACATACCTCAAGTGAAAAGATGGGGATATCGAGCTCGGATCGTATCCTCAAGCTCCCAAGTAGCCTCCTCGTCCGAATGATGCTGCCATCCGACTTTAACCAGCCGGATAGTCTTGTTCCGCAACTGACGCTCTTTCCGGTCGAGAATCCGTACCGGAACCTCCTCATATGTAATGTCAGGCTGAACTGGAACTGGAATATCTGCCAGCACATGCGTCGGATCAGGTACGTATCTCCTCAGCATAGATACGTGAAATACATCGTGGACGCCTGCCAAAGACGGCGATAGTGCCAACCGGTAAGCTACCGCTCTAATCCTTTCCGAGATGTGAAAAAGTCCAATATATCGCGGAGCTAGCTTACCTTTGAGGCCAATCTCTTCACCCCTTTCGTGAGTGAAACTCGCAAAAATACATGGTCGTAAATGGAGAACTCTAAGAGTCTCCGACTCCGGTCAGTATAACACTTCCAGCAGTCTTATGCCTCTGTCATCCTCTGTCCGATAGTAAGGACCACTCTGCCTCGCTGAGCTCTATGAGGTCCCAACAACTGGGCCTCTCGGATTCTCATCCTGATCGACGACTGAGCAATTATGGTAACGAGACTACCCTGCTCGATCTGTCCCTGCTCCTCAAGGTCTAACACAGAGAAATCTTGAATCAAATCTGTGACCATAACTCGGTGGCAAGCTAAAGTCCCTCTGGACCTCTAGCTAAGTGCATCGGTAACCACATTAGCTTTTCCCAGGTGATAGCTAATGGTACAATCATAATCCTTCAGGAACTCCATCTATCTCCTCGGTCGAAGATTAAGTTCCTTCTGAGTGAACAGATATTTGAGACTCCGATGGTCAGTGAGAATCTCAATGTAATATCATACAGATACTGCCGCCAAATCTTCAGGGCAAAAATAATAGCGGCCAACTCCAGATCATGAATTGAGTATTTTCTTCTCAGGCTCTCTCAACTATCGAAAAGCATATAAGAATACTCTAACGTGCTGCACCAGAACAGCACCCATACCCTGTAGAAACGCGTCGGTGTAGAGGACAAATCCGTCCTCTCCAGAAGGTAAAAACCAAAAATCGAAGCCGACACTAGTCTCCGCTTCAGCTCCTAGAAGCTGATCTTGCAATCCTCAGTCCAAGTAAACTTCACGTCTTTCATGGTCACGCGTGAAAGTAGCATAGCTATGCGAAAGCAACCCTCGACGAAAGGTCTGTAATATCCTGCAAGTCACAAAAGACTGCGGATCTCCTACACTGATTTCGGCTGCTCCCAACGGTAACAACCTCTATCTCCTGTGGAACCACGGTACACTCCTACTGGTGACCGTGTGTCCCAAACATCATAACAAAAGACAATCCAAACCAGCACTACTGATAATCACATATAAATGTTCTTGTCGAATCATCTCTAGATCTATGCAAAGATAGTGTACGTGACTCACCTCGGATCCGTAATAAATCACAACATCGTCCACAAAGATAATGGACACCTATCCAAACATCCTCGACATACCAGGATCATTGAGTCCCTGAAAACATCTAAGGCACTGTAAGCCTATATGGCAAAAACCAATACACATAATGTCCGTATCACAGACATTCCTATTCATAAGATCTCCAATAATAAATCGAAAAATCTGATCATCAATAATATAAATCACCAAAGAATAAATCCTCCAGGGTGAGAGCAACGCTCCATCACAGGAAACACCACATATGTGGGAGCAACGCTCTACCACAAGAAATCCTCAATATGTGGGAGCAACACTCCACCACAAATAATCTGAAATATGTATCTGCAATAAATATAGGAGCAATGCTCCGCTACCAGCAATCCGTGATATGTGGGAGCAACGCTCCACCACAAAACAACACCTAAGTACCCCAAGGCACCTAACTATCCAGCTAGAGACTGTACAAGATCTCTCTACCACAATTCGCTGTGGTTAGCCTAGGATATAACAACCTAGTAACTAATCAAATCCATCATCAACTCTATCAGCATCCTAGTGGGTCATCCACTGATAGGAAAATTAGTTGATGGGTTAATTCAACAAATGACATAATGCAGTCACTCCACATTCTGCATTCAGCATAAGTAGAATCATCATGCTGCTACCAATATATACTTGGCACACGTGCTCACACAACATATGTATGATCGACATAATCCTCCAATTAGTACACACCAAACATACTCACAACATAGGTATAAATCATCGTGATATCTCCAACAATGCATACCGAACCCGTGTGCAAAATCAACATAGGTAAAATCAACAATACACCTCAAACCACACTCACATGACATATCTTCACCTATGCTAAGAGTATATCCAACATATACTTCCAATAAAGCATACTAAACCCAGGTGCACTCACAAATCAAACATAATCAAAAAGATACCTCAGATACCACACCAAACACATATGTACATATCACAACTCAGATTAAATCGACAAAATGCCTCCATCAAAACATCACCGATGTACTTATACTACAACTCAGATTTAATTGACAAGATATCTTCAATAACACATCCAGATACATACACCGAACTACATATCTATGATCCACAAGGAACCTTCAAACCATATCAGAACATGGATACATATACTACTTGTAAATTGACAGTCTACCATAGGACTCCCACAACACATAACAAATCATAATATACATGCAACATAGACATGCAAAATCAGCATACCAGCTCAACCAAAAAGACCAACCTTATGCTACCAACACTCATGGGTTATAGGTATATCTAAACAAAATTCATGCATATGTATCAAGCATGAATACATCAATCAAAAGCAACCCAAAATAAAGCAGTCTAATCATCCAGTAACAACCCTGCTCCAGGTTCAAGGAACTAATATCGGACAAGAAAGATATACACACCATGGTATAACATTGCAAGTCAATGTCATACACTACCAAGACCATATCTAATGGGGAAAATTTTATCATCATAAATCCAAATGTACTCTCCCAGTATACACTAGTAACGATTATATCCCATAAGTGTTAAGCAATTAGCTCTACACTTCCTTACATCAGCAGGGTCACATATCTCAATGCACCCTCTAAGTTATCCCACCAGGTATATACAGTCCACGGTCAAAGTCTTCATGGAATATGATACATCGATCCTCTATAACCTATCCAAGCCGTCAGTGATATATGGC
This sequence comes from Zingiber officinale, assembly GCF_018446385.1. Lineage (NCBI taxonomy): Eukaryota > Viridiplantae > Streptophyta > Magnoliopsida > Zingiberales > Zingiberaceae > Zingiber > Zingiber officinale. The sequence goes on from NC_055996.1 coordinate 84,564,906, forward strand.
AAAATCAGTCATTTCCACGTCAGTACAAAACATGTACTCAAATGTGCTTTAGATACATAACTAAGCACAAATATCCTAAAGGTTCGAACCTCTAAAAATAGAGTATGGCAATCCTCTACTGATCAACCAACAAAATTAAATCATTCATCTACTAACTAATCAATAATACCTTAATCCTCCACAAGCAACTAAGGTATATCCAACCACATAATATCATATGTATAAATGTGTACGACCCAAAAGAAAAAGTCAGAATTTAAGAACATCAAGACACTCTCATCTTCATCCTCAAAAACATCAGCCCACACTATATCAGATGAATAAATCTCTACTCCCCATGAGAGCTTATTAGCATTCAAAACATCGATCATTATTTATCCACACAGTCCAATATCAGAGGAAGCATATATCAATTTTTATCATCCTGTTAACTAACCACAACTAACCAGATTCATTAAAATTTCATGGGCACACTCAACCGTAAACTCTCTAGCACTCAATTTATAATCTGAGCACCAACTATAATCATCAAAACTGTAAATATCATATATGACACTCATTATGTCACCATCAACGACATCCCAAATATAAATCATCAAAATAGTTATCCACTAATAGATCATCAAAACAAATATCTAGTAATTGGTCATCAGACAACCACATAACATTTATCCTCATAAATCATTAGAAATCAACATATCACAATACCTGATCTCACAATATCCCTCAACCTCAAATCATTCTCAACAATGATCAAACATGATAACCCCCAATGACCAATTCCCATCGTATCGGGTACCCTAATATCCAAAAGGTATGAGTATAAAAACTCTACTGGCTAAGTCAACAGGAGTCTATAGGTATCATCCACTACCCAGCTAACAATAGCAGAGGCTGGTATGTGCCTCCATCCCCTATGAGTAGTAACAGAAGCTAAAACTACTGATGGTATGATAAGAAAAATCACCAGAGACTATAATCCCTTATCTCTATTAAGGCCAACCATCCTCAATGGCTAACTCATCACAAGTAATATGTGCTACAGCAACCAGACAGGTACTAAATAAAGAATGCTAATACCTGTCATAAACTATAAAATTAAACATCATACCTATATGCCGTCTGGAGATGTTCCATCGCTGTCTAGTCCCCAAAATGACCTCGAAATTCTGTACGAGAAAAACAAACACCGGAAATCCATATAAATCCAAAACGGAAGTCCATAACATAATCGAAACGGACAAATCCGTGCAACCGAAAATAACTGCCCACACCAATATGTCTCGCAACTAGGGCTAGTATAAAAATATCCAAAATACCAAAAGCAAGTATCACAACCTGCTCTGATACCAATGAATTGGTATCAGATAAATCTCAAAAATCCAACACACGGAAATCAAACAAATATCGCCAAACTTTGGCGCTCTGATACCATAACAATTGGTATCAGGTTATATCAACTATCCGAAATACGAAAACAAAGATCGTAAAACTTAAGCTCTCAAAAATCCAGAACACATAGCAAGTATCGTATACCTGCTCTGATACTACTAAATTGTCACGCCCCAGAGGAGTCTCTGTCCGAAGAAATTTCGGCAGCATCTCCCCTGTACGACGGACAATATGAAACTTTCTACATATCACATATACATCAGCCACAGGCGGCTGGAATGATAACAAAAATAAAAACAAACACCATGCAATTTATAAAGATATTCAGCCTCTGGCTGTCACAACCATGCAGTTAATAATAGTAATCAATAACAATAGGACTCTGACTCGAAATCCACCTTACTCCACTACACTCGTAAAGCTCAAATCCAACGAACTCACCTCTTCTGCCGTCCAGGCAGGCACGTAGTAGAATGAAATCCAATATCATATCAAAAATCCATCAAAAGGTATCCCTCCATACAATATCCATAGGAAAAAATCCAAAGACAATACTAAAACAAAGTCTGATATAGAAAAAAAAACCAAAATAAAACAAATAACGAACTAGTAGAGAACTAGCTCAACATGCAGATGGGGGGCCAGCGACTGGAACTGCTCCGGATAGCCTCAACCTGAAAATATCACAATGGAGGCGGGGTGAGTCCAACACTCAGCAGGTACAACTGATATGCATAATAAAACAAATAACAGACAACACTAATCATGCATGCTCCTGAATCGAGAAGGAATAAATGCAAGCTGAGCGAAATCGGGAGATAAGCTGTACTAACAGGGATCAGTACAAAGGTAGCAGTCGTCGGGGAAGAAATCATAATCTGTGCATGTCAATCAAATGCATCCATACAAATGCAACATAATGCAGCAATCACAAACAATAAAATGCAATAAATGCATATGGTGACCGTGCACTCGGACATCACTGCTCTAAAGTGGAAAGTGGAATCTTTGTCAGATACTCCTCTGGCCCCAAATCATAAATGGGGAGCTCGATGCTCTCATCTCCCGGTACAAATGACGGGGAGGAAAAATCTCTGCGGCTACCATGCTGAGTCTCGACCAGCGGAGCCAAATAGAGTCCACCATCTGGCTACCTGCTACACTAAATGCCAGCGGCCAAGCAGGCGGCGGTAGCCGGCTACCACGTGAGTCACCGACCAGCAGGCAAGCAGTGAACCGCCACACACACACGATATACCACTAATCCATGGGTGGTGGTGGTGTGTGCAATACGTAATCGGCGATGGGCTCAACCATAGTGGAGCCGACACACAACATGCAAACATGATGCATGATACTAAGCATGACAATCTCATGAATAGCATAGCAAGATCCATACATAAATAAAAGGTGTACCACAAGTCAATGTATCGGATGGAAGGTACACAAACAGATAGGGTATCATATAAACCCTAGGTCCTGAACATGATGTATCACATGGTTGGGTCACTACCGAAAGCATGTATGGTCAGATAAATAATAACATGCAGTGCATAATAAATAAACAAACAACATGTAACAGATCATGTAGTGACCAACCGAATCAAATGGAAAACTCAATTCTTGCTATATGTTAAACACTTTATTATGCATATCAAAAGGCATAAGTCAAAGTACCCGCCTCCGAAAATAGAAAGGTCCAATCCGACGTCGAGATGTTCGTCTCGCGTCAAAGTCCTGTGTTAGTCAATACACATACATTTTTTTAGCTAGAACTCAATGAATAGCTAAATAAAATCTCAACGACCACTAGGGTAAGATCCTAATCAACCTTCAAAAACCTCTCTTCCTAACAAAATCAACAATCCCAAACTTACCTCAAGTCAGCCGCTACTGGAAGTCACAAAGTTGCTGTCCAACTAGGGTTGTTTACGGCCAGCAAAGATAAATTGCTGCTGGAACAAAACTGATCAAACAGAAGCTCAAGCAATGAAGATCACGGATCATACAACCCCAACTCCAATCAAAGCTAGGGTACAGAGCCTACACTCTGTGATGGATCGAACCTGTGGCCGGCGACAGTGCTAGGGCACAGCGTCGGCGAAGCAAACTCGGCGGCGGTGCTAGGTCCAGAGACGTCGGTGCTCAGTGGCTGGCGGATGCCGCGAGCGGCACGCCGATCGCGAGGACGGCGCCCGCCGCGAGGCCCACGAGGGCACGGCGAAGGAAGGGAGAACGAGACATGATGCTGCTTTCTGCGAAGGCGCGTGTAGAGGGCCGGCGTCGCGAGGGATGAGGGAAAAAGGAGGGTTCGGCTCTGATGTGAGGAGTACGAAAAGGGCGTCGGCTCCTAGGGCTCGGCGAGGGCACGCGGTGGCCGGCGCTAGGGTTGTACGCTCGAGGAGTAACCGCCGCCGGCGGTTAGGGCAAGGAGGAGAAAGGAAGGCGGCGTCGGGAGGGCTCGGGTGCGAGGAGGGAGAGAAACGAAGGATTTAAAGAAAATAAAGAAAAATATAAAGAAAAAGAAAAGGAAAAAGGAAAAGAAAAATAAAACTTTTCCTTATTAAAACTGGGTAGCCTAAACAGGCTTTTCCGGGCCCCGTTTTCATCCCCGTTAACTCGTCCATACGAGCTCCGAAAAATTCCCAGAAAATTTCCAAAAATTCCAGAAAATTCCTTTATTAATATTCGCCTATTTCCGGTATTTTACAACTAGACCATTTTGTTGGGGAGTCTTAGGGCATGAATATTCGTGTTTATACCCATTAATTTCACAAAATTCAATAAACTTGTGGTTTTCAAATTCTCTCCCATGGTCACTTCTAATTCTTTTTATTTGAGTGTCTTTTTCATTTTCTATTAATTTACTAAAGACTTTAAAAACTTCGAAGGTTCATCTTTTGTTTTTAGGAATTTTACCCAAGTGAATCTTGAGTAGTCATCCATTATTACTAAGTAATATTGGTTTTTGCTTAGTGACTTGGCTCCATGTGAATTAAACAAGTCTAGGTGAAGGAGCTCAAGTATCGAAGTTGTTCTATTCAGGTTGGTTAACTTATGGTTTGACTTGGTTTGTTTACCCTGTTGACAAGCATTACAAATTGAGTTTTCAGTAAATTTTAATTTGGGTAAACCTCTAACTAAACCATTTTAACTCATTTTTGAAATGAGTCTAGTGTGAGTATGAGCCAGTCTCCTGTGCCACAACTCAGTTTCCTCTTGTTGTGTCAATAGACACTCTAGTGAGGTGGTTGGTAGGTCTATTGTATAGATGTTCTTTTTCCTAATTCCCTTAAGCGTGATTTCAGGATTTTTAGTATTCTTAATTATGCACTCAGTTTTTGAGAATGTGACTAAGTATCCTGAGTCACACAACTGGCTATTACTAAGTAAATTAAAACTGAATTGTTTAACCAATAAGACTTTTCAAATGTAAAAATCAGAATTTAATTGAATATTACCTATTCCGATTACCTTAAGGGTCCCGTCGTTGCTGAATGTAACAGCCCCTTGGTTCTTGAGTTTTAACTTAGTGAATTTCAATCTATCTCCAGACATGTATCTAGAGCATCCACTATCTAGCATCCATTGATCCAAATTTTTATGTTCCTACATAAAGTATTTGATTTGGGTTAATTTAATGGATTCAGAAGATAGCCTGATTGAAATCAATTCCTTAATGTTCCATCTCACCCAGTTAAGATGATCAAACACGGTATTCTTATGGGTGATTGTGAGATGGTTTATTAAGTTATATTTAATTAAGTTGATTAAGTTGATTAATTTGATTAATTTGATTAAGTTAATTTATTAGTTAAGTTAATTGATTGGTTTAAATTTAAAATTAATTAGGTTTAGTTAAATTTATTAAATTAAATTAATTTGGTCAAGTTAGTTAATTAAGTTAAATTAATTAATTTAAGATTAATTAAGTTGTTAAGTAATTAAGTTATGTTTAATTTATTTGATAGATTGAACTAAGTTACTACATTAGTTTGTTTAATTAACTAGTTAAGTTGATTGAATTCGTTAGGTTTAAATAAGTTGATTAAGTTAGTTAATTAAGTTAAATTTGTTAGGTTTAATTAAATTGATTAAATTAAATTAAGATTTAAATTGTATTTAAATAAATTTGACTAAATTCATCCTAGATCCATCTCACCTGATTCTAAGTTATCAATCAGGGAATCTTATGTATTTTTGTGAGATGGTTATCTTTAATTTAGATTATGTCTAAGGATTAATTTACATTTGAGTTAGACTTAGGTTTTCTAATTAGTCAATTAAATACACATTTCTAGGATTGGCTCCCAGGATGTGGCGAGGCACTAGGCCTTCTTGGGTATGGGATCATCCACCACTTTTAGACAGAGCCTTTCAAAGAAATTATATATTTAATTTTCCTTTTGAAACCCCTAAGTTTAACTAATCAAGTGTAAATTATGCCTAGGTCATTAATCTAATCTAAGCATGCATATTATAAAGAAAAGAAAATAACAATCATCAAACAATTCTATTTATTTATTAAGATAGTTTTTATATTGGCTCCCCCTAGATCATAGCCTCGATATGGTCTATCAAGGTAATGGACTTGATCCTTGGGGACACAATATTTACCAAGCCCAACTTGATTGACCAAGTTGGACTTAGGTACCCATACTTGGATTACCTTTCTATTTGGTCAGTTAACAAGTGACATATATGAATAGTATTTTCTTTTTGTTCTAAATCCTAGTCCGGATCGATTATATACGACCTTCTATTTTCCAAGAATCAAGTCAAAATTCTTGGAACCCAATGTAAACTGTTCCAATGCGATCTTCAAATCCTTGACTTGAGTTTTCAGCCTGGAATTCTCTTCCTCAAGCTTTTGAACTTGAGTTAAGGTTCCAGTCTAAATCAGGTCAGTCAAGGATTCGGAGATAGTTACTTCTTTAAGGGTTGTTACCTCCTTTAGAAGTGATTTGATCCGAATGTTAGATTTTTCTAATTTATGCATCAGATAATTAACTAAGTTATATAATCGAGAAGTACTTATAGAGGGGTTAGGCCCTTCGAAAATGGATACGGATCCGTGGCTTCTCTCGGACTCAGCTTCCGATTCATCCTCGCTTCCGGATTCGTTAACTTGGTCCCAGACTGTCATTGCAAGGAAACTCGTCTGTTTGAGTTCTTCATCGTTGGACTCTTCTGAAGAATACTCGTCCCAAGTCGCCTTCAGAGCTTTCTTCTTTCTTTGCTTCTTCACATCCTTTTGATTCGGATAATTTGCTTTGATATGTCCCTTTTGATTGCAACCGTAGCAGATTACTTCGAACTTCATCTTTGAGCTTGGTTGGGCCTCCTTGGACTGGATCACTTTCTTGATGTCCTTCTTGTTGAAGCCCTTCTTCTTTTTGTAGAGTTTTCTCACCAAGTTGACGGTTTTGCATCTTGCTTTTGGTTCGTGCGCTCTGCTTGTACCTGCAATCAAAGCTATATCCTTCTCGGTCGATTGAGTGTTAACTTGTTCATGTAATTCAAATTCAGCAAACAACTCATCTAGTTTAATTGAAGAGAGTGTTGGGACCGATGATCGCGGCTAGAGAGGGGGGGTGTGAATAGCCGCCCCAAATCCTTTCTTTTCTTCCTACGATTAGGGTTAGCGCAGCGGAAATAAAATGAATAGAAACGAAAGCGGAGAATAGCAAACCTCAAACTCGTCGATGTAACGAGGTTCGGAGATGAAACTCCTACTCCTCGGCGTGTCCGTAAGGTGGACGAAGCCTATCAATCCGTCGGTGGATGAGTCCCCGGAAACCCGGCTAATAATCACTCCTTCTGGGTGGAGAAACCTCGCCACAATGTCTTGCAACAGCAAGATAAACAGGAGTACAAGAATACAGCAGAAAACTAAGTACAATACAAAAATGTAATAACCCTAGCTTGCCTTCTTGTCGACTGGATGAAGCAGTAACTTCACGGGAATCCAACCACAGCACCAACTGTCCAGTTGAAGTCCCAGCCGAGGGAAGCTCACGCGAAGCTTCAGCGAAGAAGAGCTCAATAAAGCTCAAGCAGAAAATACTTCAGCAGTCAGTAGAAAGAAGAAGAGTAGTAGTCAGCAGCCCTCGATCTCTTCTTATAACCTCTGATATCCTGAGCCAACCTGCGAACCTGCAAGCAAAAAGAACAGAACACAGAAGCCCGAAATAACCTAGCCATTGAGTCACAACGGCTAGGGCTGGACCGATCAGGCTCCACCCTGATCGGTCCAGGGTGTTGCTGATCGGTCATGGGGACCGATCAGGCTCTATGCTGATCGGTCCCCAGACCGATCAGTGAGCTTCCACAGAGAGTTGCCCAACTCTCTGTGCGTACCCTGATCGGTCGGGGCCGTCGGGCTTCATCTTGATCGGTCCCGGACCGATCGGTAAGCTTCAGAGCGATCGCTTCGATCGGTCTCGGACCGATCGGTCTTAGTTTTGCCCAAACCAAGTCAAACCGATATCCGGTCAACCTTGACCTCTTGGTACATCATGCTTAGCATCCGGTCACTCCCTTGACTAAGACTCCCCACCAAGTGTCGGTCAATCCCTTTGACCCACTTGGACTTTTCTCTTCGTGTCATCCGGTCACTCCCTTGACCTACTTGACCTTCTCAACACCAGGATGTCCGATCACCCTTGATCCATTTGGATTTTCCTTGCCGGCTTCACTCACGGGACTTTCACCTAGCTTCACTCACTAGGGTTTTCACAGCTTCCTGGCTTCACTCACCTGGCCTTACTCACCAGGACTTTCCACTGCCCAGCTTCACTCACGGGACTTTCCTTTGCCTGGCTCACTCACTTGCCATCTGCCCGGCTTCACTCACCGGACTTTCCACATCCGGTCCAGAGCGAGCTCAGAGCCCTCTCGACCACAGTTCGGAGAACGAGCTGAGCCCTCTCAGACTTCCATCCGGTCCAGAACGAGCTCCAGAGCCCTCTCGACCACGGTCAGGAGAACGAGCTCAGGCCCTCTCCGGCTTCCCATGTCAAGCTTCCATACTTGGACTTCTCCCTGCCAAGTCTCCATACTTGAACTTTTCCCGTGCCAAGCTCCCTGCTTGGACTTTTCACCATGCCAAACTCCCTGCTTGGACTTTTCCCATGCCAAGCTCCCTACTTGGACTTTTCCGAGTCAGGTCAACTCACCTCGGGTCAACCAAGTCAACCTTGACCACGGGTTGCACCCACAATCTCCCAAGCTTGTATCCTTGTAAAACATCAAGGTACAAACATTGTCAAACATAACTCGTCAAACATCAAAACACAACTCGAGTCAAGTCAACTCGAGTCTAGTCAACCTTGACCTAAGGTTGCACCAACAGAGAGATCCTTGGATACCTTGTAAGCATCTACCATGGATGCCCACAAAGTAGTCCTCGGAAAAGCATTAAGTGAATACCTGATTATGTCTTTATTTTCCACCTTTTTCTGATTGCGTGGAGACTATTGAGGAGGTCTTGAATGCGTGCATGCAACTGGCTCGCCGTTTCACCTTCCTGTAATTTTATATTATATAATTTGTTAAGAATGAGATCCCTCTTACTTACCTTGGTGTCGGATGTTCATTCATGTAATTCAATTAGCTTCTCCCATAGTTCTTTGGCGCTCGAGAACGGGCCGACGCGGTTCAACTCCTCTTTTGTCAGTCCACATTGGAGGGTGCAGGTTGCCTTGACGTTGGCTTCTACTTTCTTTATTAGAGTTGCGTCCCAGTTCTCGTATGGTATTGGCTTGCCGACGTCGTTAGTTAGGAGTTCCAGACCGATTTTGACGATCATCCAGACTTCAAAGTGTGTTTGAAAGTACGACTTCATTCGGCCCTTCCAGTAGCCGAAGTCCTCTCCGTTGAAGAGCGAAGGTCGAGCTGTACTGTAGCATTCTTGAAGAGCCATAGAAACTTGCACAAGGAAAATAAAAAAACTTGTCCCAGGACTTGATCCTGGATTAGTAACGCGACTTAAAAATAAAGCTAACACGCGATCTCGAGTGGTGTTGCACCAACTTCGAGAAAAAATTCGATTACGAAAAACTAGATCGGAAGGTGGCAAGAATACTGATTCCGATCGACTCCGAAAAACTAAAAATCACCATGAAAAATATGCTTGACTGGTGGTTGTATCAAATCAAAGCGACCCCACTCTGATACTAATTGTTGGATCGAGATGCGTTAGAGGGGGTGAATAGCGCTCGTGGCTTTCACTTTTCGTATTCGAATCGATCGAGTAAATGCAGCGAAAATTTAAATAAAACACACACAGAGAAGACACCAAGATTTACTTGGTTCGGAGCCTAGGGAGACTCCTACTCCATGGCCCACGCTCGTTGAGCGTTTACTTTGGGCAACAACTATAATTTCGAAAAAATGGTACAATCAGGTATTACAATTTAAATGCACTAAAAATTATACCGACAACAGGAATTTGAAATTCACAGCTCCAGGTTGTCGGGGTCTTGTTATGGCTCAGCCGGAGCGTCTCGTTAATAGCAAACAGTTGTACAATCGCTTAGAACTTGATATCCTTAGCTGCTGGTCGAGACCTCCTTATAAAGGTCGTTGAGGGCACCTTCAAGACCCTTGAGGGTACCTCCATCACCGGCGAATTCACAGCAAGGATGAGCTTTAACTCCTTCACAGCCTATCCTCTTGAAGGCGCCTCCGATGCCCTTGAGGGCGCCTTCAATGCCGTCCGAGGTGCCTCAGCACTCCATGAGGGTGCCTCCAGCTTCGCTGTGTGCACTCTTCAACCTTTGCACCCGAGGCACCTACAAGCTCCATTGAGGGTGCGGTGCCTCAGGTACTGTTCATCCGAAGCAAAGCTTGCTCTTTCATCCCTACAAGATACGTTAGTCCATAAAACAACAACATATCTTGCAAAACAAAGTTAGCACATAATAAAAACATAAATATAAATGTTTGACAGTCGCCGGACTGTCCGATTCTGACTTCGGATTTCCAACCGAAAACCCTAGGTCGAATCGACGCCTAATGTTCTCTCAGCGGGGAACACATCCTCACCTACTCCACTCAGGAGAGTATACCTATTGTCAGTCCAGTCCTCTAGACCGACTGGACTTTTGCTCAGCACTCGAGTCTTCAGGTCTTTCTGCTGGACGTCCGCTCCACGACCCGCCCAGACTTTCACCTGGTTCACGACACCAGGACTTTCCATCTACAGCTCCCGATTCTGGGACTTTTACCCAAAGACATCGACCCGCCAAGGCTTTCCGCCTAGGGCTACCACCCCCTAGGATCTAGGGTTACCGCCCCCTAGGATTTCCCACCTGCCTAACCGTAGTTAGGACTTTTGCCTAAGATACCTTAGGACTTTTCTTGCAAACTCATTTAACCACATTAGATAACAAATAACATTAACTTTAAATCTTTTGTCATTATCAAAACTCAGGTTTGATCGTTGGATGCTTCCCGCACCAACACTATTTTGCTTTGGTTTTCGTTCTCGCTCTATATTTGCTCAAGATCCAACTTTCTGATATAGGAGCTCTTACCTTGCCTGCAATGAATGACCAAATTATGGTCATTTAATGCTGGATTTAATGTCACCATTAATATCGAGACGTTACAGAATTACCATTAATTTCATATTAATGCTTCCGTTACACTCTTGAGCAGGTCGCAAAAAAATATTCAGATGGCAAAATGTTGGTTCATCCACTTGGGCAAATCTTACCTTGACCGGTTCGGCATTCAACGTGCGCAAGTCATGCTCGCACACAAGCCAACATTGGTTCAGTACAATACGGGCCCTGGATTTACACCCACCCCTGCGTACCCATGCATGAGAGAGTCTCTCCCCATGCATAGGTTTACAACATCAATGCATGTGCCTTAATTTAAACCAACAATAAAGCCAAGAGACTTCTAATGTAGAACTAACAACTCATGCATAATAGAGTCTCTTCGTCTTCACCTCTTTATTTCATTTACATTTCCAACAATCCCCCATATGAATGGAATACATGGTATGTGATAGCATTCAACAGTTGAGTCAAATATAGGATAGGTAGGTTTTATCCTTTGAATCTTTCCTTATGAAGATTTATTTGCTTACTGGCAGACAGTAGACATGATATCCTTGAATTGTTCTTCCGTCTGTGTAAGCATTGACAAATCTCACCCAAGACTCTCCTTGATACAACTCAGTTCTCATGAGTGTATTCATTCTTGGCCATGAACACACCTGGTTCTGTGAGAATCTCTAAGAATTGTGCCTCTAATTCTCTTCGAAGTGGCCTCACTTCTTTCTCACATAGGTGATCTCTCGAGAGTAACCATCTACTCTTCTTGATCATTAAAAACCCATCAGTTTACCCTGGTCCGATCACTATTTTATTGGGTTATCCCCCATAGTGTATTTAGTCAGTACAAATTAGTTATCCCTTTGAGCCTAGTTCTTGGGATCTCTAGTCAGTATAAGTTGGGTGTCCTTTGCATTAATCACTGACAACGACATTAAATTTATTCCTCGTGATGAGCTTGCAACTAACTCTCAATTTAACCCTTTCATTAGCGGATCCGCTAGGTTATCTTTTGACTTCACATTGTCAACCGTGATAACTCCCATTGAGAGTAGTTGTCTAATGGTATTATGTCTACGACGTATATGTCTATCCTTACTATTATTCAGATGACTCTGTGTCTGATCAATTACTAATTCACTATCACAATGTATGTAAATTGCCGGCACAGGTTTCAGCCATCTTGGAATATCTTCTAAGAATTGTTGTAGCCATCAACCTCTTCACCACATTTGTTAAGAGCTACAAACTCAGATTCCATTGTGGATCTAGTTATTCCCATTTACTTAGAAGATTTCCAGGAAATGGCTCCACCTCCTAGAGTGAATACATATCCACTCGTAGTGTTAGAGTCTTTTATGTCAGATATCCAACTCACATTGTTGTATCCTTTGATCACAGCAAGATATCTCGTATAGTGCAGTCCATATTCATGAGTATATCTCAAGTACCTCAGTACTCTTGTTATCCCTTTCCAATGCTCAACGCCAGAATTATTCGTGTATCTACTCAGTTTACTAACTATGTAGGCCAAGTCTGGTCGTGTACAACTCATCAGGTATACTAGACTTCTAATCACTCGAGAATACTCTATCTAAGAGATACTTTCACCTCAATTTTTTGATAGATGTTGACTTATATCTATCGACGTTCATGCCAACACAGTATCACCCTTAGTGATTTTTTTAAGAATTTTATCCACGTAATAAGACTAACTAAGAACAAGTCCTTCTGTCATTCTAAGAATTTTGATTCCTAGAATCACATCAGCTAGGCTCATGTCTTTCATGTCAAATCTTGAGTTCAACAGATCTTTAGTGAATTTCATTATCTTATCATTACTCTCAATGATAAGTATGTCATCTATATATAGGCACAAGATGGCATAGTCATTCTCGGTGGCTTTCATGTAGAGACATTTATCACACTCATTGATCTTGAATCCACATTCCTTCATGACATTATCAAATTTCTCATGTCATTGCTGTGGTGCTTGTTTCAAGCTATATAATGACTTCATTAATCTACTAAATTATTTTCCTATCCTGGTACTTTAGGTTGCTCCATGTAGATTTTCTCTTCTAAATCCCTATTTAGAAAAGCTATTTTTACATACATCTGATGTATTTTGTGATTCCATAGAGCGGCTATAGCCAACAATACTCTAATGGAAGTTATTCTCAACATCGGAGAATCTGTATCAAAGTAATCAAGGCCTTCTCATTTTCGGTTTCCTTTGATTATCAATCTGGCCTTATACTTATCAATTGTGCCATCTGACTTCATTTTCTTATTGAAGATCCATTTGTAACCTAGTGGTTTACTTCCTGGAGGAAGATCCATAAGTTCTCAAGTGTGATTTTGCAAGATAGATTTTATCTCAGATGTAATTATCTCTCTCCAGTGAGGTCCGTCAGAAGAGCTTACAGCTTCAGAGTAACTTCAGGGCTCACTTTCCAACTTGCAAGTGATAAAATCTGATCCGTAGGATTTTTTCACCCGAGCTCTTTTGCTCTGTCTAAGCTCAACCTCAACTAGTTCATCATCATCTCCTTCACCTTGTGTTTCATATGCTCATTTTGAGGAGCTAGCATCATCTTGAGTCTTATACGGAAACACATGCTTGAAGAACAAGGCATTTCTCAATTCTATTATCGAGTTCTTGTGTATATATAGTATTTGTGACTCATACACAAAAAATCATATGCACTGCTATTATATGCATATCCAATAAATATGCAATCAACCATCTTTGGTCCTCTCTTAATCTTTTTTAAATTAGGCATAAACACTTTGGTAAGACACCCCCCCCCTATATTCGCAAATATTTATAAGACGGTTGTCTTTCATTCCACAACTCATAAGAGCTCTTATCTATCTTCTTCCAAGACACCTTATTTAAACGGTAATTAGCTGTTAACACAGCTTCCTCCCACATGAACTCTGCAGTCCAGAGCTTAATAGAAGAGTATTTATCATCTCCTTTAGAATTTGATTCTTCCGCTCAGCAACTCTATTTTACTGAAGAGTATAAAGAGCTATTATTTCGTGTCTAATCCTATGTTTAGCACACAACTCAGCGAACGGTGATACATATTCACTGTCTCAGCCACTTCGAAGTACCTTAATCTTCTTATTAAGTTAGTTTTCAACCTAATTCTTATATAGAGTAAATTTCTCTATAGCTTCATCCTTACTTTTGAGAAGATACACATAATAATATTTTGTGTTATCATCTACAAAAGTGATGAAGTATTTATTTCCACCACGTGTTGGTGTACCTTTGAGGTCACACAAGTTGATGTAAATTAGCCCAATTGGTTCATTACTTCTCTCAACATGTTGAAAGGATGACCTTATCATTTTTGCTTCAACACAAATCTCACATTTGTATTTTGCTCCAAGGTAGAATGTAGGTATGCTTCGCATATTTATTAATGTATGTAACATATCATAGTTAACATGTCCTAGTCTACCATGCCACAAACATGAAGACTCAAGCATATAAGTGGAAGATATTTCATCTTTATTTATCTTAGGTCTAATGACCATTACATTAAACTTGAACATCCCATCAGATACATAGGGCCTTCCTACAAACATTCCATTCTTTGACAGTACAACTATGTCTGACTCAAAAATAATGTCAAAGTCATGCTTGCTTAACAGTGATCCGAACACTAGATTCTTCCAAATCTCTGGAATATACAACACATTATTCAGAGTAAGGTCATTGCCCGAGGTCATTCAGTATCACTTTTCCTTGGGCCATGATGTCCAAGGTTCCTGAGTTCTCCATGAACAGCTTATCTCCATTGACTTCTTCAAAGTTGTGGAGAAGCTCCTTATTGCAGCAAACATGTCTGGTGGCTCCAGTATCGATCCACCACTGCCATGGGTTGAACCGACCAAGTTTAGTTTGGAGACTACAGTGCAGAGGTCATCCATTTTTGGTCCCTCGTTCAGGTTGGCCTCCTACTTCTTCTTTGACTTTTTGCATTCCGAAAAATTGTGACCAGCTCAACCATAGTTGAAGTACTTCATAGAGAATTTTTTTTAATGCCTCATATGGGTCCCATCTTGGAAGTCTTTGGTTCTTCTGCATCGAGTTTTGACCGTGCTTGACAACGTTAGCTTTCACAGTAACCTAAGAGAATAGCTTTCTCTCTGAATTCTTGTTGTCTTCTTCAATACAAAGTCTAACAATGAGTTCTTCCATATTCATCTCCTTCTTCTTGTGCTTCAGGTAGTCTTGAAGTTCTTCCAGCCTAAAGGCAACTTCTCAATAATAGCAGCCACCTGGAAGGTTTCACTCAGAATCGTCTCTTCTGAGTGGATCTCGTGCAAGATCACCTAAAGCTCCTGGACTTGGCTGATCACCGTCTTGGAGTTAACCATCTTATAGTCCAGGAATCAATCCACGATGAACTTCTTGGCCCCTGCATTCTCTGTCTTGTATTTCTTGTCAGGGGCTCTCACAGCTCCTTAGTCGTTCTCTTCATACTATACACAACGTACAGTGAGTCAGCAAGCCCGTTCAGGATGTAGTTTCGGCAAAGGAACTCGGAATGAGTCCATGCCTCCATTGTTGATGGTCTGCGCATCAGCATCCTCAGCACGCTTGGGAGGGTCCTCGGTCAAAAATTGAGCTAGATTGAGTGTGGCCAAGTAGAAGAGCATCTTCTGCTGTCATCTCTTGAAGTTCACTCTAGTGAACTTTTCTGGCCTTTCCCCAAGGTTGATTAGCACAGTTTCAATCGGGGCGGAGGGGGCCTTAAGGTATTGAGTTTGTTGCACCTCAATACTTTGTTCTGTGGTCATCTCAACAGAACTCGAGTCTGTTTCAAGATTGTTGGATAATCTGTTGCCTAAGATATTAGGAAAATTATGAATTTACACAAAATCAATTCTAACATATCTATTGAGATGACTTAAGCGGATAATCTCAGGCTGCTAGCTGGGTTAGTTCTTCCAAGCTTCCGGTGGTCTGAGTTGTGGAGTTGATGCGATGCGTAGCAGAATCAAGAGTCAATCACCGAATCGGAAAGAGAATTTGATGGCTAAGATATCGAGGCATGTGCTCAATGCAATTTCCTTGAAACAGATTTATCTCACCTCCGGTTGTGCTTCACTGTTCTCTCGGGTCATCTGCTTCCCAGGATACAATAGTAAAATCATGCAAGCAACCAAACACTAGTTGTTTGTCGCGAACTGAGAATGCATTCGAGTGCTATCACAAGTAGTTCAGCCGAACAAATGCACGACTGAGAGAAAAGAATCGGGGAATGAAGGTGGATTAACTCTTTTACTTTCGCTTTTCTTCTCACTCTATCTTTGCTCAAGATCCAGCCTCCTTATATAGGAGCTCTCACCTTGCCTGCAATGAATGACCAAATTATGGTCATTTATGTTGGGTTTAATATCACCATTAATGTTGAGACGTTACGGAATCACCATTAATTTTATATTAATGCTTCTATTATACTCTTGAACAGGTAGCAAAAAAAGATTCAAGTGGCAAAATGTTAGTTGTTCATTTATTTGGGAAAATCTTGGCTCGACCGGTTCGACATTCAACGTTCGCATGTTGTGCTTATACACGAGTCAACCTTGATTCAATACAATCTTGACCCTGAATTTATACCCACCCTTACACACTCACACATGAAAAAGTCTCTCTCCATGCATATATTTATAATATCAATATATATATATCATAATTTAAACTAAGGGTAATTTTGCATGCAGTCCCTATTGGCAAACAAATCTTTGCATGCAGTCTCCATCCATGAAAATCTTTGTTTTCACTCCCCAGTCAAACATCTTTACCTAATTGCCCATGATATTTTTAGGTACAAAAAGTCTAAAAATCAGTATAAATCCTCTTAAATTGAGTATATTAACTTAGAATCTAGTATATTTTCTATCAAATTGAGTACGATTCTTTTTTCACCTCAAAATATACTCGATTTTAGTTTAATGTGCTGAATTTAATAGGAATTATGCTCATTTTTAGACTATTTGTACCGAAAAATATGAGGATTAATTTCGATAGAAAATATACTCGATCCTAGTATAGAGTACTAGATTATAGTGTAAAGTGCTGAATTTAACATAAATTATACTTATTTTTAGACTTTTTATACCTAAAAAATAAGAGAGACAATTTTGATAGAAAATATACTCAATTTTTAATATAAAGTACTGACTTTAAGAATAATTATACTTATTTTTGGACTTTTTGTACTCAATTTTAGAATTTTTTTACCTAAAAAATTTGAGGGACAATTTAGGTATCAATATTTGCATGAGGGAGTTGAAACAAGTAATACTTTGCATGCATGGAGTGGAAACAAAGTTTTTTGGACATGGAGATTGCATGCAAAGTTAACATTTTGATTGAAGATTTTTCTCTAATTTACCGTTAAACTAATAATAAATCTAAAAAAATTTTAATATGAAACTAACAACCAATGCACAATGAAATCTAGCTCTTCAGCTCTACCTTTCATGCCATGTACATTTCCAGCAGAAATCAGCTTGCTCCCGTAAATTCATAATTTTTAACATATAAAATTGGGAAGCATCGCATTAAAGTAATGAATAAAAAAAATTGCAATTCCGCACATTTTAATCACAAGTTAATTTGCAAAACTAATTTGCGTCCATTCTATAATAGTACACTAATATAAAATTTCAAGTCACATCTTTTTTTAATAATTCAATATCTGAACTTCAATTAATCATAGAGATAGTTGGCACATGTTTCTTGTGACCCGTAACTTCAAGGTTATTATCATTTTTGGATCCACATACCCATTAAAAAACAAACCCAATCACTTCCAAATGTACCATAAAAATTGACATTGTAACAACTTGTAACATACTAAGACTATCTCCTGTCCAAAATAAACAAATCATTTCCAAATGTATCATGAAAATTGGCATTGTAACAACTTGTAACATAGGTCTATGACACTAAGACTATCATAAAAATTGGCATTGTAAAATATTATATTAACTATCATTATTAATATGATATTTTACTACATAAGGGAATTTCAATATTATCCATTTTATGTATTTAATTTTTTATAATTCCAAAAACACATATTAAATTATATTGTCCTTAATTCCTTATACCGCTTCCTTATGAAATAATTACTTGGGTTTGTGTGTGCGCATCTTTATATTTTTGCTCTACTAGTTCAAAATTTCACCGCTTTCCATTTATGCTATCGAATTAAGCTTTAAGGGCATAGATCCATTAAAAAATTTATAGGAGTATGGTCCAGTCCAGAAGCTGAGTCGGATGGAGGTGGGTCGTGCTGTCCTCATGGTTGACAGAAAGTCGTTACGAAGCCTGGTCAATCTGGCACCCGTCGAAAGGGCTTACGCGGGCAGATGACGGGGGGTGATGACGAGGATGATGACGCGAGGGCCCTGCGCACACTCAGACGAGCCCCTTCTACGTTAGAGACCAAGAACCAGGGAAAAAGTCCCCGGGTCAGGCCCTCCGACGCTCAAGTCAGGTACTTTTTCCCCAGAAGGACCGTGAAAGGACGAAAAGTAAAAGACGAGAATGAAATGACGAGTGAGCGTACCTGCGTAGAGATAAAGCCTCCCTTTTTATATGACCGTAGATGCTTCTGGAATCTGACGGGTGTCAGGTAATGTCGGATGTCAGAATCTGTCTGGCGGTGAATGACACATGCCACTTTTTTATAGGTCGGCGGAAGGATCAAGGTGTCGCGAGCCCTAGACCATTGGTATATTCCCTGACATGTGGTGATTATTCTCTGACAGGTTATTACGATTCCCTGACTTAACTGTCGTCTAGTGCTTGACCACCCAGATCTGTCGAACTAGAACTGGGTCTTCGTACCTGTGAGCCTTAACCTGTGGATGTAGACCTGTATTCCATAACCTTTGTTTGCCTCTTCATAAATCTAGACCTGTATGTCTGGCCCTGTCCTACGTGTCTTGCCTTGTGAACTCCTAACCTGCTTTACCTTGTAAATCGTGATCTGTATGCCTTAGCCCAATTCCGCTTTTCCTAAATCCCGACCTGTACGCCTCAGTCTGATTCCGTCTATCCTGAATCCCGACCTGTACGCCTCAGTCTGATTCCGTCTGCCCTGCATCCTGACCTGTACGTCTCAATCCGATTCCGTCTGCCCCGACATGTACGCCTTAGTCCGAGTCCGTCTGTCCCGACCTGTATGTCTTGATTCATATATCCTTCAACTGCATGTTCCAATTCGTATATCCTAACCTGTGATTCCTGACCTGTAATCCTTGGTTGGTACATTCTGACCTGTACGCTCTGGCCTGGCTGTCCTGCTCCGCGAGTCTATAATTCCTGACCTGTAATCCTTGGCTTGCACATCCCAACCTGTACGCTCTGGCCCGGCTGTCCTGCTCCGCGAGTCTATAATTCTTGACCTGTAATCCTTGGCTTGCCCATCCCGACCTGCACGCTTTGGCCCCTATGTTCTGTGCCGCAAGGCTATAAATCATGACCTGTGATCCTGGCTTCCGAGTTCCTACTCGAC
The DNA here is from genome assembly GCF_018446385.1 of Zingiber officinale. Taxonomy (NCBI): domain Eukaryota; kingdom Viridiplantae; phylum Streptophyta; class Magnoliopsida; order Zingiberales; family Zingiberaceae; genus Zingiber; species Zingiber officinale. The sequence goes on from NC_055996.1 coordinate 84,584,422, forward strand.
CCGTAGGCCTAACCCCGGAATGCCACTTATGCCCGACCAGGACCGTCTTGTAACTTGGCACTTTGAATTACACGTAGGTCGGACTCTTGACCTCCATGTAGGCCAGACTTTTCACCACCACGTAGGTCTAACTTCTGACCGCCGCGTGAGCTTGACTTTTTACCACTATGAGGGCTTGACTTCTGACCGTCACGAAGGCTTGACTTCCGACCACGTCAACCATCCAACCCCACTATCATGCGCTGTATCACAAGCCTCCCCCTCAAGTCTAGTCGAAGGAGGCTCCAGTCCGACTGACTAGACCCAAGTCCCGGTTCACTCGTTCCCCTTACTGAGACTTTAGCCCCTTTCTTTTTCCCGAGTCCTTGGAAATTCCATCATGCGCTGGAGTGTCACACTTCTTCCCAGGAGTTTTGAGTTATTGCACCCGCTAGCATATCCGGGGAGATGTAACACCTCCTTAAATGAGCCCTTATTCCCTAAAGGTGTTCATCTTTCCCAAGGAGAATGCCTTATACACATCTCTTTAAATAGAGCCACCCTTCGTCAATAGAATCAACTATCTTCTCCTACTCAAACCTCCATGGAACCTACAATGGGATCTGACGAACCTTCTTCTTTGCAGCAACAGATTACCCATCTGACTGAATTATTGGCCCAGAAAGATGAGGCCTTACTGGAGATGACTCAAAGAAGGGATCTTCAAGCCTCCCTGACTCGTGAAATGGAAGAACTCTGGCTGGCTGCTAAGTCCCGGACTCGAGCCGAGGTAGCTTTAAAGCATAAGGCTCGTGCAGACCTGAATAGTCAGACCCATTATATTGCCTACCTAAAGATGAGACATGAGGACTCTATAGCCCTCCTGCAAGAGGAAGGCCGGATAAAAGATGAAACCATCACCAATCTACAGAGCAGCCTCCAACATGTCAAGGAAAAACTGACTCAAGCACAGGCACATCTAGTGAGAAGGGACCAGACTTCCTGAGCTTGTAATAATAGGAACCTTTGAAAGATAGTCCTCAAGTGTGGGTCTGAATCTGTATTTTCTTGTTTCCTTCTCTTGTCATGCTTTATAGGCGCATGTTTCCCAAGAATATTTTCAAGGAAAGATAATTGAGAAAGAATAATTTGCTTACCGAACCTTTTGCTTACCGCAAGGGTTGAGAGGACTTAGCTTATCCGGGCATGCTTGTATCTTCTATCTGATTGTAGTGAAAATGCGGTCCACAGACCTATTAAGTATGAGAGTGTGTCCCTTGGTGACCTGCACCAAAGTATGAGCTGGGGACACTGACCTGGAAGGTTGTTGGGCGTGAGGGCAGGCTCACTTATAACTCGCACTAAGGCTAGAGTCTGGGACACCGACCTGGATGGTCGTTGGGCGTGAGAACATGCTCACTTATAACTCGCACTGAGCGAGAGTCTGGGGCACAGACCTATACGATCGTTGGGCGTGAAAGCATGCTCACTTATAACTCGCATTGGGGCAAGATTCTGGGACACCGACTTCGACGGTCGTTGGGCGTGAGAGCATGCTCACTTATAACTCGTACTGGGACGAGAGTCTGGGACACCGACTTGGACGGTCGTTGGGCTTGAGAGCATCATCACTTATAACTCGCACTGGGGCAAGAGTCTGGGACACCGACCTAGACGGTCGTTGGGCGTGAGAGCATGCTCACTTATAACTCGCACTGGGGCGAGAGTCTGGGACACCGACCTGGACGGTCGTTGGGCTTGAGAGCATGCTCAATTATAACTCGCACTGAGGCGAGAGTCTGGGACACCGACCTGAACGGTCATTGGGCGTGAGAGCATGCTCACGTATAACTCGCACTAGGGCGAGAGTCTGGGACACCGACCTGGACGGTCGTTGGGCATGAGAGCATGCTCACTTATAACTCGCACTGGGGCGAGAGTCTGGAACACCGACCTGGATGGTCGTTGGGCGTGAGAACATGCTCACTTATAACTCGCACTGGGGCGAGAGTCTAGAACACCGACCTGGACGGTCGTTGGGCATGAGATCATGCTCACTTATAACTCACACTAAGGCGAGAGTCTGGGACACCAACCTGGACGGTCATTGGGCTTGAGAGCATGCTCACTTATAATTCGCACTGAGGCGAGAGTCTGGGACACCGACCTGAACGGTCGTTGGGCGTGAGAGCATGCTCACGTATAACTCGCACTAGGGCGAGAGTCTGGGACACCGACCTGGATGGTCGTTGGGCATGAGAGCATCCTCACTTATAACTCGCACTAGGGTGAGAGTCTGGGACACCGACCTGGACGGTCGTTGGGTGTGAGAGCATGCTCACTTATAACTCGCACTGGGGCGAGAGTCTGGGACACCGACCTGGACGGTCGTTGGGCTTGAGAGCATGCTCACTTATAACTTGCACTGAGGCGAGAGTCTGGGACACCGACCTGGACGGTCGTTGGGCGTGAGAGCATGCTCACTTATAACTCAAACTGCGGCGAGAGTCTGGGACACCGACTTGGACGGTCGTTGGGGGTGAGAGCATGCTCAATTATAACTCGCACTCAGGCGAGAGTCTAGGGCACCGACTTGGACGGTCGTTAGGCGTGAGAGCATGCTCACTTATAACTCGCACTAGGGCGAGAGACTGGGACACCGACCTGTACGGTCGTTGGGTGTGAGAGCATGCTCACTTATAACTCACACTGAGATGAGAGTTTGAGACACCGACCTGGACGATCGTTGGGCATGAGAGCATCCTCACTTATAACTCGCACTGAGGTAAGAGTCTAGGACACCGACCTGGACGGTCGTTGGGCGTGAGAGCATGCTCACTTATAACTCGTACTGGGGCGAGAGTCTGGGACACCGACTTGGACGATCGTTGGTCGTGAGAGCATGCTCACTTATAACTCGCACTAGGGCGAGATTCTGGGACACCGACCAAGATGGTCGTTGGGCGTGAGAGCATGCTCACTTATAACTCGCATTGGGGCAAGATTCTGGGACACCGACTTGGACGATCGTTGGGCGTGAGAGCATGCTCACTTATAACTCGTACTGGGGTGAGAGTCTGGGACACCGACTTGGACGGTCGTTGGGCTTAAGAGCTTCCTCACTTATAACTCACACTGGGGCGAGAGTCTGGGACACCGACATGGACGGTCGTTGGGCGTGAGAGCATGCTCACTTATAACTCGCACTGAGGCGAGAGTCTGGGACACCGACCTGGACGGTCGTTGGGCTTGAGAGCATACTCACTTATAACTCACACTGAGGCGAGAGTCTGGGACACCGACCTGAACGGTCGTTGGGCGTGAGAGCATGCTCATGTATAACTCGCACTAGGGCGAGAGTCTGGGACACCGACCTGGACGGTCGTTGGGCATGAGTGCATGCTCACTTATAACTCGCACTGGGGCGAGAGTCTGGAACACCGACCTGGATGGTCGTTGGGCGTGAGAGCATGCTCACTTATAACTCGCACTGGGGCGAGAGTCTGGAACACCGACCTGGACGGTCGTTGGGCATGAGATCATGCTCACTTATAACTCACACTGAGGCGAGAGTCTGGGGCACCGACTTGGACGGTCGTTGGGTGTGAAAGCATGCTCACTTATAACTCGCACTAGGGCGAGAGTCTGGGACACCGACCTGGATGGTCGTTGGGCGTGAGAGAATGCTCACTTATAACTCACACTGAGGCGAGAGTCTAGGACACCGACCTGGACGGTCGTTGGGCGTGAGAGCATACTCACTTATAACTCGCACTGAGACGAGAGTCTGGGACACCGACCTGGACGGTCGTTGGGCGTGAGAGCATGCTCACAAAACTTGCAGTGGGGCGAGATTCTGGGACACCGACCTGGACGGTCGTTGGGCGTGAGAGCAGGCTTACTTATAACTTGCACTGGGGGGAGAGTCTCGGATACCGACCTCGACGGTCGTTGGACGTGATAGCATGCTCACTTATAACTCGCATTGGGGCGAGTGTCTGGGACACCAACCTGGACGGTCGTTGGGCGTGAGAGCATGCTCATTTATAACTCGCACTGAGGCGAGAGTCTGGGACACCGACTTGGATGGTCGTTGGGCGTGAGAGCATGCTCACTTATAACTCGTACTGAGGCGAGTGTCTGGGACCCCGACCTGGACGGTCGTTGGGTACGAGATCATACTCACTTATAACTCGCACTGGGGCGAGAGTTTGGGACACCAACCTGGACGGTCGTTGGGCGTGATAGCATGCTCACTTATAACTCGCACTGGGGCGAGAGTCTGGGACGCCGACCTGGATGGTCGTTGGGTGTGAGAGCATGCTCACTTATAACTCGCACTGAGGCGAGAGTCTGGGGCACCGACCTGGACGTTCGTTGGGCGTGAGAGCATGCTCACTTATAACTCGCACTGGGCTAGAGTTTGGGACACCGACCTGAACGGTCGTTGAGCGTGAGAACATGCTCACTTAAGCAAAACAGGCGATGGACCCGTGCGGCAGCCCATCGAACCATTTTTAGGCAAAGCCCGATAAGGTATTCAGGAATACCCGACACTTAACGGCATCGCTATATTGGTGTAACAGAGCCGCATTCCTGAACTTGCGGAAGTGGTCTTCAAGATCCTTGCTGCCATCATATTCCCCGATAGCAGGGAGTCGGTACCCTTTGGGTAGCCTTTCCTCCAATATTTTGGAAGAGAAGGGCACTTTCTCCTCCAGCTCTGCACGACGTTCCTCTCGAGGAACAATAGACTACCCTCTTTTCGAATCTTTAGGCAAAGAACTTTCAGCCATAGAAATTTGTGGCTGCTTTTTGCCGCTGTAGCATCCAGGGTCTGGCTGATAGTAACCCTGGCCCGGCTCTCTATAGAAGGTCGGAGGAAATTCCATGGGTTGTTTTCTTTTGGAACCCCTGTCAGAGGCATGAGCCGGCTCTTTGGAAACCTCGGGTAACTTTCGTGGTCGGGAGGCAGTAGTTTGTTGTTTTTCAGAGGTCACCCGCTTCTTGGCCTCTTTGAATAGTTCGTACTCTCCCGCTGTCATGGTCACGTTAATGCGACCAAAGTCCTCCATCGTCACGTTCTGGAGCAGGTAGTTGTGTTCCCATAGACGACACCAAATTTAATCCCGTCCAGAAGTTGAGTCGGTTGGAGGCGGGTCGCATTGTCCTCGCTGTTGATAGAAAGTTGTTGCGAAGCTTGGTCGATCTGGCACCCACCGGAAGGGCTTACGCGGGAGGATGACGGGGGGTGATGATGAGGATGATGACGCGAGGGCCCTGGGCACACTCAGATGAGCCCCTTCTGCGTTAGAGACCAAGAACCAAGGAAAAAATCCCTGGGTCAGGCCCTCCGACGTTCAAGTCAGGTACTTTTTTCCCAGAAGCACCGTGAAAGGATGAAAAGTAAAAGACGAGAATGAAATGACAAGTGAGTGTACCTGCGTAGAGACAAAGCCTCCCTTTTTATATGGCCGTAGATGCTTCTGGAATCTGACGGGTGTCAGGGAATGTTGGGTGTCAGAATCTGTCTAGCAGTGAATGACACATGCCACTTTTCTATAGGTCAACGGAAGGATCGAGGTGTCGCGAGCCCTAGACCATTGGTATATTCCCTGACATGTGGTGATTATTCTCTGATAGGTTGTTACGATTCCCTGACTTAACTGTCGTCTAGTGCTTGACCACCCAGATCTGTCGAACTGGAACTGGGTCTTCGTACCTGTGAGCCTTGACCTGTGGATGTAGACCTGTATTCCATAACCTTTGTTTGCCTCTTCGTAAATCCAGACCTCTATGTCTGGCCCTGGTCTACGTGTCTTGCCTTGTGAACTCCTAACCTGCTTTACCTTGTAAATCGTGATCTGTATGCCTTAGCTCGATTTCGCTTATCTTGAATCCCGACCTGTACGCCTCAGTTCGATTTTGTCTATCCTGAATCCCGACCTGTACGCCTCAGTCCAATTCCGTCTGCCCTGCATCCCGACCTGTACGCCTCAATCCGATTCCATCTGCTCCAACCTGTACGCCTTAGTCCAAGTCCGTCTGTCCCGACCTGTATGCCTTGATTCGTATATCCTTCATCTGTACATTCAAATTCGTATATCCTGACCTGTGATTCCTGACCTGTAATCCTTGGTTGGGACATTCTGACCTGTATGTTCTGGCCCGGTCGTCCTGCTCCGCGAGTCTACAATTCCTGACCAGTAATCCTTGGCTTGCACATCCCGACCTGTATGCTCTGGCCCGGCTGTCCTGCTCCGCGAGTCTATAATTCCTGACCTGTCATCCTTGGCTTGCACATCCCAACATGTACGCTTTGTCCCCTATGTTCTGTACCGCAAGGTTATAAATCCTGACCTCTGATCCTGGCTTCCGAGTTCCTACTCGACCCGTAGGCCTAATCCCGAAATGCCACTTATGCCCGACCAGGACCGTCTTGTAACCTGGTACTTTGAATTAAACGTAGGTCAGACTCTTGACCTCCATGTAGACAAGACTTTTGACCACCACGTAGGTCTGACTTCTGACCGCCACGTGAGCTTGACTTTTGACCGCCATGAGGGTTTGACTTCTGACCGCTACGAGGGTTTGACTTCCGACCACGTCAACTATCCAACCCACTATCATGCGCCGTATCAGAGTACATTAATTTTAATTTAAAATGATTTAGAGTTCTCTAAGTCATTAGCTGTTTTTAACCATAAGTAAAAGGTTTTATAAGTGATCATTTCTAGGTGGAATAAGAATGACATTTTTTTCCTTCTAAATCAACAGTGAGAGGAGCACGTTTGAATGCAGATTTACAAGTTTCTTACTTTATTATTGCTTATTCTCCTCATCTTGTCTATCCGACAACCTTCCTCAAGTTTTGTCACATGGAGCACGCATTCATTTCAGAGACACATGTTAAACTTGACCATGTGCAGTGCTAAACTTGAGGGCCTTTAATTCCCTCTATAAAACGCGATCATCATCACCTTTACTAACACAATATAGACACTGCACGACCTTTTTTCTCGTTTGCTTTGTTGAGTAGACATGGCTCCAAATAGGCCTTCAAATTACGAGGATGATCAGGTATATATATTGTTATCTGCAACTTCATTTCTTTTTTCTTGTTTTGGCCCTCAATTAGCAGCTTGAATCAGTGTTAAGCATATAATTTTAGATTGCAAGGATCTAGGAGAACCACCGTATGTTACTGCTGTTCTAATATTGCATAGGTTAGATGAGATACACTGCTGAACATGTCTCCACAAACTAAACTAAATTTGTTTGTTTTTTTCTCCTTTGTTTTTTAGTAGATATGGCTACAAATAAACCTTCAAATTACTAGGATGATCAGGTATATATATATTGTTATCTGCAACTTCATTTCTTTTTGCTTGTTTTGCCCCTCAATTAGCTGCTAGCTAGGATGACTGGAGCATGGTTTATCAGAACGGACGTGTGGAGTCAAATTTCCAATAGATAACGTTGTAGACAGCTCAGGACTTTATTTTAATTTATTTCTTCAAATAAAATAATATAAATTTATATAATAAAAAATAAATATTGTGACGAATAAGTTCTACCTAACTTTGCAAATGCAATATAATATTTGTCCTTTACGTCTACTTAACTTTGCAAATCTGAATAATTAGATTCTTGTCCCATTGGCATGGCATAGCGGTTAAGGCGGTGTCATAGTTTGATCTTCTACTGAGATATGTGTTGGTGCTAAATTTAGTGGAAAAACATAGGCCGGGCGGCCGTGGGCTGAAATATCCATGGGTAGAAAAAGCACACGAGTTTGTCTTCGCTAGCGAAGTATCGATTCGGTATTGGATGGTCTTATAGGGACGACAAGACCATGAGGGTTCACTGTCAACGACTTGCTGCAGTGCTTCTGTAATTTACCTTGGGGATTGATGGGAAACTACCATGGATTGGACCTATCATCTTCAGGATTAGTTGGGTCAACCGGACACCTAGGTTATCAATAAATAATAAATAATAATAATAATAATAATAATAATAATAATAATTATTAGATTCTTATCCTCAGGTAAAGTATGATGGTAAGAAGGACATGCTCTCATGCAACGCAGTTTGAACCTCTCGCAAGATGTATCATACTGTGTTTGAACCACTAGTGACTTTGGACCACCCATATGTACTTTTCGGATTTCTCATGGTAGCCGATATAAAATTTTCGTGGGTTCGAACCAATCACCTTCATGATTACTCGATACAAAAAGTTAGATACTTGTATTATAAAAAAAATCACAGATATTATATCTATTGAAATCAATAGCTCTCAAGTTATTACATATACAAGGATAAAGACAATTAGCAATAAATTAAAGGATTAATTCCCTTGATTATTATTGAATATTTTTAGATTTAATTCTAATTTCTAACCTTTTGTTTCTACTTTTTGCAAGGTTTTGGTGGAAGGAAACTCTCATATAAAGACAATGATATTAAATAGGCCTCTAAAATTCAACGCCCTCAACTATCAAATGGTTCGTTCATCCTTAGTCTCAATTATACAAAGCCATTTAAAAATATTATTTTTGATAAATTACAGGCCATTATTAATGCTCTAAAATTAAGCCAAACAAATCAAGTAAAAGTTTGATTTCTTTATCTCCATCCAATTTAGAAGCATTCCATTTATAGGTTGCCCAAGTGTTAGTACCTATAGTTTATAGAACTCCAAACACCATTACATATATATCAAACCATTTTAAAGATAAATTTACTTATTTACTCTCACATTTCAGCTAAAATATTGGCAATAAATATTCCATTGTTATATTTCTCTTTTGATTTTAATTTGTGCTTCTTGTTGAATTAGGCTTCTGATTTCTATTAAAAACAAATCTTGTTTTCAAGGTTTTGCAATTGTCGGAGGAGCTCCAGAAGTTGGAAAATGATCCTGTTGTTGGGTTGGTAATTGTAAAGGTACATGCATGCAATCAATTGCCTTCTGTGAACTTTCAAAATATTATTATTCTCCGGATCAAATTCAATATATATAAGTGTCTAATTTTCTAATATTTCATCATGGATTGAAGGCAAATGGAAAAGTATTTTGTGCGGGAGGAGATGTTATTGAATACTATCGTTGCTCGCTCACAGGTATTATTCAATACGGCTATATTGATTAGCTGGAAGTTTTTTTTGTGATACTGCAGTATTATTCATTTTTATCTGAAATTTGATACGAGCAACTAATTGTTAACCTAAATATGAGAAGGTGAGTGGGCACTGGCAGCTAAAATTTATCAAAAGCAACTCACCTTGGACTACCTAGTGGCAACATACATTAAGCCCGTGGTCAGTTGATCATATCATATATAACAATAGAATTACTGAAACAATATTTTTCAAATATGTTTTGTAACATTTCGAATTAAGCACATTTCTACTTGAAGGTTTTCCTGATCAATGGGGCAGTGATGGGAGGTGGTGCTGGACTTTCTATGAACACAAGCTACCGAGTCGTTACCGAAAATACGGTATGATCAATCGGTCATTTATGCTAACATTTGTAGTTTTGAACATGTGCTTTGTATTTGCTTTTAGGTCTTTGCAATGCCAGAAGCAGCTATAGGACATTATCCGGATGTTGGAGCATCTTATTTTCTTTCTAAGCTTCCCGGCTTCTTAGGTTATCACTTAGTTAATAACTCTATTGATTACATATGTGATTATATTGAAAATATATGATGATCTTTAAACTCTGTGATTGTTCATTTTAGGGGAATATCTTGGCCTTACTGGTGCAAAACTGAATGGTGCTGAGATGGTAGCATGTGGACTTGCCACTCACTTTGTTCCTTCAAAAGTATATTGTTTCTTGTTTTACCAAAATAGATTTGTTTTTTTTCCTTTAACAACATCATTGTTCTTACACTATTATTTCTGACCAATAAGTAGAATTTACTTTTGTTGGAGAAATCATTGCATGAGGTGGATGTTGCTGAACCAAATACAATCCAGGGAATTATTAGCAAATATACTCAGCAAGTGCCATTGAAAGAACACAGTGTTCTTCATAGGTGAGCCATACATCACTACATGCACATTTTCTCTTTTCCACAAATATATATATATATACTCAGCATCTTTCTATTCATATCATTTTTGTAGGCTTAACCTCATCGACCACTTTTTCTCAAAACAAACAGTAGAACAAATCTTATCTTCCTTGGTAAGGAAACAACCCAACACTATCTATTTTTATATATGTTTGTATACCTTGTTAATTGAGTCATAATTTAAATAAAGATATGTATTCATTATTTCCTATTTATGATTGTTTAGGAACATGAGAATGCAACTTTGAAAGAGGAGTGGATTACTAAGTCAATAAGATCAATGAAGGCAGCATCACCAATAAATCTTAAGATCTTCTTTATGTCGGTAAATTATCTATTATCTTTCTTCTTTTTTTAAGAGTTTATTACTTGATGAAGATAAAAGAGAAAAGGACAAGTGATATAAAAGGTACATATAATAATGTAATTGGATATATCTTATCTTAACTCATTCTTAGATTAGGAAAGGTCGATTTGAACCACTTGAAGAGTGTCTAATTCGAGACAGTAGAATATCTTCTCATTCTATTCGACGAACAATGTCGAATGACTTTCTTGTGGTACGTATTCACTATTTACCTTTACTTGGATAGAGTTTATTTCTTTTTTCTCATTTTTGAAAAAAGTGCTGACATATATATTGTTGAATGTAGGGTGTTAGGGCAACACTATTGGAGAAAAATTACAAACCAAAGGTGATATATCTACATGCACAAGTTGTACCAAAATTCTTCTAAATAACCTTTCACATGTATTTTTGTTTTTTTTCATATTAATTTCTTTCTTCATTTTGTTATCATACTTGGCAGTGGGAGCCTTCGAAATTGGAACTGGTTAGCAATGATATGGTGGAGACATATCTGACAAAGATACCTGAGATTGAAGGCTGGAAAGAACTCCAACTTCCTACCAGAGACATGCTTGAGAAGGCACTCAGAGCTAAACTCTAGAGTCTCGTTTACTTGAAGAGAAATAAAAGGAATGGAAATAAGCAAGTTTGAATAAAATGTGCAATGGCAGACAATGACTTATTTATCTGCAACAAAGAGTTAGCACCAAAGACCCAAGGCTTAATCTCAGCAGATGAGGTCATTAATATAGGCGCACTTGGATGTCATAAGAGCTCATAAATGTAGGAAGCGTTACAGCTCATGCTTTCAAGTATAGTGTCACGCCCCAAGACCTAGGCGTACACGAGTTATTCGTGAATATAAATATTCGAAAATAACAAGTCTCATATACTGAATACTAAACTAGTAATGATTTAACGGAAATATTGTCTTTACAAAGTGAAAATCTAATAGCGATAGGTAGAGCGTACAAGTAAAAATAACATAACTAAAAGGAAGAATTGTTTGAACAGGGATCCAATACCAATCCCAAAACATCTCTTGCTCCTCTTTCTTGACTTGTTCTTCGTCTTTATCTGGGGATGGGAGTAAGGGGGTGAGTGCTCCGAAAAACACTCGGTAAGTGGGGGTCGATCGAGCATTGAACGACATAATACAAAACATAACAAGATATTCGGAATTCATGACAGGAACATATTTCATGAAACATGGTAAAAACATAACTTAATCGAAAACATATACTTATAGCACTATTAATCATCTTATTTTCTATGGTATTACTGATCAGTCCCCTATATGTAATTCCTTTAAGGATAAGGTCATATATCGATTATTATTATCCACCGCATCAGAATCATAACTTGTCATATCTTAACATGATTTCAGAAATTCCCTTTTATCATATCTAACTTGAGTCATAACAATGCATCTTGGAATTTAGAAAGTGCATCTTGGAATTCAAAAAACTAAATAATCAGTCATAACATGAGAGGAACTATCCTACCCATGACCTTGAGCTTGCAGCAGTAGTGTTCGCTCTCAAGATTTAGAGACATTACTTGTATGGAGCTCAGTGCAGGGTGTACACATATCATCAGAGTCTGAAGTATTTCTTCACTCAGAAGGATCTGAATATGCGACAGCGCAGATGGCTAGAACTGGTCAAAGACTATGACATAGATATCCTCTACCACCCAGGAAAAGCAAATAGGGTAGCAGACGCCCTCAGCAGAAAGTCCAGCGTTACCCTATTATCTCTAGCAGCCATGTCACCGCCCCTATAGAAGGAGATCTCAGATTTCGGTCTCGAACTCATAGTCGGACAGCTCTCTACTATGACATTAGAGTCTACCTTGCTCGGTGACATCCAGACAGCTCAGTAGCAAGATCACGAAATTCAGAGAATCAAGCAAGGTTTAGCGAAATCGAAGGTGGAGAGTTCAGAGTGTCCGCTAGTGGGGTGCTGTATTTTGGTGACAGATTATGCGTTCCAGATCAGGAGGAACTCAGAAGGAAGATTTTAGATGAGGCTCACAAGACTCCCTATGCGATGCATCCAGGCTCCACTAAAATGTACCAGGACTTGAAGAAACATTTTTGGTGGCACGGGATGAAGAGAGACATCGCTCGTTATGTCAGCACCTGCCTAACCTGTCAGAGGGTTAAGGCAGAACATCAGAGACCAGGAGGAGTTTTGCAGCCCATTCAGATTCCATAATGGAAGTGGGAAGACATTTCTATGGATTTTATAGTGGGACTACCCAGAACCACGAATGGTTTCGACACCATCTGGGTAATAGTCAACAGGTTGACTAAATCAGCCCACTTCCTAGCTATCAGAATATCCTATTCCATGGAGCAGTTAGCTCAGTTGTATCTCAAGGAGATCGTCAGGCTGCATGGAGTCCCACGAACCATTATTTCAGACAGAGACAGTAGGTTCACATCACACTTCTGGGAGTGTATACAGTCAGCTTTGGGCACGAAGTTAAAGTTTAGCACAACCTTCCATCCTCAGACAGATGGTCAGACGGAGCGAGTAAATCAAGTACTCGAAGATATGCTCCGAGCATGTGCCCTAGACTTCAAGGGAAGTTGGTGCAAATATCTAAGCTTAGCAGAGTTTGCATACAATAACAGCTATCAGGCCACTATCGGTATGACACCTTACAAGGCTCTATGCGGGCGGAGGTGTAGATCTCTAATCTACTGGTATGAGAGTGGTGAACAGAAGGAACTAGAGCTTCAGACAGATCTAGTGGCAGATACCACAGCAGATATACAGCAGATCCGCCAGAGGATAGAGACAGCTCAGAGCCGCCAGACCTTTAGAGTTTTCAGTCGGGGATTCAGTGTTCCTCAGAGTAGCTCCCATGAAGGGAGTAATGCGTTTTGGGAAGAAGGGCAAGCTAAGTCCCAGATATGTGGGACCATACCTTATCAGCAGAAGAGTGAGCAAGGTAGCATATGAGCTAGAGCTACCTCAGGAAATGTCAGCTGTCCACAATGTATTTCATGTCTCTATGCTGAAGAAGCATACCCCAGATGTCACCCAGGTGATTGAGCCCCAGTTGGTACAGATCCGCGAAGACCTCAGCTATGACAGTCGGCCTATTCAGATAATAGACCGAGCAGTTAAGAAATTGCGGAACAAGGAAGTACCATTAGTGAAAGTTATTTGGCAAAGTCACACAGCAGACGAGGCAACTTGGGAGACAGAAGCCAGCATGAGACAGAAGTACCCAGAATTATTCTAAGTTCAAGGACGAAGTTTTTATAAGGTATGGGGGATTGTAACTCCCAAAAATTCCCGAACCTGCATTATAAATATTCTATGATTTTTCTGGGATTTTTAGATATTTTTCCGGAATTTTCCGAGTAGCAGAAGCAGCAAAAATAATTAGAACCGCAAAATAGCTTAGGCGGGAATTGAACCCGGAACCCCTCGGATCCGATAACTTTTAGTTAGCCTTAGTAACCGGTGAACCCAGCAGGGTCGTGCTGAAAGAAAGAGGATTCAATTTAATTTATATTAGAGTTAGACCAAAGTACCCACTTAATATAAATAGGAAGTTTAAGTGGGGTTTGGATTATTTGATTTGGTTTGGTTCGGCAACTTCTCCACCGAGACCTAACCTCACGCCGCCCCCTTCCTCTCCTCCCTCTCTCGGCGCATCAAGCCAAGGGCTTCTAGGAGCACCTCCCGGCAACATCAAGGGCACGAGGACGCTCTCCTCCGTGAGAGGAACGCTTAGACGCGAGAAGATCGTCGAGAAGTCGTCTCCACTGGAATTCTAGCGAATAGTATTGTAAGGAAATTAGCGTACGAGGTAAGAAACCCCTCACCTGCAGTATAAGTAGCTCCGTTTGGTTTTCTATGCATTAGTTTAGTTATATGCAGATTTTTCGGACACATAGGGTGTATTTAACCCTCCTCGCAGGTTTAGGGATTTAGTGAGTACCTTTGGATAGGTCGGACACGTCTTTCCCCCTTCAGTTGGAGGTTTTAGATGTTGTCGGGTGCCTAGAGGTAGTCTCCCTAATAGAGGGGAGAGTTTAAGCACACTAGATGTTCGATTAAATGATTAGCTCAGTAAAATGCAACTTAGGTATTTTTAATAGCTCAGTAAATGCAATAGAAGCATTTAAAATAGCTTAGTTAGCCTTACTACAGCTTACATGGGACTACGGTCCAATGGGTGGGCTCCCACAGTCGCCTCTAGGTTTAGGTAACCTAGCTCTAGGTTCAGATAACCTAGAAATAGCAAAATAAGCAATTAGTAGTTATGTTCAGTATTTTATTTTCAGTGGCACTGTACAGGATTAGATATCCACTGGGTTGGGCTCCCATAGTCGGTCCCTAGGTTCAGATAACCTAGTAAACCCTACTAAATGCGGGACTTGCAAACCCGGGTCTAGTTAGGGATGCGCGCACAGCAGGTACAGTTGCTGGGCCCAACCAGCAGCATGATTATGTATTTTCACATATTATGTATATAGTTTTCAAAAGTTCATAAAATAGTTGTATGAATTCAGTACAGTTTTAGTATCAGATCAGTAATAGCTTAGCTCAGTATCATGCTCCAGCTTAGTCTTTTTTTCTGTGATTATGCATGATAACTCTATGTTCAGTTCGATATACATGTTTGGATGATTGTATGCCATGCCATCTTTTACATGTTCAGCATATGTTTTAAATAGCATGCTTTAAAAACATTATTAGCACCGTATGCATGTTTTTGTGAGGTAGATGGTTTCTTACTAAGCTTTAAGCTTACAGATTCTACTTTCCTTATACTGCAGATAAAGGTAAAGGGAAAATGGACTAGCAGAGGAAGCTGGAGTTCAATGCAAAGATGGTGTGTGTGGCAGGAACTGGAATAAAAGATCCTTAGGGGTTTTAGCAAGCTTAAATAGTTGAATTCTTAGTATTTCTTCTTTCATGCATTTTTAGACCTTAGAATGTTTAAACCATGGGAGATTTATTTAGTTTGTTAGTAATTATGTTAGAATGCTGGTTAATAGTTGCTAGAATATATTCCAATTGATTTTAGAATGGTTGTGTGAGGTTTCGGCACGCCAGAGTGCTGAAATCAGAGTTCCAGTGCGAAATCAGAAACTCCGATCGATCTACGGATCGATCAGAGTGGAGTTGTGCCACTGGATCGGTCAGCTGACCGATCTAGTTGCCAACAGAAAGTTTATGGATCGGTCAGCCGACCGATCCAAATGCGAACAGAAGCTGCAGCAACTCACTGATCGGTCAGCCGACCGATCAGTGAGCCACTGGATCGGTCTACCGATCGATCAGTGTGCTCCTGGATCGGTCGGTAGACCGATCCAGCCACGTACAGTAGCGATGAAGCTTGTGGATCGGTCAGCCGATCGGTCCAGAGCCTTCTTCCGTGCCAGTATCAAGCTGGATCGATCCTGGGATCGATCCGACAGCCCAATCGATCCATGGATCGATTGAAATGCCTGATTACAGCTAGCAGGACATCCAAAAGGCATAGAATATCTCCCCTAACATATGTACGACTCCTAGGTATACCTAGAATATTAAGTTCAGTTTACAGTAATTAGTTTAGTAAAAATTTTAATCAATCCAGATTTTCCGCAATAGTAATTTAACACAGCATTACGTAACGATCGGCCTCGCAGCCTAGTCAGTAGGAGGCGGGTTGTTACAGAGTGGTATCAGTGCAGTGTTCCATACTTCCTACACACACATCAGCATTGAACCTGCAGCTTCCAAGTAAGAATACCTCTACTCTATTTATGTTCCTTGCTTTCTTGTTATAGTTCATGTTTATAGATAATTGATGCATGTTAGTATGTGATAGTAGATAACATGATAGCAATAGTTATACAATTATAATTGTATTAGTTATACATGTCCTGTCCTCTATGTCTTTAGAAATGGCACGAGGACGCCCAGCTAGAAGGACACCAGCTACTGAGCCCCAGCATGAGGCAGGCAGTTCAGTGCCTCCCCCAGACCTTACAGCGTTAGTGGCTCAGTTACAGCAGCAGGAGATAGCCACCCTCGGCTAATCAGCAGAATACCCCACAATCACCCGGAACCAAATCAGCGACTCCAGTGGTCTTAGAGGTTCCACCAGTCCAGCCTACGGAACCCCAGCAGCAGAGGCAAGGAGAGAAGCTTATCTGATCCAGTGGCAGAGATTCAAGCCAGAGAACTTCTCAGGCACTAGTGAACCATGGGATACACAAGCCTGGTTCAAAACACTGGAGAGTACGATGGAGCTTCTGGACTGGCCAGAATACGAGAAGGTGAAGTGTGCCTCCTTCTGCCTGACAGGAGATGCACGCATGTGGTGGGAGAGAATCAGAGTGAAGCGCCCAGTGAACCAGATGTTATGGGCTGACTTCGAGAAGGAGTTCTTTGAGGAATTCTTTCACATGCGGGTTACGAACCGCCACTACGACGAGTTCACAGAGTTTCGTCAGGGCAACCTTTCAGTGGAGGAAGCCGTGAAGAAATTCAACAGGTTGGCTCATCTATACCCAGAACTAGTCAGCACAGAAAAAGAACGAGTCCGGTTGATGCTCAAGATGCTGAGGCCGGAAATAGCAATGAACGTGGCTGGCGGCATCCACAGGCCGCAAACCACCGAAGAACTAGTCAGCAGCGCCTTGACCACTGAGCACTACCAGAATAGTATCAAGCAGCAGAAGCAAATCCCCTCAGAACCTAAGGGTCAAGGAGGCTCAGGTACCCAGAAGCAGCAGGGCCACAGCTCTCATGGCTCTAACTGGAAAGGGAACTCCAGTAACAAGCGCAAACCAGGGAGTTACCCAAAAGGAGGACCAGCCAGCAAGCAGCCCAGTTATCCAAAGTGTGCTACTTGTGGGAAATTCCATCCTGGAGTTTGTCGTAAGGGCACACGAGGATGCTTTGAATGTGGACAAGAAGGGCACATGGCTAAGCAGTGCCCAAACAAGACCAGTCTTCCTCAGCCACGGCCGATTCAGTACGGAGGCCAGCCAACACAGTTGCATCAGATGTAAGCCACTCTAGATGGTCCACACATCAGCCAGGGCAGATTAGAAGCCCCTCCAGCTATGACCAATGCGAGGATCTACTCACTCACCAGAGAGGATGTAGCAAATGCCTCGACAGTTGTTACAGGTCAGATTAGTATTTTTCAGCAAATAGCAACTGTCTTATTCGATACTGGGGCAACCCATTCTTATATAGCCAGGGCATTCGCAAACAAGTTAGCAATACCTCCAGAGGTACTCAGTAGTCAGTTTCTGACGACATTACCTTCGGGAGAAATTATGGCATCTACGCACTGGCTCAGAGCAGTATAAATCATTATAGCAGACAGAGAACTCTTCTGTGATCTGATCGTGCTAAATATGACTGACTACGACATCATTTTTGGAATGGACTTCTTGATCAGATACGGTGCTTCCATCGAGTGCCGTAAGCAGAAAGTCATATTCCAACACAGTTCGAATTCGTCGGAGAACCCAAAAGAAAGGCCAAGAGGTTTCTCTCAGCTATGAAGGCACAGACATTAATGGATTCAGGGTGTACGGGATTTTTAGCACACGTAGTCAGTACCAGTCAGGACAAGGACCAACAGCTAGCAGGGGTCCGAGTCGTAAGTGACTACCCAGCAGTCTTCCCTGAAGAGTTACCAGGATTAGCACAAGACAGGGAGATTGAATTTGAGATAGAGCTCATTCCCGGTACCAACCCTATTTCCAAAGCACCCTACCGCATGGCTCTAGCCGAACTTAAGGAACTTCATGAGCAATTACGGGAGCTACTTGACAAAGGCTTCATACGCCCTAGTCACTCACCATGGGGAGCGCCTGTATTATTCGTGAAGAAGAAGGACGGAAGCATGCGCTTGTGTATAGATTACCGGGCACTGAACCAGGTCACAATCAAGAACAGGTATCCTCTTCCCAGAATAAATGACCTGTTCGATCAGCTAAAGGGAGCAGCAGTGTTCTCTAAAATAGACCTCAGATCAGGTTATCATCAGGTGAAGGTTAAAGAAGGGGATATACCCAAGACAGCATTCAGGACCAGATACGGACATTATGAGTTCGTAGTCATGCCCTTTGGCGTGACAAATGCTCCAGCTACTTTCATGGACCTCATGAACAGGGTATTCAGGGAATATTTAGATAAGTTTGTTATCGTGTTCATCGACGACATCCTTATCTATTCCAGAACTCAGGAAGAACATGCAGAGCACCTGAGGACAGTATTGCAGACCCTTCAGCAGAATCAGCTGTACGCCAAGTTCATGAAATGTGAATTTTGGCTAGATCAGGTGTCCTTCCTGGGTCACATCATCTCAAAGGATGGTATCATGGTAGACCCTAGTAAGATAGAAGCTGTGAGCAATTGGAAAAGACCCAAGAACGCCAGTGAGATCAGAAGCTTTCTGGGATTAGCAGGTTACTACAGGAAATTCGTAGAGGCCTCCCACTGACAGCTCTTACCAGAAAGAACAGAAAATTTCAGTGGACAGAGGACTGCGAGAACAGCTTCAGCGAGCTGAAAAGGAGATTGACCAGTGCACCTATTCTGACTCTGCCAGAGAACGCAGATAGCTTTGACATATATAGTGATGCCTCAAAGTTGGGACTAGGAGCAGTGCTGATACAAGATGGCAAGGTGATCGCCTATGCCTCCAGACAACTCAAGGATTATGAGAGGAACTATCCTACCCATGACCTTGAGCTTGCAGCAGTTGTGTTCGCTCTCAAGATTTGGAGACATTACTTGTATGGAGCTCAGTGCAGGGTGTACACATATCATCAGAGTCTGAAGTATTTCTTCACTCAGAAGGATCTGAATATGCGACAGCGCAGATGGCTAGAACTGGTCAAAGACTATGACATAGATATCCTCTACCACCCAGGAAAAGCAAATAGGGTAGCAGACGCCCTCAGCAGAAAGTCCAGCGTTACCCTATTATCTCTAGCAGCCATGTCACCGCCCCTATAGAAGGAGATCTCAGATTTCGGTCTCGAACTCATAGTCGGACAGCTCTCTACTATGACATTAGAGTCTACCTTGCTCGGTGACATCCAGACAGCTCAGGAGCAAGATCCTGAAATTCAGAGAATCAAGCAAGGTTTAGCAGAATCAGAAGGTGGAGAGTTCAGAATGTCAGATAGCGGGGTGTTGTATTTTGGCGACAGATTGTGCGTTCCAGATCAGGAGGAACTCAGAAGGAAGATTTTAGATGAGGCTCACAAGACTCCCTATGCGATGCATCCTGGCTCCATCAAAATGTACCAGGACATGAAGAAACGTTTTTGGTGGCCTGGGATGAAGAGGAACATCGCTCGATATGTCAGCACCTGCCTAACCTGTCAGAGGGTTAAGGCAGAACATCAGAGACCAGGAGGAGTTTTGCAGCCCATTCAGATTCCATAATGGAAGTGGGAAGACATTTCTATGGATTTTATAGTGGGACTACCCAGAACCACGAATGGTTTCGACACCATCTGGGTAATAGTCAACAGGTTGACTAAATCAGCCCACTTCCTAGCTATCAGAATATCCTATTCCATGGAGCAATTAGCTCAGTTGTATCTCAAGGAGATCGTCAGGCTGCATGGAGTCCCACGAACCATTATTTCAGACAGAGACAGTAGGTTCACATCACACTTCTGGGAGTGTGTACAGTCAGCTTTGGGCACGAAGTTAAAGTTTAGCACAACCTTCCATCCTCAGACAGATGGTCAGACGGAGCGAGTAAATCAGGTACTCGAAGATATGCTCCGAGCATGTGTCCTAAACTTCAAAGGAAGTTGGTGCAAATATCTGAGCTTAGTAGAGTTTGCATACAACAACAGCTATCAGGCCACTATCGGTATGGCACCTTACGAGGCTCTCTACGGGTGGAGGTGTAGATCTCCAATCTACTGGTATGAGAGTGGTGAACAGAAGGAACTAGAGCTTCAGACAGATCTAGTGGCAGATACCACAGCAGCTATACAGCAGATCCGCCAGAGGATAGAGACAGCTCAGAGCCGCCAGAAGAGCTATGCTGATACACGGCGCAGACCCCTAGAGTTTTCAGTCGGGGATTCAGTGTTCCTCAGAGTAGCTCCCATGAAGGGAGTAATGCGTTTTGGGAAGAAGGGCAAGCTAAGTCCCAGATATGTGGGACCATACCTTATCAGCAGAAGAGTGGGCAAGGTAGCATATGAGCTAGAGCTACCTCAGGAAATGTCAGCTGTCCACAATGTATTTCATGTCTCTATACTGAAGAAGCATACCCCAGATGCCACCCAGGTGATTGAACCCCAGTTGGTACAGATCCGCGAAGACCTCAGCTATGACAGTCGGCCTATTCAGATAATAGACCGAGCAGTTAAGAAATTGCGGAATAAGAAAGTACCATTAGTGAAAGTTATTTGGCAAAGTCACACAGCAGACGAGGCAACTTGGGAGACAGAAGCCAGCATGAGACAGAAGTACCCAGAATTATTCTAAGTTCAAGGATGAACTTTTTATAAAGTATGGGGGATTGTAACACCCGAAAATTCTCGAACCTGCATTATAAATATTCTATGATTTTTCTGGGATTTTTAGATATTTTTCCGGAATTTTCCGAGTAGCAGAAGCAGCAAAAATAATTAGAACCGCAAAATAGCTTAGGCGGGAATCGAACCCGGAACCCCTCGGATCCGATAACTTTTAGTTAGCCTTAGTAACCGGTGAACCCAGCAGGGTCGTGCTGAAAGAAAGAGGATTCAATTTAATTTATATTAGAGTTGGACCAAAGTACCCACTTAATATAAATAGGAAGTTTAAGTGGGGTTTGGATTATTTGATTTGGTTTGGTTCGGCAACTTCTCCACCGAGACCTAACCTCACGCTGCCCCCTTCCTCTCCTCCCTCTCTCGGCGCATCAAGCCAAGGGCTTCTAGGAGCACCTCCCGGCAACATCAAGGGCACGAGGACGCTCCCCTCCGCAAGAGGAACGCTTAGACGCGAGAAGATCGTCGAGAAGTCGTCTCCACCGGAATTCTAGCGAATAGTATTGTAAGGAAATTAGCGTACGAGGTAAGAAACCCCTCACCTGCAGTATAAGTAGCTCCGTTTGATTTTCTATGCATTAGTTTAGTTATATGCAGATTTTTCGGACACATAGGGTGTATTTAACCCTCCTCGCAGGTTTAGGGATTTAGTGAGTACCTTTGGATGGGTCGGACACGTCTTTCCCCCTTCAGTTGGAGGTTTTAGATGTTGTCGGGTGCCTAGAGGTAGTCTCCCTAATAGAGGGGAGAGTTTAAGCACACTAGATGTTCGATTAAATGATTAGCTCAGTAAAATGCAACTTAGGTATTTTTAATAGCTCAGTAAATGTAATAGAAGCATTTAAAATAGCTTAGTTAGCCTTACTACAGCTTACATGGGACTACGGTCCAATGGGTGGGCTCCCACAGTCGCCTCTAGGTTTAGGTAACCTAGCTCTAGGTTCAGATAACCTAGAAATAGCAAAATAAGCAATTAGTAGTTATGTTCAGTATTTTATTTTCAGTGGCACTGTACAGGATTAGATATCCACTGGGTTGGGCTCCCATAGTCGGTCCCTAGGTTCAGATAACCTAGTAAACCCTACTAAATGCGGGACTTGCAAACCCGGGTCTAGTTAGGGATGCGCGCACAGCAGGTACAGTTGCTGGGCCCAACCAGCAGCATGATTATGTATTTTCACATATTATGTATATAGTTTTCAAAAGTTCATAAAATAGTTGTATGAATTCAGTACAGTTTTAGTATCAGATCAGTAATAGCTTAGCTCAGTATCATGCTCCAGCTTAGTCTTTTTTTCTGTGATTATGCATGATAACTCTATGTTCAGTTCGATATACATGTTTGGATGATTGTATGCCATGCCATCTTTTACATGTTCAGCATATGTTTTAAATAGCATGCTTTAAAAACATTATTAGCACCGTATGCATGTTTTTGTGAGGTAGATGGTTTCTTACTAAGCTTTAAGCTTACAGATTCTACTTTCCTTATACTGCAGATAAAGGTAAAGGGAAAATGGACTAGCAGAGGAAGCTGGAGTTCAATGCAAAGATGGTGTGTGTGGCAGGAACTGGAATAAAAGATCCTTAGGGGTTTTAGCAAGCTTAAATAGTTGAATTCTT
Organism: Zingiber officinale; assembly: GCF_018446385.1. Taxonomy (NCBI): domain Eukaryota; kingdom Viridiplantae; phylum Streptophyta; class Magnoliopsida; order Zingiberales; family Zingiberaceae; genus Zingiber; species Zingiber officinale. Next base: position 84,607,010 of record NC_055996.1, read on the forward strand.
AGTATTTCTTCTTTCATGCATTTTTAGACCTTAGAATGTTTAAACCATGGGAGATTTATTTAGTTTGTTAGTAATTATGTTAGAATGCTGGTTAATAGTTGCTAGAATATATTCCAATTGATTTTAGAATGGTTGTGTGAGGTTTCGGCACGCCAGAGTGCTGAAATCAGAGTTCCAGTGCGAAATCAGAAACTCCGATCGATCTACGGATCGATCAGAGTGGAGTTGTGCCACTGGATCGGTCAGCTGACCGATCTAGTTGCCAACAGAAAGTTTATGGATCGGTCAGCCGACCGATCCAAATGCGAACAGAAGCTGCAGCAACTCACTGATCGGTCAGCCGACCGATCAGTGAGCCACTGGATCGGTCTACCGATCGATCAGTGTGCTCCTGGATCGGTCGGTAGACCGATCCAGCCACGTACAGTAGCGATGAAGCTTGTGGATCGGTCAGCCGATCGGTCCAGAGCCTTCTTCCGTGCCAGTATCAAGCTGGATCGATCCTGGGATCGATCCGACAGCCCAATCGATCCATGGATCGATTGAAATGCCTGATTACAGCTAGCAGGACATCCGAAAGGCATAGAATATCTCCCCTAGCATGTGTACGACTCCTAGGTACACCTAGAATATTAAGTTCAGTTTACAGTAATTAGTTTAGTAAAAATTTTAATCAATCCTGATTTTCCGCAATAGTAATTTAGCACAGCATTACGTAACGATCGGCCTCGCAGCCTAGTCAGTAGGAGGCGGGTTGTTACAACCCAACTTTTTTGTCGATCTTGAGCAGCCTTGAGTCGTTCCTTGATAACAATCACCTTTTCTACCATTGTTTGGATAAGCTCAGTTCCAGTGATAGCTTTTTCTCCTACTTCTTCCCAATATAGAGGTCAGCGAAACTTGCGCCCATATAGAGCCTAGTATGGGGTCATTCTAATGCTGCTATGATAACTATTATTATAGGTAAACTCGATTAAGGGTAGGTGCTCACTCCAATTACTGTTGAAGTCCAGAGCACATGCTCTTAGCATGTCTTCAAGTGTCTGTATTGTCCTCTCAGTTTGGCCATCAATCTGAGGATGATAGGCCATGCTGAGAGTGGTCATAGTCCCCATAGTTTTTTAAAACTTTGCCAAAATGGAACACAAATCTTGGGTCTCTATCGGATAGTATGCTTGTCGGAACTTCATGTAGTCGCACAATGTTGTTTATGTATAGAGTAGCCAACTTATCCAGATTATAATTCATGTGGACGGGTAGGAAGTGTGCAGATTTTGTGAGTCTATCTACCACTACCCATATCCCATCATGGTTTTGTCTTGACTTTGACAATCCCACCACAAAGTCCATGGAAATGTGCTCCTATTTCCACTCTAGAATCTCTAAGGTTGAAGAAGTCCTCCATGTCGTTGGTGTTCTACTTTGACCTGTTGGCATACTAGGCACCTAGAGACGAATTCCCCGACATCCTTCTTCATTCCGCTCCACCAAAAGTTCTTCTTCAAATCCCTATACATCTTTGTATTACCAAATCCCTATACATCTCAGACATTACTTCTTGTCGAAGATTATCAATGTTAGGCACCCACAACCTTCCTTTCATCCATAGGATCCTACTATCGTTTGTTTAAAGATTAGTTGCTTTTCCCTTTTTAATATGCTCTGTAAGTCTTGCGAACGTCGGGTCTTGCTTCTGCTTCAGTTTGATTGTTTCTCGAAGGCATTGTTGTGATGAGAGTGATGCCAAAACTGCCTTGCCCATGCTTTTCACACTTAATGCATCAACTACCTTGTTTGCTTTGCCTCGGTGGTAGCTTATTATTAAATCATAATCCTTTAAGAGCTCAACTCATTATTGTTGCCTCATGTTTAATTCTTTCTGCATAAACAGATACTTGAAACTCTGATGATCTATAAACACTTCGCACCTGACACCATATAGGTAGTGTCTCCAAATTTTTAACTCGAATACTACCGCAGCTAGTTCGAGGTCATGCGTTGGATAATTTTTCTTGTACAGTTTTAGTTGTCATGAAGAGTAAGCAATAACCCTTCCCTCTTGCATGAGGACACACCCCAAACCTCCTTTTAATGAATCACTGTAAATAGTGAAGTCCTTATCCTCTGTAGGTAGTACTAGTACTGGTGTAGATGGAAGTCTTTTCTTCAAAGTTATAAAACTCTTCTCACATTCTTCACTCCAGTTAAATTTGAAGTTCTTTTTTGTGAGCTTGGTGAGAGGTATAGCTATCAAGGAAAATCCTTCAATGAATTTTCGATAATAGCTAGCTAGCCCCAAAAAGTTTTGAATCTCTATTACTGTCTTTGGTCTTGGCCAGTCTGAAATTACTTCCACTTTCTTGGGGTCTACAGAAATGCCTGCTTTGGAGATTATGTGACCCAAGAAGGTGACACTTTTTAACCAAAATTCACACTTCTTGAATTTGGCATATAGTTCCTTTTCTCTCGGTGTCTAGAGGGTAAGGCGAAGGTGCTCTTTGTGGTCTTCTTCACTAGGTGAATATTGTTGGAACCCCAAGGTTGTTTTGATGTGATCAATCAAGTTAGGTTAGGTCCTGTGGTGTTTTAACCTTGTGTCTAAGTGTGCAGGAGCATAGGAACACAAAAACCCAAGCAAAAGACATAGCTAGTGAGAAGAACAGCACGGGAGAGAGTCAACGGGCTCGGTGCATCCGAAGGACGAGGTGCTGTGGAAGAGTACGCGGGCGGATGAGAAGGAAGTGCGCAGCGTTTTTGAGGGATGAGAAGTCGGAGTGGAAGATTGATCGAGAAGGCCGAAATTTGGTTCGGGTGAGCCTTATTTCGGTTGACCGAAATCACCCAAGCGAGTGGAGCTAGAGTGGAAGACCCGGCCCGAGGCGAACAGCATCGGAGCAGAGGGACCGGATCGAAAAAAGTCAGCCATGTTGACTTTAGTGGTCTGAGTGCCCGGACCAGTCCAGGTGCCCTGAGTGATTCCGGGTGCCCAGAGCGATTCCGGGTGCTCGGAACCCGACTTTGACCAGATCATAATTTGACCGTGATCCGTTGTGAAGGGGATAAAGTTTTATCCCCTTCCAGGCGCTTGGAACCCTCCAAGCGCCCCATCCAAGGCTATAAATATAGCCTTGGTCTAGAATCTTTTCAATCAATCAAGCAATCACTGTAACAACACTTGTGTACTCTTCTTTTAGTTTAGCTTCTCATTTCTGTGCTTTCACTGCTGTAAGAGGCTTCTCCGCCTGAAGGAAATACTTAGTGTGATCCATTCCTTGGATTAACAACCTTCCCAGTTATAACCAAGTCAAATCCGTGAGCCTCGTCTTTTTAGTTTCTTTATTTATTTAATTTACGCAAGTGTTCTTTTAAATTTCGAGAAGGGTATTTTGGTTTTATTTTTGCAGGGCTATTCAACCCTCCGATAGCTAGCCACCAAGGGGACCCAACAAGTGGTATCAAAGCAAGGACGCTTCAAGAGGACTAACCGCCGATCGAAGCAAAGGCGATGGTTGGACCTAGCATATACCCGCCAAAGTTCGAGGGAGAGTTCGCTAGCTGGAAAAAGTGAATGCAGGTATTTTTTTTAAAACTGATTTCGATTTACTTCTAATAATGGAATTCAGTTTTATAGCACCGGAAGGTAAAGAAAAATATCAGAAGATGAAAAAGGAGTAGGTCGACTACGTGGCAAATGCCAAAGCAGAGTTCCATCTGTTGAGCGTCCTTCCGCCACAAGAAGTCAACTAGATCGACAACTACAACTCAGCAAAGGAGCTTTGGGAGAAGTTCCTTGAGCTACATGAAGGGGCGTCCGAAGCCAAGCTCTAGAGATGGGACTTACTTCGCAACCAGCTGACCAACCTACGACTTGAAGAAGATGAAACAATTGCACATCTCCACTCAAGGATTAAGGAGCTCATCACCGGACTATCGAATCTCGGAGAAAAGCTAAGTAACTGAGATTCGCTAAGGTACACGTTAAATGCATTCCCTAGGAATACGAAATGGACTTCACTAGTAGATGCTTTTTATATCTCTAAGGACTTAGAAAATATTACCTTAGAAGAATTATTTTCTACGTTTGAAGTGCATGAATCGAGATGTGCAGGTACGAAGGAGTCGAAGTACAACATCGCCCTCAAAGCAGCAAGAGACGAACATGAGTCAGAATCTTCTCTCGACGACGAGGAAATGGTAATGATGGTAAGGCACTTTAAAAAGTTGTTTAAATCAAGTAAAACTAACCATCCGCGGGGTAGAAAGAAAAGGACGATCAGATGCTACCACTGCAATGAAGAAGGGCACGTCAAAAACAACTGTCCCAAGCTAAGAAACAAGGACAAGGACAAAGGAAAGAAGTCTATCCAAACAAATAAGTTCAAGACACTAAAAGTGACGTGAGACGATACGTCGTCCAAATCGGAAGTCGAGGCCTTCTCCGGACTTGCATTAATGGCAAGTTATCAAGATGAGGACTACAATTCAATCTCGTCCGAAATGAGCATCGAGAGCATCAATGAAGGGGGAGTTACATTGGAAGATAGTAGCAGTTCAGGGAGAGTCACGGATAACGAGATCGATAAGGTAAGTCAAGTACGATCTCTTCCTCCCGATAAATTATTTAAGTTTGTTGAAATATTAACTAAAGATTACTGCAAATTAGAAACAGAGATTAAAATTTTAAAATTAATTCTAGCTAAATCTTGCCCGTTAGAAGAGTTTGACAAAGTAAAATTAGAAAATGATAATTTACAAAAAGAAATAAATAACTTAAAAAATCTTACATGCTTATCTAATACAAGTTTTAGAAAATTCATTAATCTAAATTGGTATTTTAGATATCACAAGGGACAAATTAGAAATATTTCAAAGAAATATGTTCCTAAGAAATACCTAATTAATTCAGTTGGCCGAAAACTATATTGGGTTCCGAAATCTTGTCTAACTTAAACCTTAATTAGACTTAGTGCTTTTAGTGAGAAAATTAAATGTTTAATTTTTTTATGAGGCTTTGTCAAGAAAGTGGTTGTTGTTTCAATAACCAAGAAGGCCTAGTGCCTCGCCACTACCTGGAAGCCAAGTATTGAAAAAAAAAGTTTAATTGACTAACTAATAAAACATTAAATTGAAATTAGATAATGCTTTAAAAGGGTTACTCAATTTTTTTAAATTTGCCAAAAAAAAAAAATTTTACAAAAACTTAGAAAAATTTCTCAAATTTTTTATAAAGTTGTCTAACTTAGAAATTTTTTAAACATAGAAAGTCTTTTTCTCTGCTTGAAATTTATTTTACTTAATTTTTTTAAAAAAAGGTTTCTAGAATTATTGCAAATTTTTTGTGATAACAAAATAATTTTCAAAATTTTTTCAAAGTTTTTTTTAAATTTAGTACCCTTAGATTTTTCTCGGTACCCCATTTTTTATGTGATCAAAGGAGGAGAAGGAAAAAATTAAGTCTAGGGGTAGATTACAAAATTTTTTTGACTTTATTGTAGAGTATATTACAATTTTTTTATTTTTGACTTTATTACAGAATTTATTGTTTTAATTTTATGTCTTTTTACCCTATCTTAATTTGGGTTGCTCACATAAAAAATGGGAAGATTGTTGGAACCCCAAGGTTATTTTGATGTGATCAACCAAGTTAGATTAGGTCCTGTGGTGTTTTAACCTTGTGTCTAAGTATGCAAGAGCTTAGGAACACAAGAAGTTGAGCAAAAGACGCAGCTAGTGAGAAGGACGGCACAGGAGAGAGCCAACGGTTCGATGCATCTGAGGGACGAGGTGCTGCGGAAGAGTACGCGGGCGGACGAGAAGAAAGCGCGCGGCGTTTTCGAGGGACGAGAAGCCGGAGCGGAAGGTTGCTCGAGAAGGCCGAAATTGGGTTCGAGTGAGCATTATTTCGGTTGACCAAAATCACCCAAGCGAGCGGAGCCGGAGCCGAAGACCCGGACCGAGGCGAGCGTACCGAAGCAGAGGGCCCGGACCGAAAAAAGTCAATCATGTTGACTTTAGTGGTCCGGGCACCCTGACCCAATCCTGGCGCCCAGACCAGTCCGGGCGCCCAGAGAAATTTCTAGCACCTGAAACCCGACTTTGACCATATCACAATTTGACCGTGATCCGTTACGAAGGGGATAAAGTTTTATCCCCTTCCAAGTGCCTGGAACCCTCCAGGCGCCCCGATTAAGGCTATAAATATAGTCTTAGTCCAGAAGCTTTTCAATCAATCAAGTAATCACTGTAACAACACTTATACGCTCTTCTTTTAGTTTAGCTTCTTATTTTTGTGCTTTCATTGCTGTAAGAGGCTTCTCCGCCTGAAGGAGATACTTAGTACGATCCATTCCTTAGATTAACAACCTCTCCGGTTGTAACCAAGTCAAATCTGTGAGCCTCGTCTTTTTAGTTTCTTTCTTTATTTAATTTACGCAAGTGTTCTTTTAAATTTTGAGAAGGGTATTTTGGTTTTATTTTTGCAGGGCTATTCAACCCTCCGATAGCAGGCCACCAAGGGGACCCAACAGTCGAGTATGTCCATAGTGGAGTACACCTCCGTAGTGTAGCTTCAGGGTGGGCATAGGTCCCGAGTGAGTTGAACTTTGAGGTGTACTCCACTACGGGCATACCCGGAGCCTGAGTAAAGTTTTCAAATTCACTCAGCTTCTATAACCTGAACTCAGTCGGATAGTACTACTTCAAGAATATCTCTTTAAATTGTTTCCATGTCACTAGTCTGGCTTCAATCATTGTTGGTGAAACGATTTCCCACCACTTGCGTGCCTTATCTTCTAGGAAGGGTGTCACGACGTCCACCTTAAGCACCTCCAGGATTTTTAGTAGTCGAAGCTGAGTCTCGATATTCTTGAGCCAGTTTTGACTAACTTCTGGGTCGAGGTTGCCATCAAACGCCGAGGCTCTATTCTTCCGAACAGACTCATAGTGGTATTTAATGCCATGCTGTTTGGCTTCTGGTGGTGGGTTGGCATTCTGATTAACACTTGGGGTCGCTAAGCCTTGCAGGTGGTTGCTACGATGGTAGCGATGGCCATTAAATCTTCTCGGCTAAGGCTACTCCTGGGGCAGGGTTTGCATCTTCATTGTTGTTGCAGTTGACGTAGTTGGGGTTACGATTGTTCTAGACGAGTCTGTCGGCCATTTCCTAAAATCAGATAAGCTAAATAGTTCATGATACTCCAAAGATAACTGCTTAAGTAATGACAAAATTAGATTTTGTCTTTCCTCCGAGAAGGTATAGGCAATCGGAAACCTTCCCAACATGGCAAAAATGCGATTTCGGAGATCTAAATGATGGAATTCAGTAGAAAAATGTCATGCATCATGATGAAAGTATCGTGATTTTTGCTAGTTAGGCTGTTTCGGAGGGGCACTAGCCGTTTGTCGAAAATCCAACTTCGTCTGATTTGCATACAAAATGTCTCAACCGGATTTTAGAACCTTGCTCTAATACCATTATAATTTCATGCCCCAAGACCTAGGCGTACCGACATCGGCGTTGCTCGCAAATATGAATAGTCAAAAACAATTAGGGAGCCTTCTGGATAACTACCTCTTGGAATTCCCTTCTAAGTTTCTTGAATGCTTCCGTATAAAGCTTAAGCCACTGGTTATTAATTTTAAAATTGCCTGATAACGATTGTGCCGCTAGTTGGGAGTTGAAATAAATTAAAATCTAAGCGGCACCCACATGTCTTGCAGCTTATAGGCTAGCTATCAATGCTTCATATTCAGCCTCATTGTTAATGGCCCAGTAATTCAACCGAACAGATAGTTGCATTCTATCTTCTTAGGGGGATATCATAAGAATACCTATCCCACTGCCCTACCGAGAGGAGGATCCATCCACATAGATTTTTCAAGTTTCCTCCAGATTGGGATTTTGAAGGTCTATTAGAAAATCTACTAAAGCTTGAACCTTGATGGTTGCTCAGGATTGATACTGTATATCAAACTTACTGAGTTTAGTGGTCCACTTAATCAACCTGCCAGAGACCTCAAGGTTGACCAATACTTGACCCAAAGTGTTATTAGTGAGAACTATGATCGAATGAGAAAAGAAATAAGGACATAACCTCATGGCAACTAACACCAATCCGTAGGCCAACTTCTCGAGTGCGATATAATAACACTCGGCTCCTTTCATTAAATGACTTTAAAAAATATATACATGTTGTTGCTCCTTCCCCTCTTGTCTCACTAATATTGACCCGATCACATGATCATTAGCTGACAAACACGCCCATAGTGTCTCACCCGCTATGGGCTTGGCGAATATAGGTAGGGTACATGTTGATACAGTCTGACCTGGATGTTGTTTTGCTGTTGACACTGATTTAAGTTTGTATCAGATAATTAACTCAGATTAATTACTAATTCAGGTTGACTAGGTTGACCTGATTGAAGCAGTTGGAAAGTCCTGGTGAGTGAAGCCAGGTGAAAACCCTAGTGAGTGAAGCTAGGTGCAAGTCCTGGTGAGTGAAGCCAGGTGAAAACCCTAGTGAGTGAAGCTAGGTGCAAGTCCTGGTGAGTGAAGCCGGGCAAGGGAAAATCCAGATGGATCAAGGGTGATCGGACATCTGGTGTTGAAAAGTCCAAGAAGGAAACTTGGCATGCGGAGTTAGAGAGGGTTCGGTAGCTCGTTCTCTAGGACCAGATGAAGTCGGAGAGGGCTAGGGAGCTCATTTCTCCGGACTAGGTCAGAGAGGGCTCGACCGGATCGAAAAAGGTCAATCGGTGCAGACCGATCGGTGAAATCCATACCTGATCGGTGCGCCCACCGATCAGGAATTATCGATGGCTCGAGCGTTTGCGATCGGTGCGGACCGATCGAATCGATCGAGCCCATCGATTTCCGATCGGTGCGGACCGATCGAAATCAATCGAGCTCATCGAGATTTTACCGATCGGTCCGGAGACCGATCGGAGACTACTGAGCGACGCGAACTGATCGGTGCGGGGACCGATCAGATAAGCCTGCACGCTGATCGGTCGGCAGACCTTCTGAGCGACCTCTGATCGGTCCGGGACCGATCGATAGTTCATGATCGGTCGCGCCGATCAGCGATGATCGAGCGTGGTTCGGCCCGCATCACCCACGTATTGTTTGCTTTGCATGCACTTTTTCTGATTGCCGTATTTGTATTCACCTATCTGTTTTTAACCATTTGCCGTGAGTCTTTCTAGCTTGCAGGTTGCAGGTCACATTCTCATGTTTGGATTCAAATTAAGCTTCATTAACAGAAGGAGACAAGTACCCTTTTCACTGTAATTTGCTGCAACAGATGCATTTGAGGCATCAACGTTCACTGACGAAATCTGATTACGATTGGGCTGCTCAGTTTGACCTCTAGCTATTGGTTCGTATCCAGAGACGCCAGTGATTTCCATTGGCATGGGTTCAGAGAATCAGAAGAGGAGGAGGTGTGATTGGCTACGCCTGGCTGGCAGCAGCGATTCTGCAGACGGCGGTGATTCGAGCCAGTGAAGCAGAGAGACATAAGAAGGAAGAAGAGGAGTTCAGAAAGGCATTCTGAATTCTCTGTCTTTTGTGATCAAGCCTTCGAGAAAGCAAGTTGGTGAAGCTGTGAGCTCTTTGCTGAGAAGGTTGATTGTGTGCTCTCTGCTCTGTTCTCTTCTCCGCGTGGCTGTAAGCTCATCTTAATATTTTTCTCAGCCACTGTAAGTCTTGTGCTTAAATCTATAATCATCTGAGACTTTGTTGAGAGGTTGCTCCACCGAGAAGGAGACATCTTTAGCCGGATCTTGTCCGGGGTGTGATCTACCGAAAGATCAAGGAGTCATCCTCCTTACGGACACACCGAGGAGTAGGGGCAAGTTATCCCCGAACCTCGTATATCCTTGTGTCTGCTGTGTGTTTGTTTTCTTTCGTTTTAGTTTTTCTATTTCCGCTGTGCTGTGCTAACAAAGTTCTTGAAGAAATTTCTGTTTAGTATTTTTCAAAGAGGCTATTCACCCCCCTCTAGCCATCTAAGATCCCAACAAGTGGTATCAGAGCCTGGTGCTCTTCATTACGGCTTAACAACCCAAAGAGCAAAACAATGGCCATGAAGGAGGGACTCAGCACCAACCGTCCACCTTATTTCGATGGAGCAGATTTTCAATACTGGAAAAGCCGCATGGAGTATTACCTCAAGACCGATATCTCCATGTGGTTCTCCGTCAAGGAGGGATTCTCACCTCCAAAGGATGAAGAAGGTAAGGAACTTGACTCATCAAGATGGTCAACCGAGCAAACTCGCAAGGGACAAGCCGATGCCAAGGCGGTTGTCACTTTGCAATGTGGGATAGCCAAGGATCAACTTGTCAAGGTTGGTCCTTTCACAAGTGCGAAGGATCTATGGAACAAGCTCATCGAGCTCCAAGAAGGGACTCGAGACTCTCGGATCGCCAAGAGGGATTTGTTCCTAAACCAACTACAGAACCTTGTCATGAAGGAAAATGAAACTGTAAGTGAGATACATGGAAGGTTCAAGGAGATCATCAATGGTCTCCATTCGGTGGATGAACGAGTAGAAAACCGTGACCTCGTAAGGTATGCTCTAAAAGCTTTTCCTAGGAATGCCTTGTGGTCATCTATGGTGGATGCCTACAAGGTATCCAAGGATCTTTCCATTGTTAAGTTAGATGAATTTTTTTGTGAAATGGAATTACATGAACTTGCTAACAAAGGGCAAAAAGAGAAAGGTATTGCTTTGGTTGCAGAAGAAAAGAGCAAGGAGGGAAGAAGGAAGAAAGAAAAGAAGAAGGAGAAAGAAATTGTTTCATCTTCATCCTCCTCCGAGTCCGATGATGAAGGTGAATCATCATCAAGCGAGATGGCCAACTTCGTGAGAAGAATCATGAGAAGGAGCAGAAGATACAAAGGGAAAGGTAAACCTAGTGAACAAAATATTGACAAAACTAATGTTACATGTTATGAGTGCAGCAAAAAGGGACACTATCGGAGCGAGTGTCCGAAATTAAAAAGGAAGGAGGAACGAGCCAAAAAGAAGGAGGAAAGAGTCAAGAAGAAGAAGGCTCTAAAAGCTACATGGGATGAGTCTTCTTCAAGTTCATCTGAGGAAGAGAAGAGGGAGAAGAGTACACGACAGTTAGCCCTCATGGCAAGAGAGGAGTCCGAGTCCGAGAGTGAGGACTCAAGCTCTTCCTCCGCGACTTCATCATCTTCGGATGATGAAGAGGTAACATCTCCCCATTTAGAAAAGTGTTATAAAACAATTGCACATTTGTCTACTTCCCTTAAAAAATCAAAAACAGAAACTAAACTGCTAAAAGATGAAATAGAGAAATTAAGGGCCCTTAGGGAAGATGAGGTCGATGACCTTTATCAAGAGGCCCTAGAGGATGAAAACAAAACCTTGAAGGGTGAAATTGAGAAGCTCAAGAAAATGCTTGAGAAATTCTCAACCAGCTCTAAGACCTTAGACATGATTCTAAATGCCCAAAGGGCGGTCTACAACAAGGCTGGATTAGGATACCAACCTAAGGAGTCTAGTTTTATTTCTTTAGTGTCAAGAACCCAATTTCATAGATCGCATGTTTCTAGGGTTCATGAGACTAGGAAGAAGGTAACAAAGGCATGGGTGCCTAAGTCTTTCATTGTAGATGCATTAGGTCCCAAGATTTGGGTACCTAAAACATCTATCTTCGTGTCTTGTAGGCATTGGTAAAGGGGGGCGTCTATCAACTTGGTTTGTTGATAGTGGATGCTCCAAGCACATGACCGGGGACAAGTCACTATTTTCTACCATTCAAAACAAAAATAGAGGTAATGTGTCATTTGGTAACAATGGTAGTCTTAAGGTTGTAGGAGTTGGAGACATTCATATATCCGAATGTCTCCATATCAAGAATGTCCTTCTAGTCAAGGGGATGACTTTTAATCTCCTAAGTGTCAGTCAATTGTGTGATACGGGTTACACAATTGAATTTCATTCAAGTCAATGTTTGGTTAAACACATTGACACACTTGACACGTACTAGTAGGCACAAGGGTTGATAATATTTATCAAGTATCGTTTAAAAGTGCTACTAATGCTTTGATTAAGTGTTTCATGTCAAAAGAAGAAGAGTCTTGGCTATGGCATAGAAGGATGGCACATGTCAATATGAAGAACATCCGGAAGTTGGCCAACCAAGGATTAGTGCGAGACTTACCCAGCATCAAGTACCACAAGACCAAACTATGTGATGCATGTCAAAAGGGTAAGCAAACAAAAGGTGTTCATAAAGGTAAAAGCATTGTAAGTACATCTACTGCTTTAGATTTATTGCACATGGACCTATTTGATTGCAGTAGTGTAATATCATTGAATGGAAGTAGATATTGCTTGGTAATCGTTGATGATTTTACTAGATACACATGGACTTTCTTTTTGAAACATAAGGACCAAACTATAGATATTTTTATTTCCTTTTGTAGAAGAACTGAAAATGAAAAATCGACAACAATTAAAACCATTAGAAGTGATCATGGTGGGGAATTTCAAAATCATAGGTTTTTAGAGTTTTGTCAAGAAAAGGGATATAGGCATGAGTTCTCTACTCCGAGGACCCCACAGCAAAATGGGGTTGTGGAGAGAAAGAACCGAGTCTTACAAGAGGCTGCACGAAGCATGCTCAATGAGTACTCACTACCGAGCTACTTATGGGCTGAAGTTGTGAATACAGCTTGCTATGTGCAAAATCGAGTTTTAATACATAGGTTTTTAGGAAAGACTTCACATGAACTTTGGTTTGGGAAACCACCTACAATTAAACATCTTAGGGTGTTTGGTTGTAAGGTGTTTATTTTGAACACCAAGGACCATCTTGGAAAATTTTCGGCCAAGGCTGATGAGGGGATATTGGTTGGGTACTCGCTCACCAGCAAAGCCTATCGAGTCTACAACAATAGGACTAAATTGATTGAAGAGTCCTCTGATGTAGCTTTTGAAGAAATCCCTAACTCAAATGATCAATCAAGGGCTATAGGAGAAATTCAATTTGAACTTAGAAATCTAAGTTTGAATGATCAAAATGAAGAACGAGTCGAAGTTGACTCTGATGTTGATGAGCAAAGGCAACAAAGAACTCAATCTGATCCTTTGCCAGATATTGAGTCCTTGCCTGTGCCTAGTGAGACCATTCATGAGGCACCATCAACACCAAGACAATCTAGGATAGCCTCTAGTCATCCCCAAGACCAAATTGTGGGAGACATTCAACAAGGGGTTAGGACTAGATCATTCTTCAGAAATGAGTCTAATGAAGTCGCATTGATTTCAGAGATTGAACCAAAATTAGTTGATGAGGCATTGCACGATCCTGATTGGATCATAGCTATGCAAGACGAATTAGGTCAATTTGAAAGGAGCCAAGTGTGGGACTTAGTTCCTAGACCTAAGAAGACCACCATTATTGGAACTAAATGGGTCTTCAAGAATAAGTGAAATCAAAGGGAGAAGTTGTAAGAAACAAGGCAAGACTTGTAGCCAAGGGCTATAGTCAAGTCGAAGGTCTCGATTATGATGAGACTTATGCTCCCGTGGCCCGATTAGAGTCCATTCGCCTGATGCTAGCTTTTGCTGCACATAGAGGTTTCAAGCTCTATCAAATGGACGTTAAATCGGCTTTCTTAAACGGTCTCATCAAAGAAGAGGTATATGTTGAACAACCACCGGGGTTTGTGAGTACCGAAGCTCCAAACCACGTATACAAGCTCAAGAAAGCACTTTATGGGCTTAAACAAGCACCACGAGCTTGGTACGAAAGGTTGTCAACATATTTACTAGAAAAGGGTTTTGTGAGAGGCCAAATAGACCCAACACTATTTCTGCGTAGAGATGGTGAAAACATTTTCGTAGCCCAAGTGTATGTCGATGACATAATTTGTGGCTCAAATAACAAGGGCTATTTGAATGAATTTATTTCTCACATGGAAAGTGAGTTTAAGATGAGTCTAGTAGGAGAATTGACATTCTTCCTTGGACTTGAAATCAAACAAACTCGAGATGGAATTTATGTCCATCAGGCAAAATACACTCAAGAGATGCTTAGAAAATTCAATATGAGTGACTCTAAGGAAGTGTCCACTCCAATGGCGACAAGCACTCACCTTGACAATGATGAGAGTGGAAAACCAATTGATCTAACGCAATATAGAAGCATGATTGGTAGTCTTCTATATCTCACAGCTAGTCGACCAAACATACTTTTTGCTGTGGGCATGTGCGCTAGATATCAAGTCTGTGCCAAGGAATCTCATTTAATTGCAGTTAAGAGAATATTGAGATACCTTAAGGGCACAATTCGAGTAGGTCTATGGTACCCTCGTACAGAGTCTTTTGACTTGATAGGCTATACCGATTCTGACTATGCTGGGTGCAAATTGGATCGGAAAAGCACTAGTGGGGGTTACCAATTTTTAGGTTCATCTTTAGTTAGTTGATCAAGTCGGAAGCAACATTGTGTTGCTCTCTCCATGACCGAGGCTGAATATATTGCCATGGGAGAGAGTGTATCGCAATTGTTGTGGATGATACACACCCTAGAGGATTATGGACTTTCTTATAAGGGTGTACAAGTGCTATGTGACAACATTAGCACGATCAACCTAACTAAAAATCCAGTCCATCATTCTAGGACCAAGCACATTGAAGTGCGTCATCACTTCATTAGAGATCACGTAGCTAGGGGTGACATTGTGCTCACATATGTGGAGTCAAAGTCAAACCTAGCCGACATTTTCACCAAACCCCTTCCGGAAAATGAATTTAGTCATTTAAGGAGGGAGTTGGGGATGTGTTTGGCTCCTTAGGTCATTAGAACCTCACCATGATCAATAAGGACTATTAAAATGACAAGAGTAATTGGGACAATATTTTGGGCAACTTGGGAACATCTCACACAAACTATAAGGTTTAACAAAATATTTTTGTTTGCTAGAAATGGGGTGAGATGCTAGGAACAACTAAATTATTCAAAATGTATCATGCATCTCTTGAATAATTAGGTTGAAGAGACATTAATTGAGTATGGGGAACACCATTACATAATTTATGTGTAATTGGTTCCTAGATCTTACTCATATATTCCAACCAAGGAATCTTAGTTGGACATTTGCCTAGAAATTTTTCTAATCATGGTTGATGGTTAATGTGTTGATTGGCATTGTTGTTTGGTTCATGTCATGACTTTTGATTGATAAAACGATAGGTTATTAAAGGAAATACTAATAAATTGGATATATTTTGACAAACTTGAAACTAAACATAACAAGAATCAAGAATTTCAGCTTTCATGCCTTGATTGCAAATTAGGACAAGTTGTCTATTTTGACAAACTTGAAACTTGTCTGAAATCTCAGTGTTTGTAGTCGAATATGAAAGTCTCAAATGATAAACAAATTCACACCATAAGAGCCCATCGTTAGGACATAGTTATGCTTGTAGATTCTCAGGGTTCTAGATATTGATTTTGAAAGTTTTACTGGAGAAACTTCTACGAACTATCAAACATATCTAAGGATTTCGGTTACTGAAATCACTGAAAATATCAGACACTGATCGGGCTACAGACCGATCAGGAGAAGATGGATCGGTCGACGCACCGATCCAAAACTTCCAACATACATGTGTAATCTGATCGGTCCGGGGACCGATCGAGTTATTTTGTCGGCTCGATCGGTCCGAGGACCGATCGGGATATCTGATCGCATAAGGCTCTTCGATCGGTCCATAGACCGATCGGTGGTTCCATGGTTAAGTGCGTGACTTGGGGGCTTCTTGATCGATCTCGATCGGTCTACGGACCGATCGAAGTTCCCGATCGGTCCGGGGCCGATCAGCTTGAATGCTCGATCACCTTACGATCGGTCTACGGACGGTCGGGAGGTTCTGATCGATCCGGTGACCGTCAGGGGCTTGAATACCTTCCGATCGGACAACGTCCGATCATTTCTTCACTGTACACCCATCTTAACCCTTAAAACCTCCCGATCCCTTCTTTCCCTCATTCACACGAACCCTAGCCGACTCTCCCACCGCTCCCTTTTCTCTTCTCTTTGCACGCCGAAGCTCCAGCCCTCGGAAGCCCTAGCCTAAAGTTCGAATGGCACCAAGGTACCTTCTTACCTCTATAGAACTTGGCATTGTGTTTTCATTTCTCATCTTCCGTTGTTGTGTTTGTCTCGGTTCTTGATTATTGGTGGCTCCGGTGCTCACTCATTGCCCCATTTTTTTTTCCATTGTATCCCCTTAGGAAGAAACCCACTGATGGTGAGGGAACCTCTAAGGAACCAACCAAGACATCCAAATCCAAAACTCCTGCTGCTCCTTCCCGACCCCAACCAGCTAGTTCCAGTAGATTCCCAAACCGCCAGTCTGAGCAAGCTTTTCAACAAAGGACATTCAAATTACTCCCTTGTAGGTCCGTGGATAGAAAATTCATGGACGAATTTTGCCCACAAGTGTCCGAAATCATAGCATACTACAAACTCGATTCACTAGTCTACTTGAAACGGGATATCAACTATGACTTGGTCTCTGAGTTCTATAATAACCTTCATGAGACTAATGATCAAGGTTTTAAAACAAGAGTTGCTAAGCGGACTCTTGATTTCAGTATCTCATCTTTCTTTGAGTATCTCAATTGTCGGAGGTGTTCCGGTGATGTCTTTTCGATATTTCCTGACTTACCAGATCAGTTACTTCCACCGTTTGATATCTCACCTGACGATATATATGAGTACTTCTTCAGACAGCCTAGACGAGGGCTAGATGAGCTAGATGTTGACTTCCCTACTTTTGCAGCCTTGAGATTATCTCCTCAAGATTACATTCTTTTTAAAATTGTCACGAACTGCCTTCTACCTATCACATCTAAACCATTATCTGAGATCCGATCATATCATTGTCTTATGCTTTATGGTTTGCGTCGGCGTCTCGATTTTGATATCATGTCGAACATCTACTCCTCGATCGTATCATATTCTCAGCCTAGCGGCTTCACTATTTATATGCCTTATGGGCATATAATTACTGATTGGCTTGAGACCCTTCAGGTTGATGTCTCTAAGGGTAGAATAATCAAAATGGTCAGGCAGGATTGCCGACTTGGGAAACGGGCATTTTCCAAGTCTGGAATCATAGGGCAAAATGGGGATGTTCAGTGGAAGGATGGGAAAGCTTTAGGTGAGTTACCACGGGGACCTCCACGATAGGTTGCAGCTGCTCCTGTTGCTGCTCCTCCTGCTGACATTGGCGAGGCGGATCCAGACCTGCGCTGGCAGATCGCTGAGTTGGAGAGCCGATTTGATCGTCACGAGGAGATGGTGACTGCTGAGTTCGATGGACTACGCATACGGATTGACTAGCGCTACGATGACCTGCGCGGGCATATTGACCAGCGCTTCGATGATATGCGCAGTCATCAGGTGGTGACACAGCAGTTGCTACTCGGATGGATGGCACGCTACCCGCCTCCGCAGTCTTACCCAGGCTATCCATCCTCCAGCGTGCCGCCTCAGGATTTCACCCTTCCTGCCGATGATGATGATGCTCCTCATGTTGAGGACATTGATTGATATAGTCTGTGTGTCACCTTGTCTGTATGTATTTTGGATGTTATTTGTTAGTCTGACCTGGATGTTTGCACTTCTGATGCTACTCATATATTTATGCTACTCGGTTTTATATTTGCTTGCTCCTTATTATGCTTCATTTTCTATGTTTTTTTTATATATGCTGTTCCTATGCCATGATTTGATTGTATCTTTTGTCTTTCTTACTGTCGTATTGTGACCTTAGAGGGAACTCTAGGTCAGTTAAAAGAAGGCAGTATGGATTAAGGGGGAGCCTTTTTAGTTTTTGTCACCTCATTTGCACCTTTTCGGTGTTTGACAAAGGGGGAGAGGATACCTAAGTTTAGAAATGTATGAAAGCTTGATTTTAGGGGAGAGGATAACGGGAAGGATCTTGATTCCCGTCCTTGACTTGGTGGTGTATCCGTCTTAGGGGGAGGATCCTGATTTCCCTAAAATTATGGGTATATGAGCATTTCTGATCTAAACTTAAATCGTGTTGTCAAACAACAAAAAGGGGGAGATTGTTGATACAGTCTGACCTGGATGTTGTTTTGCTGTTGACACTGATTTAAGTTTGTATCAGATAATTAACTCAGATTAATTACTAATCCAGGTTGACTAGGTTGACCTGAGTGAAGCTAGGTGCAAGTCCTGGTGAGTGAAGCCAGGTGAAAACCCTAGTGAGTGAAGCTAGGTGCAAGTCCTGGTGAGTGAAGCCAGGTGAAAACCCTAGTGAGTGAAGCTAGGTGCAAGTCCTGGTGAGTGAAGCCGGGCAAGGGAAAATCCAGATGGATCAAGGGTGATCGGACATCTGGTGTTGAAAAGTCCAAGAAGGAAACTTGGCATGCGGAGTCAGAGAGGGTTCGGTAGCTCGTTCTCTAGGACCAGATGAAGTCGGAGAGGGCTAGGGAGCTCATTTCTCCGGACTAGGTCAGAGAGGGCTCGACCCGGACTGAGTCAAGAAGCTGGATCGGTGCGGACCGATCGGTGGCTCATACCTGATCGGTGCGGCCGATCAGGAATGTCGATGGCTGCGGCGTTTGCGGTCGGTGCGGACCGATCGAAATCGATCGATGCCCATGTTTTTGATCGGTGCGGACGATCGAAATCATCGATAGCCTCGAGATTTTCTTGATCGATGCGGGCCGATCGAGGCTTTAAGGGACGGCGGCGCTGATCGATGCGGGACCGATCAGATTAATCTGATCGGTCGCGACCGATCGAAGCTGCGCACCGGAAAGCGGCGCTGATCGGTCCGGGACCGATCAGATTAGTTCTGATCGGTCCGCAGACCGATCGGATCGATCTGCAGACCGACCCACGGTATTGTTTGCTTTGCATGCACTTTTTCCGATTGTCGTATTTGTATTCACCTATCTGCTTTTTAACCATTTGCTGTGAGTCTTTCTAGCTTGCAGGTTGCAGGTCACATTCTCATGTTTGGATTCAAATTAAGCTTCATTAAGAGAAGGAGACAAGTACCCTTTTCACTGTAATTTGCTGCAACAGATGCATTTGAGGCATCAACGTTCACTGGCGAAATCTGATTACGATTGGGTTGCTCAGTTTGACCTCTAGCTATTGGTTCGTATCCAGAGACGCCAGTGATTTCCATTGGCATGGGTTCAGAGAATCAGAAGAGGAGGAGGTGTGATTGGCTACGCCTGACTGGCAGCAGCGATTCTGCAGACGGCGGTGATTCGAGCCAGTGAAGCAGAGAGACATAAGAAGGAAGAAGAGGAGTTCAGAAAGGATAATTCTGAATTCTCTGTCTTTTGTGATCAAGCCTTCGAGAAAGCAAGTTGGTGAAGCTGTGAGCTCTTTGCTGAGAAGGTTGATTGTGCGCTCTCTGCTCTGTTCTCTTCTCCGCGTGGCTGTAAGCTCATCTTAATATTTTTCTCAGCCACTGTAAGTCTTGTGCTTAAATCTATAATCATCTGAGACTTTGTTGAGAGGTTGCTCCACCGAGAAGGAGACATCTTTAGCCGGATCTTGTCCGGGGTGTGATCTACCGAAAGATCAAGGAGTAGTCCTCCTTACGGACACGCCGAGGAGTAGGGGCAAGTTATCCCCGAACCTCGTATATCCTTGTGTCTGTTGTGTGTTTGTTTTCTTTCGTTTTAGTTTTTCTATTTCCGCTGTGCTGTGCTAACAAAGTTCTTGAAGAAATTTCTGTTTAGTGTTTTTCAAAGAGGCTATTCACCCCCCTCTAGCCATCTAAGATCCCAACAGTACATAGGTAATTCTTCAGCTACTTAAAAGCTTTATCACAGTCGGCATCCCATTGAAATTTAGTCACCTGATGAAGTATCTTGAAAAAAGGTAAGCTTCGATCGACCGAGCGAGAGATGAAATGAGAGAGGGCAATAATTTGGCTGGTCAGTCTTTGAGCTTTCTTCAGATTGCGTGGAAGAGTCATATCTTGACCTTGTTCAGATTAGCCTCAATCCCTAACTCGGTCACAATATAGCCCAGGAACTTCTCGTACTTACCTCTAAACAAGCACTTGCTGGGGTTGAGCTTCAGTCCATATTGCCTTAAAGTGTTGCAAGTCTCATCCACATCCGCACATAGATCAACCACTAGAAGGGACTTAATGAGAATGTCATCCACGTACACTTTCATATTCTGCCCGATCTTTTCTTGGTCATCCTTGGTGAGCAAAACCTGGTGATACCCTTGGTATGTGTCCAACATGCAGATAAACTAGCATCCAGAAGTAGAGCCCATTACCTGGTCGATGCGAGGAAGTGGATAATAATCTTTTGAACATGCCTTATTAAGGTCTCTGAAATCGATGCCGACTCGCCATTTATTTCTTAGCTTTGACACCAGGACCACATTGGCCAACCAGCTCAGAAATTGAACTTCCCGAATGTAGTTCACCTCCGGCAATTTGTCCACTTGATCTTTGATGATCTTGTTTTACTTGACTCTAAAATCCCTTTTCCTTCGCTTGACCGGTCAAGTGTCTGGGTATACATGTAGCACATACTCTATGACTGTTGGTGACACCCCAATTACTTCTGCAGGTGACCAATTAAAAACATCATTGTTACGTATAAGACACGTAACCAACTCCTTTTTAAGTTCCTGGGGTAGGTTGACCGCCACTTGAGTAACATCTTCTGATTGGCCCGATCAGATATGAACATCCTCCTTTTCTTTGTAAATTAGGGGGGATGGTGCCTCTTGGACAACATTGACCTCCATCTGTTGTTGTTGAATCGTGAATTCTAACCGCACCAACAGCTGTAACTGTTGGAGTGTATACTAAAAGTCTAGCTTTTGTATAAACATTTATAAGAATCACATTGGTCAAGTGTCTACATTTATATACCAAATATAGATGTTCAATTAATTTATATTGTAGATAACATAGTGTGTGGTGTAACACACAGAAGATCGTGTTATCGGTTCTTTATAAATTAAAAATAGTAGCTCACGACCAAGATGGAAAGGAACAAACCATTGGAAAGTCATAGTGTAATTAGGTATTAGTTTATCTTAACTATATAATTACACTAGTACACTTAGAGTGTATTGAGCAGGACCATTTAGAGGTCGTTTCTTTTATACTGACTTTATAAAGGAACAAAGACCTCAGTTATTATGGAAGTGTGTGCTCTTAATCCTAATATAATAACAAGCACATATATTTGATATTTATTTCTTTAATTTATCAATGGGTGAGATTTAGTTTGATAAATCAATAAGCCCGATAAGTTGGGAAATGATATCACTTATAGTGGGTGTTGTTGATTATAGAAGGAAACTGTGTCCTAGTGATCTAGGTTGATAATGTCCCCAAGAGGAGCTCATAAGGATTGTCATGTTAAACCCTGCAGGTGGATTTAGTCCGACATGATGATAAGGTTGAGTGGTACTACTCTTGGACTAAGATATTAATTAAATGAGTTGTCAGTAACTCACTTAATTAGTGGGCATTCGACATCTTAAACACAGGGAGACTAACACACTCATAATAAGAAGGAGCCCAAAAATATAATTTGGGATTGGTGCGGTAGTTCAATAATAGTTCTTTAGTGGAATGAATTATTATTGATGGAATTAAGTTGTGTGTTCGGGGTGAACACGGGAAGCTTAATTTCATCGGGAGACCAAAACCAATTCTTCCTCTCGGTCCCTATCGTAGCCTCTTGTATATAGAGATTTATACCCACCACATACCCACCTTCTTGCCCAACCTATAGGGGTCGGCCAAGCTAAGCTTAGGGCCGGCCAAGCCTAAAGGTTGAGCCTTAAGGTGGCCGGCCAATAGCTTGGAGCCCAAGCTTAAGTGGCCGGCCACATCATATTAAAAAGGGATTTTTATTAAAATTATTTCTTATGTGGATATCATGGTTTTAAAAGAGAGTTTGAAATTTAAATCTTTCCTTTTATAGCTTTCTACAAAAGATTAAGAAAATGTTTGAAATCCTTCCTTATTTGTAGATTGAAAGGTAGATTTTAATTTTGAGAAAACTTTCCTTTTTAACCATGATCATAATTTAAAAGAGAGTTTTAAAAATTAAATATTCTCTTTTATTAGTTTCTACAAAAGATTAAGAAAAGATTTGATATCTTTCCTTATTTATAGATTAAAAAGATATTTTAATTTTTAGAGATAACTTTCCTTTTTAGAAATTATCCACATGTTTAAAAGAAATATTTTAATTTATAAAATTTCCTTTTTATAATCCACCATGAAGGGAAAAATTATTGGAGAAATTTTTTATAAATTTCCAGAAACAAATTAGGAAGTTTTAATTTTTGTTTTAATTAAAACTCTCCTTGTTTGGAGGAAAGGAGTGGCCGGCCATGTAATTGGAAAAAGAAAATTATTTTTTAATTAATTTTTTCTTTTTCATGGCAAAAGAATTAAGGAAGTTTTTATTAAAATTTCCTTATTTGCCAAGACCAAGGATTATAAAAGAGAGGGTAGAGGTGCCTTAAGGGCTAACGACTCTATTCTTTTCTTCCTCTCTTTTCCTCCTTGGTGTGGCCGGCCCTAGGGTCTCCTCTTCTCCTTCTTTTCTCTTCCTCCTTTGTGGCCAGCGGCATCAACTTAAGGGAAGTCCATGGTGTCCGATTCTAGCTAGGAGAAGAAGGAGAGAAAGAAGGCTTTGTTTCTAGCATCCCTTGGAGCTTTGTGGTGGTGGCCGGATTTTTACTTCTCATGGAGAATTAATGGTGGTTGAATCTAGCTTGGAGAAGAAGGAACTTGGTAGTTCTCATCTCGGAAGATCGTTGCCTACACAACGTCCGAGATAAGAAGAGGAATACGGTAGAAGATCAAGAGGTTATTTTTGCTTACAAAGAAAGGTATAACTAGTAATTATTTTCCGCATCATACTAGTTTTCTTTGTATAGTTATTTATGGAAATACCAAACACAAGAGGCATATGATTCTAGAGGTTTTTGAAATAGTTTTTTTCGAGTTTTTGTTTTCTTCTTTTTCAAATTTGTGATTCGATTGTTCTTTTTGGTTAACCTAGAGTTATTTAAGGAAATAAATATTAGCTTTCCTTAAAAGGCTTTGCCTAGGTGGTGGTGGTTGCTCCCATATCCAAAAAGGTCATGTGCCTCGCCATGCAGTCCTGGAAGCTAATTTTGGAAATTAATATTTATGGAATTAATAACTTAGGTAGATTTGAATCAATAGTGTTAAGTTCCACTTACGATTCAAATCTAAACCATTAAGAACAGATAAGTTAAATTTGGAATCAATGATGTTAAGTTCCGTCTGCGATTCCTAATTTAACTTCTAAAGAACACAATAGGTTATTTAAGAAAAGGTTCGACACTTATACAAAAAAAAAAAATTGTACAGTGGAACCGGTACGATTTCCTTAGGACTAACCAACAGTAACTTCCGGGTGGCATTGGCTTCAGTCTTTACTTTATCAACATAGCATTTACGTGTTGCTAATCGATCTCCTCGAACTTCCCCGACTTGATCATCCACAGGGAACTTTATTTTCTAGTAGAAGGTAGAGACTACTGTCCGAAATTCATTTAGATCGAGCGGTCTGAAATGACATTGTAAGCCGAGGGTGTGTCGACTACGATGAAGTTTGATTGACCCGTCCTTACTAGAGGCTCCTCTCCTAAAGATATAGCCAATTTTATTTGGTCGAGCGGTTGAATTTTGTTACCCGTGAATCCATATAGAGGAGTTACCATGAGTTGGAGTTCACTCGGATCTATCTGCAGTTGCTTAAACACTTGCTTGAAAATGATGTTAACAGAACTACCTGTGTTAACAAAAGTATGAGAAATATTATAATTAGCTATAATAGCCTTGATTATTAATGTATCATCTGGGGTATTCCTACCCCCTTTAGATCCTTGGGTTCGAAACTAATTTTAGACCCGGCCACCCGTTTTATGCTATAGTTGACCATATGAATTTCTAACCACCGAGCATGTGATTTCCTAGCTCGGTTGGAGTCACCATTGATCGAGCCCCTACCTATCATATTAATGTTTCCTTGGGTGGCATTACTGCGGTCCTCCTCTTGCCAGGTCTGGAGCTCAGGTTGGTTTCGAGCAGGAGTTGGCGTCGGATCCACAGGTGGTAGTGGTGTCCTCTACTATCGCTCAGCCTCACGCTGATTTCTCCTGGGCGAGCCATCTAGTCTTCGATAGGGTCAGCAGTTGGGCGATAGAGTGCAGCAGCAAAATCTCTTATTGCCGCCCTAGCGATTAGCTAGTGCGTAGCAATCTTGTGTGTCATGGGTGGTCGACCGGTGAAGAGTGCACCACCATCTTGGTGCTTCTTGAGGAGGCCCTGGGTATCTTTCTTGCTTGACCCCTACATGTTGCACATCTTGTGGTCGTGGTTCGTGATGAGTTGGTTGAGGGGTTGTTCAAGGTCCTTTGGGTGGAGAAGCAGGCAATGCTCAGCACTCGGGTGTTGGAGCCAGTGTTGGGGGTGTCTTTCCTTCGGGCGGCTTGCGCCTCTTCAACATTGATGAACTCGGCCGCTCGGTCTAATAGATGATCAAAATTCTTCAGAGGTCTCCTGACCAAGAAGTTGAAGAAATCATTATTGACAAGCCCTTAGAAGAAGGTGCTCATCAAGATTTAGGTAGTGGCGAAGGAATGCCCGTAGCCACTTGGTTGACTTTTTTGGTAGCATCTGCTACTTGCAAAACAGTAAATAAAAATCTTGTAGAAATCCTTGAAACAACGAATAGATCCAATGGGTAACTGTTTAAACCACCTTTACGCAGAATCACCGAAAGTGGTGAGGAACACCCGGCACTTCACCCCATCAGTAAATTAGTGAAGGAAGGCGGCATACTCAAACTTGACAAGATGATCCTGAGGATCAGTTAACCCTAAGTATTCCCTTATGGCCAGGTTCTGATAATGCTTCGGCAGCTAATCATCTAACACCCTCTGAGGGAACGGGGTACTAATGTCTTTAAGGGAGCTATAGCATGCCGGAGCTTTTCCCCTTCGCCTTTTAGTTACTTCTCTAGAAGACTCCCGACAAGGTTCTTCTTAATCCATATGCTCAAGTGGTGTCCGGAAAAAAACTCGATGGTATGGAGCTATTGAAAATGAGATGTCCTAGGCAAATGGGCTAGACCTTCCTCCTGTACTCCTCTTTCCCGTTGGTGAGCCATCGTTGAAGCAACAGGATTAGATTGCAACAAACCATCATCGGGAGCTCCTTGCTGTTGTTGTTGTTGTTGCAGTTGTTGTTGCTGTTGCAACGCCCTTTGGACTCGAGCGTTGATGAGAAGATCTAGGCCCTCTTGCGTTAAAGTAACAATGGTGAGTTTTCCTGCCTTCTCCATCTCTGATTCTCAGATTCAGACGAAGATTCCCACAGATGGAGCCAAATTTGATCTTATCTAAGACCTACGGAGATGACACACTGGGTATAGTGGATGAAAGATTGACTGTCAGAAGACCCTTTCTCTCCAAAAGAAGCTTTTCCTCCGATCATGCACACATTGAGATGATCCAACAAAATGTCAGCACCTTGAAACCAGGGGGAGTCCCTAGCGAAGGCCCTCCGATGCTCAAGTCAATCCCAGCCCGAGCCAATGAAGAACAGTAAGAACGCGCATGCGAGAGTAGAGTTGTAGATATTAGTGAGTGTACCTTCATCACGGAGAGAACTCTACTTTTGTATCCTACCTCACATAACCTCCATAGTCATGAGGTGGTGAAGTATGTCAGAGGTTGTTAGGTAAAGAAGAGGGTACAACCACAGTCGTCCAAGGAATCTTCTACTGACCCAAGTGTATACCCCTTTTGTCGTTTATAGTTTATGTTATCACTAGAGTGACCTAAGGAATATGCTGTTATAATTGGTCTACTGATAGGAGACACGATGGTCCTTGAAGAAGGTTCTAGAAGGATATTCTTTGACATATAATTATTATTATACCAGGTTGTTAGGATGTTGTCTGCTAAACATGTCTCGGTCGATCGTTAAGTTGACCTCTTTGTTGAGATGCTATTATTGTTTGAATAAAACCTGACTAGTCCTTAAGCTGGCCACCCTGTTAGGATGATGTTATTGACTGAATAGGTCTCAACCAGTCTTTAATCCGGCTACTCTATTGGGATGATGTTATTTGATAAGTATATCTTGGTCAATCCTCTCCTCTTCACTAGAATCACTATTAGGTACTTCAAGGCAGACCTCTAACAGTACAAACTTATAGCCTTCAGCTGTTAGGACAATGTCCAGGTTTCTTTTCCAATCTATATAATTGGGACTAGTAAGTTTGTTCTCTTTTAGAATAATAGCCAGTGGGTTGAAAGTCATCCTAAGAATCACAAAATAAGTTATGGTCAAAACTTTAGAATTTAGAATAATATTGAGTCCTCAAACAATATTATTTAAATTCACCAACACCTCAAAACACTGGAAATTTTGTATGCCACGATAGTGTGGACGTATACAAATTCAAACATTTGTAAGAGGAGGTTTTACCCATTAATTTTATTCTTGTCAACCTAACTTTATGACAAATAAAATTAATAGTTGGTATTCCCTTGGTCACACATATAATAGCAGTGACTTCGATGGGGAGGATACTATTAAATGTGCCTAAGTGTATACCATTACTTGATACTTAGTCCATTAAATAGGATTGTGCCCCTTCAGATGGAGAAGATCACACGCTCCTAAATAATTTCCTATAATCATCCATAAAGGAAGTTTGATCTAGTGATCCGCAAACAAACTCATCCGATGTGGAGGAAGGCACTCAGAGCCAACGCGCAAGTTTGTTTGCATCACTTACAAACCAGTAATGGAGACCATGGAATTTATTTATAAATCTCTCTCCCACTTAGTTATTTAAGATGAGGATTTTAGCATACACAGACACACATCACAGCAAATAAAAGTAATAAATATGGAAAAATAATTTCCAACTATTATGGCATCATCAATCACTGTCCTCCGTGTGCTGTCAGCCCTAGCAGTCGTCAAAACTAGCCGCCAGCCCTAGGGCTCATGTCTTCGCGTCCATCGAGCTTCCTTTTCTGATACACCTCTGGTCCTCAAATAGCACCACGCCTCGCAAGGATACGATCCGTGACAAAAATAAAATTTTACATATATCAATCCTATATTCCACAAAGGAATGTACATAAAATTTAGATCGAACAAAATGTAAAATCCTAAAACTAATACAGCTCCTGCTGTATTTAATAAATACAATCATGCACACACATAAAATGCCCTCGACATGTCCGAGGGTCCAATCACACACAATCACAATATGTCATAATAGTTGGAGCCTACAACCACAGAGTTAATCTATTTGCACATCCTACTATTATCCTACCTAAAATATGTATGACATGTGCATAATTAAACTAAAACCAAACACATAGAGGTTAAACCTAGCTCTGATACCAATTGTTGGTTGCTACTCGGAATACCGTCCTAGTTCCCCTGTACAAAAATTTGTACAAGCATAGAACTATCCTAGCTACCCATGTGCTCTACTGAAGTTAAATTTGGATTGCAAATTATGCTTAACATTATTAATCCAAATTGTCCTTCAGAAGTTAAACTTGGATTGGAAACGATATTTAATATTTTTACTCCAAGTTTAACCGATGTGATCTTCCTAAGTTAAACCATATTACAAAAGTTATCAAATATCTATTTCAAAGATCGGCTTCCAGGTTAAACATGGCGAGGCACTAGGCCTTCTTGGGCATGGGATCATCCACCACTTCCTAGACAAAGCCTCATAAAGAAATCGGATATTTAACTTCTTACAGTAAACTAGGTTTAACTACAGAGACCTCAATAGAAGCACATTATCGAAACATAAAATCGAAAAATAAAATCGATAACAAAAATGATAACTTAAAACCATTAACCTCTTGTGTTTGGTTTTCCAAGATCTATACAAAAGGATGAACTAGTCATGATGCGGAAACTAATAACTAGTTATACCTTTCGTAGCTTATAGACCTCTTGATCTTCTATTGTATTCCTCTCCTTCTCTTGGATGTCGTGTGGGCAACGCTCTTCCAAGATGAAATCCACTCAAGCTTCTTCCAAGGCTTCCAAGATCTGGCCACCAACTAACCTCCAAGGGATGCTAGACAAGAGATCTTCCTTCTCTTCTTCTTCTCCTTCAAGCAATCGGCCACCAACTAACCTCCAAGGGATGCTAGACAAGAGAGCTTCCTTCTCTTCTTCTTCTCCTTCAAGCAACCGGCCACCAAGAGATCTCCACACAAGATGTCGTCGGCCACCAAGAGAGAAAGCAAAAGGAGAAGAGAGAAGGACAAGGGTCGGCCACCAAGGATTGGAAGAGAAGAATAGAATATGTGTTATGGGTGAGGCACCCCCTCCTTCTCTTTTATAATCCTTGGTCTTGGCAAAAAAGGAAAGTTTTAAACATAATTAAAACTTTCTTATATTCCTTGCCAATGACTAAAAAGGAAAGTTTTAAAACCAAAAATTAAAACTTCCTTTTCTTCTTGTCATGGTCAACCACCTCCTTGTGCTCCAAACAAGGAAAGTTTTAAACACAAAATTAAAACTTGCTTATTTGTTTCCGGTAAGAAATTTTAATAGAAAAATTTCTCTTTTAAATCCCTTGTTGGTTATAAAAGGAAAATTTTATAAATTAAAATCTCTCTTTTAAAACATGTGGATGGTTACCAAAAAGGAAAGTTTTATCAAAAATTAAAAAAATTTTAACTACAAATAAGGAAAGATATCAAACTTTTCTCTTAATCCTTTGTAAAAAATTATAAAAGGAAAGATTTTAAAATTTAAAATTCTCTTTTAAAACCATGGCTTCCATAAAAGGAAAGATTTTAAAAATTAAAATACCCTTTTAATGTGATGTGGTCTGCCACCTAGCTTGGGCTCCAAGCTTGGCCGGCCATATAACATGGCTCCAATTCTTGGCTTGGTCGGCCCTAGCTTGGGCTCCAAGCTTGGCTTGGTCGGCCACCATAAGATGAGTAAGAGGCTTGACTTTAAGTGGATATAAGGCTTTATAAATAAGAGGCTACAATAGGGACCGAGAGGAGGAATTGGTTTTGGTCTTCCGATGAGCTTGAGCGTCCCATGTTCGCCCCAAACACCCAACTCAAGTTCATCAATAATATCTCATTCCACTAAAGAGTTATTATTGCACTACCGCACCAATCCCATATTACAATATGGGCTCCTTCTTATCATGAGTGTGTTAGTCTCCCTATGTTTAAGATATCGAATGTTCATTAATTAAATGAGTTACTGACAACTCACTTAATTAATATCTTAGCTCCAAGAGTAGTACCACTCAACCTTATTGTCATGTCGGACTAAGTCCACCTGCAGGATTTACATGATAATCCTTATGAGCTCCTCAAGGGGGCATCATCAACCTAGATTACTAGGACACGATTTCATTCTATAATCAACAACACACCATATAAATAATATCATTTCCCAACTTATCGAGCCTATTGATTTAACGAACTAAATCGTACCCTTTGATAAATTAAAGAAATAAATATTAAGTATACGTGCTTGTTATTATATCATGATTAAGAGTACACACTTCCATAATAATAGATGTCTTGTTCTTTTTAACGGTCAGTATTAAAAGAACAACCTCAAATGGTCCTGCTTAATACACTGAGAATATACTAGTGTAATTTTATAGTCAAGATAAACTAATACCAAATTACACTACAACCATTCCAATGGTTTGTCCCATTCCATCTTGGTTGTGAGCAACTATTTATAATTTATAAGGAAATGATAACATGATCTTCTATGTGACACCACACACCATGTTATCTTCAATATAAATTAAATGAACAACTACACTTATCATATAAATGTAGACATTTGACCAATGTGATTCTTATTTCAAAATAAATGTTTATACAAAAAGCTAGACTTTTAGTATACACTCTAATAGGTAGATCGTCGCACACACGACGTCCAAGAGGAGGAGAGGAATATAGTAGAAGATCAAGAGGTCTTTATTTACAAAGAAAGGTATAACTAGTTCTTAATTCTGCAGCGAAACTAGTTTTTCTTTGTATGGATCCTGAAATACTAACATAAGAGGCTAGCGATTTCATGTTTTATTTTTTGTGTTTCGATTTAGTGTTTAGATCTTGTGCTTCTATTGAGATCTTTGTAGTTAAACCTAGGGTTACTGCAAGAAATTTAAATATCAAATTTCTTTGAAAGGCTTTGTCTAGGAAGTAGTGGATGATCTCATACCCAAGAAGGTCGAGTGTCTCGCCATGTTTAACCTGGAAGCCAATCCTTGAAATAGATATTTAATCAACTTCTGTAACATGGGATGAACTTGGATTAATAATGTTAAGTATCATTTGCAATCCAAGTTTTAACTACTGAAGAACACATGAGTTGAACTTGAAGTAAAATGTTAAGTTCTGTTTCCAATTCAAGTTTAACTCATGAGGAACACAAATTGTTAGGAAAGTTCTGTGCTTATACAAATTTTTGTGCAGGGGAAGCATAACAAAATTCCGAGTAGCATTCAACAAATCACAGAAAGCTTTTTTAATGAATTCAGATCCTATAGTGCAAGGAATATAAAAACTTCCGGGATCTTGGAGTTTGGGAAAGTGTTCTTCTCAAATAAAGCGTTGCATTCTTCTGTTAGAGTTATCGTCTTGATGTCTCCTTTTCTTCTTTTATTTGACATAATGTTCTTCAGAAACTTGGCAAACTTTGGCATTTATTAAATGGCATCAATCAAAGGGACTTCAACACAAATATCTTTTACCTTATCAAGAAATCTGTCAAATTCGTCATCCTTCTTTATCATAACTAATCTTTACGGAAAAGGGATTGCTTGGCTTTGAGGGTAGAGTGGAAAAGTCTCTCCTGTTGGATCGCGACGGTCGGCTAGAAGGGGGGTTGAATAGCCTGCAAAAATAAAAACACAACCCTTCTCGACTTTTCTTAAACTAACACTTGCAAAATAAATTAACTAAACAGAACAGAAAGAAGAGGCAAGAGGATTTTTACTTGGTTACAACTGAGGAGGTTGTTAATCCAAGGAAAGTGTAGCATTAAATACTCCTTCAGGAGGAGAAGCATCTTACAGCAGTGAAGCGCAAAAACAATGAAGCTAATCTAGAAATGAAGCGTAAAAGAGTTGGAAATGAATTGCGTGAGCTTAATGAAAGTTTCTAGACCAAGGCTGTATTTATAGCCTTGCTCGGGGCACCCCGAAGTGTTCCAGGCACCCTGGGGGAGATAAAATTTTATCCCCAACGCACATATCTCTGTTTGACTGAAATCTGGATATAATTTCGAT